>NW_027094091.1:7873012-8570512 GCF_029207755.1 Chamaea fasciata | reverse complement strand
TCACTAGACAGAATCAATGGTGCTTGACTGTTAGCCCATTTCAAGTGAAGAAAAAGACCTTTCATTCAAACAATACCAAATAGTTCCCTGGTGTTAGCACTGTTCCTCATCTTCTGTTCAACCCAGAGCTATTTGCCTGAAATGCAAAGTTTTCCCAATATTTAATTACAGTTTAATGGAATTCAGCCTTTTACTCTAATATTCTGAAAAATTGCTTTTAGGAACACAATTATTAAGAATTATTAATAGATTTATTCTTTATCCTGTGGAATGTGAAATTATTATGGCAATGATATGAGTTATGATATTTCTCTAATAGTTTATTTTTGAGAGCTCTTACTGTAGGAGTTAAGGTTTTTCTATATTTCCCCCTTTCATGCTGGAATTTCTCTGGTGTATTTTGAGTGGCTTTCTCTGATACACAAACAAAAAAATCACACCAAAACAAAACAAAACAAAACAAACAAACCTTAACAAAAAGCAAGAAAACTTTTTTCTTGCTCCCCTAACTAATAAAAACCAAAAATTTCATCCCTAATTTTGATTTTACAAGCTGACTATATTTTTAATTACTTCTATTTAACCATTTCACTTACTCCCCCCACATTTTCAGTCATGGAAAGCTTCACAAAAGGAATCTTTCACTGGAAAACAAAAATTCGAAGATGCAGCTTTACAGACTCTGTATCAGAACTCTGTCACTCCATCCTGAATAAAAGACAGTCCCTGCTCCCAGCCCCTGATAGTTCTCACAAAGGCTGGAGGATTCATTCTCTGACAGGGTGGGTGATACAGACCTGCTGTTATTAAATCCTATTTGATGGGATGTTTCAGAGTGTCATTTCATGACAGGGCAGAGTCCACCAACTCTTTGGGTGCCCCCTTGTTTGCTCTGTTGTACGCAGCAGCAGAGACCTTCCAGGGGTGACAAAAAAAGCTCCTGGTGGCACTGCCAACTGTCTGGGGCACAGCAGTACTACAGCAGCCCTCTTGTTAGAGGGTAGAAATTATCCCAGACACAGACTTCTTGTTTATCAGAGCATGAAAAGGGTCCTGGTTTATTTCTCTTTACAGCTCAGCCATCCTGACTCCAACTATTCACTGACTCTGGCTGCAGCAAGCTCCTGCTGTGGGTTTCCCTTACAGCCTCTGACTACAGGGATTGGTTTGCAGACTCTGACTGCAGGCTTTTACCCAGCTAGACTGTGGCTGCAGGTTCCACCAAGAGGCTCTAACTGCAGCACCAGAGTGACCTCATAACAGTGATTCTCTCTACAGAAACCACTTTCTTCATCATCCCTCCCCAGCTAACCCACTCCCTTTTATCTTACTGATCTTTATTGGATATAGCTGTGGCTCATGGGGGAAAGGTTGTATTGGGTAATGAACACAGCTGTTACTTATCATGGGTGAGGTCACCTGCATTCCCTTCTCCTACAGGAAAGGATGGCAAGGCTCAGAACCCAGCAGTCTCTTTAGTTTAGGTAGTGTTAAAAAGCAGTAAATCAAGAGGGCACAGGGCATTCCCAGGGGCAAACCCCCCTCCCCAAAACCAAGAAACAAATAACCAAAACCAATCAAACAAATAAAAATTCAAAACAAATAAAAAACAAAACTAAAACAAACAAATTACCTCTTGAAAGGTATTTTTTCCAGAGCTTGGAGTTTTAAGGTTCAGGAGTTAACAGCTTTGAGGACAAAACTTCAACAGGTCAAAATAGGCAGGGCATCCTGAAAGAATCTGTGTTAGAACAAGGATTCAAACTTGTTTGCCTTCTCCTAAAGCCGAGGTTATCTTCTCCTAAAAAGAATGGTATCACTAAAATTAAAACAAAACAAAAAAAAAATTCAAGTAAAAAAAATGCTTAAAAAACTCTTATTTTTTAAATTATCCAATTCCTTCCTCTCATCCTCCCTCCAAAAGCCCTTTCTCAAATTCTTTGCAGAGACAATGCCCCTTAATGAACCTCCTTTTCCTCTGGATGTACCTGGCCAGATGAAGACCCCTTTACTCAGTAACAAATTCCATCCCATAAGTGAAATCTGTGGGCAAACTGCTGTGTTACTTTGAGCCCTGGGTAGGTAATTTTGTACATTTCTGAATCAAACAGAGGACTGTTTTATAGGTTCTGCAGACTGACCCTTGATGCAGGTTTTGCTGCAGTTTTTCCTGCACAGAGGTGCATGATTAAATCCCTGTAAGAACAGTAATTCATAGCTGTCACCCCAGCTGTCACCACAGCCCCATTTATCACCAATGCACCATATTTCTTAAACATGTTTAAAACTGAGAATAAATTCACCTGAAAGAAGAGAGGAGGAAAAAAAAACCCACAAATTTAAAGGAAAATAAAAAGAAGGCAGAAAACCTGACAACGCTGTAAGTGTGCAGTGGTAATTATCCAGCATAATATTAGCCTCAAGGCTATAATTCTCTGGAAAGATCCATAGAAATCCATAGGAAATAGGACTGTAGCTGTTAATAGGTTAAAGAATACTGGGATTAGAAATGCAAACGCAGTTTGGATGGAAATCAACATCTCACCTTGCCTGACACTTTCAATTCTTTCCAAAGTTCCAAAGACCTATGGAAAGAAGCTTTAGTCAAGGAACTACTCAGCTGGAAACAAGAATGGTTCCTTAACACTTCACTACTCATTACTGCCTGCTGAGATGTTGCTACTGAAGGAGGCCTGGATCAGCTGAAGTGCCCTTAGCCTTTGGATATTAGCAGTTTCCTGAATTGTTTCTAGCATCTGCTAGAATTTAAAGTATTCCCAAACCCATTCTTTATTGCCCTGGTGTACGGGCTACCTAGAAGCCAAAAGTGCAGCTATTGTATCTTAGACAAGTACCAGTCATCTTTGATCCTGAACATTTCCAAAGTATCATGGGTGCAAAACAGCTGTTTCCCCAGTATTTGGCTTTCTAAAAAAAAATAGCAGTAATGTATCCCTTTCAGAATTAATTAGCCATTTGGGGAATTGATGGTTTCTATATTTAAGTTTGTGAATCAAATCCATTGTGATTTGCAGAGAGCAGAACATTACACGTTCTGGTAGCTGGATAATAGGATCAGTACACTGGGGACTTTTCTGTCTGTCCCCATGCACAGATGTTCTTGTGGCAGGAACCACAAGGGGGATAAAAATCATCTGTTTCACATGAACACCAAGAAATTAATGGGCACAAAGACCTCAAAAACAATTCTCCTAGCTCAAGATAACAACCCATTGACAAAACCACATTTTGGGAGGAAAAAAAAGTGATAATTTGTAGTATTTCTGTCCAGGAATTAGAATGTCCTTGGTTCTGTTCCCAGGGTTGACACTGGCCTTCTGAACGACTGTCAGTCACTTTGCAGCTATATGTCCCAGTTCCCAATTTTACAAATTATTCTAGTTCTTTGTAACACACTCATTGAGATCTGCTGATAAAGCCCTTTTATTCTTGGTAATAACTGCAGAGCTTGCATTATCATTTTGTGCATGCACGAATTTGCCCACACCTCACTGAATGACAGGTTTTTATCCAGCACCGAGTGTAGCAGCTTCCCCTGAATGTATTGCCATGTCTTCCTGTTAATCTGCCTCTGTCATTATCTCACTTTTTAATTCACGAGGATCTAGTTCTGAAAACTGTTTTTTCAGTTTATAAGGAGAAGTGTTGCTATTTTGGATAATGGACACCCTAAATTTTGGCTTTAGTTTTAATTTCAATATTAGGGATTGCAGTATCAATTGGGGAGAGACTAAGAGAGCTGGGACTGCTTGACCTGGAGCAATTAAGGCTCAGAGGTGTCTCTTCAATGCATGTAATTACCAGTGGTGCTCAGAGATGAGGTGAGAGGCACTGGTCATGCTGGTCACTAGGGGGAAACTGCTCTGGAAACAGTGGCAGCAAGAGGTGTGAGAGGAAGGGTGAGATCTTGTGAAATGCAGCCCCTGACACGAGCAGAATAACAGAAGTTCTGACTGCCTGGCTCCCACTGAAGTTTATTAAGTGGCTGAAAAGTGATAAATTGCTTGTGTGATGTGCAGAGAGGATCAGCATGGATCCAGCCCTTTTTTATTACACAGAAAGTAATTATAAAATCCCACACCTCTCATCTTCTTCAATCCAGTGCCAGTTTTGGTGTGTGTCTGTGTGGAATTGTGTTGAATCAATATGTACATTGACAGTGCAACTCATTGCACCTCATGGAGTTGAGAACTGAGAAATTTAAGGAATATTGATGAGTGTTTCTAACACACACATGCACATTTCACATTTGTATAATTATGTAATTTTGATCTTCCACACTATCAAAAGAAGTAGTTGAAGCAGTATAAACCTTTTTTTCTTTCCTAGATTCTCTTTTAAATGAATTTTTTTTAATGGAAAATGAGCTGCATGTACAGAAAGTTAAGCTAAATATTTGCTGTATATAATGTGATTAAGGGGTACACAATTCTATTTTTTATAGGGAAACACAATTCTACTGTTTTTATATATAGTCACCTGAAATGGGAAGGAAAGCCTCTGGATTCTGTAGTAATCTTCCACAACAAACTAAACCAGTCAGCAACCTGTAGATCTGTCCTCAAAGACAGATTTGCTCTCCTATAATCTCCCTGTTTAATGCATTATAGTCAGAAATATGGCACAGACAATTTAGCATCAACAACACCCACACGCAAACCTTCCAAAATGATTTTTTTCCTTTCTCTTGTTTTGCTTAAGCCTTTCCTGCCTCACTGCAGGGCTGACTTTTTCAGCCTGTCCTGTCAGGAATAACTGCAAAGCTTTAAAGGATTTTCAGAACACTTGACCAAGATTTGACACCACTATATTAGATCTGATGATAAACATCACACCCAGACCTTACTTCCATATAGCCAAATAAACAAGATCATAAAGACCATTTGCATTCTTCCCACCTGGCTCACTTCCCCGTGTTTGAAGTATTGCTGTGCTGTGTTTGCTTTAGTTTAGGCACTCAGGCAAGGATTAAATGCCTCAGTGCAAGACATTTAAATTTCTTTATTTTTACCCTGGGTGGGTATCAATGCTACAAATCAGAGTTTTTCTGTCTGGAGAAAACTGATCCCAACTCCTAATGGAAAGGAAGGGAAAGCCTGTGCAAGGATGATTATCAGTGTGTGCTCTCATGCTCCTACTCCTCTTTCTACCAGGCAGTTTTCACTTATAAAACTTTTATTCATAAATTTTATTCATAAATAAAGTTTTGGATTTCTAGGAAGGGGATTAATTTCTCCATCTTGGAAGACAAGTTTTCTGGCCTCTGTCCATAGCTGGTGGACACACAGGATCAGCAAGAGAGACCCTCACAGTCTGAATCATCAGATTTATTTTTAATGTCTTGGATTAATATATGTATATGTCCCAATCTGAGATGAGAGGATCCGGGGGGGGGGGGGGGGTCTAATGACCATGTCTAACTCTTTGATTGCCCAAGACAGCACATTTAAGGTCATCCTTTTCTGTCTGAGTTGTGGAGGTGCTCATTAGTCAGAGCTGGAGGCAGTGAGCATGGAATTCAGGAGGATAACCCCAATCAGCCAGACAGGATTTGTAAGAAAAGGCAATAAACTTCTCTCCTATAAATGCTCATGTCTGGGCAAAACAGGTGAGGAAAAAAGGCAAACCCTGCTGGGGATGTGTGTGGGGAAGCCCAGTTTGTTTTGCAGGTGTATCAATTAGTTTCTGTGTTACAGCCTGAAAATGAGCTTTAATTTACACCTTAGACCACCAGACTGCAAATCATCACAATTTCTGGAAAGTTGGAATCATTTTCAGCTGAGTTGCTCTATCAGCTACGATCTGACAAGGCCTGCAGGCCTTGTAAAAATGAAGTGCAGGGGAAAGTGATTAAACTAGTATTCAGTGAAGAGGTGTGACCAAGTGTCTAATTGAAATTATGGCATAATTTGATTTCTGTGTTTGTCTCTGTGGCCTTAGGTCACCGTGTTCCTCCTGAATCTTAAAAAAAAACCAAAATAATATTAAGGGGGAAAGTCGAAAGTCTTTTACGAGTGCTATACTGCAAAAAGCATGTAACAAGGGGAAGAGCCTTAAGCATCTGCTTTGGAAGCTGGTTTAAAACTCAACCAACTAAATTTGCCTTTTATTTCTATTGACATAACTATCAAACACACTGTTCTTCTGATAGAAATGCTCTAAACTTCCTTTAAAATTTTTCCAGAGTGCTGATTATTTTATTTTTGCACGAATAGTTATAGCAGCATAAATCCTAAATAACAGGAGATGCTCAAAGCTACCATCTACCAAACTTAACAACCCATGCTAATTGTTACTTTGAAGCCACCTTCTTGACTTTCTGAAAAATGGCACATAAAATGGGCAGGAAATTACTTTTATTGTCTTTCACACAGCTGTAAAACATGCACGTGTGATGGAGACCAGCAATTAGATTAAGTTCTTAAGAGGAAAGCAGTGTCACTCTTTGCTTTTGTGAAAATCTTCCAGACATAACTCAACTTTGATCCATCACTGACAAAGAAAATTGCACATTCATGGGGGGATTTGGGTGCCTGGAGGTTGCTGCAATGAGAAGTAGCACAACTGTGCTCAAGGTATGGGATGTTAGGAGCTGCATTTCCAGTGTTGGCATCACATTACACCAGCCAGCCCTATGGCAGCTGTACTCAGGGATTAGCATCAGGGATTCAGCATCAATGCCTTTTCAAAAAAAGGATATAAATGGATAAATATTTTACTTATTGGGATCTTAACTGGTTGCTCTTGTTGATTTCTGCCTGGTTTTACCTGATTTATCTTAAATATAAACTTTGAAATGGATCAAAAAAAAAAAAAGTTAAAAAATTACCTCCCCAAAAGCTAGCTTCATTACATTATTTTAAGACTGATTATTGAAGTATAAGAAAAGTTTTATAAATTTTGTTCTGATTTTTTTGTCTGACTTCATATATCTTACAGTTCATACAATCACAGTATTTTTTTCTTTTCCCAATACTTTATGATTTTCTGAAACAAATGGTTGAGAAATACACTCCCCTGTCATCTGAAGTAATCACAAGGTGTAAATGGAAAACTTTGTTGATTTTTAATCGACATCACTCTTACAGCATTGTTCCTTGGTTATGCCATACTTATTATTTCAATATATAAGCTCTAACTTGCGGCTGCTGATTCCTGTTATTTCTCTGGTTGATACATTTGAAGTACTTAAATGGGAAAAAAGGTAGGGGAAAGCCCTAGCAGAGTTAATTTGCTCTTTATTATGATATTTAATTATACACCATAATCAACTCACTTCTTGATCTTAAATTAGAAGTGTTAGAACTCAACTCATTTAGCTTTATGTTTAAATTTTTCCTCAGCTACACAAATTGAAGTCTAAGTACTTCCAACTGAAGAGCTTTTTTCCAGTTGAAATATTGCTATTAGAATAATAGTGATTAGGATAATAATAATTAGAATATTAATTATTCTATACTTTTGCTAAACCTATATGGATTTTTATCAGAACTATGACAGAAGTCCTTGTTCATGTCTGTGTTACCAGCAGGAGAAACGACTTTGTAGTTATTGATTACTTTGGATATAGAGTGTAGTCCCCAAAGGAAACAGCAAACAAAGCCCTAAATACATCCTAAACAGAGCATAAAAGCTGCTGGAGTTGTACTGGAAATGATAAAAAGTGGTTTTCACAGACAAAGTGGGATGTGTCCCAGGGTCTGTACCTGATTATGGTTTATTAATTTAACAATTAATAATGGATGTCCACTTCACCTTGCTAAACATCTTGTAAATATCTCCATTACTAACTGTGAATACATTCATAAAGGTGCAATGCCAAGAGCAGAGATGTGTGTGTAGGTAAGCTTAACTTTTCTCTTTATCCTTTTAAATTCACTGCTTCGAAAGATTTTCTCAGCACAGAGACAGATCTTTTTAGATTGAAAAGAACAGTTTTGTGCCTTTTTACAGCAAAAGGAACAGTTGTGTTTCTCTGGAAACAGGAAAGCCTCTGAAGCAGTTTGCTTCAGAGGCCAGCACAGGGTTTTCGGGAATGCCGAGTTATTCCACTGGAATAATCCTGTCCTGAGTCAAGTCAGTTCAGCACCACTAGCAGAGTAACTGGGCAAATCCTGAGTCCTCCTGGGAGAACAGTTATGGGAAACAGAAGCAAAGAGAGCCTTCAAAAGCCAGCAAAGATGAAGGATCAGCCCAGCCCAGGGTGCTGTTTGTAGAAGCACTTAGCAGCAGATGTCTGCAGGATAATTTTAGATCCAGGCGAGCATCTGGTGATGCTTTCCAACAATATTCTTCCATCTCTGAAACTACTTGCTTCCCAGAGCTTCCCAAATTAAAATGTTTAAAGGCTCTAATTCTACTGCTTGGAGGAGAAGAAATAGTCAGCGGGGACCGTGTCAAAAATAGGATTGCACTGAGGGTAGAGTTATCTTCTGAAGCAGCACTGGAATTCTGCCCTCAGGGCCTGTCTGGCAATTCCTGACACAAGCCTGGAAGTTGTTTCATGCCAGGTGCAGCAATTGTCCAGGGCAGTAGGGAGGGGAAATGCACCTATTCCTGATCCAGCAGGTGACCCTTGGGTGGTGAGAGCAAACATTTATTCATGCAGCACATTCCTGCTGTCCTGACCACACCCCACCAAACTGGGAGAGCAGACACTGTGCTGGCAGCCAGGGGGAAAAGAAAGCTGGAGAAGTGAATTCACAGGGATCTCATGAGGATCAAAAGGTTCCGTTTAAAGGCCTGTTTCTGGAACAGAATAACTTCATGCAATAACTTCATGCAATAACTTCAGAGATCAGGAGAATATCTGAACAAAGGTGAGGAGTGTGCCCCTCCAGCAAAGGCCGATTGCACCCTGACTGTTTGGGTCACAGTACAGAATCACTCCAGGAAGGAATAGATCCTACTCTTCTGTATGGCCTTTGTGAGACCACCACTGGAGTTTTGGGGTCGAAGAGTACAGTTTGGGAGCTCACACTGCAGAGAAATTCATTGGCATATGGGACAGAGGGCAGCAAAATGCTACTAAGTTTCTTGCTGAGGGTGACTTGAGGTGTATACGTCCAAAGACCCTGGACATGGAGCTGCTAGGCAAGAGCAAACTGGCTTTGGAAGACCATTAGGATTGTGCCACAGCTTGGAATTGATGCCATGAGACTGGCAAGGCTTGCACACAGATAGGCAGATTCTACCCAGAAATGTGGAGGAACTGGCTCAGTGAATCCCAGGATGGTTTGAGATGGAAGGGACCTTAAAGTTCATCCAGTTTCAACCCCCTGCCAGCCCACAGAGGAGAATGCACAGATGGTGGCTCAAGGATCATTGTCCAGCACTGCATTCTAACAGCAGACTTTTGAAGGGAAAATGCTTTCACCTCACAGCAGTATTTGGAATATTCTTTGCTTCATTCCAGGCCTTCACACCAGAGTCCATCAATTGCTGCTTGTGCAGATGATTCCATGAATCCCTTCTAACCCTCATGATTAAGGTTTGATAACGCTGCACGTGTTCAGCACACATTTCCTTATCCTACCATTGTCACTGAATGGTCCTGGTTAGATGTAAAGTTTTTTGAGAGCCGTAATAGCAGGTTTGGGTGCAACACTGTTGCTTAAAGGTTTACTTGCCTCAGGAAGTCAAAGTATTAACATGTTTGAAGTTTTAATTTTTCTTTTTTGACCTTTTTTTTTTAAAAAAAAAAGAAAAGTGTTTTTGATTTATTTAATGATTTGCAACTGCTTAGGTGGATTTGACCTAAGGTTTTTGAAGGGGAAAAAGAACTACATGAAACACAGTAACAAAGTTTATATTTAAGTGATTTAATTACCTAGACAATTGCCCTGCATGAAAATATCAACAAGAAAAGGCAAGAGTGAAGTGTCAGCAGCCCCTGAGACAGCAAGAGGTCAGAAACTATCCTTGTTGTCCTTTTAATAAATGATACGACATTTTCATGGATCACTAACTTTCCTATAGACTGAAAAGGAGATCCTAGTGAAGGGATTTGGGTTCCACATATCTAGAAAGCTGATTGTGTAGAAATAGAGACAGATTTTATAAAAACAGTAGGAAATGTGATCAATGTGTCAAAGCCAAACCACAAAGGGCATGAAGTGTTTTTTTGGCTGTCAGACCCTTTCAATATCTGATGGCAAGTGCTTGGGTTTTTTGCTGGTGTTGATAAACATCCCTCCTGCTAAAATAAAACTGCTGTTTAAAAAAAAATATGCAAGTTCTCTCTTTGAACTGGAAATATTCAACAGCTTCAGTTTCAATGAAGCACTTTTTTACAAACATGCATTTTTTTTCTAAAAGAATAGGAGATGAATCTTAATAAAATTGAATACTCCTCACAGCCAACCTAAAATAAATATAATTGACAGCTGCCTCAGTGAGTTTGCTCTTGCATCAGCCTCCAACATATTTGTGCAGGAGTAGAGTATTGGTGGGAATCACTCTGAGACCAAACAAACTGAGAATTTTTGTGAATCCTGCCAATCTCCATGGGCTGGGACTCAGTGGATGCACAAACCAAGAGCAGATTTCAGCTGATGGCTGTGATAAAATGCACAGTGGAGGAGTGTGCAAAACAGGCAATTCCCTGCAGAAACGGCTAATTCTTCTGGATGGAATGCCACTCTTTTAGCATTAGGCCTCATACATTGTTAATGAAGAAGAGAAACAATTAAATGGGAAAAGGGGACTATTAAAACAACACTTAATTGTGACAGGGTGATAAAGTGTCCCACCAGCTAATCAATACAGCCTCTGGGTGTCTAACAGCCTTATCAATTTTACTGATGTCTGCATATCTGCTAGTTTTAAGGTCTTGGACTACATTTACAGAGTGCCAGGGGAGAACTTTTTATATTGCAAATGAGCTGGCACAAAGGAGAACCTAACAGGCAAGAAGCTTTCCTTGGTATTTTAGAAAACCATTTGTATTATCCTGGTTCTTCCCCCAGGGGTGGCTGGGCACTGAACAGGCTCCCCAGGGCAGTGGTCACAGCACCAGCCTGGCAGAGCTCAAGGAGCATTTGGACAACACTCTCAGGCACGTGGCGGGGGGGGGGGGGGGTTGGTGTTGTCCTGTGCAGGGCCAAGATTGGACTCAATCCTTGACTCAATTCCCTTCCAACTTGGAATATTCTATGACACTTCTTCTGTTCCTGATAAGGTATCACCCTTCTTTTTTTGTTTCTTGTGGGGAAAAAAAAAATCTAGATCAAAGCTGAGTGGGAGATTTGATGTGTAATTTCCTCTTTTAAAAAATAACGTGGTACTATTAGGCAAATAGTGCAAACAAAGCTGCATGTTGGTCACATTGATTATCAGAAGAAAAATAAGAAGCTGGAGATATACAATGAAAAATTGTGCTCATGCTCAGTTTTCTTCAATACCACCTGTATTCATGAAAAATTTTCTTCCAGTCCTACCTCTTGTTTCCATGTTATCAAAGACTCCAGAGGTGCCATTTGGTAAAATTGCAAAGTGTTTCATGAAGCTACATTTAGTTGTTTTACTAGATTTGGGTCTCCATCATTCTGCACAATTGCTTCTGGCTACAGCAATAGACTGACGTTTAATGGTAAAATTGTTGTTTGGTGTAGGTGAGCAGCAGACACAGTTAATAAAAATGTGATTGGTGCAGGATCCATTTAAGCCAGTAAAGATGCAAATGAACATTACCTGAGAATTCATATTTCTTTGCCTGTGAGATGTTAGAGCAGGACAGGCATAAAAAACAACTTTTATCCTTTAGTCTTATTTTGAAAAAAAAAGCAGCAGCTACCTCAGTCGATTAGTGGTAATTATTTGTAGATTATTTTTGGAAAAGCATAGGAATGATTATGAAACATGTTAGGCCAGATTTAATTACCCTGCAAGTGGCAGACACCCAGCTTTAGTGTTAACTTCACATGGTATTTGGTAATTCTGTGATGAGACCACAAAAATCAACTTCTTCATGTATTCTGAAAACTTTTCATAAGAAATCTTAAATTTACTTCAAGATCACAGTTTTCTATTTTTACATTTTCCCAACGTTTTCTGCTGTGTTTCTAAATGCACAAAATGTTCATCTTGACAGTAGAGTTAAGAGAAGGAAATAATCTTAGTCTGGTCCAAGAATGACATAAGTCATTCTTCAGTTTTCATTAAAAATGGTGTTATGAAGGCAAATTAATTTTCATTGAACAATCTCTCCAAACTGTGATTTTACTGTATATTGTTTACAACTGTAGATTTTCTTATCCTGACATCTGAGTAGGTGTTTTGGTGAGTTGAGGTTTGCTCCCCTCTCTGTTCTGTGGGTATTAAAAATTTCTGTCCTGTGGGAACTAACAGCATGAGCATCCATCACACTGGGAATATTTTCCTTGCTCGTCAATAGGGAAATTTTCTCAAATTGCCTATGTTAATTTAGGCAAATCAGGGACCAAAAAAGTTATTTCTGACCTGTCCTTAGCTTGACCTTTGCCTCCGTCCCAGAGCAGAAAAGAGGCTGATGTGTTCAAAGTATCTTTTTTCCCAGTTTTATGAAAAAACATGACTTCTCTTTACATATCTACACATTCTTTGGTTTAATTTAATTCAATTCAATGCAAGTCTTGTTGGAACAAATGGTGACAGAAAAAATATTGTAGATATAGTCAAATAAAAATGTTCAAGAATATAGCAGTTCATCAGAAGTGGTTTCTGGATTCAAGTGAGCTGTGTCTTGCTAAGGACTGATAGGTAAAATTGTCTAACTTTTGCTTGTGCAAGGATTTCCAAAAGGAATTTGATACAATTGTCTAACAGTGTGAGCAAAAAGAAAAAAAAAAAAAAAAAGTTTGTTGATGTTGATTTATTCCAGTGCAGACCTCTAATAAACCCCTGTACTGATTTTTGTACACACCAAGCAGAATAGGAATAGAGATGGAGAGACACTGTGAAAATAGGAGAAATCCTGGTGATGCCTGAAGTGGAAGGAGGAAAATACATTTCTGTAATCCACAAGAGAACTTGTTTTCATGATCATCACCAAAATTACATTCTTAAATTAGTTCTTTTACAGGAGGAACAATGAAATAATTTAATAAATGGGAGAGGTCTGAGAGGAAAATAGTTTCCTAGGATTTAAAATACTCAGTATTTCTACAGCTTTGTAACTTGACATGTAACCCTGGCCAAATGAATGCCAGGGGTGATCTAAGAGATCCCTGCTGCGGTCCCATTTCCTGCCCCTTTTCCCATTTCCTCCTTTTGACTTAATTCTCTTTCAGGTTCCTCTGCAGCAGCTCTGGTACTCATCTGACCTTCAGTGAGCCTTTTCTGTTCACTTGCTGGGCAGAAAACTAGGCCACCAAGGAAAAAAAGAGGTAAAAAGAAAAAAAGAAAAAAGAAAAGGAAAAAAAATTTAAAAAAAAAAAAAAAAAAAAACAAAAAAAAAAAAAAAAAAACACCAACCCAAAAGAAACCCAGAAATATTTTTCTGTTGGTTTAGTATATTCACATTCTGAAGTTTTTAGGAGTTCAAGTCTTTGTTATCCTGCTCCAAAGCCTCCAGAACAGAAGTAAGCCATGGTGTAGGGTCTGGAAGATATTTTGCAACATATAATATTGGTATTTTTAACCCTTGAGCATTATGATACCTGTTTATTCTCATGTGTCTTTTGGAGTCACCATAAAATTCTCAGCATATATTTGGAGAACACACAAATGGAAACACATGCAAGCTAAAAAGGAAAAGTGGATAAAATGAAGAAAAGGAGTGAAAATGAGGCAGGTGGAAGTGCACTTGAAACAAATACAGGGAGGCAAATGGAAATTACTTCTGAACATTCATTTTGTTTGGAAATATCAGAAAAGACATATGACATCTGTGAGCTTTTGGCCTTTAAGCTTGGAAAGATGCCTGGGTTCACCTGGGGAACAGCCTGAACAAATGCCATTTGCAGCTGGGGGGAGGTGAAAGTAGTAAAAACTGATGTTATTGAGTCTGGAAAGGAACCTTCTCACACAGTTCCTAGTATCTGCACTAAGGTGTTAGAAATGCATGGGATTTTGAAGGGAAGGCAAGGCCTGATTTGAAGCATTCACGATGATATACAAATAAAGAAGGACAGATATTTTGGTAGTAGTCTGGCAGCTCATTCCATCAGTAGTTATGTACTCTGTGAATTCCCTACATATATGCAGAAAATAAATCACCGCCTGATATTGGGAAGAACAGGCTTTTCCTTAACTGGCTGGTTAAATGTCTACATTACCAAACAATGAAAACCTGTGTGACAATACCTATTTTTCATGATGGCACACTGACAAGCACTACATATAAATCCCATTTTCTGACTCTGAAACCCATTCTTTTTCCTTTGGACTGACCTTTCTCATTTCCTGATCTCCCTCCTTCCCAACACACCAGTTTTTCAGGGTAATGTACTTTTTAGGTGAGTGATTAAATTGAACTTGTTTTCTACAGGGCCTGTGGGTTCATGTTCCCTCAAACAATTGACTCAGGAAATTTGAAGTTTTATTCTCTACCAATTTACATCTACTTCCATTTGAACAGCGAAATGTGCATTTCATTAATTTCATTGATTATTTATTTTCATTTCATATTATTAATTTCAACCTGCATTCAATTTCAGTGTGTTCAGTGCCTTGCTTTTCCTTTACCACTCCTCTTTGAGTCCTCTAACGAAGTATATAACTCATATTCTTTGGTCATACATGCCCAAATGATTCTTTCACATTTCCTCACTGAGCATGAGTAAGGTTGCAATATATACTCACTTCCATCAAATTTGTATTGTCTTTTTATATCAAATTTCATATATAAATGTATGCAATGAATTCTAGATGTTGGCTCCATATTTTTTGTTATTTCCTTCCTATATTTATCAGCTTAGGCGAGATTTTTGCCTCGATTTTTTTGGGGGAGGGGATTTCCTCTGAGGATTCACCTGACTGAAGGGCTTGGAGCACCTTCCCTCCTAACCTGTCAGACTGGCACTTATTTTTGAGCTTTGGGAATGGCCTTTCTTTCAAATTCCTAGTGCACAAAAGTCTCTCAGGGATGCCAGAACTTATTTACAATGACAAAACAAGTAGCACTATCTAGACAGATAAACAAACTCTTCTTTTTTTCTTTTTTTTTTTTTTCTGCTAGGAACTCAAATCAGGTGCTTTCTCTCAAGAAATTATCCCCCAAAAGTAAAATAGACTTTATCGCCAATTATGAAGGGAACTGTATCAAGTCTCTGCATTTAACCACTTGCTCCAGACCATCTGTCCTTTTAGCAAAGGTTCCTTGGCAAAACATTTCCCTTTGTTTGGTTTTCAGGGCACTCAGCTGTGCCCTCATGCCACAGCAGCTCCCAGCAAGGAAACATCAAGTCACACAGCAGTACCCCACAGGGCATTAAAACCTTTTTGATAGTTTCTCTTCCGGAGTCCTGAGTCTGTGTGGCTACATCAAAACTTTTTGTGGCCAAAGACAGGGGTTTAATTTACCATTTAATTAGTACTCTTAGGAAATGTCTGATAAGGAGAGGTGAAAGGGCCAGGGATTACACTTAACATGCAGTAAGAGCAAAGCTACCTCCTCCTGGGAGGAGAGGAATGAGCAGATGGGCCACATCACTTGTCCTTAGGAAAGGAGAGAAAGTCCTGGCCTGTTTTACTGACAAATACAGAAATAAAATGTCTCTAAAAGAAACAGAAATTCTGCAGCCATGGCTTTTTTCCCTCCTTCCAATTTTCATTTTCCCAAACAGAAGTTCCTGTGGCAGTGCTACCCATGATGTTATAAACAGCACACAGGTTGGTCGATGCAATTTTCAGCCTTGCTTTCAAAGCTGTCACCCATGTCTGAGCTGAACCCTGACGGAACTTCCCAAGAACATTTCTAATAAAATCACTCACAGATCAGTTAGAAGTCTGTGATAAGGTGGGAGTCCCTGTAGTTTTGTTCATTTCCCCCCATGGATGCTTTTTGTAAGCCCACATCAGGCATTTTGATGGAAAAATCAGTCCTCCATAAATAAAATAAAGGACTGTATTAAGTCAAGTAGCTCCCCTGATGCTACTTGCTTCATTAACACTCTTCCCTGGTCTCCAGTGGATGTTCAAGTTCTCCTTGGGGAAAATAAACACCTCTCCAATCTGTTTTTCGCCTCTCATTTTTTTATTTATTTACTGATTTCTGGTGAGCCTAAAACACTCTATCAAGCTTCAGGAGCTTTTATGTTGCATTTGATTTCCTTCCAAGGTGCTTTTCTCTGTTGGATCCTCTGCATCACCATCAGGGTTTTGTTTTGAGATTAGTACTTTCTTATCTGAACTGATTCCTTCTGGGGTAGAATAAACTGCACCACGAGCCTTTTTAGAAATGATTAATGAAGCATCTGTTGTGTTAGTCAAGCCCTACCTCCCCCCTCTCCAAGAGCTGGAAGTCAGGGGTTATTTCCTGGTTTTGACTGATCTTTTTTAAGGGAGAGGTTTCTGTTTTGTTGGCAGCCCGAGGTTGGCAAGGGCCACAGACAGGTTAGAGACTGGTTCTGATAAAAGCTTAGCAAAGAGATGAAGCATGATAGCAGCTCCAACCATGAACTCACTGGTAAAAATCATAATATATATATATATATATATATATATATATATATAACAGATGCATCTGACAGAATCCAGCAAAGGTGCTGAGCTATTTTAGCAAAACTTGGGTGTGTTGGCAATTCACAAGCAGTAATAACCACAGCTCCTGTCCTGCTCTGTGGGTTTCAGATGACAATTTTCTTTGGGCATTATGGCAGGAGTGATTTAAAAGATGTGGAAGAGTTCTCTACAGAGAGGGTTTAAATGTGAAACTTTTGCAGTCTGGCCTTAAGAAGCACATACAAATCAAATTCCAATTAGAGTCAAAGACAGTGTGATCAAGTGGAGTAGATGGCACTCTGCTTGACTCAAAATTTTAAAAGTGTATTAGAAATAGGATTAGGGATGAGTCACTGTACATGTTTTTCACAGTAATTACCAAACAGCCCAGCTAAACCCTGTCATTCCCATTGTACTTCCCTATTCTTTATAGCATCCATTATTCTGGCATTGTAGGTGGATGATTTTCACAACTGAGTTGCTAAATGTATATTAGAATGGCATTATAAACTTCATTTGCAATTTCTTTCGTTGGTCTCTATGTGTTTAATAAATGTTTAGAGAGCAAAACCCTTCTGTGGTAGCAAACCTGTGGGACTTAGTGTAAATGTAAATAGTTTTTAATGCTTGTGAATGCAAATTTCCACACTATGCATCTATTTCCATAGGTGGAAGTGGTTTAGCTGCAAAGTGCTTTGCCTGTTGTCTGAATTTGGGGACCACCAGAGCTCTGCTTTCCACGTGCTACAGGGACACAGAGGATGTGACACCTTAATACCCACAGTCAAGGTTAGCTCAGTTAGTTCTAGCTAAGTTGGTGACCCAGACTGGGGTTCAGTTGCCTAAAGCTGGATATCTAAAGCTCTCTGAGTTGCCCTCAGGACCTACAGAAGATGCCCTTAAAGTCACTTGAAAGTTTAAAAGGATGCCCAAAGCATAAAAAAGGGGCAGTAGGTGTGGACAGCTAAACCATACACTAAGGAACTCAATGGAAATCTAATAGATGTTGGCAAATTGGATAAAGAGAGTCTGATCAATTGCTGAAATTCAGTTCTTTTCTGATAAATTGCTGAAATTCAGTTCTTTTCTTTAGAGGAGCCTGAATAACTTTCTGGCTGCATTGATTACAGTTTGTGAATTCCCATCCCCATGAGAGAGGCAGACATGAAGTAGAAGGTACAGGAGACCTGAACTCTCCTGGAAAGTAGAGGGAATATTCTGGGGAATAAAGTGGCACCAGACACCACTAATTGGTAGAGGTGGGAAAATAGAGCTGTGCTTCCTTGGTTTGCTTAAAAAAAAAATCTTCACTGCAACTTCAATTAGCACTTCAACACTCCTGAAAACTAGTGAACATGAAGTGTCCTGATTTTTTCATTATAGAATCAACAATACCTTCTTTCAGATCATTCCTTTCATCAAGGACTTCAAAGCCCTTAATGAAAGCATATTTTGTTTGTTTACATTGCATAATGGATCACGGCACAGTAATGCCTAAGTTGACTGATATGCAATCACAAAATTCTACTTCTTGTTTTGGCCTTAGTAGCCCAAATATATCACATCTGGTTCCAGGTTAGCCTCAGTCAAAGGCTGCCTGTACCCACTTTTGGAAGAAAAAAGATGAAGAGATGGCAAAATGCTGCAAATATGAAAAAAATCTTGCTAAATAGTTAATGAAAGACTATACATTTATTTATAGTAGAGAATAGCAGAGAAGCAAACAGACAGAATCCTGATATCTGTATCATTTTGACTCATTTGCTACCATTTCACAGCAAGTTTTTCCCTTAAGAACATTTATTCCAGATAGTTCATGATTAATTCATCTACACTGGTTGCAGATAGCATATTTCTGGAGGAAGATCCCATATTGCATTTAATTAATATAATTTTTTTTCTCAAGTCTTTTTGTCAGTTTGGTTGAATTCAGCTCACTGGCTGAAGACATATAAATATAGTTGTGCAGTGACAAACAGCTGGGGTGTCCCTCATGAAAATATAAAACACAATGAAGATTTTTGGGAGTCATTTCCTTGGGTCTAACCATATTCCCTGGAATACCTGGTTTATCCACAAGGGCCTCAACTACCAGCAATATTTTACCTACACATATTAAAAAAGTCATTTTGCATTTTTAGTACCCATGTTTTCAAATCCCCTCTCCATTGGGAAACTCAGTCCCATTGCCCTAATTCTGTAGCTATAAAAATGAAGATGAAAAAGACCCAGGTCTTTTACCTGTGGTTTTTCCCAGCCCTGCCACTGCCAGGTTCCTCAACGTCCCCTCTCCTAAAAGAATACAGACCTGGGGGGTGCCATGTATGTGCCTGTGGTGGGGAGGAATAAAAAATCATGCCATGAATGAAAATACCCTTTTCACTTTCAACTTATGCAAAACCCGAGTCTATTTGTGTTCAAAGAACACAACCCTTTACTTAGGATTTGGGGTGAAATGTCACATTCACTGCTGAGGACAACAGCACTCCTTACAGGAGTGTAAATACCCAGTTGTGCTTCTGACTTGGAAATTAGACCTCAATACTCTGCTGGAATCATTTTAAGTAACTCAGGTCTCCAAAAAACCTCTGTACAATATATTGCTCTGCTAAAGAAATTTCTCTTTCAGGCTTGCTCACTCGTATCCCTAAGCCAATAGGAAAACTGATTATTTTCCCTTTGAATCACATGTGCTCTGCTCATTTTCTGCAATAATATAATTCAGAATAAAATAAAAGGAGGGATATAAATTTTCATTGACCATATTAAATTGAACAATGTACATACTTCCGTGGTGTTAGTTTTCATTACAAAGGAAATTGAACTGCAGAAGATGGTCATTTGAAGCTCTATAGATTTTTCTGCCCCATAAGCTGCAAAAAATGTTTGAATGTGTTCATCCTGTCTTTATATGTTTATACGCTTATATTTTTTTATATATGCACATGTGCAAACATAGACAAACAAATAAATGTGCTAAATTAATGAGAAAAACAGATTCCTGATATTTCACAAAACTAAATGTTTAGTTTTTGTGTATTTCCCCCCATGCTTTTAACTTTTACGATTTTTCACTATATTCTAGTCAGATTCTTGGGTGTGGAAAGAGGCAGAAAAGAGAGGAAGGAAGGCGATAAATGAAAATATACACTGAGCATCCTAATTAAGATTTATTTAATCCAGCTACAAAACAGTATTTAGCATCCTGATGGGAGCAGATTGCTTTCACATTTGATGTGATTTCCCATTTTTAAATGAGGAAAGAGGCACTGTATTAGACCTGAATCATTGCTGCAGGGCTGGGATATTTGGGATTTCAGAGCTTGTAGTTTCTTCAGGGGTGGGTTTGCTCCAAAGCCATGACAAAGAGCCCAGCAAAGCCTGGCTGTGCTGCAGAGCTCCCTGTGCCAGCCCCAGGGCAAGGACCTGCAGAAAGCAGAGATAGGCTACCAAAGGCAGCTTTCACCTGCTGCGCGGATCTTTTTGACAGCATGACCTTGAACCATCATGGCAGGTGATCAAATGTCAAATGGGACCTGCTGCTCCAGGTCAGATTTTTGAAAAAGTCAGCCCACAGAAATAAGACACAGATGGCACATCTCCACCTGTTACGAGTCAGAGACCTTTTACCACTAGTAGAGGTTTGGGATTCAGTTTCTTACTGATCATACTTAGCGTTCCCTAGAGAATGGTGGGAGTAAATTGGGAAGATATTGAGAAGAAAAAGATATTGGGAAGAATATCCCAATATTTACTTAGATATTGGGAAGAAAATCTTTCCTGTGGGGGTGGTGAGGCACTGGCAGAGGTTGCCCAGAGAAGCTGTGGCTGCCCCATCCCTGAGCTCCAGGCAAGGTTGAGTGGGGCTCTGAGGAATCTGGTGTGATGGAAACTGACCCTGCCCATGTTTGGGAATGAAGGATTTTTATCTTCCCTTCCAACCCATTCAGTTGCCATTCAGGCCATTCAGTTGCCCTTTTACAACATCATAATAAATCCATCTTTGCTAATACCTTTGACAGTGATTCTTTAAGTGATCCAAATCACCCACTCACAGCACCACTAAGCACTTTTTTATTTCTAAAATCTGCACCAAGAAACCCCAGAAACTTGCTGTACAGGTCAAGAAGGTTATCCCTTCAAACATATGGAAGAAAAATGTTCTGCAAATTCATAATCTCAAGGCAATCTCAATTAATGATTTCTGAAGCCTTTCAGTGTAAAGAACTACATTACCAGACTTAGTGTTTTCCAAGGAAAGACTACATGTGACCAGGCAGCGTTGAAGCAGAGGTATATCAACTGGGAGGTTTGTTACATTTTTGGCAAAGCTCAGCAGAAATAACTCCACCAGTATCAAGGAATGAAATGAGGAACATAATGATGCTGTTTAAAATGCCAAAGAGATCTAGGTTAAAAATATGAACATAAGACCTGATTCAAAGTCATGAATTTAATAGAAAGAGTCATGATGAATGCAGCGATTCTGGAACAAGGTCCCAGAAGAGCAAAACACCATCATGTATTAAGCTTCAGGCCAGCCCTCTTCACATTTCTAGCACATGAACCAATTTCCACCAAGGCTGCCTGGGTCAGTTCCAGGCTGCACATTGCCCTGAGAGCAGCACAAGTCACTTGGTGCATCTGTCTCTGTTTGACCTTTGGGACAAAAAACCATCTGGAGGGGCTCCACAGAGCCCAAGAGTTGTGGGCTGGAAAGGGCTTTGTGAGACTCAGTGAGGCAAAGTCTGTCAATTTGGTTGTGTCCTGCAGGCACCAGGACATGGGAAGAGCATCCTGCACATGGGCCCCAGGCTGTGCCAAGCTGTCCCACAGGATGCCACAAGGTCTTTTTATGCCAACTCAGTGTATTCCCAGTTCAGACCCAGGCACATCTGCTGAAATGTGAATCAAGTCCACTACCAAACCCTGTGAAAAATTAGGGAATCCCTTGTTCTGAAACTTGCCATTAAAATAGACCTGCAATTAAAAAGTGAAATATTGGACTGTTTCATGGATAGGGAGCAACCTATAGCTGGTAGCTTATCCACAGAATTATCATAGCCATGGATCACATCTAAAATATTTAGAAATTGCTTTAGCTTTTCTAGACCGCCGTCTCTAAAATATCCTCCCAGTTCTATTAATAGAATATGTGGGTTTATTAGAATAATGTAACCAGCAGAAATAGAAAGTAGCTTTCTGATCATATAATGGATATTTCAAAAAGATCTCTACCAACTTCCAAACTCTCTACTTCCTCCACCTCCTCCTCCAAGCAAAAAACCCCAAAACCAATCAACAAACAAACGAAAAAACCCAAAAAAACAAACAAGCAAAAAAACCCACCCAACAATGAATAAAAAGATTCTATTTCCCTAACTACTATTGATTTCAGTGAATTTGGTCTTCAGCTTCTGCTTTTTCAGTCAGTGAGCTTTCATGGGCCTGATTTTGATTGTCCAGCTGTCTTTTAAGCAATGTGTGTTTAATCCCAGCTCTGGCTGGTGCCACTCACTCAGCGTCGCGCAGCATAGCTGCTCCCTTTCCACATCCCCCAAAAACTCAATTCTGTGCATGAGGGCCACCATAGATTCCCATCTGGTTATGTGTTTTACCTTTCTTCCAATTTTTACTGGCTTTTACTCCAGGACTTTTAGGGACACAGACAGTCCTATTTCTGCCTAAAGAAAATACTAGATTTTATTTGTTTCTTTCTACCTCCTCTCCTTCCCCCAAAATTGTAACAAACAGGATCTGTCGTGACCTAAAGGATTACCCAACATACAGGTGTGTGGAAATCATGACCATGAGTACACAGGATTCTATAACAGACAAGGACACAGAGGATTCAATCCTCTGAATTTCTCTATTTTAGTATTGATTACTGCAACTTTATGGCCGAGAGAGGGATGTAACCATCCCAGAAGCAAACCAAACCAAACAATGGGTCCAGAAGGAAATGAATCAGTGGCAGATTTCCTCCAAAGATAATCCATGTCAGAGTCTGGAGCCACACAGGTGTCCCCAGTGATGATGCCTAAGATCTGAAAGAAAGGTCATGTGGAGAACGCAACCTGTTTATGTACAGAGTACATGCAGCACGAGAATTCCTCACAGAGAGAAATTTCATTTTGATAAAAATTAATTCCTTCTTTGTACCACAGAGACATCAGAAGGTTCAGGACAGCATCACTTCAAGCAACCAATAAGCTCTGTAATTTCATATTTCACCTGTAATAGCCAACAGATTTCCCATCTTTCCTTTTCTTTCAGACCCACTTGATTTTCTCCATTTCCACTTTTTCAGACGATAAGTTGTCACTACAGTTTCTTGGGATTGTGTTTGCTGGTAATACCTGAAGGTGTCCTGTTTCCAGATAGCCCAGCTGGACTTCAAAGAAGCCCAGCAGCACTTTCCAAGGATGTCTCTGGTTCCCAAGCTGGGTTTCCAGACTCCCAGCTCGTAGGCTGCCAGTCCTCTCTCTGTTCAGGAGTTGCCCCTTCTAACCAGTCTGCTCACATCAACATCCTGCATTCGTATTTCACTATTGCAGTGGCTGAGTTCTTTCTCTTAAGAGTTGACTGCAAGAGGGAAAAAAAAAAAAAAAAAAAAAAAAAAAAAAAAAAAAAAAAAAAAATTGATCTGATTTTTTTCTCTGTCTTACTTTCCAGGGTTTTGAAAAATGTTTTTGACAACAGTTTTGTACTGTCTGAAATGTCCTGTGAGAACCAATCCTACTTAGGAAGGCGTTTATCCTCTAAGGATTTACCAGTCTCAAACATGTTTTTTGTGAATGATAAAAGTTGAAGATAGAGAAAAGAAGCACAGGAGAAATGCCAGTACCCCAGGGGAGAGAGGACATGAGGATTCCCTTTGTATGGTCTACATAAACCCTCACAAAACTTAGCACATTTTAAGATTTCTGGGTAAACTGGGGTCTATATCCCTTAAAGTCTCCCTGCTCTGCTGTTTAAGGATTACCTGAAGGCTGTCCCACACTTTTCCAGAGTATGTAGCAGCACATCCTTCCTAATGCAAATCATTTGAGAGTCTGTACCTTTATTTCAGTATAAATTTGGCATCTGCCAAGCTCACTTGTGCCGTGCATGGCAAAATCCTCTGGAAATCAGATGATGGATTTTCTTTTCCCTTCTGGCAAATGGAGTTACAGAAGATGGGAGCAATAAATTTGAGGCTTTCTCTTAACTGATTCAATGTTTCCATCATCTGTGGACTTTCTTTCCAAACCTGACACTGCAGAGCATGGCTGAATCTGGGAACCAGGCAGGGATAACATGGATTTCATGGCCATGGAACACCTGCATTTGCAAAGTAAGGATGAAATTGAACTCCAAGAAATAGAATTTCCAATCAGGTGTTGGAAGCACCTTTTAAAAGCTGAATAGTTTGTGATTAGTAGCAATCCAATCTAATCCTATTAACATTATAATTCAGGATTGTTAAGAATAGTGTATCTTGTTAGGAAGATGTTATTTCTTAGATGCTGTGTGTAAATTTGCAGATAATCAATTTAACAGCTGTCTTCAGGAACTTAAAGTACTTAAATAACTTTAAGAACTAAAAATAAAAATCCAAATGACAGAGATATTTGTTTTATCATCCTTAAGTAAAGATGCACTCATGTAACACAACTTTATAGCTTGCTAGCAAATGTTAATGTATTTTTAAAATCTTGTACTTTTATGTCTAAGTTTTTTATAAATTGATTATTTTCAGTGTAACACAGGTAATGGATGATCATTCACAGTCATCTGCTTCCCTGCTTTCTAGTGCTAATAACTGAGAATTACTGAAGCAAAACCATAACTTCCTAATAGCAGTCTGTGTTAATGAAGAAGGTCTAAAGCACACATACCACTTAGCTTTTAAATAAATTACAAGCCCTGGGTGTTAAGTGGCTAAATGAGTATTTTTAAACAATATTTGAATAGTGTCTCATTTCTACAGCTGCAGGTGTTTACAAAATGCCTGTATTTTACCTGCATTTCTGCACTTACCTCTAAAATAACATTTTTAAACAGATGTTAGTTTTTCTGTTGATAGCTCTTGCTTTGTAATTACCAGTAAAAGATTCAGTGAGATTCCCACTGCATTCCCTCAAGCCATACTATGCAAGGAGGCAGTTTTCCAACTTATTTTTATTTAAGCAGCATTTCCAGCACAAAACTTGAGAAGATTTTTCAGTGGCATTTAAGTGTAGAAAAGGGAAGTTATTGTTTGAGAAAGATGAGAATTTGTTCATCCCTCACCTACCAATGAAATGAAGCAATCCCTGCAGGTGGGCTGAGATTCCCTTCTTTGTACCCAGAGATAAAATATTAACAAACTGTTAAAGAATTTGGTAATAGGAAAGAAGGAACAAACCTTTTTATGTATGACTGGGGATGTTTAACCTCATCATAATTTATTTAAATATTTCAAAGCAATGTTTGCATTGAAAATGTGCCATGGAAAATTCAAGGATCTTGCACTTTTGTTCCAGAACCACGGCATTTCTCATGTAGCTCCTTGGAAATTAACAATAGTGTTAAAGATGCACGTTTATTTTCAGTGTGATACTTGTAAAATTAAATATGAAATGAGTTAGCTGTGGTACTGCAGATTTGTAGGAAGATTTGACAAATCTGCTCACACTTAAAACCCTGAGACCTCAGAGCTAAGAGCATCAGAAAAGGCACAGAAATGTGACCCCAAGTGAGTGATACAAAGCACTTAAAAGTCCAGAAGAGAGAATAGTTCTGGAGAGTTGAAAGGTATTTTTGCATGTGCTATTTTTGGTTCAGTGTTCCTGACAGTACGAAAATAAATGTGACTTAAAAATCAACCTCAGTATAAAACTTTTCTCCTCCAAGGGGTCAAGCTGCGGGAGTGATGGACAAACCTCAAACAGAGAGTTTGGAGCTTAAACTCAGACCTCCAAAAATTAGAAGTGTAAGCAAACCCTCCAAATGTCTTTGGAGGTGTTAGAGTATTTACTTGTGTGGGTGAGTATTAGAGTTGCCCCTTTCCTGTTGGGCTGTTTTCAGCACAGTTTAAGTGGCCCCAGACACGACTGTGTGGAAGGAGGTTGGTGCAATAGCAGCACCCAAGTCCAGGAGCTTCTGAGTAAAGGTTGGAATGCTTTGACATAGCAATGGGATGAATCTCCTTTTTCCAGCTGAGAGGGCTCTGGTTCTCATTGCACGCCACAAAATACCAGTACCATGTACCATAGGCTACAGATCATTGCTGGTGAGACTCACTAAGAGCCAAGCTCCACCCCATAGTCACTTTTCCCTTTGGGATCTCCCAGTGGATCCTGAAGGACCTGAGGCAAACTCATAATTCCACTCACAGGGATCCTATTTTAGGCTTAGTATCATAAAATGAGATTGAAGACAATGCATAAAATAGACTAGAATTACTAGAGCTGCAAGACCTGAGATACATTTTGTGTCTCCTTGAAATTGCTTGGAAATAAACCCAAATTACCCATGGATATCTTCAGGCTTTTGTGCTAGAATGAGCCTGACTCTTACAGATCTTCTGCCGAAAATATGATTTTATTACCTGACTGAACTTGCCTCTTTTCAAGGAGAAGGACCTGGAAGATAAGATGTCGGCTGAAGGAAAATTTGCTGACCTCAGAATAAATTACTGCCAGTAATCTTCATTCCCTCTGAATAAAGGGCAGCAGTATCAGTGTCTCTCTTCATAGTCCAATTACTTTAGTCCTGCTCCTAGTGACACTTGGCTGCCTGCTGTCTACCAAAAAAAAAAAAAAAAAAAAAAAAAAAAAAAAAAAAAAAAAAAAAAACCAACAAAACAACCAACCTAAGTAGGGTTCTATTGAGTTACACTGGAGAAGAAAAAATCTGTATTCTAAATCACTAACCTCATACTCAAAAATCTGGACTTTACAAGTCTGAATTCTTCTCAATATTTTAAAAGGCCATACAAAAGATTGTCCATTGTCCAAAGTCATAACCATTAACAATAAGCCAAAAATGAAAATCTCATACCACAAAAAGAAGCTGGAAGTGAAATGGGGAAAGCCATACAACAATAGATTGGATTTTTAGGATTACTATCTTACTTTTCATAATGGTCATATATATATTAGGGTGGAGTTTTTTTCCTAATGAAATTACAGAACAGACCGAATTAAACATAAAGAATGATACTGAGATACCAGGCTATGTTTGTAGGAACAAGGTCATAATTTCTGTATGTTTGAGTAACACTGAGAGGTGAAATAAAGAAACATATAATATGCAAATTTTTCTGGAGTTATATTTGCATTAGAAGGCACAATCAGTGATACCAGTGGGTCCATTATTCATGGCCTGGATTGCAGTAGGCATCAACAGGAACACAAAACAGCCCTCACTTGGTAGCAACAACACACTTTTTATGGACAAAAATTTTATAAACCAGTGAAAAATATCACCTGGTTCAGGCTCCTCCTTCCTGTGCTTTCTCAGGAGCTCTCTGAGGTGCCCACAGCAGGCAGGGTGCTCCGAAATGGCTTTGATGAAAGTTCATGGAACTCTAATGTGAGCAAAACCACCTGAGAGCTGCATGGACAATGGCAGGGACGTGCAGGGAGGCCAGGGATGGGCTCACCCTGTGTGTTCCTTGCCCATGAAAGAGAAGGCACTACAGCTCTGAGGGACTCTCATACCGCATTTTCTGTCTTTTCTGGGAAAAGCTTCCCTAAAACAGAGTTTTCTGAACAAACAGAACAGTCTGTGCTTCACAGCACGGGAAAGAGGTGGTTTGACATTGGAGATAATTATCTCTGATTCTTAGACAGAGGTCAGGTAGGTTTGGGTAACTCCTTTTCCTCACTGACAGTGGTTATTAAACTGAACCTTGAAAACTCTTCTATCTTTGCACCATTAATGTATAATAAAGGTTGTTCTCTTTTTCTATCCTTTTTTAATATATAACAGGGAAGATTTATTTTTCTTTTCGGGCCAAATTTTATAAAATACAGTCAATTATATTTGACAGTTGATATAATTAAAGTGAATTTTTTCAACATATGCCCCTTATGACTTCCTGATTGGACCATTTGCATTTAAACTGTAGAAATTTGGGGAAATCTTCAAATTAAATGATTTTAAAAAATACAGATCAAATTCAGTGTTAAAAATGGCCTTTTTCTCCTGAAATGTTAGGGCCTACCTTGAGAACCTGCTCTAGAAACAACTACTCACTATCTTTTCCTTAGTGTTTCATTGATGTGATCTAGCATACAAAAGAATCAGAGAGAGATTAATGACTAATTTGAATTTTAAGGGGTTTTTTTTTTCTTTTTCTTAGCCCAGTTAGCGGATCTGTGTTTAGCAGCTAAAAATATCTGCAGATGGAAACTTGTCGGAAAATTGACAAAAAAGTCTCATGGAAGCTATTTTAATCTCTTCAACAACACCTTCCTCACAATGAACATCTGGAGAGTACTGTAACATATGCTGTGCTTAATAGTGAATTATCCCACACATATCAAGGAAGGAAGGAATTGTTAAAATTTTCTATTTCTTTCGCCAGGCTTTGCATACTTCAATTAAAGCAATTTTTAATGTCCTCTTTAGTAAAGTGGCACTTCCTTCCTGCTTCCATCATGAACATATGATGCTTGCATGTGCCATGTACTTTGGTGAGCCATTCCACATTTTGGATTCATTCCATCATTATTTTGTTGGTAAAAAAAAGCCTTTTAGTTCCATATGAGGCCAGAGTTGGGCTCCCAGGCATCTTTGCTTTCACTTTAATATCATCTAACTTTCACTGAAGAACAGTTATTGCCATGCCTGCTCATTGAGAGTACTGTATGTTGTAGGTGGGTTTTCCTATGCACAAAAGACAAATTTGGATTTATTCTGTAACCTGATGATCCTTTGGCACAAGTCTTATGTGTATGCACAACTGTTTTAAAATTCTTGTTATTTGTCATTTTATGGATTTCTACTGACCTGGGTTTGATCTTCCTGAAGAAAAGCACCCCACAGAGCACAGCAGAGGGTACTGGTATTCTTGGTGTTTTCTCTGGGTAGTTCAATATCCAGCTGACACTCAACTGCAGCAGGACTCCTATTCAAAGGAAATTTGCGGTGATTGGAGACTTGCCTCTTTTCCAAGAGTAGGAAAAACCTGCAGTTTGAATTTCAACCACCACTAAACCCATTCCTATTCAGAGTAATTTCATTTCCACTGCTGAAATCAAGAGCAGAATTATGCCCAGATTGTCTAGCAAAGAACACGATGTAATGAAGGCTGGATTTACTTTCAGAAATCCTCTTAGGGTATTGCCTTGGGAAAGATAAGAAAAATAATTTAATTTCATGAACAGTTCAGCAGTTGTAAAATCCCACGCTGTGAAACAGAAAGGAGACTTTTGGAGGAAGGCTTCCTTGGGGCAGCCAACTGCTGAGGAGCATCAGAGCATCTCTACAAGTCCCACATCCAGGCATATCTCAAACCAGTGCTGCATCTCAGACTGTGTTATTTTGAAGTGAAACTTGCTCTTCTTTGACAAAAACATCACCTATACTTGAGAAATGACTCCTTTCTTTCCCCGTAACAATGAAATATTACTTTTGTTACAAAGAGAAGAAAGATTTTTTTCCATGTTTATTCAGCATCTGAACCTATAAATTGCAGGTAAACAATATAATTCTGCCTTTTTTTGCTCCCATATCTCTTGAAGTATACATTTAAATTGCTAGAGCAAAATTTACTTCTATTTCAAACCTGCTTTTGTATTCAGTACCTACTCAATTAATTTTCTGCTTTAAGGTATTTTAAGTGTATTTTAAAATTATACAAAAGACAGTGTCTATGAACCCTCAAACCAATTTGAGCTTGTATAATGAGCATAAATCATTCTAATAGAGCAATTTTAAATCAATTATGACACCATTATTTTTGAGCTCATTACTGATTTTATAAATAAACCAGTAACCTTTCATCATTATAGCATGTAGATGGCTAGACTGCATCGTGTAGTGGGTGTCATCTTGCATCCTCAAGGCTGTACAGTTATTTCCTAGGTTATTACAGTATTTAACACCCCTGTGAAGTGCAATGCAGAATAACACCAAGAAAAGTAGGTATCATTTCTCTCCAATCCCAGGACACAAGGAAGTTTTTCCAACACTCTCTGTTAAGAAATCTTCCTCCCTAATTAATGAGACACTCACTTCTTTATATTACACTTTTCTGCCTTTCCAGTTAGATTTTTGCACCATCTGAAGCTTGAGTCTGTGTAGGACATCTCAGCTGAAGACTCCGTCCTCTCATTGGAACTGTTTGTTTTTTAGCCATTAAATTTGTGCTTCATTTAAGTCAGCACCTTGCACAGAAAAATGAACATGCACCTAGTGAGTGTCAGAACTTTCTCGAAGGTGTAGATGAGGCGGATAATGTGGTGAAGGTCCACTTCAGTATCTCAATATAAATCAGAAGCAGAGATTAAAACTGAAGACCCCACTCCCAGGTCAGTACCCCACTAGTATGCATCCACTCACAACAGTGCTTGCAGGAAAAAAAAAGTCATTTATCAGGTAAATTTTCATTTAATTACAGCGATAGTCTTCAAATATCTTTTGCATCTTGGTCTGAAAAAAATCAAGTTTTCTACCTCTTTGGACCGCTCCTATTCATGTTGACTTTGAAAACACCTATTTAGATAACCAGTTAATTATTGTAATAAGTTGCTTTTATAAACAAATATGTGGATTCAGGCTGCCAAAGGAAATAGGAATGTCATAGACATGAGGACGATGACGCATTTCTGAGCAGATATCCAAAGGCAAAGACAGGTTAGAAACGAGGAGACTGAGGATGTGAAACTGAGATCCTCTCTGCCAGAAAAGGAGAGTGAGGTCTTGTACAGGGGGAAATTTATTCCAGTGGCCCCTCTTGAGATGTGGTGACCCTGCCATACTCTTCACCTCATCTTATCTACCCAGCATGTAATCACAGAGCTGCTCAAGGCAGGTTATGGAGGAAATGCAGAAGCCAGGAGCTGCAAACATTACAGCACCACATTCCCTGACCTCTGCAGTGCCCGTCAGAAGCTGTGCCTATGCTGTTAAAAAACAGACTGTCCTCTGTCCTTGAAACCCAGCGGTGTCTCACCATGGCTAAACTGTCTTCCCTCCTTTGGTAACAGTGTTGCCTTGTGTGTACTGAATACTAATAAATATCTCCAGCCATGCCGCCCTGCAATTCATATTTGGGAGAGCACTTGCAGACCCAGGCCTAAACCATGCCAGGGAGCACACAAGTAATTGAGCATTAGGAGCCACCTTGGGATGGTTTTGAAGGTAGCTCCCTGGCCCTCACTCCTTCAACACTGTGAAGGGAGTGGCTTAAAATCTTCAGGAGCTCCAGAGCACAAGCACAGGAGGTCAGGTCTGCACACTGGACCATAAATCACAAATGAGCTGGAGGGTTCCATGTGTCCCCTTTTCAACAACTGACAGACAGCAACCAAAAAGAAGTCATGTGTCGTGGTGCACCCCTACAACCAAGCAAATGTTTCCATATTAGGAAAAGAGTTTAAGTTTCACCCCTGGAACTTTTAAGGAAGAAGAACCAGAAACTTCTGTGCTTCTCCCACCATAATTGGCTCAGTGCCAGCACAAAAGAACCTGTTGGATCTTTAGGTGTTCCTCAAGGAATGTGGCTATTTTCTATTGGGCATCATGCCAAAAAACTCTCCTAAATTGTTGAGTATATAAGGGAGAGGACAAAGTTCCTCAGTGCTTTTGGGGGTGTCTTGGCAGGTGCATAGGATCCCCCTGCACTGTGCACAGCTTTTATTCCTTTGCTTTGTATAGCTTGTTATTTTCTCCTTAATTGAAACCTTTTTGCTTTTTCAAAACAGATCAGCCATCTCACTAATTATTTTGATGCCATTTCTGAGAGGTTGATGACTAACCCTCAGAGCTTGATACATTTCATGGTGCTCATAACACTCTGGCCTCATGCAGAATTGTATCAGTGATGGTTTCTGAAAATGATAGAGAGAAAGGATAGCACAGAACAAAGGAGAGTAGGCTGGAGGCCCCTGGCAAGCTTTCAGCTCACCAACACATCCGCAGAGGATTGCTGCTGGCCTGGTAAAAGGCCAGGCTTTCAACACCACCTTAACATGGCCTAGGTGACACTGTAAGACAAGGTGGGGCTTCTTTTACACCTCTCTTTGGATTTCCAGGTGGGCACAATGACAAGAAATCAGGTGTGCATTTGTCCTGACTGTGTTTGCAAGCAGGCAGAGAGAGCCAGCTTCACCTTAGAAACCACATGCTGGTGTGGTGCATCCGCTGGGGGCTGTGGCACATTAACTCTGCCCTTGGCCTCTCTTTGGGCAATCTTCCTCTTCAGAGCAGTCTAAATCAGGCCCAGAAACCCCATAACAGAGGGATTTTGCACTCATATATGCCAAGTGTTTGCCAAAGTACTGTGATACTGATTATCCATGATGAGGCCATTGAGATCTGTGGAAGGAATTAAGTGATGGGCTGACGGAGCAGGTAGGAGACTTGAACTTTATAAAGGGAAGTTGATTATTAAGAAACAGTCTCTAACAACACAGACTACTTTCAGGCTTCAAACCAAGGTTAGAAACCTTGACATTTCTGCTTGCCATGGCTGCAAATTAATAAAAGTTTCAAAAAATGCAATAAAAAAAAGGAGGCTGTGCTACAGCTGAACTACATACGTGATTAGGTTGAAGTAAAGATGGCCCATCTGTAATGATTTGCATGGCTTGGCATAAGCCTGGTGTCCCATCTGCTCACTCTCCTGCCATTGAAGCTTTTCTCATACAAGGCCCAGTACCATGAGATGTTGCTGTTAATCTCAAGGAAAATGGAGTGAAAAGTAGCCCTAGTGAAACTCTTGGTCAGCCTAAGACTGGGAAGGAAAGTGAGCTTTTTGGTGAGGGTTGACCTAAATGGCTGGGCTATATGAATATTTAAGAAAATGTGTCAGAATCAGTTAAATCCAAGACACTAAAGGTAAACAAAAATGCTGCGTAGGCTGAGTTGATCAAATGTGCAGGTATGGAAAGAGAGGGACTGCTGCTTAAGGAATATTTTAATAAAGAAGTGTGTGGAGACAATTAATGGCTATTTGATTGATCATATTTACACCTTCAAAGTAATTTATATTCACAAGGCAGAACTCAAGAGAATTAAGAATTCCTGACTGTCTGCATCTATCCTGTTTACCAAATGACACACACTCAATGGGGACTTGAATTCCAGTGGATATTTGAAAAGATTTCTCTAAATAAACAAAAATACTATTGCTCCCACATTTTTTCAACCATAAGCCCTAAACTTCCCTTTTCTTTTTTTCTGAGGATTTCTCTTCTGTGACTGGTGAAGAGTGGAATAGAAAACTTCAAGTCAAAAATGTGCTGAAGGCTGATCTCCATCTTCATATTTACACCTTAATAGAAGAATTTTTCATTACCAGCTTTGCTTTCTGTTTAGATTTAATCTGAGTGATTCAATTAGGTTTTAGAAGTACATGAAATATTTGGAGCATCAACACTTTAAAGATGCAGTATGGAAGGGTAGAAGGGAATGTGTTTGTCTCTCCCTTTCCCTTAGTGCAGAAAATGCAGGAGATGTGTTTGAAGTGCCCCAGGGTTCTAATACCCCACACCAGACCTTTACAGCTCTTCTGTGTTAAGTGTTCGGCCTCACAGTGAAGGAGAGAGCACAATTTATGCTGAGTGCTCCAGCCCTCTGCTGTGGCTTGCACTCTCAGAAATTTTCAGAAAATTTCAGAAGAATTATGACACACAAGGCATGAAATTGGAAACAAAAAGCCACAGCTAAATTCTTCATAAAGTTACTGCTACAGAGATATAGATCAAAATCTTCTGAACACATAAACCAATGGAACTCTTTTTGTCTTCAGTGGAGCAATAATCTCACTGGCTCACAGCAAATTATCCTCTCCCCATTTGAAAGGTAGTGCAGCAGCATAATCAAGGCAGCCAAGGCTGCCTAAAACCTGGGATCGCTCTTCAAGTGTGGAGTCAGAGAGTTTCTGAATGCAGCTGCATGTGGGGTATCCTAAACTCCCTCACAAAACTATTTGAGTGATCTACAGCTCAGTATGGGGTGTAAAGAAAGCAACTAGAAGGACTGAATATAGTAAGTGTAGGAAGGAAAAATTTTACATTTCTTTTAAAACAAATGTTATTCACAGCTCCTTAGTGAGAGCCTAAGAGACAAAGTCCTTTGAAGTCTTACATTTCTTCATCTCCTCCTCCTTCTCCTTTTATGTACATAGCAGGGTTTGGCTCTGAGGTTCAATGTCAAATGAATTTTAGTGCTTTGTAACCAAAGACAGAAGAAGGAAGTTTTTCCTTGGCCTTCTGCTATGCTTTAAACCATCTCCAACTGTCCCATTTCTTTTTAAGACTTACTAATCAGAAAAAGAAGCATTTTTGTGTTTGAAGTACACTTAAAATGGGATGTTTCAATAGCACAAAGGCACACCTCACCTGAAGGCTGACTTCAAAAGGCACAGAGCCTTCTGTGAGTGCATCAGGCTCAATGGCCATGTGGAGACATTCTGTGTGGTTTGCATTATAGATTTGACAGTTTTACTATAATTCCTTGAAACCACTTTTAATGAAGCTTTTTGGCAATTCATTAAGCATTATTGCCACAGAATGATTGCTAGTTATTTGTTGACTGCAGTGGAAAAGTTTCCTTGCCTAAAGATCAAGGATGGGATCATTGCTGTCCCCTGATTCAGGTTGAAGGAGGGATTGGTTCTAATGGTAACAGCTGGGGTTTTTGGATAGCATCTCCTTCCTATTTCCTTCAGGAGAAAAACATCCAAGGAAAAAAGTTCCTTTTTAAGGAAAAAAACCCCATCCTGAATTAATCTATTTAATATCACAGTAATTTTAAACAAGCTCAGAGACATGATAAGTTCTGACCTGGTGCTTCTTCCTCTTGCAATTTTCAATGGTCCATCAGTCACGAGCCACATTTATTTTCACAGCCTGGACATCCAAGGCTCATCCCTAACACACGTGCAGAGAGGAAAGCACCCAAGCCAAGAACTTACTCCTCTGTTACGTGACACTGAATTTTTTCCTGCATCTTTTAGACTTACCTGCTGCACAGAAGATGCGTTGAGAGTTTTATACAAGCAGGAGATACCCAACTTTCCTGGAGTCTGCAAGCACAGAAGAGTTGAATTGACATCAGTAAGGATTTAAAGGCAGCCTTTTCAGAAATTTACTTAGAGTCCTGAAAAGTTTGTACAGTTTGTACTGAATATATATATTTTTTTTTTATCACATTTAGATTGTGACTGCTATGTCAAAGCCGACATGAAGAACTCAGTGCAGATGGCCTTCACATCTGTGAGTGGAGTGAAAAAAAATCCACCAAAAGCAGATATTTAATTAGGGCAAATGGTGGGATTATTATTTTGCTGCTCTACAGACTCCCAGTACAATGACTTTGGCACTAACTGTGATCATTGTGAGGAGAGAGACCTAAAGGAATTGTGGGGAAAATGTCTGAGCTCCAAATAACCCAAAATTAAAATTAAAGTAGGGGAAAACTGACAGCCTTCTCTGTGGAGTTTATTTATTACTAAATTTTAAAATGTCAAAGAAATGAAGAAAAAAATAGGTTTATAATTTCAAAATGTACTTCAGGTTGTTCACATTGTTCTCCTTTAATGAGATGAGTATAATATTCAATTCCAGCCACAGAGGCAGTGTATCAGCATAACAGAAAAAAAATTCCCAAACTCTGACGGAAATATTTTTAAAAATTATTTAAAATAAGCAAATATACTATAAGCAACAAATTAATATAGAAATCACTTGAAATAATGATTTGTTTTACTACTCTTATTGAGTGGACCAAGCCCATGTTGTGAGTAGAATATTGGTACTAGAATCATGCCGGCCAAAAATGGGCAGGTGTTTTAGGAAAGTATAAAGTGGCAGTTTCCATTTACAGCCTAGATGGAAATAAAAAAGATATTCAGTGGCAAATCCAGGAGAAGAACTCAAATTTCACAAATTCCGGAGGAGAACTCACATTGCTATATATACTATAAATCTTTGCTGTGTGTTTACCTTGCTAAAGGTTCTTTTAAAAATTCAGCTCACAAAGACAGTTATTCCCTTCCTTTTAGCTGACCATTTATGTTTATCCCTTCATTAAGTGGTCTACACTTAATTCCATTATTTTGTATAATTTCTTTAAAAACACACTGACAATCTTTATATCCATTTAAGCTTTTGTAGGGGAGTAATGCACTTTGTCAATGCAGCAGCCTCCTGGGCAGCAGCATTTGGAAGGTATTTATTAGCAATCCCTCTCTCTGGCTTCATCCTTCATTTGCTTCTTACTGCATGAAAAGCTGCATTATATTGAGCATTTCCTCAGTGTAAAGCCTCACACGCCAAGAATGATTATAACACACCCATTAATGCAATCTATTCCTCAGCATATCTTTTTTCTTTTCTTCCCTGTTCTCTTTGATTTTCTTCTTTGCTGCTGTTTGACCTCCCACAAAGGCATTACACCAGGGTAGCCTGGATGTCAAATGAAGATAACTTAAATACAGCAAAATCAAAATCCTGCCTTGAAGAGTTGATTGTAGGGGCAGAAGGAAGGGAAAAGAAAGTTTACCTGCCTGAGTTAATTGGCTCACCTAAATGTGCAAATCAGTGGAGACAGAAAACTGCTGCTCAGTCACTCAGAACCTCAGATTAGATCTTAAAGGAGTTTGAAAACAGGACTTCGGCCACTTTCTGACTGAGTTTCTCATGGGAAAATTTCCTATTAATTCTTTGAAAATAAAATGAGGTAAAGGGAGGGAAGCTGTGTGCGTGTTTTTTGGGGAGTTGGATGACAAAGAGAAAGAAGTGAGGGAGAAGAAGGTTGTAAACACCTAAATGGGGCAGGAGCAGCAAACACTGCTGCATTGCAGGGAATTCAGCAACCTCTTGCTTTCTGAGTTCTGGCCTGGTCCAGGTTGATTATATGCAATCATTCAAACTCCTTCACTTCTGTGTCAGGTAGATCCATGCAGGCAACTTTAAGCCACAGTAATCTACAACAATTATTTTCTACAGGTCACACATGCAAATTTTTTTTTAATTGATTAATCCTGTTTCAGTATTTTAAATGAAGGAAAATTAAATATTAAAATGGAAGTGTTAGATTGTCAGAAATTCAAAATTTCTTTAGCAGTTTTATCAGGTTTGATATACATAGGGTGATTTACTGCAGCCCTAAGTCTACTTCTGTCTTGTATTATAATGTCCTGACAGATGTGCTTAGCAGTATATACACCAGAGTTTTAACAAGTGAGCACTGAAGATTTTACTACCAAATAAAATGAGACCTTGAATTCAGAAGGATCAAAGTGAAAAGTCAGAATGAAATGGAAAAGAGGAAGGGAAATATGAGCTTGTCTTTGTGGATTAGTTCCTTAATCTTGCACCATCTGCTTTGTTGGTTTCCTTATGCCTGTATTAGAGCTTGCAACCTGCAGCATGACAATGACTGGCAATCGTGGTGTTAAATTCATTTCTAATGTTGCATTACAATTTCTATTGAGATGTAAATTAAATAGCACAAACTCACGTCTTTGAATGTCGTAAGTTTTTAAAAATAATTTTAAGCAATTAGTAAAAGGTGTATTTTGTGGCAGCTCTTTCTATATCTGCCCTTTTCTTACTGAAATTGTGTTAATTTTTAAATTTTTCCATGCCTCTTTTGCATCAGACTTAACTCAAGCCTTAACCTTCCTGAGTTGTGGCCTAACACTGAATTAAAAGAGGATGCAGATGGCTAATTCTCTGCAGGAGTTATAATTTTTTGCAAAGACAATACCTGCACATTTTCTGTACTCAACTAAACATGGGAATGAGAATTGCAAAAACATCAGGAGCTGATATTCAGTGAGAGATGTATAGATAACTCCTTTAACTTTTTTGCCTTCTTTGCTTTAACCCAATTTTTTTTGCACAATTTGCAACACATAATTGATGTTCCCAGTAAGATTATTGAAGTGTTCTGTGGCTACAGACACCCAGTGATGCTTTCATGAGGACATACCTGAAAATTGTCCAGGCATTTATTTCCTCAAGACCTAAGAAGTGCTACTCAGGGTAATTGCTTTCAGTGGCGGATTTGATGACTGTTACTTATTCATAAAGAAAATCAAGCAGAAAGTTACAGTGCAATTTCAAAGCCCGGCTGTCTTCATACAAAGCAGAAGATCAAAAAATATTCAGGTTGTCATGTGAATTTATCAAGGCTAAAGTAAAGAGAGATTTGTGTTATGTCTTTATAATTCCTCCCTTCTGTTCTTCTGAAACTGAAAGGAAAGGTGTGTGAAGGAGGAGGCTTCCTCCCATTGTACTTGCCAAGCTCCTTTTGTGAGGATCCCATTCGAATCCAGGAGTATGAAGATGTATCAGAGAGGAGTTTCCGCGGAGGGTGCCATACTTCTGAACAAGAGCTGCCACACAGATCCCTGGCAGAGTCCCTCCTCCACTCCAGGAGTGGGCAGCATGGGGTACGGGAGGAAGAGAGAGAAGTTAGCACAGTGTGGACAGAGTTGTGACAAAGCTGATGGCTAGTCCTTCACTTCTCAGGGCCAACTAGGGTTATTGGAGGAGTGGAACAGAGGATTCTTTAAATACACCCCAGATAACCACTTGGAATTGGATAGAGGATGAACACTTTATCTCAAATCTTCTTAATCACTAGGAGAGAAATTCTGTACTTCATTTTTTATCAATAGAGAATTTCTCCTGTCATTTTTTCCTCATCCTGTTACCGTGCATGGGAAAATTTTGGGTAAACCTCTATAAACGCAGCTCCAGAGTGAACCAAGGGGAAGGAGCAGCCCAGGCACTCCTCACTTGCACTCAGCAGGTAGTTCCCTCATGTAATCTCCAAAGCAACCAGAGCCACAAAATGCTGATAAACCCTTGCATGGATCAGGTTGAAGCTCATTTCATTTGCATGGGTGAGAACCCCAACATCACTGAAAGCAATTCAGTTATTTTCATTCCAATTCATTGAGTTTTCAGTAGAGGGAGAGACAAAGTTACATTGCCTTTTCTTAGAGTAACCTGTTTGCTGTAATCAAATGCCTGCTAACAGATGCTGGGTAGCAAAAAGAAAGGGAAAAAAAAAAAAAAAGGAAAGTAGTAATTTTTTGGTGGCATATATTCTAATTCTAAAAACACTGATATTTCCAGGAGCTACCAGACCAGTGTGACAATGTGAGTGGTGGTATTCTTGGCTTGTTGACAGAGGTGTTGTTCCTTTATTAGAAATATATTTAGGAACATGAAAATCAACATCAAAGGGAGAAAAGACACAGAAATGGCTTTAAACAGCCAAGAGGGCATTGCAACAATGAATGCCCTCCAATAAGGGACTACTCTTTATTGACCATGGAAAGAGCAGAATCAGTGAGCAATGAACCAAGAAATGAGACAATCTGTGAAAAAAACTGGAGGAAGTATCAAGAAGAAACGCTGGACATTTCTATCAGCTCAGGGAAAAACAGACTCATCACCCTCTTGGGAAGAGATTTCCGCTTTTTCATACCAACACCTGTCCCAGCATCACAGAGCAGCCCATGTGGGAAATCAGATTTCAGTCTCCCAGGGCTCTTTGCATGGTATTCAGTGGGTGTTCATAAAACAGGGAACAATTAATCTGCTGAGAAAAATTTAAGACACTTTCCTTCTCATTCTTGTCCTTGCCCTCTCATATCAAAACAAGTTTTCAAGGTTTTTGAACAAAATCTCAGCTCCAGGTTTTATTTTAATAGAACAGTCATTGAATTAGATTGCAGGTAGCTGACACAGCAAATAGGCCCAGGAAACCTTAAAAAAAAGAAAAAAAAGGGGGAAAAAAAAAGAAAAAAAAGAAAAAAAAATGGAGTTAAAGAAATTAGGCCCTGAAGATTTTGTTATAGTGTTCACCACTGCAACGTTCTTGGATTTGATGATTGCTAACCACAGGAGCTGGCCAGAGAATCCACTACATATTCATTTTGTGAAAGCTGGTAATAGAGAGTTATATCAAAAAAGCAAGGCAAGGAATTGCCATGAATTGTGTCTCAGCTGGTATATAAAGTAATGGAACAACAAATGCTTTTGTAAAGTACTGCTTCTGAAAGAGGAATTGAAAAAAAAATAACGTATTTCAAACATTGTCCATAGAAATATTTGCTTAGAGAGACAAAGAATTCAATTTTCTTTTGCAAAATTTTTATAGCTATCTTCCATGTGTTGTAAATCCCACTGGAAAAAGAAATTTCACAGAAACATTTGACTCCTCATTATAAATATTCAGTGTGAGCACTGAGATCATCTGCATATATAACTACACATCTTTATTTATACGTCATTTAGTAAAAAGAATAAAAAAGTACTTTGGCTGACTCCTTGGACTAATGTAGTGAGTAGCAACTGCAGCAAACAGGGCTGAATTGCAACAGTGTATAAATGAACGAGAGAAGTGGATGAATCCAATCAAAACAGAATGAGGTTAATTCAGATAAATTTGGAGTATTTTGCTTGTGTGATAAAATTTTTGAGTCATTAAGGAAAAGATTTGCTATAAAATTATAAAGACTCTACAGCATTTTAACTACATTTATAATGACTAAAAGGGACAGATGACTAAGGCTAGAATAAGTACCAGCTCCTTCGGAGTCCTTAAATGTCTTCCTGAGAGAATTATTCTATCTATTTCAAGAATGAATGAACAAATCTCGGTGCACTGAAAAGGGGCACTGCAAGAGAGCTGGTTTTCATTACCTAATCTAGGGGAAAAAACGGAGAATTCCTCAGTGCTGTGTGAGAGGTAATTTGTAATTGCTGAGATGCACAAAATACACAGCAATATGTGCCCCAGAATGTGAGGGAAGGATTGATTATTCACCTGTGTGGATGCACCACAAAGGATCTTTTCTGTTCAAATTCACCTGCAACCAATTTTCCTTCCTACAATAAGGTATTGTTGTCCTCTGAGTGGTGGTAATTTCCCGTCTGCCCTCTCAAACCCTCTGAAGAGGTGAGGTGCTATAACATAGCCAAGAAATGGCTGTAAATTTCATTTGTAATGAAAGATGGTTGGACTCGATCATGGGACTTTGTCTCCTTTGTCCACATGTAACGTCCAGACATATACAGTGGCTCAAATAAGCCAGAAGTACAGCAGTTTATCTCTGAGAACCTGGGAAACGTGTTTCTGATAAGAGCAGCAGCCCATCTGGTCTAGGACTATGCAACATGACAAACTCTTTAAGGTGGTGTGGTCTCTTCTCACATGTCCTTCTCCAGCTGATTGATGATGTTAGAAACTACATCTAAGTCCATTTTGTTCAGCCTCTGTTGTTCACAAAGCTTTCCTGAACCTAAAAAGACTTTTTCATGTCTTTTCAAGTATGAAAGTTTTCATACTTTCTGTAGCAAAAAAATAAAAATTTAGAAGTTCACTACCTGCTGAGTCAAGAAGTCCAAAAATCAATATCCTACTGGTTTTACTGAAAGCCCCTTTGTCATCTTTTCACATTGTCCAGAAACAGAGACTTTTGCTCACACCCTAAATGCCTCTCCACTTCTGAAGTGACCTTCATTTCTAATGGACAGAGCAGCAGTTGTGAGTTTTATTCTTGTCTCAAAATGATGTTGTTTAGAAGGTACCAGTGACAGGTGACAGCCTGTCAGTCCATTCCTCAGAGGCTGCAGGATGATGTTTCACTGACACAATAGTCTGACAACATTCTTTTGAAAGCTACACATGCATTCACAAAAACTGGCAACCAAGGTGAGGCACCAAGGTGTGCCCCTGCTCTGCCTGTCCTGAGGACTCATCACTTCCCACGAGGAGCAGCAAAAGGTGGTTTGGCAGGAAGTTTCTTTTGATGCTGAACCCTCTTCTGAAACCAACTCTGAAGCTGTCAAAGTACTTTACTAAAATTTCACTGTGTTCTGAGCCTCATTTTCTGGTGTTTGATTTGGGATGTGTCTTATTTTCAGAAGAATTGTGCACTCAATCATGGTTTGAGATAAAATAAATGTTATGTTTTAAGTTTCCAAAGTGCTAATGACTTCAAAACTATGTTCCTTAAATTAGACTTCCCAAATAATCAATTTTATTTTCCTCTATTAGTACTTTAGATTTATGGTAGAAAAACAGTCCATTGCTTTATTCTTGGGGAAGTCACAAAGGTTTCTTCATGTTTTTCATGAGAAACACAGATGTAAGATGGCTGAAAAAACGTAAAAAGTCTAGTCAGTAATTAGTGATTCTGCCTTCAAGGCCAAGCAGGCAGAAAACGCACTTAAACAATGAAGGAGAAGGTATCTGAAACAGCCACTTACCACTTTGCACTGTCAAAGGGACAGGGATTCTCCAGGACAGAAAACAAACTCAGAAACCCAAACAGAATTAGTGCATGATCATACTAAAAGGCTCCTTCATAATGCAGTTTCTAAATTCAAATGATTGATTTAGCAATAAAGCCAATGTGAAAGTCTTTGACAGAACCATTTGCTTTTTGAAGTCACAATTCCATCAAAATGGAAATTATTAAAAAAAAAAAGGTTATTTTCCTTTGACTTTTTGGGTTGGAGGGAAGAGAGTAATATACTTTATCTCATTTTTACTTTTTCCAAGTCAAACTTTTGTATGATTTTTTTTTCTACCATGTGTGATAATATACAAGACAAAGTACAAGTGACAAAACTGATGGAACAACAAATATACTTTCACTACAGCATTACAAAATTATGGGCGATGTCATAATTACATTTTAAAACTGGTGCAGTTCCAATTTTATATCCTTTACATTATTTTGTAACTTCTCTACATAGATATATTTCAATATATAAATGAGATGGGAAAAGGGACTAATTACAAACCACAAGATGTCCTTTGTTTCATTGTTTGTTTTGGTTTTAATCCCATCATGTGGCACTGGAAATGTTAAATTATTTGGAGATGTCACCCAGGGTACTCTGTTCCAAATTTTTGGCAAATATTACTAAGGCCAACCTAAGTAAAAGGCTACAGGCAGGGACACCTTCTACTTTCCCAGGTTATTCCAAGCCCCATCCAACCTGGCCTTGGACACTTTCAGGGATAGGGCAATACCTCATTAGCTGCCAGCCCAAAAATTCAACCCTTTTGTTCAGTCAGATTATTCTTCCCAGGACTCTTTACATATATTCATTATATAAAGCATTTGTGTGTGTGTGTGTGTGTGTGTGTGTGTGTGTGTGTGTGCAAAATGTCAGAATATAGAAAATACACCGCTTTTCATACAGAGGATTCCATACTTTCCCTTTATTTATATTTAACACTATTCTCACAACAACTTCTGCTCTCTGCAGGACATGGGAATTGTCAGGATTGCAATAAAAGCAGCTTCACTGCTTTTAATGCTGTTGTGTTGGGCTGTTCACTGGTGTCAGTGCTAATCTTATTTCACAGAAAATAAGCAAAATCATGTCTGGTGCTAAAGACTCAATCATATTTATCACCTACAAAGACACGGCCCTAACATTTATCCCAAAAATGTGTGAGCACACTGTGACAAAACTACAGCCACAGGGATGATGCAAGGTTTATGTGTATAATATTTTTTGCTCCTTCTTTATAGAATGCCTAAAATAATGATACAAACCAATGACAAATCTCATCTGTATAAATATATTTATGCAAGTATGTATCTGTTCATTGTTTCATTGCATCCACCATTATCAAACTTCATCATTTTCTCTGTGTTGTCTGGTAGATCTAAATTATTTTGCAAGAGATTTTGCAAAATAAATATGCAAATATTCTTCACCAAAAAGGAAGGCAGCAACCTTTAACTGCTTGGTTCCAGCCTTTGACACTCTTTAGAAATGAGTGATACTAACTGCTCTAATATACATAAATGAGTCCTTCTTTCTTCCTTTAATATTCATAATATTTCATCTCATTCATCTGTTTCATCTCTGTTCTGCATAGATCACACATTTTAATGATAATACACCACGAATCATCTGTGGTGGTCCCCTTTCCTGCTCTCCCCCAGGACCCTTCACTGACCCCATTTCTGCTTCTGAGAAAAGTGATTTACATGTGGAACAACTGCTGACCCCACTGGAGTTCAGGCTTTTAACACAAACCAAGTGCTGGTTTATCTTCATATCTGGGGCAGTAATTGCAAGCAATGGCTTCACAAACAGCTGGCTCATCTCTGTAGGGCAGACAGCTGGAAATGGAAACCATTAGTGCTGAGGGGGAAAAGATAAGCTATTCACATGCAGATAAAGCCCTTGCAATTTCAGGTCCTTGACTAAGACTCTCACCTAGCCTTGACCTTTCCTCCTGGAGGATCAATCTCATTTGGGTAACAAAAGAACCAACAGAAACCCTTAATGCCAAATTTAACAATTCCAATGTTCTTGATTTATTTAAATTAGTGAACACTTCTTCAAAGACCCTGCTTTTCCCTATGAATTTCATTAAGTTACAGCCAACAGCCAGAACAAGAACCAAATCCCTTGATTGGAGATTTTTTTTTTTTTTTTACATTAGAACTCAGAGACCAGAACAGCATTTCATGACACCCGCAAAGGATGTAGAGAGTTTAACAGAGCAAATCAAAGATTCCAGAGTTTAAGTTGCCAAGAGTAAACATCTTATAAAAGAAAAAGAAGATAAATGCATAAAAAGTTGAAGGCATCCTATGGAATTTATATTCACTTTTATCATTGCATACACAAGTGGTACTGCAGCTTTTTAGCTTACCAAGCCCAGCTTAGCAGCAGACTGGTTTAGGCACGACACCCCAGTCTAGGTCTCTTTCCTCAGTGTTCAATATTTCTGCCTCTCAGGCAACACTTCAGGTTCCTGGATGAATCAATTTCTCAGGCTATAAATATGTGAGTGGTCTACTAGGTAGATGGCCCCCAGCTGAAAACACAAAGACAAAGGAGTAAAGAGAGAAGGAAATGAGCACAAGAGGTGGACTGAACAGTAAGGTACATTTTAGACTTGCCAGGAGTGAGGGAAGATATGCTTTTCTTTGTTCATAAATGAAAAGGAAATACTATTTTTATTTGCCTTGCAGTGATGGCACAAAAATTACTCTTTTCTAATTTCTCCAGTATCCTATCCTTCTGTTTTGCTTACACTTAATTACATTAACATCTTTTACTAAAAGCAGGCTGTCATCCAAAATTTACAAATGGTTATTGAGTAGCTTAATTCATGCTATGTTAAAAAGAGATTCTGTGGGAATAGCTGTTTCAAATATGTTGCCTGTGAAAGTCTGAATAAAGGATGTGCATGAACATATATCAACTCACACACCCCAGCATATATGTACCCGTTATCTAACTAATCCCTCTGATGCTTTTCTTCCGATGGTTTGCACAAAAGATTCTCAAAGTGGACTTGATGCCTCCAAAGGGTCTTGAATGGCTTCATGCCTTTATAATTTAGTTTTATTTCCCTTAATACCGGTAAAGAAGTAACATTGCCTTAGGTGAAATGGCAAGATTGTTACTTTGGGCTCAAAACGTGTAGGTGCTTAGGAACCAGGTTCAGTGGTGCACTGGCAGTGTTAGTTAATGGTTGGACCGGATGATCTTAGAGCTCTTTTCCAACCTTAATGATTCAGTGATTCTCTGGACACAGATTTGAGTAGTAGTTTTGGAGATATCTATTCCTCCAACATCTCCCCCCTTTATGCTGTGCCCACTGAAACTAAAGTTACTCCTTTGTTGTGGCAGTTTCCAACAAACCTGTAAGAGCTGGAGAAAGGACCTCACAAACGAGTGAACCCAAGGGAGCAAAGCAGCACCACTACTCCCATCCCACCAGGGAAGAGAGACATGCAGACAAATGCTGGAGTAAGTGGTAATACAGCCCCCAACAATTCCTTCTTCCCCTTCTTTCTCCACCTTTAACTGCAGTGGCTGCAGAGCTGCTTCTTTTCAGGGTTCTCATTTCTCCTCTGCCTCTTAAAGCACAATTCTGGTTAATATAAAACATCTAAGCACAGTCTCCAAGTTGGTGCTACCTTTGTAGCCCATCTCCTGTGGTGCTTTTTTCCCTAATATTGGTTGGCCCAACTACAGAGGTCAATGAGCAAATAGAGGTGCTTTCCGTACCTCAGGCAGGAGAGCTCATGCATGAAAACCAGAGCACTGGGGTTCAGTGTCTGTTGTCTGGCAGTTCAGCCACAAGCACATCAGAACACCTGAACTACTTCTTTCTGCAGAGATGGCTTTAAATAATGATATATTTCTGTCTTGAAAGTCTCAAGGCCAAAGCCTATTCCTTTTAAATTCGGTGTCAAGGATCCTATTGATTTACAGGGATTGGTTTTCAGCCGTCAAACTAGAAATATATGACTTTACTGACAGGAAGAAATAGAGGTAGGGTAGAAACAGGAAGAGGAAGAATCCAGGATTTCAGCCATTCAGTAGTGTGTGCTGGATCCACCTTTGTTATTTGAATGTCAGAGAAATGTTGCTTATTCCTTAAAGTGCAAATTCCCTCAAGGTGAAGTCCAAGTATCTCTATAATTGTAATTTCTCTTGACTGTAGGAGGCTTCTTCCCATTTCATTTTCTCAATAATATAGAAGTTGACTGTGGTATTAGACCTACAAAGCACAAATTTATTGGTTGTGTTCTGAAACTTTGTCTAGGTGTCTTAAACAGAGACAATAAAACAGAGGTGGAATTAAATAGAGATGGAATTAAAAAAAAATAGATTCAAGTGATACTTTTGAATACATACACAAAAAATTTGTGTGTGCTTAAATGTATAGAATAATTTTAGCCCTGGGTTCAGTGAGACTGCCTGATTCAATAAATTCATGTGAGAATGATTTTGCAGAATCAGATTCTCAGTCTGAATGCTGTGAGGCAAGGACTTGCCCTCACAATTCTTGTCTGTGTAGAGACATTTGAGTATTATATAAATAATAATTCACCACCACAAAGATTAACTGACTGCCATTAAGGATCCCACTTGCTATTCAAGAGGCAACTGACATTTAGTAGTGATGAATTTAAAACTCTTGAGATAAAACCAATTTGCTACTTGTAAAATTTTAAATTCTATTGCCCCTCAGAAAGGTCCACCAAATTCTTGTAATGTGGTCAACTATGTGGATGAGATTTGCTCATCATGGAGGGGATTTCCATAAAGACTGTTTTGGTCAGTAATGTAACTTAGAAATGACCTCTGGTTTCAGTATACTTTGTTTGTGTAAGTATACATTGCATATTTGGTAACAATGCTGAGGCCTGAAGGAGCTGATCAGTCTGAGTTCAAAAGCAGTTGGAATGTTTTGCTTTGTGTTTATCTTAGTGGTTCACAAGCCAGTTGACAAATCACAAATTTAGGGACCACCCTAAAATCTGAAGTGGAAGCAGGTATGACAGAAAAAATGCATTGTGATTCTCTTTCAGGTATCACTTTCTCTCTGGGTGAGTGTTCAAGCTGCTCTCCAACCTTACAGTGAGAGTTCTACTTTGTACAGAGAAAAAAGTTTCTTCGTTTAAAGTATCCTAAATTTAGCCCAAGACTAAATCTTGTTGGAACAGGAAAAAACCAGTGTTGAGTAACACGTTGCTAAAGTATTTTGGTGACACAGAGCATAGATAACTTTCTTATACAGACAATAATGTCCACAGCTTGAAGATTTCACCCTAAGGAGCGTTGGGCTACAATCCCACAGGGACAATTTGATAGTTTGTCTTTCTCATTGTCAAGGAGCTATCCTATTTATTGAAATATCTTTTCCTATTATAATTCACATTATTTGTTCTTAATTCTATTATTTCCTGTAAATATTTACTTCCTGTCCAGCTTGGCTGAATCTGGACATCATCCCTTTTCTCCCTTGAGTCTTCTAGGTCCAACATGCAGACACCTGAACCATAAAACATCCCCTCAAATTAACTCAGTAACAGGTGCTGAGAGACCTAAAGATAGATCCAAACTGATCATGTGTGATTATAGGCATTGCTCTGCCACAAACCTTTCAAGTGTTGTACCAAGAAAGACAAGCTGGAAATAGGAGGATAATTAGGCTCTTTCTTTAGCATGAGCACATTTCTGCAGTGCTCGAGTAATTGCAGCCCTGCTGTGATATGCAGAAACTTTCTCCGAAGGCAGAAAAAGGCTTTGGAAATCGTAGCCATTCAAGAGATCACTGGATCTCTATTTCTGTTGAATTTTTAGGAATTTAAGCAAATATAAGTTTTAGACAAGCTTGCAAAAATTAATATCATCTCTGAGATTTGCAAATATTGCTCAGACTTATTTCCCCATCAGGGTTTTTTTTACAAACAGTTGTATAGTGTTAAGACTGATGATCTGCAAAACAATTACAGCATGCTAGGAACCACTAGGAGGTTTCTCCCAGGACGTTACACAGGTACAAAACCAAATCCAGATACTCTGAAATTCATGAGTTTCAGCTAGACTGAACTATTAATACTCTTCTGTGGGTTTGGACACTGCTGGTTGGCTTCATCTCACACAACTCTACAGAGCTAAACATTAGAAATAAAAGCTGCTCATTCAGAGTTTGCTCAGATGACAAGATGAGTATTCCTAAAAGATCAACTGCCTCTCCTCATTGATTTCTGAGAGATTTAAGGATTCTTTGCCCAGGGAGGCTGTGGACACTCCATCCCTGTAAGTGTTCCAGGACAGGTTGGATGGGGCTTGGAGCAACCTGGAAGGTGGAAGGTGTCCCTGCCCATGGCAGGGGTTTGATGATCTTTAAGTTCCCTTCCAACCCAACCCATTCTAGGATTCTATGATTCTAATGTTCTATTTTTAGTAAAAAAATATCCCACAAATAAAATCCCACAGGGTGTGTTCTAAAACTCCACTGGCCAATACTGGAGTGTTTCAGTGTCCTAAATGAAAGAAAAAAAGGGCAAAGTGTAACACATTTAAACTCTGGTGTTTGCATATGTCACAGACAAAAGAATCCAGTTGTGTCTTAAAATTTCATCTCTAGAGTTAATAACCTGAGTTTGATTCTAAAGACACTTGCTTTGATATAAGAAAAGCAATGCAGTCATAGTGATCTGAATTTTTTCAGATCAAAATTAGGACTCCATATATTTACTAAATGATTCAAAAAGATTGCTTTTGAAATCACGTAGCAGTTAAAACAATAGTCTTGAAACAGGGCCCTGAAAATAAGCAAATGTGGCCTGTGTGTACATATTAGTATAATTTTATGCTCCATTTCCAACATGGATATTACAATAATATTTCACACAAATTATAGGTCAATTTCCACAGAGATGCTGCCCTAAAGGTGCATGAAATTGCATTAGGAGAGGAAATTCACATCATACTTGGCAATCACAATTGAACAGAAAAGTAATGTTTTAGTAACCTTACAGCTTTGAAAGTGATGGTGAGTTTCATGATGTAAAACTAATGTTCCACCAGAATGCACCAGCTGTAATTAAAATGGTTTGTATTGTTCCTCACTCTATGAAACCTTCTATGAATGTTAACATGGGCACCTGCCTTACCAGGGCTTATGTAGTTATGCTATATTTTAATTTTCCATGCCAAAACACTTCTTCCTATGCTATTCTCCATGACCTTGTAGCTTTTTCTTATCAGTATAAAAACTTGAAGTTAATTTCAGTTCATTTCTTTCTTGAGGTTTGGTTGTTGTATCTGGAAAAAAAAAGAAAAAAAAAAAAAAAAGAAAAAAAAAAAAAAAAAAAAGAAAAAGAGAGAGAGAGAGAAAGAAAAACATGAAGAACAAATCAGGCCAAATCCCAGACTGCTGGCCCATGGAACGGGCAGTCAGCAGTCAGTCAGTGCTCCTTCCAATGCCCAAATTCACCTGGCCAGAATCCCTGTGCTCCATACTACTTATCCTCTGATTCCAGGATTCCAGATGAGCTTATTTAGTGAGAAACATTAGTCCCAAGGACTGAGATAGAATTAAGAGTGGATGACTTCTGGCTCAATTTCTTTGATTTTTTAAACTCAGAATACGAATTTCTGGGAAGTTGATCTATATCAACACTTTTTATGTTCCTTTTGTCAAGAAAATTTTCATCCACAGTTTGTTATTGTTTGGTAGGTGCCACAAAGAGCAGCTGGCACCTAATTCTTTCCCTGTGGTAAATTTATCCTTATATTTGTCTGCTTACTATGTTACAACTGATCTCCAAAGGCCTGTTTAATTAAGGCCTATATAATTAACAGGGCCAATGTATGAAGACAGGGATATTCCTGGGCTTTGTGACTCAATAGTTGATAGAGTTTTTATCACTCACTTTTCTATGTGACTTAGTTTATCTAATAAAAATCTAATATTTAAGAAAAGCTATGCAAGGAGTTCCTTGCATTCCTTGGTGGGTAATTTGAACATATTATAGCTGTGACAATAGAAAAAGAACAATTATACTCACCTACATGGTCTCAGTAAAATGAGAGGTGTGATTTTGTTCAAAAAGTAATTGCCTGATGTAAATGGACTTCCTAGAGAATGACACTCACACCCCTAATTTTGTGTTTCAGAAAACTATTGGCATACAAACCACAGGAAGTCTGACTAAGAGTTTTAATGTCCCCAGATAACATCCACATGAACATAGTCTATCATTATTTGAATACTCTCAGCCAGAACCTGGATTTTCAGATGGCATCATCCTCCCCTTCTATCCCAGGTGGTGCTACCATTACAAATTTAGAGAACAGATAACTAATGAAATGTTTATATCAGTTTCAAGTGCATGATTTGTGCTCACTGTTTTTAGTCTTATCTCGACTGAAATCAATTTTTATTACACTGTGTAGGTCAGCTCTGAATTGCCATAACAAGACTTACTGCTGTGAGATGTTGTGAACAGAAGGGGCTCTCCTTGGAAGGCGACAATCTTTCCATTGGTGTTAGACTGCTGCTTTTGCTTCCTATGAAGAAATTATATGTAAATATTTTCTTCATTTTCTTTCTTTAAGAGGCAGGTGATGTTAATCTTTTTTCTCCAGTTGTGGAAAATGATAGTTTTCTACTAAATTCTATGTAGGCTACTGGTAAAAGAACAAAGTGTAGGAATTCATGCATCAGCATTTCAAATCTTATTAACATCTTCCCTTCTCCATAAAAGCGGTGCACCTTCACACAGCAAAACTTGCAACAGTCAGATGCAACACTACAAGAAATGTTGCATGCATTTTGTGTCACTGGGTTTGGAGAAATCCTTGGAACACCAAAATAAATGTATTTTTCTTTCTCATTAATTTTATCAAAGGAGTCCCACTGTGTTTCACAATTGTCTTTATGCTCAGTGCTTTCCAAAACAATGCCCAGTTCCTCTGCTCTATAATTTAAAAAAAAAGGATTTTTTTGTTTCTTTTTTCTTATTTAAAGAACTCCCTATAGACTATGATAGCTACCTCACATAAGAAAATTCCCGTGCTTATAATTAAGACAAGTATAAAGCAAACCCTTCATTACATGCCCCTCAATATGGTTCACTTTGATTTTTCATTTATAAGGGTAGAGAATACACCTTGGCAGGTCATCTATTCCTTCATCTGCACCATGGCTGAATCACATCTACCTTTTTTTCTTTTTTTTTTTTTTTGACAGATGTTTACAGATGTTTTGTTTGTCACAGCTCAATTAGTGACTTACTGGAAGATTCCACAGCCTGGGAGCTTCTGTCACACCTGCTTCTTCACACCTAATGAAGATGGCAGAAAAGTCTCTGGGCGATATTGCTGTGCTAGTTGCTGAAGCACAAAAGTGGAGAACCTGGTCATGGCTGGATCCACAGGACAGCCTGGAATCACTTTTCTTTGTATGGATCTGCATTTTCTCTCACAGCAGAAGTTGTTGCTACTCCCCTGAGGGCTGTAAAATGGGAATTTGGACCTCATAACAACAAGGGTTGAGTTGTTCATGCTGATAGATTAATAAGAGAAGTCTTCAATCTGACTTGTGACACATTTAAAGAAGTGGAGCCTGTTACCTCTTTACTCTGATAGTGGTCACTGGATCAATAGTGTATTATTGCCTTTTTTTATTTGCCCAGAGAAGCTGTGTCTGCCCTATCCCTGGAATTGTTCAAGGCCAGGTTGGATGGGCCTTGGAGTAACATGAAATAGTGGAGAAGAAATGAGATAATCTTAAAGCTCTCTTCCAGCCCGGGCCATTCTGTGATTCCATGATTCTCTTCTCAGTATGGCTTTTTGTGAAATGCAAATCTTCATGAGTATCCCTGAACTTTTTTTCTTAGATTGACAACCTTCCTTTTTTTTTCTTTTTTTTTTCTTTTTTTTTTTTCATTTTCCTCACCTATATATATATATATATATATATACACACCTATATATATTCTAACATCAATGTGGATGATGTTCTCAGATATTCATAGAAAGACTGATACAGATTTCTAACAAACAAAGCTTGCCACCATGTCTAGAAAAAGAATCATAGGCTTAAATTATCTAAAACCAAGGGCTGGTTTAAGTAAACTGGAGGAAACACAGACTTGAAAAAGAGGCTTCTTAGAAGTATAGAATGGTTTGGGTTTGAAGGGACATTAGAGAACACCTAACTACAACTGTATATAGAAACTGACTGATGATTCCTTCCTATTAGTGATTGCTAGCAGTTTAGAATGATAGAATCATAGAATAACTCCTGCCACTGCACAGGACTGTAGTGGTGTGTTTTTAGGTTCTATCATTTTTCTGTATGTATTTGTTCCTTGTTTTATACTGTTTTATATAAGTTACAATGGTTTGTCCCATGTACCCCATGTTTTACCCCTCTATGGTTTACCCCAGTTATTGTCATTAATCAATCATTATCTATGTGACACCTGGGTCCTGTCTGTCACTTCGAAGCCTCACCCTGATGTCTAGAAAGTTCTAATGAGGGCTTTGAGCGACTGGACAGGGTCCCAGTTATCCCCTTCCTTGTGTTATTGATTCGTTATCATATTTTTCATTTATGTACAGAGTCACACCCTTCACACCCTGGATTGGTTCCGAGCTGGACCCTACCCCTTGCTTGTCCCCTGTTTATAAGTTGTTATACAGAGAGGAACCCCGCTTTTGTGGGCTAACTCTCTGAGTGTGAATAAGTCCCGTGTGAGCTAATAAACCCCAGCTGAAGTTCCCCATAAGGGTCCTTCCTTTATTCCTCACCACTGTTGATGCTTCTGTGGAGGCAAGAACCCACAGGATCGGGGACGTATCCCAGGATACGGAACCATACCTTTTCTGCTGCTCTGGTCCCAGAGCTAGCCAGGATGTGGAAAACGGGTTCCCGACAGACGCACTGCAACTGAGCACAGGACAACCCCAAGAATCCCACCATGTGTGTGAGAGCCTTGTCCAAATGCTTCTTGAACTCTCTCAGGTTGGTGCTGTGATCACTGCCCTGGGGTGCCCAACCATCCTCTGGGTGAAGAACGTTTTCCTGATATCTAATCTAAACCCGCCCTGATTTGGTTGCATGCTAGTTAGGGTATGTGTGTCTCAGCTTGCAATTATATGCTGAAATGAAGCCACAGTCTCACCTGAAGGACTCTTTGTAGAGTGGCTGAAGAACTTTTATTGGGCGGTGTTCAGTCACAAGCAGTTGTCCTGTATGGTAATTTCCTGTTCTGCACCAATCTTGTGGCTCACATTGGCACTGATTTCACAGTCTGAACTGCATTGCACTAGCTACCATAGGAACACTGTGCTTGACAAATGATGGACTTAAACTTCACAATGATGCTATTTTGGGCCTGACCAGACCAGTAGGTATTGAAAATCTGTCTGCTGTGATTTGTTTCAGGAGATGTCCTGCTCAGTATTCCAAAACCTGAACTGTGACTTTTATTGCAGAATTTCTCCAGACATTTATATCCCTTCAGACAGGCAGCTTGCTCCTCATGTATTGTAAGGACATTACATGAAAGTTCCACTCTGTACTCACCATGAATGTGTAGATGTGCCAGTGATACTAGCAGGTGCAACACCCTAACTCACTCTGCAAGGGCTGAGATATGTTCTTTAGAGTGTATGAAATTATACATTGATTTACTTTGAGTAAAAAATAGATGTTTCATAGGCAAGACTTCAACAGAGGCAGTTAAGCCCCAGCTCAACTGCATTATGATGCAGGGCCAGCTGTATTTGCCTGTGGCAAAAGTCCCTTTGCCCATCAGCACAGGGGAAGAAATACAGTGATCTCTCAACTCCCAGTCCTTTAGGCATGGATTATTCTGCTCACTGTTCAAGCATAGACTAATATGTGAAACGAGAATTCACTGATTATCTGCTTTATTTGGGGTATTCCCTTATTCTCTATGTATGGGCAACGTCACCTGAAAGTTCCATTGAAGTTAGGAAGTCAATAAAACAGAAGCTGGCAATAATATGACGCTATGAAGCAGAATTCCATTTTTATGCTGAACTGAAGGAAAATCTCAACCAGCACTTAACTGTTTGTTATTTAGTGGTTTATTTTGACTGTTATAAACCAGTTTTGCGCAGCAGAAGTCACTGCATTTTAAATGTTCCATAAAAATGCTAAAATTCTTGCCTTTTTCAAAAGGAAAAAAAATTGTTAAATTTCACTCCTTTATTAGGGTTTAGGCAGACCAGATACACAGCCTTTCCCTCACTTCCCCAGGTGAGGCAACCTGTCACAGAAAATCAGGGTGGCCAGCAGGACCTGTCTTTCCCAGGCCCATGCTACGAACAAGGCTTGTCCTGTATGAGATGGGTGATGGTGCTAGAGATGATCTGCTCCATGGAGAAGCTGCTGCCTATTCTAGGACTACAAAGCTGTCTGTGCTGCCTTCATGCACTGCAAAGAACATCTCAGTGCAGCTCTGCTCCTTGGAGGGGCTGCTCACCAGGAACTTGCAGGAGTGGGAGCAGGGCAGCAGTGTCAGACACTGGCGTGGCCACTGAGGCAAACACAGCCAGGCTGAAAACAGCAAGTTTTGAACCCAGATGGAGATTTGCTCCACGTTTAAGTAGACGCCTGTGCAGAGGGTTTCTAGGACCAGTGATCTGTGATCCTGCAGCAGCTTGTTGCCTCGGCAATGGAGAAAACACAAGGAATATCCCAACTCATGCTCCATGAAGCACGTGCACTCCAGCACCACACGGATGTCAGAGCACCTCTCTGGGTGCTTCCTCCAAGTATCCCGCTCCAGGATGAAAGAGTGACCAGGAGGTGGCCGCAGGAACACAAGCAGCTGGTAGAAGATTCTATTCTCAAGGATACTCCAGGATTCATGGCTGTCATCCATTCCTCTGTCTGGGTAAATCTCTGGCATGAAAGTTCTCCTGGAAAACTCTCGGCTGATGTACAGGAGGTCACGCACCAGGTGCTTCAGGTTCCTACACAGGTCAGGCAGTTCCTGTGCTGGTAATTGGGTGGATTCAGCCAAAAGCCAGGCACCACTCCATGCTCTGTTGAGATTTTGTTTCCCCTTGTTATTATCCTCGCTGCTGGAGGCAAGTTTCCTTTGCCAGGCCAGCCAGCAGACCTCCATGAGCATGGCTGATGCACAGGCCCAAAACAGCCAGTTCTTAAACACATAATGGACAAGGGCTCCCTTCAGGGATCTGGTCTGCTCAACCTTCTGCCACAGCTGGGCCATCTCCAGATGAAGAAACTCCATGTGCTGCTGCATCCGTTGTGCCGTGACCACGTCAGCCTGTGGATCATGTGTCAGCCTGGGCAGGACAGCCATCATAGCCACGAGGAATGTGATTGCCACAGCCATGGCCTGTGAGAGCTGGGGGCAAAGGGGCCAGCAGGCAGAGGGAGCATGAGACAGGGGCAGCAGGACAGGAGCTGCCTGGTGTTGGCTCCCACAGTGACCTGTTCTCTGTGATGTAACAGCCACTAGAGCCACATCACGAGGTTGACAAGCCCCAGACTCCATCCCCATGCCCTGGTCGGTGAGTTCTGGGCATCTCAACACAGAATGCCAACAAATCCACAGGAGCTCCTGGGGGGTCCTTTGGCAAAGGAGACAAACCCCCAGTGCTACCACAGCAAGCCCTGATCTCCTCTGACCCATCCCCAGTGATAGAGCCCTGCCTGGCCCTGAGGGGATTAGATCTCTTGCCTTGGCATAGAAACTACCCATGGCATTTGCCCCAACCCTCATCCTGCCCAGCCCAATCATGGAACAGAGTGAAGGACTGAAAACATCAGATAAAGAAGATTTCACTGACTGACAGAATCAGAAGGGAGCTTTGAGATCATGCTAAACTTTGATTAAGTTGAGCCTGGGCTTATGGAGGATAAAATTTTGTGTGTGTTTCTGCAATATCTAATAAATATCGACAATCAGCAGAGACAATGACTTGCCTGTTATCTTTATTACTAAGGCCAAATTTCCTAGAACAAGGAAAGACTTTGTGCAAGAGATGAGACAATGTGTGAGTGATACTGTGGAATGTGGATGAAATGTCCAGCTCTGCCTTGAGCTCAAAGACTGAAGTTTAGCTAACACCTGAAGAGGTCAGTGGCAGACCCTGACTGTCCTGAAGGGACAGAGCACACCCACACAAGGTCCTACTTCGGTGAATCTGAATTGTTCTGGGCAGGTGTAAAATAGAGCTTACAGACAAATGTCAGGGGTTTCTGTGGTCCCACAGAGATGGGATTAGTAGAGGTTTCTATTTTTGCTGTCTGCTTGTAGTCAGAAAGAAGCAGCTCACACAGAGAGACACATGCAGGTGACTGTGAATCTATCAGCCTGGAGATAACAACATTCACAGTATATAGAGACATCACAGCTCAAGGATAGAGGATGTGACCTGAGAAAAATCAGTCCTGTGATTTACAGACAAAAGGTCCTCTGCAGATTCGAAATTTGGGTGTGGGAACTGGGCTCTTCTCCCTGACAATCGGTGATGACAGGACAGAGCCTTCAGTTGCAGCAGGGGACACTTAGGTTAGACATCAGAAGGAATTTCCTCACATTGGGATGGCCTGTCCAGGAATGTGGTGAAGTCACCATTTGTGGAGAGGTTTAAGGAAAGACTGGATGTGGCATCCAGTGCCATGGTGGTATTGGGTAGTAGGTTGTACTCAATGATCTCAGAGGTTTTTTCCATCCTGATTGCTTCTGTGATTCTGAGGGGTTGTTTGGAGTTATAGCATTTACATTAAGTGGACGCTTAGGGCATTCCCTGCTCAGTTTCCCCCATTGAAAGATTTCTGAGGGCTCTTTCACTGTTTAGACCCTTAGACACAAAACCTTGCTATAATGATGTTTCTAGGAGGTGGTATTATGTGTCCCGTAGCTCTCTCAGCCTTGGCACCACTAAAAATCCCCTTCTTTCTGTCTTATTTTAATGCTTAATGCAGTTAAGTCTTTTCCCCAGTAGACTCAACAAAATGCAAAACTCATTCCCTTTTTTATTTCTATTTGGTAGGTATATATGGATATACAAATATATTGGTATTCATGAAATTGAATTTTATCTATTCTTACTCCACCCCCTGTCTCTCCTCATTCCTCCCTGTGTCCATATTTATTGCATTAACTTTATCAGTCAACCTTGAGTTTTATTGTGTCACCAAAGGAAGAATTTATTTCATCAGCTGAGGAATGGACCAATCCTTCTGAGGGATTTTTCCCCATTAAGAAAAAAACAATTCCCTGGTAAATGCTTCCTTCTGGAGTGTTTCCAACACAGGTTTTCCAGAAGCCTGATTTTCAGATGCTGAGCGCACAGTGTCACACCAGTATTGATATTTACTGGGACATTTTATAGCTTCTGCAGGAAGGGCTTTGTATGTGTCTATTTAAAAATATGTCATTTAACATATTTTCCTAAAACGTCTCAATAGAAATATATTCATTCTTCTAGGCTTGATATTAAGGTAACTGGCCACTGGATCAAACTCATGAGATAAATTTCTGAAAGATATAAACATGAAGAAGCAATTTGTCTGACAGAAAATGTGTGTAAGAAGGTATAAGGTAGGAACAGGAAACACCCTCTGCTTTGCCTGAAGCCCTCACTGATTCTGTTGCCATACTCCTTTCCATTTTAGAGCGGTACAAATTAGAATTAGGGATGAAGTATCATCTGATTAGCTGGTATGAAAGTCAGCATTGACCTAGCCTTAGAGAATATGGGAGACATGTCCCAGAGTTAGACATCCCAATGTGGCAGTAAATGAAACACCCCTGATTTTCATAAACTCTAGACCTAGACAGAAAGTTGTAATTTTTGCAAGATTTTTGCCTTTAGACTTAGTTCACTCATGCTTTATAATTTTGAGACTGCCCTGACTATTATGGATTGGAAACATATTTTCTCAAATACACAAGCATTCTTTGTGGAAAATAAAATGCAGGCTAACCCTCAGTCAATTCATAAAGAAGAATCACAAAACATGAAGATACATTTCAAAGCCTGGGGAGAGTATCCTCTAACAGGAGATAAGAAGAGAGATGCCTAAAGGGTTTAAAAGAATAAATAAAACCAAAATGTTTCTGTCACTGCCACAACATGATATGAACAGTGATTTCTTCAGGCTCTCCCTCCTATCTCCTTCAGAACAGGACGTCTTGTTTGTTTGCTTCAGTCCTTTTGGGGTAACTGCTTTTCTGCTTGGTTTTGCCTTACATATACCTGGTTTTACAGAACCCTGTCAAGACTTTGTCTCTCATTCCTCTCCCCTCTTCAGCTTCACGTAAGGATCCATCTGTACAATTTCTTCATAAAGGCATTTATTTAAGGGAACAGCTCCTACCCCACTGCACTGTTTTGAAACAGCAGCTGTACAAGGCTGGCCTCATAATTTTGTTTAATTATCTTTATTTTGATGTGATACATTAACTTAAATAACTCTGTTGGATATTTTTGTGCATGCCTAGGCAACTAAATGCAAAAAGCATTTAACAGTTCATCCATTTCTTCCCCTTTCCTGGATTCTAAATTCAGACCTTTCCATTTTAATCTGCCTCAAATTAAATTTTATTTAATATTTTATTACCGTATTTGTTTGTGTCAGGCGATAACTTTTCCTAAGGTATTTCATCACATATATGCTAATGAAATGTGCCAAACCAATGTATTTTCTTTGGATGGTGGATGTCTAGGATAGATGAAACAAAGCTTCCTGTTGGAAACTATCTTCATAGAATTTGAACATTCAAATCCAAGTTGTTTTTTAATGTATTCTTAGATATAACTTTATCTATCTATCTATCTATCTATCTATCTATCTATCTAGCCACACACAAATGTGAATATTTTAATTGCTGTGACATTTTTTCCCTCATATTTCTCTTTTCTGATTAAAAAAAAGAAATTATTATTTTGCTGCTGGTGCCAGTACTTGAGGAGTTTTCTTCTCCTTCCTAAGAGAATATGATTTGGTTTAAAATCTCGTATTACATTCATGGTTGGCATTTAACAGAACTTCTAAAAATTGTCTAAGAAATCGGGGTCCAAACAAAACCAAAAATCAGTTTATGTAATGGAAAACATATTCTGACACAGCCACAGGGAGGAAGGAAGAATTCACTAGTAAATAACATTTTTGCTCAATTTCTTCCTTACAAGTTGTGAACAGCAACCCTCATAGCAAAGATCAGTAGACTTTGAAGTGACTCCCTTTTAGAGGAAAACGTGTGCTGTCCATGGTCATGAAGGAATGGAAACAAACAGGTCCATTGTGGATGCAGGGGAAAGGGAAACCCTCCATTTCCCCTTGGAACAATACAGAAATTATTTGGAAAAAAATATTTTGGAAAATATTACATCCTGAATTTTGGAGAGAACTCTATTCCTAGGAGTGATAGACTCTTAAAATGTTTATATGCTTTCCTGCTTTCTGTTCACTTTTCTCTTTCTCTGTCTGTGCAATTGTCTCCAGAATATGTGTCTTTCAACTTTCAGCTTTCCAGAAGAGTTAAATTATGTCTGAAAACTTTTTACATTTGTGCAGTTTGGCTCCCCCAACTCTCTCCAGACTCTGCTTTCCCCACCACAGACACACAGTAATTGCATAATATTGATGTTATTCTGCTGTTTTTCATTCTAATTCTGTGCTGCCATACTTCAAAATACCAATTTGTTTCTTAACATCTACAATGTACATGGAATAAGACTGTACTGTTAGCCAAGCTGTCCAAACTGATTTGCTCCTTTTCAGGCATTTTTGTGTGTGTGTGTTTTAATTAGTTTAGTTCCTTAAAGTGGATTCAAACTTTCTCTCTCTCTTTTTTTTTTTTTTTTTAATTTAATTTAAAGTCTCCCTATTTACCACATCCCTTCTGCCCATTAAATCCTTCCTGGTTTTTATTATTGAATCATTAATAGTATCCCTGTTGGATCTTGACAGCTTTCTTTGTTGTAGTTGTAATTTTCAGTGTATCAGAGCTGACCCAGAGTATGGCTAGCAGTGACCCGGCTCCGAAATGAAAATTAAATGGGGGTGCCAACTCCTGCTGGATAGATAGTTTACTTGAGAATATATATGTTCAAAATAACTACTGCTAAATCGTGACGGATGAGAATGGGAAAAAAAATTCTTACAAAAGGAGATGGGTTGTTTTAACAATGAATAAAGCAAAAAAGACATGTGGAGATATAGAAATAGAGTGAAATAAGTGGTATTAGCGATGATGTTATTAATAATTCAAATTGTTAGTCATGAGAACTGGTAATGCAGGATGGCACCATGAAGTACAATGTACAGGCAGAAACATTTGCCCTGAAGAAATTCTAGTCTGAGTTTAATGATAATCTGTTGCTAAAGTTAAGTAGTGCAGCACACAGAACAAGGTTGTTTTGTGAAAAAAAAAATTGTCAATGAAGGAGAAAAAGCCTAAGGGAAGATATGTGAGATTGGAGACTGCCTGAGAGAAAGATGTGAGAAGGGAATGCCAAATGAAGAGAGTCCCAAGGGCTGGAAAGAGAACTAAGGACAAAAGTCCTGTTGTGGGAATATGCCCTGATACCCCTCCTAGCACAAGAAAGAGTATTTGAGAGGAAAGTTTGTCATTGATTTGAGTAATATTTTAATATATTTGATGGTTAAAGATGCATTTTTCTGAATGCCTGAACTCCGCTTTCCCTGAGAGGAAACATCCTCTCTTCACATAGAGGGAAAATACATAGAAGCAAGAGGAAAGCTGCAAAATACTGCAAAAAACCCACAAGCAACACAGCTCCAAGAAGGATAACTGGTTCATCCAGACTTTTATAGTGCAGGTTGAGCACATGGGAAAAATATAGCATAACAGGTAAGTGCTCTGTGGAGGAGAAGAAGAAACACTTTGGCATCTGAATCCCATAACCTGGAGCCCACATCACAGTCAGCATCAATACTGACCTGGGGAGCTGAAAGGTTTCTTTTGTCCTCCCACATCAACCCAGTTAACTCAGTGTTGATTTCAGACCACAAAACAGTCCTTATTAAGATGAAAATCCAGCTCATGTTAAAAATCAAAACTTAAAGACTAAGTTGTTTTTTCAAATCCTGAAAAATTAAAAGGAAAAATCTTCTAATAAAAAAAGGAAAAATTGCATGTCAGTTACTGCATGGAAGGTCTTTCTTTGTGTTCTCTTTAGTCAGATTGAAGTTTTTATGGTTGATGAATGAAATGTGTAATTTATTAGAGGGATACATACGTGTGCAGATGTGCGCACACACTTTAACCACTCATTTTATCCTCTTGAGAGAGTTTTGTTAACAAGGGTCCAAATTTTACTTTCATGAAACAACTCAACTGATAAGGATGGTTATGGGAAAATATTAATTAAGTAAGATCAGGTGAGGTCTTCACACAAGCATATTTTCAGTGGAAGAGCAGGAATGATTATCCAACCAGTGAATATTCTTTCTATCACTTATCTCTATGAAACGTCTTTAAAATTGTTTAGCTTCAATGCACAAATATTCATTTTAATCTTTATAGGTTTTACACACAGTAGAAGATAAGTATGAGTGCTGCTGATCCCTACCCTGGCAACACAGTTTGTTTTATAGAATGTTATTTAACCAAATTTTTACTTTGAATCAGCATACAGGGAGGGAATTGTTTGGAGTCATGACCAGGGAGACCCTAATATCAAACTCACAGTTTTTCATTATTAAAAGAAAATTCATCTAAGAAATCCTAACAGACACTCAAATTTTGCAATAGGATTTTTGCTTGGTCTTATTTTCACTGCAAATGCTGCAGAGAAATGAACTGAAACAAAGACCTCCTAAGGGACCAAGTGTGCTTTTTCAAGGGGTAGAGGATGGCTTTTTTTATCTCATCTCTTCTCTGGGTTTCCCTTCTTCCATATTCTTATTAACAAGCCCTTATTTAGCAACAGAAGTTGTAATTAAGTGACAGCTTTGATGTCACAGGACAGACAGATACCTGACAAACCAGACTTCTGTTTGAGTAAAGACTGGGTGAACATAATCTTGATTCTCAGATGCTGCTTAAATAAAAGCACTGCTCCTTTCAGTCAAAAATAGGTGAGTAAAGCACAACTGTTCAGGAGAAAGCACAAATACCGATGGTGTAAATCACTACAGCATGGCCAAAAGCACTGGGCTGCTGCAGAGACATCAGTGTGCACCAGCAGAGGATTTGATCTTTAACTCTGTCAGCAAAGGGAATAAATTCAAAAGAATCCTTACTTTCAGCGTGTAAGTCCTTCTCTGTGCAGCCTTAGCAAATAGCCTTTGTAACAAGTATGCATTTCATTCCACTTTTTTTTATTTATTCCCACCATGAGGGAGAAGAACTTGCACATTTATATCACCGTCCTCATATGGAAAATTATATAGACATGTTCAATAAGATCCATTTCCCCAAGCCTGCAGTGGTTAAATTTTAAAAATATTGCCTCACTCTTTTTTAACTTGCTTGGAAAATAAATGTAGGAGAAATGGGAAGTACTGGAATGTCAACCTGGGATCTGCAGGGCTGACACTGTGAACATGGTGACTTTAGAGGCTCCTCCATTACCCCAGCTTTGAAAACTCTGAGCTTCCTCCTTTCTAAGGTTATACCCTGAGCTGTCATTTTCTCCCTAGCAAACATTAGAGAGTAACAACTTACATTTCTGTTATATCAAAAAAGTTGATTTTCTATTTATTTGTTTGTTTCTAAAGGTTTTTCTTCCTTTTTCTTCACCCTTTTATTTATTTTTCTTTTACCAGAATCTGGAGTTTGACTTTTCACCCAAAGCAAAACAAAAGTCCTTGATCTTTACAGAAGTTAGTGGCACATGCCATTTAACAGCACCTGGGGTCCTGCTCATCTCCTGTGTGTGATCCAGATGCAACCACGTTACTGAGTCGTCAGAGCCAGGTAGATTTTTGTCAGATGAGTTTTCCTCTGATCCAATGTTGTGTAGCCTGAGTCCATTTCAGGGCTGGAGGATACAGGTAAAACAAGCTGAATAGTTCCATCACAGACTGCTGTTCTCACGGTAGTTCTGCATGTTGCCAGATGGATAAATAAATACATTTCTGTAACAACATGGAAAGTTTTCCTTTCAAAAAAGAAGGTGCTAACAGTCTGTAACATAGTTACTGCTTGAAAGGTAAAACTGGTGCACAAGTGGCACTGGACAGAACATTTCCAGTCTGAATCCCCTTCCCAGACTCAGGGAATCATACCTCCCTTTGGAAGACCAGTGATCTCCCTTTGGCACTGCAGTGGCTCCCACTTTTCCCTCCAAGCCAGGCAGGGATGATGCTGACACCGCTCTGTGCCAGCCTCGTGGTTAGAAACCCCAGGACAGGGACCTGTGTATTTCCCTGAGGGAGAAAACAATTCAAAGCACAACTTCTCCCAGTGAGGAGAACACACCAATTTCTTGCAAAGGCACCAGGCTGGACCAAAGATGCTTTTCATCCCTCCTGTACCACACTGCTAAAAAAAAAAAATAAAAAAAATAAAAAAAAATAAAAAATAAAAAATAAAAAAAAATTAAAGGTGAAAAGAAGAAGAGTTTCCAGACAAAATCAGAGTAACTCTGGAACCTCACAGCTAGTGTTCCCTTCCTGGGGATGGCACTGTCAAACCCTTTTACCAACACTGAATTAAATAGTCTTTCAATAAAACATGTGAACAACAGCAGGAACAACGACTAAACCCCGTGGGAGTCGCTGCATCACTGGGCTACAGAATCAGGCTGCTTTTCCCCTGTATGTCCCACTGCCCTCATGAATCTTGCACTGCTGAGCACAGCAGCCCCGCTCCTGTGCTTGTCTCCACACACAACTACACACTCTACAGGCGAGACTGGGGACAGACACCAGCACTGAAGGAAATTCTGATTCCTTAGAGAAGTGCTGCTGATTTTTCTGCTTGACAGTAATCCCTCACACAGGATCCTGGTGTGTGTCTAGACTTTCCTCTTATGTAGATTTACTTTTCACATTTCAGCTAGAGTAAGGGGAGAGATTCATGATTTCTAAGTATTTCTTCCCAGCTTCATTAGATTGAATATTTCAATATTTTTTTTAAATTGGCATTTTCAATTAATCTATTTCTCAGAAGCATCAGCCTCTCTCTATATGTGCCTTATTTGAGTGTTTTATACTGACAGAATAGGTAAATAGGTCAATCTGGCGGAGGTGGACTGCACTCAATAGTTGATGTATTTAATAGCCGTTTTTGGTTTTGTTTTTGTTTTTGTCGTTGCCTGCATTTCTTATGGAAAGAGATCACAGGATGATAAGTGCTGTCAGTAAATGTTTAAGAGAGTGGTACTGTATTTGAATTATTCCATTCCATATTGTATTGGTCTATTGAACATCCAACCCAGGAAAAAAGCCTTGGCTCTACGTTCAGTCTTTGTTTCCATATTGATGGGTTTTTAACTGTCTCATTCCTTTATAACATTAGAGCAAGCTGTTTATTTATTTTATATTATTTTATATATAAATAATCAAGAGCAACCTGATTATTTATTTCTTTTATAATGCCACTCAGATCATTACTCTCTTGTTCCTGCCCTCATGGAACTGCAGGGAAATCTCGTTTCTAAAACTTAACTCCATTAGTGCTGGTCAAAACAAGCATTTTCCAATAGGTTTTTCTTTAGCAGGTAAATTATATAAACATACTAAGACATACACATAAATATTTCCATTAAAATAATTTTTAAATGCTCAATGGTCATTGGTTTAGAAATGTTGGATCAAAAGTAAAAATAATCTATGCAGACACACACACACACACATACACTCTGAAGACATCAAAATCTAGAAGTAATTTTCTGAAATGAATACTTTTACCATCACAAATTCTAAATAAATATGCATTGCCATTTTCTGAGTACAGCAGCATATTTCTCCTGTAATACATTCTTCTATGCCGGCCAATAGGTTTCTGCCAGGTGATGTTTTGTAAATAAACTAAAACTTGAAATTATTTTTGACACCACTGTTTATTAAACACAACTTATGTGGTATACATTGCAGTATTAGAAAATGTCTGTATGCTCTTAAACACTTCAAGCAGTAGCCCATGAGTTAGAATGTTTATTAAATATTCTTTTGTCTTTTGACCTCCTGTTGTCTTCCTGCCTTTTTAAAATACTGAATGGTTTTGAAACTTGAACACTGTAGAATCCCCCAAGCAAAGATAAGGAAAGTGAATGCTTATTGGGGAAAAAGGTTAATGTCAGTATTTTAATAAAAATATTAAAGTCCTGTAAAGAGAAGTAATCTCACATTCTAGCTTGAAAGCAAACTTCTACCTAACAAGTAGGTATAGGAACATTTCTCCTTGTTCCTTGTCATGGTCATCTAGTTTCCACAGCTTTTATTATGTTTTCCTCACAAGCTCTGGGACTGCCATCAGGTAGTGCCAGAACCATCTTCCAAGGCATGTCCTGCAGACCTCACAGGATAAACCTGCCATATCACCTGCAAAACAGCTAAGTTTCCATGTATTCCTCTTCACATTAATGGCAATAATTTCCAGCTTAATATGTCCTTCGAACTCTCATATATCTGATAAGACTCAAAACAGGTAATTTTGCATTGCAGGACTTGGTTATTCACTAGAAGTTAAGGTGGAAGAGTGATAAAGGGGGGTGGACATGCAGGCACCAAGAAACACACAGGCAAAAAGTAGAACTCTACATATTTGCTTTGACATAAGCTTCAAATGCAGAAGCACCAGGTTCATCTCTACGGATCTCTTAGCCTTTAACCCTCATGTTTGGTTTACCCAAACTGATCACATTTACATGGAAGAAATAGAAGGGAAGTATCTGGTTTAACAACTTTGAAGGACTTTTTTTTTTTTTTTTTAAATACAACTCTCATGTTAATATGAGGCATCCAAGCAATTTGATATTTATTCTTTCAAAAATGTGCTCCAAAGCCTTAATTGTACAAACGTAAATCATTTCTTTGTTCCTGAGGTTACAGTGCACATAGGGATACACTTTCTCTGCATCAGAAAGATACAAAGAGCCAGATCCCTGCTTTGAATAAATTTTCAAAGATTCATTTGTTATAAAAAATTATGGGAATGTACTCCCCTGAAAGAGTGAGCCACAGCTATATTCCGGTAGAAGTGGGCAACCGTAGCTTAGTAAGTGATAGGTGCTCATCAGGTGAGCTGCAATATCTCACCTTTCTGCATTTTTGTCTTTTCCCAAATGCAAAATAAGATACAGAACCTTAAATCCCTGTCCTTAACCCCTAGACTAATGCATTTTATTTGTGCATGCTGTATAAAGGCACTTAATTACCACAGACGAGCTGATGACGCACAGCTCATGATGTCATGATTACTCAATTGTGTCCAAGTTGATGATGACTTGCAAGGTTCACTGGCACTGAGTTTCTGCTTGAGATAGAAACTCCTGGATAATAATAAACAATAGTGAATAAAATGTTCACATGTTGTCCTGGGTTGAAGTATATTCTATCACCATCTTCATGAACTGTTGAAACCAGGTGAGGCAGTGCTCCCTGCCTCCCCCATTCTGATTATCTTCTGTTAATGGGCCCATCAGCACCTTTGCCACATGACTCACAGATAACCCCCTCCTGGACTACCTCCTGTTAATGGGCCCATCAGGCCTTATCACATGACTCACCATCCCATTGTGAGATGCTCCGCCCAGAGGGAGGAACCAAGCATTCCAGCCTGGATATAAGCTGAGACTCTGAACACCAGAGGGGCGCTTACCCACTGGATTCCCAGAGGACCCGAGCTACCAGACCTTTCTACAGGATCACTGCTTCAGGAAGACCACCTCATCTGGACTGCTTCCATCACTCTGCTCAGGTTGTATTCTGACTCTGTCAGTGGTCTTTTGTATTATTGCATCTATTTTATTTTACTTTCTTTCCTTTCTTCCTATTAAATTGTATCTCTGACTTGGAGCCTCTCATTTGTTTAGCTTTCAAACCACTACACATGTACATGGCCTTCATCTGATTCGACCTGTTTCTGATGCTCTGTGGTGTCTCCATTTGAACCAGCTGCCTCAGATCGTCACTGCTATCAGGGAAGGTTTGGTCAGCTGAGTTAAAAGAGCTCAGTGAGTGTCTCAGTTCCATTCCCACACGAAGGCACCTGCAGTGTTTGATATCTGGACGGCTCCCCCCTGCCTGTTCTTTCTGTTGTAGTAGTCAAGGGCCAATCAGGAATCTTAAAACCAAAGTACATCTGTGTGGGGGCAACTGAATGAAGGTCTGCATCCACCTGTGTCACCAAGTGAAGGGGTCTGCTTCTCCTACACATCCAGTACTGTCTACTGCCAGAGACAGGACAGTGGATTTAGTGGATCTTTGATCTGACTGGATGGAAACCTTTTTCATTTTCCTGTTAAAATGGCAATGGGGCTTATTTTAAGGCTGAATTCTTACATGTCCCTTAATTTTCTATTAATTAATTCTCTTCTTCAGTATGTTTATCAGGCAGAGTGTCTCAGGCAAGGATTTACTGTTCAGAAGAATTTACAGCAGGAGCACAGAGAGCAAAGCACCTGACTGGAAGGGTTTGGAGTGTGAACCCAGCTGCAGTGCAGGTGACTGCACTGCACTGCCAACTGAGACCACAGCCTGAAACTCCTCCTGAAACCTTCCTCCAGCCATTCTCCTTCCTGTGGCTCCTGTCCCCTCTTCTGGCACAGCATCCACCACTCTTCACTTGTCCCCAGGAATCTGCTCACTCGGCCCTGACCACAAAGTCACAGTCCCTCTGTATCCCTCTTCCAGAGGTTTTGTCCACTGTGCATCCCAGTCCAGGTCCTTCCTGACACTCTGGGACCTGCTTCCCAGAGCTCCTCACTCAGAAAGGGCTTCACATTTCTGGGTTAGGGAGAATCCTCTTCAGCTCTGCCAGTTATACAAAATACAACATTTTCTGTTCCTCAGGTTTATTTTGTCTCATCTCCTGGGTGAAATAAGCCCCCAGCAGAGTTAATTCATCCTCGCTCTTTTCCTATCCTGGCAAACACCTTACACATTCTCCCTTTTCCTTTGACCTTGTTCCTGTTCCAGGGATGATTTGCTTTTGGGGTTTTATTTTTTTTTCCCGCAAATCCACTCATATTCACTCTGCTGATATTTTTAGTTTGTAGTTGAAAACTGATATCTGAGTGCTGTCTCAAGATTTTTCACCACATTTCTAATTGTTTATATCTACTTCCCATTTTCATTTTTCTCCTGCTAGAACTAAGGCCACATGCAGAGGGACTTTGTAGGAGAATTCAGTTAAGCTTTGTTTTCTCGGATGAGCAATGCGCTTGCTATAAGTGCCTGTCATCACAAGCCTTTAGAAAATATATCATGAAAACAGGGAGTGACTGGGGAAAACTAGAAACAAGAAAAAAAGAGTACAAGTATATGTACTTCTAGTTTTAGAATTAGAAATTGAGGAAAAGGCCTTATATAATACATCAAAAGACTTTTATATAAGTGATTTATTTGGTTTAGTATAAGTGATTTATTTGGTCTATTTTTGTTCTAGACTTTCAGTGTTATAAATAACAGCAAGATCTCTTTCAAGCAGAAATACAACACACACCTTGCTAAGACAGAAACTTTCCCAATTCTCACGTAGGAGAGATGAGGTGTTGCTGGATGTAAGCCATAATTCTGGCACACTGACAAGTATTTTTCAAAAAATAAGACCTGGAAATGTTAATTTACAGCTTTGGAAGTTAAAGGGTAGTTGCAAGTACAGAGAAGAGTTACTTTTCTTCCAAAACTCATCCAAATTCCTGCCGTAGTCCTATCACAAGATCCACAATGCCAGATTCTCACATAACATGTCTGTTATTATCCAAGCTGCTCCCTGCTTCCTCACCCAGGAGTGTAAGCTGTGTTGGATCATCCACAGCACAGGAGCAATGTGGGAGCACACACAGGAGGAAATAGTAACAGCACCTCTGATGGAAGAATAAGTCCCCGTGCCCTGATGAATAATAGCATTAATTATGCCCCTGTGGGGTACACAAGGCTGCTTTTTGCTTCCCTGTCTCTCACACCTGCCCACAGTGAGAGCTGCTGGCAAAAGGCCACCTCATTCTGTGAAGTCTCTTCTTAGAACCAGTTCCTCTACAGGTTCTTGCATCTATTCAAAATTAATCCTGCCTGAAAATAGTCAGTTTTTTCCCTCTCATCTCAGGTTATTAACTAAAAACTTGCAATCAGTACTGCCCTAGAGCCTTTTTTTACTATTTCATTTGAAAATTAAGGAATTAAAAAAAAATAATTTCAGAAGATTCTTCTGACCCATGCCTGGAAGAGTTCAAGGCCAGGTTGGATGGGTTTTGGAGCAACCTGGCCTAGTGAAAGTTGCCCCGGACCATGGAAGGACTTTTTACAGTCCCTACCAACCCAAACCAGTCTGTGATTCTATGATTCTGTTCCCACTCTGGACAATCCCCAAGCACACAAATATTTAATGCCTTTTCCATGCTTTCACTTAAGAGACGGAGGGGTTTCAGTTGCTCCTAAGAAAACCCAACTTATTTTGCCCTCATGTTTCTGGATTATTTTGACATCACATTAGAGGGAAAACCTGAAGCTCAGCCACATTGCTGGACACAAGAAAGTCTGCCAGGTGGAGCTTCACAGAATTAAAGAAACACAAGTACAACTTCTCACAAGTCTGGTGGCTTTTTTCTGCACTCCAATGAGTTTTTCTGCACTTCAAGCCTGAAATGTGATGGTTGTTCTCTGGAAAAGTTATTCTTTTGTAGTTCATTAACAAGATGAGCTGGCTGATAAAGACTGTAAAGCCTTGATAAAAAAAAAAATCTAAAGAGGCTGATGGTCTCAAAGAAGATTGTGTTGAGCTAAAGAGAAGCAGGCCAAGTGAGTTTCCCATTTTCTGAAGCATATGACTAATGTGTATAGATTTATCTTTTTTACTAGTTGCCTTGAAAAAATAAACAAAAGATGAGCTAAACTGATGATTTTTTTTCCTTTGTTTTCTTAGCAAATTTAAAGTAAGTTTGAACACTTTTTTCCCAGACAAAGTTAAATATTTTCTCTTCTTTGGATGTCTTTTAAAAATTAATGTCAATGCATTTTTGGATAAAACCATTTTGAAATACTAATGAATACACTTCAGTTTAAAATGTCAAAATGAAGATATTTATTTTCCATTCTTTCTTTCTTTCTATGATAACATCTGAAGACAAAAGTAAAATGGGAAATTAACTGTACTTTCTTAGTTTGTTATTGGCTGACATAAAAGTTTACACCTTTTTTCCACCATTGATTAGAAAGGCCTCTGAAGATATTTTTCCACAAAGCAGATTACAGAGAAGGATCCAACCGATGTATCTGAGAAAATTTTGGTGGGAGCAGAATAGAGAAACTCAAAGAGAAAAGAGACCTCTGCTAAAACATTTCTAGATGATCACAAGCAAATACCATATAAATGTGATTAATTTCTTACAAACTGAAACACTGTGAAAAATTTAACTCATCTTTCAGCAAATGAAATCTCCTTAGCAGCTTTACCTGTTCAATTTATTTGCTGGTGAGCTAGACAACAGATTAGGAGCATCAACATGCATTTTCCATGCTCAAAGGCCATGCTGAGGTCAAATAAGTATCTTCATAACCTGATATTTAGATTTGAAGAGAGTGTGACAGGGAGAAAACAGAACCAAAAGCCTCAAAGGAACAATAGAGCTTGTTTCCAAAAATATTGATCGGAGCATTGCTGTTTGAAGTCAGCTTGGCTCAGACAGGTGGTTGATGAGCTGAAGGATCGTGCACTGTTTTGACAGGAAGGCAAACATATCAGTTTAAATTTAACAATCCCTCTACTCAAGTTGTCATTTCAAATCTTTCTTATGCCATCGACCTGACATTAGATCAATAAAATTATGATATTTTATGGCACATCAGTGACATAGTAAAATGTTGATTGAAAATCCTAGAGGATGGAAAAATACCAGAAAGCATATGTTACATATATGGGTTTTCTTTTGGGTTTTTAGGTCTTTTTCTATAGTAATGACCTCTTTTACACTGAAGACATTAACTGGTCTCATATTTGCCATATAACTTTATTCAGTAGTTACTGACATTTTTTAGGGGATCATTTCTGACTGAGGAAACTTTGACTAGTCCTAAAGGAGGTCAGTTAGCTGAACTCATTAATTTTTGTCTGAATATACACATTGAAAATATTTGTTCTCCTTGACTGTTTTACTTCAATCTTATTTTCATCTTACTATTATTTCTGTATGTGAGAAAGCATTATTACAACTTTTCTTGAAGTGTAGCTTGGTACTTGCTCTATGTATAAAACAAAATCTTTATGAATGACGCCAGAAGGTAGGTTAAAATGTTATATTTTTAACAGTAGTCTCAAAGTCTAAATGGGAAAAAAATAACCTTATTTGAAGACTGACCATAAAACTCCCTCTTCTCAAGACTGCCTAAACTAGTGCAAGTTTAGAAAAGTACACTAAAAAAACCAAGTTTGTAAGACATATACCTGGCACAATATAACTAAATGCAGTTGTTGGTTTTTTGGTTTGCTTTTTTTTTTTTTTTTTTGGTGAGATTAAGAAGGTATAACAGTAACAGAGGTTATATTTGGCGGAGTCAAAAATTTGATTTCCATTACCCTGGGCTTTTTTGTAATTTGAAAGAGTGCAGCAGTGTTCACATTTTGGACATTGGGGGGTTCTGTCTATGGCAGCAACATTCCTATTATCTGTGAAATTACCTCATAAGTTACTCTCCCAAGAGTTGATGGGGAACGACGGGTGCTTAGTGGTGTGATTTGCATAACCTGTTGTGGGTATATGCATTAGAAAAAATTAAACACATCTATAGACAGCACTGGCAACTTTGTCCAGCCCCGTAATTACAGACCCTGGAGTGTCTAGCACAGCTCAAGCCATCTGGTCCAGTGATTCCCTGCTTGGATCTTCGTCCAAATAAAGCAATCTTCCACTTCATATTATTTCTAGGAGAGATACCCCCTTAGAGAACAATAATCCCATCTGCACACTGAGGACCTTCTGAGTGAGAGAATAGTCATTGAAGAACTGATGTGCCAGATTAGATTGAGACTGAAATTATGGATTTTAAAATTTCGTTGCAGCTATGCAGATCTTGACTTGAACCACTCAAGATTAACCATGTGTTTCTCCAAGGTAACTCTTCTTCTGACCACAACAGCAGGTTATTTTAAATATAAAAACATCAACTGTAGCTCCACAAGAGGCTAAATCCTAAAACACACCAGAGCAAGAGAGCATTCCAGGGAATATCATCTTTTTCTCATGCCTAAACTCCCAGGGTTTGCTACTGGCTAGTGCCAGAGACAGGAAACATAGATATTGGATCTCACCGATCACATATGTTCTCTAGATGGATTCCTTCAAATGACTGCATGGAGATCAAAAAGAAGAGATAACTGAGACTAAACCTAACTCTTGATTTGAAAAAGTGAGAAGTGCTATTTCAATGTGTTCCTATGATATGCGTGTGTATTATATGCGTCCCCTCATAGATGCACATTCATATTATTCTTACTACATTTGAATTGCCTGTCCCTGGTGCAGGACACTGAACTTGTTGAACCTCACTGGATTTTTGCAGTCCCACTGCTCAAGCTTGGCCAGGTCCCACTGGATGGTCCCTTCCTTTACTTGTGCCACCTGTCCAGCTCGGCTTCCTGTCAGCTGTAAAGGTGCTGGAGGTGCACTCAATCCCACTCTCTGTGGCACTGATAATGACATGAGAGCCCCAGTGCCGTGGCAGAGTCCTGAGAGGACACCCCTCATCCCTCCCTTGCAGCTGCACATGGAGCACTGACCACAGCCCCCTGGCTGTGTCCATTTGGGCAACTGCTCCTGCACCAAATCACCTGGTCTTCACAGCCAGGGCTCTCCAAAGTAGAGATCAGGATGTCATGTGTGACCATGTCATGAGCCTCATGGGATCCTGGGCACAGCAGGGCCTACAAGTCTGGAAGTCCAGGGGCTGAGCCCTGTGGGCACAGCCATTTCCAGCCAAAGTCAAGTGGCTCCAGGCATGCTGGGTATGCTTCTTTGTGGCACCTTCCAAGGATCCTTGGTGATCAGCACTGAAGGGCCAATGCGACACTGCAGGGTGTCACTGCCCTGACCAGCAGGGATCTCCTCCCAGCAGAGCCACTCTGCTCCCTCACAAGGAAGCAGCTCCCTGGAGAGGTCTGCTGCAGAGGAGAACAGAGATGGCAATGGAGGAGAAGGTGCCCTGCTCTTGGGGCAACTGCCTTGAGCAGGGTAGAACCACAGGCTCTCAGAGACTGAAGGCTGCCCTGCACCACATACAGGAGTTGCATCCAGGAGACATGCACCACATACAGGAGCTGCATTCCTGTTTGAGTCTCCTGCATGACCTCCACCAGGATGCAGAGGCCCAGACAGCCCAGCAGGATTGGGAACACAGCCTGCCTGTGCCAGCTCCCCTGGGACAGCAGGACCCAGCATAGCAGTTGTTCCATGAGACAGAGCCTGCTCAGGAGCTGGAGACAAGGAGCCCAGTGGGCAGCTGCACATCCCAGCAGACATACGTGGTGCACAGGAGTCACATCCCTGTACGAGTGTCCCGCGCGGTCTCCACTGGGCTCCAGAGGCCCCAGCAGTGGCTGACAGATGAGCAGGAGCAGGCACATGGCAGGCCTGTGTCAGCTCCTCTGGGCTGGCTTCCTGGGACATGGTGCCACAGGCAAGTGTCAGGACCCAGCAGTGTCCTGTGTGCACAGGGGGAGGCAAAACCTCCCCGGCACATCTCTGCCACTGCCTGCAAAGCCTGCAGAGTATCAGAGCGCCCTGTCCCAGAGGGAGCCCCCGCAGGAGCTGAACATGGCCCGTGCAGAGCACACACTGCCCCTGCTCAGGGAAGCCAGCCCAGTTCTCCAGACACTGGAGAAAATCCCCAGTGATCAGAGGGTGCTGGACTGGCTGGAAGCAAATTTTCTAACCCAGTGTGGGGCCTTGGCCAAGGAGGAACAACAGGGGCAAGGTAACAGCCCCCATGGGCTCAGCCAAGGGAAGAAAATCGATGACAATAAGCTGTCCCAAGAGGAAGACAAGGGACACCAAGAGCTGTCCCAGAGAGAAGATGACAATGTTGAAGTGTTGTCCCGAGGAGAAGAGGACAACAAGAAAACATTGTTCCGAGGGGAAGTCAACAATGACAAAGAGCTGTCCCAAGGGGAAAGACACATCAGCTACAACCTCTGGGACAACCCCTTGGGCCCAGTGAAGGAGCAGCACCCTGACACTGCTGCCCAGGAGCTGCGTGTCTGTCTCAGCACTTTGGGCCCTGAGACAGCAGCAGAGGCAGTCACTGATGTGCCCAGCATGGTTCCTGCCACAGCCGGTGCCCCTGGCTCAGGGCCAGCAGGTTCTGCCCTGGCCAGAGCTGCTGAGGTACAAGAGGAGGCTATGGCAGCTTCTCCCGCCCTTGGTGAGCAGTTGAGAGCTGCAGGGGCAGACAGCCAGGCAGCTGCCTCACACAGCCCCTGCAGCCAGGCCAGCCCTTGGCCCAGCTGGCCAGAAGCCCATGGCCTCAGCAGGCAGCAGCTAGGGGCAGTGGTGGGGTCAGTGCTGCCAGTGTTGCCAGAGACCAAGAAAGTGGCCTTGGCTAAGGAAGAGTGGAAACATCCTCTCAACCACGAGCAGGCCCAAGGGCCAGGTGACAGTGAGGAAGAACTGTCCCAAAGGGAAGAGAGACCAAGACCAGTTTCAGGTGAAAGGGGACAGAGACCAAAGCCTGAGCAGTGCTGCAGGGGAGCAGGCACAGGCCTCACTCAGGCACACACAAGGTCATGGCCTCCACAGGTCGCAGCCTGTGCCCCGGCAATGTCCCTTCCCCTTCAGACGGGCACTGAGGGCTCTGAGCAGGCTGTGCCAGTGTCCCCGCATGGGGAGACAGCCTGAGGATCAGTGCCCCACTGCCAGCACCAGACTGGGTCCCAGACAAGCTGGCTGGCCCTCAACCTGCTCAGCATCCCACGGCAGCAGCACAGGTGCAGAGTCCTAGGAGACGGGAGGCCGGTGTGTGTGTCTCAGACAGCCACAGCGGGGTGGCTGTGGAATCAGCCAAGCACTCTTCATAATACATAAGAGCTTCTGGAAGTAACCCAGTAATGCTGGAAACAACTGGACATGACCAAGCAGAAATTGTGACTGGAGAAGGGGTCCATGTGGAGAGAGAACAGCAATTTCAGGGACAAACATCCTTCTTCTAGTCCCTGGAAAGAAGCACAACACAGGACACCAAAAGGGCAGCAAAGAAGCCAGGAAAAGAGTGTGGACTGCAGGGCAGAATCAAGACCATTCAAGAGCCACAACACCTCCAACCCATTTCCAGAAAGGTCTGAAAGAGCAGACTGCGCATGACAACAAATTTGCATGGAAAGCAAGAAACCTGCCTCCAGGGCAGGGACAATCCTCCATGCAAAGGATCCCCCTCAAGAACTGGGCAGTGCTCCCCAGGACCCTGGAAATCCCATCTGGATCAAGGATTGAACCAGGAATGAGACCACCATGGGCTGGATCAACACTAGAACAATGACTGCTGATCTCTTTTGCTCTCTCCCTTTTTTTCTCTTGCTTTTTCTCTCCCTCCCTTTAAGTCATCCCTTCTTCTCTCCCTTCCCTTTCCCCCTACCCCTTTCTCCCAAATCCCAACAGGTATAGATAGGTTAACTTAGGGACTAACATAGCCATAGCCATAGCCATGCCAATTTTGTGATTTATTACTAAAACTTAGTGATTTTTCGCAGCTCATACCCTATGACTTTTGTTGTTCCTTTTGATCCTGAGCATTTATGAGTCTTGGGTGCTTCCTTCCCCCTGAGGATGGATTCACAAGGAGGTGGCATCACCATGGATGCACTAGTTAAAGTTCTGTCTCAAGCAGTTTTCCTTGGGATGTATTCGGGAATCTCCTGGACCAGTTTGTCCCAAATGGCTGGTGACACCAGTTCATATCCTGCAAGCTTGCATTCCCCTCTAAGGACAAGGGGTAACTGGTTTAGCAATGGTTAGCTGTGTTTCATGTCAGTGTTCTTACTTGAGGGGTTTTCCATTTCTGTGAAAAGCTAACAGGAGTCAGGCTTTACATTTTCATAAAGGCTTAACACAGACACAAGACCTGCCAAGAAAATAGGGTGAAATTCAGTCACTATTTTAGTTAGTGATGAAACTCTCACTGATTCCTCTAGATCGCATTTTCTTCCCTGAACTTTACTACTTTATCCCAGTGATATGATTGAAGACAAACTGAGCCAAATGTCTATGCCTGGTTTTATAACCAGACCAACTCTGACTGCCACAGCAGCTGCTTTTTACCTGGCCATCAAGCACAGGGCAGACATAGGAGTCAACAGACTCAGGGAAGTGACCTGTGTCTTATCCTTGTCCCCACTAGTGATACTCTGTCATACAAGACTTAGTGACCGGGCATGATTCAGTTCACAACCTTTCTGGCCCTTTCTTTACAGTCTATATTAAATAAAATATGATCCACACAGTAAAGCTGGAGTGGATTTGAAATTGATCTGTACAAGTTCACTCACCACTTATAAACCATCTGAAAGGGTGCCATTTTTCCTCAGCACTTGACTGTACATTTATCCAGAAAATAAACGCACTAATCTCAGGTCAGCTAGAACAAAAATTGCCCTTTTAAAAAGCATATCTCACATTGAACTCTCATTCAGAGTTTGTATTTAAAAGCAAGGAGTCTTACTTTTATGTGGCTGCCTGGACAGAGAGAACATTTAATTGGACCATGAGGATATTTTCTCACAAAACATTACACTGAAATACTAGCAGGAGGATTTTGAGGAACTGGATGCTGCAGCTGCTCCTGTGGCCATGCAAGAGAATTTTCTTTAATGTACTAAAACACTTAGCAGTATGAGGACAACATCACATATTTCCCTGTCATACCTTTCCTTTGGCATCTGATTTTGACCACAGAGACACAATACAGATCCAAAGATGAAACTTGTGCCTGATTCATTAGCACAGCCATTTTCATGTTCTGAAAATATATTGTCTTCCATTTCTTGTGGCAGCTGGATGGCTGCCACTAACAAGCAGTTGCTTATGAAAATCATTTCTCCACATGTTCCTAAAATAGAAAAAGCAAAGTATACACTGGCAGAGTTTTAATTTCAGACATTCAAATCTCGGGGCAATACTGCAGCTTAGTGAACAAGACAAGGCACATCTGTAATATACTACAGCCCACATTCTGTCCCACTGGCAATTCATTTTCTACCATGATGCCTTTTCCATTCCAGTTAGTGGTGTGAACAAATAGGAAAAGGGCATCAAGTTATTTACTGGATGTGACTCAGAAAGCAGAATCAAATTTCACAGCCAAGGAAGGACAAATGGGAAGCTGATAAGGAACAATTTTCTTGGGACTTTGTTCTGAATGATGGTTTCTTCCAGACCTGTCCCTCCTCTGGTCTCACAGATCCATTTATTTCATCTGATTTACCTTACGCTTTTCACTTCTTACCTTGTCTCTTCAATTTGCACTAAATTCAGGCCTGTGAGATATATTACAGCAGCTGATTCCTTTGTTATTTTTTACTTGAATGGAGAGACCAGTGCTGAGCATAGAGAGGTGCTGCTGTGCACACACTGTCAGAGTCTGCTACAACAGAGACAAATCATTTCCCAGGTTAATTAAAACTCTTCCTATTCCATCACCACCCAAAAAAAGGTAATATTTAGAAATAATACAGACCACCTATTCAGAATGTTTAAGGATTTCCTGGCCCTCATCCTAGAAGTCTCAATAATTCAGTTTTTTAACTTGGACACCATGAGATTGGTTATTCTTCAGGCACAAGAATAATAAATATTATTAATAATAATTAATGCTTGCAAAGCTTTCTGCAAAAAGGTAGTTGCTATAGAAACATTAAGTTGTTTTATTTATACAATCATTATTGCAAATTATTTATTTGAAAATAAGAAAATCCATACATGGCAGAGGGTAATTTTATAAGTGCTTGTAGTTTTGTTGGTTTTTTGGTTTTCATTTTGGTTTGGTTTTTTTTAATGAAACAGACACCTGAATGTATTTTATTTACTTATTAACTTACAGATAACAGGTTACATTTAAGACTAAACTATTTCAGTCCCACTATTAAATCAGCCTGGGTTTGCAGCAGAATATGGCTGGAGCAGCACAAAGTGAATCACATCCATAATTTGTACAGTTCTTTAGGGAATCCTTGTTGCATTACAAGGCCATGGGCAAAGCACTGGTGTAGGGAGTATTAAATATTTTGCTGGACATTATTTCTACCTACAGGCCTGTTAACAGAAAATTTTGGTGTGAAAAGTCATTCTGGAAATCTGCAGAAGAGTTTTATATATCTTTGTCTGTGTTCAAGAAATGGGTTTGCACTTTTAAGTAAGTCAACATCTGAAAACAAAAGTATGTATGGATGGGTACTTCATTCCTTCCTCCACCTCCGTATTTGAAACAAGAGTGACACACCAGCAGGAAATAAATTCTCTGGTGGAGTGGGCTGTTGCTTTTGGAGAATAATGATTGTGGTGAGCCCTGACTGAAAATACCACACTGAAAGAAGTAAAATGCATCAAAGACAAGCTTTCTTCTATTTCCCCTACCACTACTTCTAGGACAAGAAATTTAATCTTAGTAAAGTTCTTAGGCAACTCAAAATCCTAATATTTAATTTTGGTTTCCCTGTTTTATTTTGGTTTTAATACCAGATTTCAATTGCAAAAAAAAAAAGAAAAAAAAAAAAAAAAAAGGTCTGAAGATATCTAAACCCATCTCAAGGTCACCTCTAACACTGTTATCACAATTCACAGAGCCCTTGGAAAGTCTTCTTTTTGGGCTGAACAAATCATATGTCATCTCAAGTTTTAGAGCCATCTGTTTGAAGAAGCATTAAATCTACACTATTTTTATCCAGCAACGACAGCATCTATTTTTATTTTGTTATGTTTTACAGGAGCTCTATTGTTAACTTTTTTGAAGCCTTCTCAAGAGGTTTAAACTTCGGATGACTTTTTATTTGTAACTTTCTGAATTGCTACCTGGTTTTAATTTATCTTCATATCTTTATTATGAGGTAGCTCAATATGTTCAGACTGTCTGGTTCCTTAAATCTTAGAGATGACCTGTTTCCATTTGATACATATTTATGACTGTATTTACATATAATGTTTGAAATGAAAATTTAGAACCCAAAATTACATTTCTCTATCACATCACAGCGTGCAGCAGATGCAATGATGGATTAGTACGTCTTCCAGTATATCCCAGTTTGTTTTGACTCTATGGGTTGGCACTAAGAAACAAGGAATTTACATCAACCTTCCACAAAACAAATCTTTTTTTTATGTCACAAGCATCAGAAGAGACAATTTCTTTTAAAGAAGCAGATGTCTTCACCGAACAAGAGAGCAGGTTTGGTTTGTAGGAGAGAAGGAGAAGGACAGTCTTCCCTGAAGAGGAGGAAAAAAAAGGTGACAGGAAAATGAAGCAAATAAATCCCAAATTAGTTCAGCAGGTGTTGCAAGAATTATGTCTGAAGTATATGAAATATATTTCTTATAAGTACTCCTTTCTATTCCTTTTCTATTTTAATTTGATTGGATAAAAACTGTCTTAAGACTGATGATATTTCAGGAATGCTAAAATGTTACTGGACCTGAAAAACAGAAAGCAGATAAGTGTGAAACTCTGTGACTCCTGGTGCATACCAGGTTTTTAAACAAAATCATAAAATATATGGAATAGATCAACCAGTAAATTAGCACAGAGTGGGGCAGCAGGGTTTAGTGGAAACTCCAGTGCCAATAAAGCCAGTAACAGTTTTGACATTGATTTCACAGGGACCAATAACTCACCTTAGAATACACATATTTCAGACAGTAATTTTTGAGAGAAATGGATGAGTTTAAATGAAAAACTTCTGATTTGAATTCCAACTCAGCCAAAATTGACTTATGATTTGATTAAATAATTCAGATTTGAATTTTAATATTTTTCTTTCGGAACACTTACAAATGGTGATATAAACAGTGTAAGGGTTGCTGGCCTGGGCTTTTACTGATTAAATACTAGCTCTGAATTCTTTTACTGGATTGCTCATCTTAGATCCTGTGCAGGAGTAATTGTTGGACTCAATCCTTGTGGGTTCCTTCCAACTGAGCATACTCTGTGATTCTGTGAAACCTTGTCTAAAAGAAGTAATTATTTTCATTTAGTCTAAACATAAAATTAAATATAAAAAGATCCCCAAAAGAGATGGTCTGGGTGGTCATTTCATTTTGTAGGCCACTGGCTAAACTCCTGGTAAAGAGTTTTTCTCAGCAGAATGACACCGAGACAGTTCAGCCTCAATTTCTAGAGACCAGCTTGTGCCAGTGTCTACTGAATGTGAAGACGCAGCCGCTCACCTGGCATAGGAAAATCTACTGAGAACTCAAAAAAGTGGCAGAAACTTTCTTCTAGTATGATCCAGTGCTCCACTGGATACTCTTCCTTGGCCTGATACAAGCAATAAGGAATAATCTATATGAGATTGGATGGAACAGGTTTAGTTTCAGGGTTAAAAACAAGAACTGATTTATTTATGAAAAATTGATTAGAGTCCTGTTGTGTTATGTTCTATATTCAGCCAACAGCCATGTTTTGGATGCATAATACATATTTATGCAAGTAGTACAAATCTAATAAACTCTCCCTTTCCTTCTCATTATTAGTCAGCACTTTATCACCCTTTTTAACCCAGGCTCTCAGAACATAGAAGGAAGGAGTTCTGTTATATTGTCTCCATTAGTTTTATTTTTTAATAAAAGGTAAATTGCTGTTTTCCTTTTCTTGTTAAAGGTTGACTTTCTTGGGGCCTTTTTTCCCTGGATTTAATTTGTCATTGCAGTGCTGTCAAATGTTTTGCTATTAAAAAAAGTAAAAGAGAGAAATAGACCAATAGATAGACACATTCAGTGTTGTCTACCTTGATATAATTTGCCATCCACAAGAATAGAAACCACATAAAATCTATAGTTTGGCTGGGAAGGGAAAAAAACCAAACCACAAAACACTCTAAAGTTTCACCTGAATTAATATTCTGTTCATAAAAACACTTGATAGAAGCTACAACTACCCAGAGCAAATGAACTGTCACTGTCTTGTTTGCAAAGCTGTGCTGGATAATGTCTTAGAAAAGAAAAAAGAAGAAATAATGACAACTTCCACTTCAAGTATTAAAAAGAGGTTTGGGATTTTTTTACTCTTAAGAGTTCATACTCTATTCCTCTGCAAAGTAAATAATGCAAAAACTCCAAGAAGAGCAAGATTAGATCAGAGTTCTGCTTTTCTATATCCTGGGCAAACACAAATTAAACTTTAGAAGTCTTAAGTCTGCACTGCTGAATAGAGGCAAAACCAGAAGGGTAGAAATAAGAAAATATCAGAAAACAGAACTGGAATAAAGAGCCCAGGTGCTAAATCCATGTATGAGCTCAGGCACAGCAATGCCAAACCTCACATGCTGATATGGCAGTACACAGGACTGGACATTGAGGAGCTTGAGGAAGGGTTTTGTGATTGCTGAGTTGCTCCAAGATATCATGGAGTGAATGTTAATCTTTATCCCTGGACTCTAAGGAGGATTGGATCCTTTCCAGTGTTGGTTGTTGATCTTTTACTTCCACCTGCGATTCTCACGCTGTATATTAGAGGGTCTAATCCTAAGGTCTGACTGGAGCTTCCTTTTGATATTATACCCTGACATCATTTTTGAAATGCCAGTTTGGGGGGAAAATTCACATCTTTAACAGCAAAAAGCAGCTTTTTCATCACAAAGATGTCTTTCCAGCATTGAAGGTAGTAAGGAAAAAACTTAACTGAAAAAGCCCCCGACTGTCAAATTCTAAAGTGCCAACTACATAGTAGCTTTATTTATACAATTCTATCACCCTGCTAAGCACTTTGCAATCTTTATTTCTTTCTTCTCACCTTTAGCAGGCCTATATTCAATCCATTCTCTGTCTCATGGATTGTTGAAAGCCTCTTGGGGTGAATTACAGCATCTCAAAGAGTATGGATGGCAAGTTTTACCTCGTGGCTCAGCTCACTCTGAACACAAACGTAAACATTGACAAAGGGGGTATCCAGGCCACGGCTACCTGTGGCTGCCCTTTGACAGCCCTGTTTCCCAAAAACCTGCCACTGTCAGTGCCCCAAGCCTGCTGAAGGCGAAATTCTAGTTTTAACTACTCAAGAGTAGTTACATGCTGTCCCAGCATTTCTTAGTTGTGTAATGCCATCTCTAACTTGGAACAGGAAATACTTGAGGTGTGTCCTAATGTCCCTTATAAGGCTAGATGTGGTGACAAGACGCAGTGCAGTGGTATGTGGGATAGTGGTGGGAAAGTCAGACATTAGGAGTACACACAAAGGTTACCTTTTGCGTTGCAGCAGGCCTTGTGCTAGAGGGTAGAAATGAGCTGAGACACAGACTTCTCGTTCATCCACAGCACAAAAAGGGTCCTGGTTTATTCCTCCTTACAGCTCAGCCATCCTGACTTCAACCATTCACTGACTCTGGCTGCATGAAGCTTCTACTGGACGTTTCCCTTGCAGCCTCTGACTGCTGGTTATTTCCTGCTAAACTCTGACTGCAGGTATTGGTTTGCAGACTCTGACTGCAGGCTTTTACCCAGCTAGACTGTGGCTGCAGGTTCCACCAACAGGCTCTAACTGCAGAGCCACACTGACCTCACAGCATTGAGTCTCTCCTCAAAATCCCCCTCCTTCATAATTCTCCCTCACCTGCTAACCTACTCCCTTTTATCACACTTGTCTTTATTGGATAAAGCTGTGACTGATCAGGGTGAGGCTGAATTGGGTAATTAACACAGCTGTTACTTATCATGGGTGAGGTCACCTGTATTCCCTTCTCCTATACGTTTGGGCATCAGCTATATCCAAATCAGGCTCTGTGGATAAAAGAAGGGCTTGAGGACAGCAAACTACTGCAGAGCTGAGGATGTCCTTTTTCTTCACATATGCACATGGAATTCAGTACTCTTCTATTCATGCTTCAGTGAGTAGGGACAAAACAAATAGAAAGGTAAAGTCTGCAGGCTCAGGGAATAAAGTTCTAAGTTTTATGTTCTTATTCTCTTGCAATTTTCTCTTTCCCTGAACTGAGATAGAAAGCTTTCTTCTCTCCTGAGAGGGGGCAGCCCTACAAGGGGTAGGGCATGCAGGAGGTACATTTTCAGGAGCGGTTACAGAATCAGCAGCAATTTTAACAATCTGATACGGAGCAAACCTCCTACTGAGCAGCTCCGGCCAGGGAATATAAAGGAGTTTTTGAAGGTAGAGCGCGTGCATGGCTATCAAACGAGATCATAAAGCCAGTGCAGAGAGCCAAGATGAGCCAGGATGCAGGTTCAGAACTAGGTAAGAAACAAAGAAACTTCAGTCAATAAAACCCGAGTGCTGGAGTAGCAGGCACCCTCAGGGTTATACTTTAGGAAAAAGCAGTTGCAGAGACTGAAGAGAAAATAAACTCTGGTTTCTAAACACTCACAGATACCTGATAGTTTGGAGTTTTAGCAGTTGCTTCCATTACAGCCATCTCATACAAATAGTGCAGGTGAATCATTATTATAATCACCCGGTTTGGAATACAATCATCTGTGTGGTGTTCCATGTGAGAAATATTAATTCTGTTTGCTTGTCTCTCTCAGTGGTGCCAGATGAAAAACTCCACACTATTTTTTTTTATGTGTGACAATAAAATCAATTAGATGCCACAATTGTTCAGAAATATGGAACTTAAATATTTTGAGAGAAGTTGGTCTAAAATAAGGCCAGGAAAACAATTCTCTCCAACTGTAATTTCCTGCTTGACTGCACAACAATTTTCTACAAACTATCTTCTTCTGTAGATTCAGCTAGAATTCAGACAGAATGGATTCTATTAGAAAAACACATTCATCTTTAAAATACTTGACATCAGCCCTATTCACATGACTCTTGTCCGTTTGGATCAGGCAGGTTGGATGAATTCTAGGGAGCATCTTGTGTTCCCCTAAACAAGGGGAACATGGAAGAAAAAGTGACTGTGGCGGATGTAGAACTAACAAAACCAACAGGTAAAACAAACCAGCAGAAATAAGTCTTCCCACTCAGATTCTTGCTTCAGTGCACAGGTTGGAATCATTCATGGAATTTGTTCTCCATCTTAATTATTTTTCCCATGATAAATTTCAGTCTTTCACTGCTTTTTCAGTCTTCAATCTCTCTTTCTTTTTCTTGGGAAACCTTAAGGTATGAGGCTTTGAGTACTGCAGTCTTCCCCCTTAAAAAAAAAAAAAAAAAAAAAAAAAAAAAAAAAAAAAAAGTATATTGACTTAGTAGCTCTTTTTTCTTTCTTTTCTTTCTTTCTTTTCTTTCTCCCACTAGGAATCTTGACAAGACAAATCAATTGGTCCTACTTAAAACCTTTTAATTTCTAACCATATTATTTTCTGTTCAGCTTCACAGAGACAGGTCTCTGTGCTGCATTCTAAAAGCATCAATATGGATTTGTGACCTACACAGGTGGAAAAACCACCATTTTTCTAAAATGAGACATATTCTCTGTCACAGTGCCTAAAAAATTACGTAGTTCAAACTGCTTCTTCTAAATTGTTGAATAGACGCTAAGCAGTAAAGTTGTACAATGTGGAAGAGTTTTTAGCTGTGTTTGTCAAACTGTTCATTGAATTTTACATAAATGTAACTTCTGGAAAAGAATATTGACAAGAAAATGTGAAATAGTTTTCAACATAAACTTCTTCCATCTGGATGTATTGTGAAAAAAAAAAGAGGTGAAAAACATTGAGGAAAACATGTTTGCTCGTGTATTTGGTTAGAACTCTAGTTAAAGTTTACTAAGTGCTGAATATGTCAAAGATTAGTATAGTCTTAAGGGCAAGTATATAACCATGCATAAATTTTGTCTTATAAAGCAAAAATATATACATAGAAAGCAAATATGTTCATATATTTATGCATTTAAAAAGAATAAAAGGTATTTATTTCTTCTTGTGGACACTGTCACAATCTGTCTGGTTTTTCATAGGTCATGTTGTTTGGGTTTTGGGAGGTTTTTAGGTTGGTTGGTGGTTTTTTGTTTAGTTTTGGGCTTTTTTTTTGGTTGGTTGGCTAGTTGTTTCTTTATGTGGAAAATAGCTTCCAATGCTTTCTAGGTGGAATGAAAAAAATGCAATTTCTCTTCTATTTGAATTAAGATGTCCTGGAAGGTGTAAGTAGACAAACCTGTATTCAGCAACTGCCAGTCCAGTTCCTTCTTTGCCTATGGAAATGTCCACATAAACACCAAACACTAAAAAACACAATTGGAAGTCAGTAAAAGATTGGAGGGAAAAACAGGAAGGACAAAGTAGTCAGAGGATGAAAGTCACAAGGAAAAGGCAGCGCTGCATGTGAAAGTAAAGTACAGGGAAATGTTGTTGTACTGATCTGAACAGCAACTGCAACCGGGAGAGAACAAGCCTCTGTCCTGTAATGGATACACTTCACACACTGTGTGAATGACACTTCACACAGCGTGAAGCCTAATGTTTCAGTGTCATTATAGGACAGAGGCCAAAAAGGCAGCATCATCTCATTTTTTTAAATGCAAAATATTCCAAATATTTGCTATTATCAGAATGGAACACAGGGAAGGAGGCAAAACAAAATAGTTGAGACTTGTTTCCTGATATAAGTCAGTACACTTGTCAAATAAGTATAAGTCAATATATTTTTGAATAAGCGTAAGTCAAAATTGTTCATAGCTATTTTAAAGAGTTATGCATTTATCTGCATGGTAAAACATAAAATAAACCTTTTTTTTCTAACTATTGGTACAATGTTTGCATACACAATTCAAGTACTTCCACATTCAAATAAGCAGTTAAGCTTGGGCTCCAAGAACACATTTGGTGGCTCACAGGGCAATCACCAGTTGGAATACATTTCTTACACATCAACAAGCTTTTAAAAAATGAAAAAGGATCATCGAATATATTTGTGAAAAATGAGTGACCATTTCAGATAAGCCTTTTCCATACACATGCAGGACTTGAAGAATTTAAAGTGTACCTTTGTTTGATTAGGGAAACTATTCTTTTTCTTCTTAGTGATAACAAGATTATCAAGTTAATAATTACTAGATCTACAATATAATCTTTGATTGACAGTCTAGTCTAATTGTTTCCTTGAAAGTATTCCATAATGAGAATTTTCATAGGAAACTCTAATACATCCTGCAGCATTTCCCTACCTGCATCGTAAGTAGTAAATACAGTTATACAACTTCTAGAAATAAAACTGTCTAATCCAGTTTGGGAGGTAGTGAAGTTAGAAGATGGCAATTTAAAATTCTGTTAGATAAACAGAGAACCAAAAATAAATACAGGAAATAATATTGGCGATGGCAATTCCTGAAAAGTCTCAATTGTAAGTATTTTAATCACTACTTCTTTTAAATTGCAATTGCTTTAAAGTACTTTTGTGTTGTTTGCAAGATGTGATGATCTCAAGCTAATTGGGAGGCTCACAAAAGGGGGAAGATTTGGAAGGATACCCTTGAAAAGAGGTAACTCGGATGAAGAAAAAAGAAATGCTTCCAGAATTGATCTGGTTTCAGAAACACCAGACAAATGGATACTGCTTCGTGTTTTAACCACTCAGCCCTACGTACTTGCTGGGTGTCTGTCAGCAACCTTTAATGGATATGACTTCCAGGGAAAAACAGCTCATAATGTTATGAAAATAGGGGACCTTTCATGTGCCCTAATGCTGACAATCAAATTCAGCAATGCTGAAAATCTTAAAAAGCAAAGGATAGCTTGGATTTCTTTATTTAAAGGAAATTTTGCGGACTCATATCTCTTTGAGATTCTTTTTCTTTCTCACCTTTGGGTCCCAAAGATTTCCCATATCATGGGTAAAATGACACACAACTTATCCCACAACTGCTGTCCGAGGATAATCCTATTGAAACATGAGGGTTGCTTGAAAATTGTGGTGATGGTTTAGAGGCTGGTCAGGGGTGGTGCAAGCTGAACTCCTCCACAGATGAACATCCCCCACATCTCCCTGTCTGGGAGGATAAAAGGTCCTCAGAAGGCAGTTTTCTCACTATGAGAAATCTCTATCTGAAAGATGAGCTTTGTGCTTCTTGCTTTCACTTCCTGAGACTTCTCCTCTTTTCTCCCAGTCTGGAGATCCATCTTTCCCTCATCTCATGGTAGCTATGACTGGGAGATAATGATGCAGAGGGAAGGCTGATGTGGGAAATTGCACTTCACAATCCCTGACTTTGCAGAACTGTGGTATTTGTCTGTTTATTGCCATGTGACATTATGCTAATGCAGAATGTCTGTTATTCACATCATTCTAAAAGTCAAAATTCTTTAAAAGTCAATAGCCAGATGCTTTGGACTTCCTTTTATTTCTTTTTATTTCATTATATTTGGGGACTGTTTCTCATTGCTATTGAAACCAGCAGCAGATTAAAGACAGAATGAGGACTGGAGCTCCTAAAACACAAGGCTATGTAAGGCACAGAGCATCTACCTGAGTCAAAACCTGAAGCTGTGTAATTTTTCTCACAAGGCAGTAAGATGCCAAAACCACTCATATCAAAACTATATTTTGGTCAAACAGAACAAGCATTCACCATTTATCAGGAGTTGAGACTAGTAAATTATTTGTCACTCTCTCCAGCACTCCCTAAGCACTGTCAACTTTCTGTACTTTGCTGTAAAAGCCTTTCCTGTCTTGAATGACGTTTGAAAGGGTGCTAAAGGCAGATTTTTCTTTTATAATATATAAAAGAATACCTATAATGTATAATATATAATATATAATGTATAATATATAATATGCAATATATAATATATAGTATACATTATATATTGCATATTACATATTACATATTACTTACTATATTATAAATTATATATTATATATTATATATTATATATTATATATTATATATTATATATTATATATTATATATTATATATTATATATTATATATTATATATTATATAATTGCAAATTGTTAATATTAGGTGCATCATCCCAAGCAGTTGAAAAAGTACAGAATCCCACTGCTTGCAAGGCCAGTAAGGGGGAAAACAGGAAAAAAAATAAAGAGTTGTTAATTGCTGTTGTGAAAGGATAGTTTATCTTCTACTTCAAGAAGAGATGATAGCTGAATGCAGCAGACACACACCTAAGCTGTACAGAGTGTGAAAGTTTACATACTTCTTCAGTCTCACCATGGGATTGAAGTTACATCACCCATATTCCAGAAAAAAATTGGATTATTGAGTTATTTTTACATTGCTCTCATCTGGTCTCATCCCAACTTATGCTAAGAGATCATTCCAGCGCAGTTTTGATGAAATCAGTGCACTCAAAAACATTTAGGCTTTTGTGACTGACATTTTCAGAGAAGAAAAAGTCCTTTCATCAAAAAGCTCCTCAGCTGGAGAACAAGAGTGAGAAGAGCTGCTGCTTTCAAGGCTCCAAATGACATAGTATTGAAAATCTCCTATATGTGTCAAGTAAAATCCGTACCAGCTCCAGCTGCAACACCTCCTATTAAAAGACAACCTCACTGAGGATGGAAAGTCTATTGCTGGGGAGAGTACACAAGATACAGGGTTCTCTGAGGTCATTAAGGATGTTTCTCTGATGACTGTTACTTCCAACAGTTACAACTCGGGTTTCCTCAAACCATTGCTGCAATAGAGTTAACAGTGAATTTGGGAGAAATTATCCAGCTGTACAACAATAAAGCATGTATTTAAAAACTAGGAGTGAATGGTCTCCCCTGTGATGACACTGAAGGATCATTTTTATTGGAAATCACAGCAGCAATTTAAAATGGATTACTTTTATTTTTTTGAGAAGGGTGAATCATAGCCAATTTTACTGTTCCATCTACAACTCCTTGTGATTCATCCTGCCCAAATTTAAAAAGCTCTATATGTCTGTTTCTGAGGCAGTCAGCCAGCCTTCCTTTGTGATCAAAAGAGAAATATACGTATTTTCAGAGCACAGTTTATCTGACCTATTTTAGATGTTCACTTCTGATTGAGATGAATCAACCCCCAGTTTCCATTAACCACCCTGACTGTCAGAGTTCTGTTGCCTATAACAGGAACACGAGTGAATTGCTCTGATGTTGATACTCAACAATAAGATGAATCTAAATATATAACCTAAGTTTGGAGAAGAGTGTCTGTGAACCCCGAGTGATCTGCAGAGCAGGTCCTAAGGAATGGTAGTCCAAAATAATGCATCAATCTAACACACTGCCAGTTCTCTCCAAGGATTTTTGGTTCTTGTACACTGAACTGTAACGAATTATTTGTAAAACCGTAACACTCAGATTGAATGAGAAAGAAAACAAGGATATTTTTTACTGCCCTCAATCTTCTTCATTGAATGTCATGAAGATCAGGGAAAATCGACAAAACTTTTTGCTTTTCCTTTTCTCCTTCTCCCTGCATCACAATTTGCAGAGGAAGGAAATGCTCAAAAGGAAGGTGTGCTGTGCTCTGATTAAGTTCACCATGCAAATAATTTCAGAATTATATCTTTGTTTTGTCACTAAGTCATCCAGTGACCTCTTGCAGGGGAAAGTGCTAACCAAAGTTGGTTTGGTGACATTAGGACAGTGAGCAGAGAACGTGCCATTTTAAGCTCTGTAAAGAATTGTGATAATGAGTTTTAGTCAGATGTAACACAAGTTTCAACCACAATATCTCTTTGTCTGTGTTTATACTGAATGAAAAATTAATGTAAAAAGCACAGTTTCTCTACACAAATATAAACTACAGTGTACATGGGTGAGTGAGAAAATTTAATCCTGTTTAAGGTTTAGATCAATATTATTGAGAAAGTAAAAGATATTTTATTGTCCAGATTTAAAAGACTTCCCTGTTGCATGGTGCACAGCTTGAAGGTGACAGGAATATTGTCCTAAGAAATAATTAGAGCAAAAAAATAAGCAATCTCTAAGGGCCTGTCAGCAATTAACTAGGTGATCACATCACAGTGGCAACGCAACACTAATTTGGGCTACTTCCATCCTAATAGGGTAACCAAGCGATTTAAGTGGCAGATAAAAAAACTAACCAGAGAGTATGATCAAGGAGGTCATTAGGTGTACTTTTTTTCCAAGACACATAGCACAATTAACAGTCTTAAAAACATCAGTTGTGCACAGGACCTGCATCTTCAAAAGAAAATTAGAGGAGAGCTAAAATGAAATTTCAATGAGGACAACTTCAGATATCAGGGCCCATAAGGGTGAGAAATAATGAGATGTTTACGAGGAGGAGAAAAGTACTATAAACATTTGTAGGCTTATGGGTAATCTAAAGACTTAAAGAATGCAAAGTGTGATGCTACATGAAGTGACTGAGCCAGAGGCATGACTGTGACTGCAGCAAACACAAAAATGGACTGAATCAGACCGTAAACATTCTCAGAGCAATAGAAAATCTTTTAGTGAGGGAATCAAATGGATTATTAACTTAAATACTGAAGTCCCTCATGCAGTGATGCTGTCCAATTTAAACCCATAATAGTCAAGAAATCAGAAAATTGTGCTAAATAAACAGAAAAGCTGATATGACCAGAGTGGAGGGGTTGTTTTGACAGCAGTTGGAGCAGTGACTGAGGTTAGTACTCACACTGGAGGAGTTGCTTCTCAGCTATGAATTTCTCCCCCAAAAAGTAACTGGCTCACAGACATAGACAAATTTCGTGCAGAGTAACAGTGCTCACTCTTTGAGTAGTAAAACGATCCTGATGAACCAATGTAAATATTTTCAACACCAAAACTTAACCTACACAAACTTGAGGGTTTGAACCTACAGGAGGTGGATATTGAGGCTTGATTTGTTTGTCATCAACAGTTCTCCTTTCCATGAAAAGTCACAGGCTGCATGTGCAGACACCAAACTGGTGTTGCTGGAGGGAACATAAGGACATTACTGATTACCCCTGAAATCCCGTCTCTACCTTGTAGGTATTCCTCTTGCTCACCACCAGGCTTCTCTGTGTGGGGTGGTCACCCAACTTTCCCTTTGTAGTCGGGAGACAAAAATACACATCTCCAGGGTGCAATTCACCTGAGAAAATCCTGATGTCAGGTACTAGCAGGGTCTGATCCCTTCCACTGGGAAACAGTATCAATTTGCCCCCATGGAGCCTTCTTATTGTGTAGAGACTGACTTTTGTTGTGGGAGTCACCAGTGTCAGAAGGAACAGAACAGTCCATGGAGTATGCCCAGCCGCAGGGGCAGGGAGGACTTGCAGGCAGCCCAAACTCAGGGTGAAGTTACTTTGCTCACAAATATGTTGTGGATACAAGTTCCTCATAGGATATTCTATCAGCCCTGGGAGCAGGGGAAGAAGAGATACAGGCCTTTGGTAATTCCCATTAAACTCACATTTCCTTACTATGCTAAGGAACTGCATAGTCATTCTGAGATTTGTCTGCTAAAGCCACTATATGATATTCATAAACAAAATTGACTTCAAGATTGATATTTTTTTATACCACCTGCTTGTTGTGAATTGGGATCTGTGGTCAATATACCTCCTTGATCTTTTTTGTCCTAGTGGCTGGGGGTAAAAAAAGAGCATATTTCTCTTTATCTGGTCATTTTAGTTCTATCTAGTGAAACTTTCAGCTTCATCAGATAATGTCCACATGCTCTCTCCATTATGCTTCCTTTATGTACCTGAAGCCCAAGCTTTCTCCTGCAGTAGTAGATCTTGCTTTTTCTTCCACCCATAGTGATTCATTTTTCGTCTAATAAAAATAACTACAGGGTTTTTGTTTTTCTCAGCAGTAGAAATAACTTACTAAATAAAATGAAGAGAAGAAACAGTAGAAGCCAAATGACCACAAAAGTCAAGTGTCTCCTGTCTTGCTGAAAGGGAGGGAAGAAGATTGTTCTTTAATCCAAACTTTATGATACTCTGTTACATTCAAGCTGTGAGGTAAATGTTCCCTGACGAGCAATTAGCAAAAAATCTGGGACTTGAAATCTTAAATTGCTCTTGTCTCTGATCTACAGGGTTGAGAACTGTGTCAGGGCATCAGAAGCTGAAGACATCACCTTAATGAGATCTCCTGGATAACAGTGAAACTTCTTTGAAGAGAGAGTTTGATCCCAGGGTGTGCTGGGAGCCTCCTGAGCAAGCTTCATTCCCATCAAGCCAGCACTCCTCAAGGATCTCCAACCCTCTTCACAGACACAGAAAAGTGGCTGGTGGAAAGGTCCTTCCTTTACCCACAGCAGGAGCAAATGCAATGATGACAACTTTGTCAGATTTCTGTCTAATGCATTCTCAAAAAATGAGTGTCTTGCTCATTCTGGGCAATCCACACTGGTGACCAACTGAATTTGTCATTAGCAAAATTTCCCTATTAACTTCAGTATTTCTTTGAGCTAGGAACCTAAGGTGATTATTTTTCATCCGAGGTTCTCCCTGTCCTCTTTGCAATGATTTTTGTTCTGTGTAGATTGAACAACAAATTGTACAAAGACTCCTGGGATTATACATGTTGAGAGCCTAATGAATGGAATGCAAAACTTGAAGAATACAACTACACTGCAGCATCCATAAACAAGTACAGAACATTGTTACAGAAAAAAAAAAAAAAGAAAAAAAAAAGAAAAAGAAAAAAAATAGGTCACTGCAGAGATGCCATGAAGACATTAACCCAAGCAAGTGATGAGTTAATTGCTTGAAATTAATGGACTACTTTCTATCTTAGCATGCCTTTCTGAAGAAAATAATCAAGTAATAAGAAAAAAAAACCCAAATGAAATCAAGCAAGATATAAAACAGGAAAATTAGAATTAGAATTAAGAGATTCAGGGAAAATTAAAGAATGATTCAAAGCTGACCTAGGTGTATGCACTGTCTTTATGCCAACACCAAAGTGGTTTTAAACAGCTGTAAACTCAATCATGTATTTAGAAAACAGAGATGCTTGTGCAACAGCTGCCTTCCAAAAATGTGTTCCGAGGACTTACAGAGCTAGAGCTAAATAAATTCACAGGCTGCACCAGTAGATTGAATTTTGAACTCCAATTGATGTCTCATGTCATTTGGATCTTTTAGAGATAAAAAAAAACCTCAATATATATAGACCAAGGTGCCTCAGGAGTGTTTCTACAAACTACAGTTTAGGATGAGATCTCAAAGCAGCTCAGTTATTAGATAGCAGCTAGAAATTAGGCACAGAAAAAGAAGTCAAATTATTCAACTTCCCTTTCATGTAAACCTCACACCTGTTTTCTTTTTTAGAAAAAAAAAAGGCAATCCATGAATCAATGTTACCCTGATTTAAAAGTACAACTTCCATTGATTGCAGAATACAAATATCTGTATTGATTATTCTACCTCCCAGTCGTCCTTGCATTTCAAACCTTTTCTGGCTCTATGTACCTTTCAAACCTGAATACATGTTGCCTAATTAGTTGGTCAGAGAAGTAAGTTGCATCTGATCAAAATTTTATCCTTCTTCTTCTGTGCTATTTACCTTTGACACCTGAATTCTGTCCCACTTTGAGGGAGGAAACAGGAGAGAACTGCCAGGTTGGGGACCAGAGGAAATCTGTCATTCCAAATCATCTTCAAGAAACTGTAATGCAGGTATAAATTTGGGGTGGTTTTATTTCCTTTAAATAAAGTGGAAATCAGGCTGAAAAAATTACTGTCAATTTAAAACATAACTCTGAGATACTATAAAGTGGAATATAATATCTCCACATACCAGAAATCTAGTAGACTGATATAGTTGTAGACTGGACAAAAGTCCTAGAATCACAGAATGATTTCAGTTGGAAGAGACCATAAAGATCATCTGGTTCCAACTAGATTATGAGAGTGAGGAGGTTCCTTTAAAAATTTGAACATTAAACAACAGTTTAAAGCCATTACCGCTTGTCCTGTCACTCCAGGACCTTGCCCAAAGTTTGTCTCCAGCCTCTGGGAGCACCTTTAGGAACTGGAAGGCATCAAAATGTCCCTTTGGAGCTTACCCTTCCCTAGGTGAACATCCACTGCTCTCTCAGCCTGTCCCCATAGCAGAGGTGTTCCACTCATCTGAGCATCTTTGTGGCCTCCTCTGGACTTGCTCAAACTGATCCATGTCCTCCTTATGTTGGGGACCCCAGATCCAGAAACAGCTCTGAAGGTGGGGTCTCACCTGAGCAGAGAAGAGAGGCAGAATCCCCTTCCTCAACTTGCCCATGTTGCCTTGGCTGCAGCCCAGGCACGGTTGGTTTCTGGACTGCCTGTACACTTTTCTGGGTGATGTTGAGCTTCTTGTCAATCAACTTCCATCAAGTGTCAATCATTCTGATTTAAGTGGTACCTTTCAAGTTATTCATTATATTTTTGCTTATACTCAATAAATTATAGCAGCTAATTAAGTCATTAATTTCAGCATTGCTACCTGTCTCTTGTTGCCCTTGGGGTCCGGACAGGGAAATGTTCTGTTACTTGGGCAAAGTGGAGAGTGCACGGGGGAAGATGTAGAGAAACAGCACACCCAGATTTTCGTTCAGCAACAGTTTATGGGTACTATAAAAGAAAACTGAATACTGCATTGAGTCTCTCCTCTATCTTTTCTCTTTAGCAGTTAGTATCTTCTTTCATTATTTAGACTAAGAGCATTCTGAAAATCACTAGAAATGGAAACTGTGTATAAAACCCTTTTTGCAATTTTTTTCATGAGAGAAAAATGCCATCCTGTTGTACAGAGTTTTCATGGGCAAACCATTTTTGCAGGAAGCAAATATGATTTTCCAGTTTAAAAAGACCCAGGTGATGTGATGCCGTCTGTGTCAGCTCCACTCAGGACATGAGATCAGAATAAATGTCTACCTTAGGTAAAAGAGGGGTTGAATCTGAGCACAAATACTGGGGGATTCCAAGTCCAAAATAGGGACTTTTATACAAGTGCCAACCTGATGGAAAGTGGCCAACTCCTTAAAAATAGCAAGTCACACAGAGTCCTAAACACCGATACCAACATCTTCAATATATCACCAACCAGTGCTCCACACCCCTAAACACTAAATGGGGAAGGAGGCACAGCCTCTGCCTAGCTGGAATGTGGCTCAGAGGGCCAAGCACATCCCAAGCACACCCAGCAGCTTCAAAGGCCACCAGCTCAATGTTAGCCCAGAGACTTCTCATCAGTGCAGAATAATTTGTAAGGCTCCAGAATGGTTGTAAAGAAAAAACCATGGGAGCTTGTGGGGCTTTTGTCTGGCTGCTCCTGACTCATACAAAGTCAGCTTCCAAGTTTTGGGGAGAAAGACTAAATGCGAAAGTCAAAGTATGTAAACAAAATACGTACATAGAGTTTATGCCACATTACTCAGCCAAGCAGCTAAGGACAGGTTTATTCCTCAGTAGAAATAATTCCATTTGCTGGACTTGGAACAAAGAAAGGCTTTTATTTGAAAATTATATTGTCTGTAATACAACATTCTTGTACTGAGAGAAGACAACACACCATAAATCTAAATATATTTGTTTAAGCGTTTTAAAGTAGCAAAAAAATTATATGCATTTTTCTATTTATCACAGCCACAAAAATACATCACCCAATTGACTCCCTCCAAAACAAGAATGAATTAGCTTTTCCATTTTTTATGCATAAGTACTCTATACATCCCTTCATCTCACACCCACGTGATTATCTGTTGCTTTTTTATTCCTTTATTCATTTATTTTTCTCTCCAGATAGACAGATATTCCATACTTTGAAACACATGTTTCTGCTAGTACTACTGGGCATCTAGACCATTACTTAAATTTTATCTTGATGCTTTTTTTTCCAAACTATTGGGCATCTCTCTATTCTTGATATGCAACTTATTTTTTCCTCAGGAGAATATGCATCTTATTTGCAATGCAGGAAAAGAATACAGTGCATTCCACTCTTCTCACAGCTTTTTAAGAGGTCAAAGCCACCTTCCAATTATTTTCCTGGGTTGAACTCAGTTTTATTTAATCTCACCCTCTCCCAAGAGAGTTGCAATGGTACTTTTGTACTGTTTCTTTTATTTGTTGTCTACCCTCTTGTGAACCTGACTGTTTTTTTGAGGCAGATGGAGAAAAGGAGAGAATTCAGATTGAGATAGCCCTGAAAGCTTTATTTTGGTAAAAGAACTTGCTTTTAACTGTCTTTCCTCAGTGACCAGCACTCCTCACTCTATCTTGGATCTACTCTTCCTCTTCCGACGTCCTAAGAAACAGGGAACTGCAAAGCAAGACTTTGCCCCCCTAAAGAAATATTTGTCTTTGTAGGTCTCTTGCTCTGTTGTGTGGGAAAACACATATCCCCAGCAGAGATCCTACATGAGGTGTTTAACACGGCCCTGTGTCCCTGTCCAGCAAAGAAACGGACTGAGAACCATGGAAATGATGTCAGATAAACTCAGCAACATCATTGAGAAAGGCAGAGAACGTTTTGGAAAGGGCTGTTTTGAGTATGCTGGGCATTTGGGTCCACCAGGCTGTTTTACCCCTATTTCTTGAACTTACACTCTTGTGGAGAACATCTGTGCTCATGCTGTTGCATTTTAAAAAAAAGCATCTGAGACGGTTCAGTAGAATATACTGAGCAAATATTTTTCTTAGTGAACAATCTGGTAAAAGTGAACATGTTTCCACTGAAAAGAAAGCTCAATTTTAAAGAATATTTTCACTAAAAATTCAGTAAATGATTGTGTGATTCTCTTGTAGAAATGTGGTCCTTCACTTTAGAAAGTATTCTCATTTCTTTGCTTTGAAATAACTTCATTTCTTGCTGTTGAAGGTAGGGTCAACAGTCTTCAGCCCCATACAGACATGAGACAATTTTCTATGTATGAGCTCAGTGAAGATTTCAGATTCTGCATCCAAACTTGAAATGATCAAGGGTTATCCTTTGGTCATGAGAAATAAGCAGTGCATTAGTCAGCTCAGTGGAGCACTTGACTGCCTTTATAACCCCCATTTCCTTTTTTGCCATCCCAGAAAAGGTTACTTGTGCAGCCCCCACGGTAATGACTGCCTGACATTTCAAGGCACATCTAACAAACACCAGCACATAGACACAACCCTCTCAGCACAGTTTCAGGCCACTGATTTGTCTCCATCCAAGTAACTAACTTCAATGTCACAAGGATTAATTAACCAGTGTTGGTAAACTGGTTGTAGGGTGAAACTCTGTTTAGAATGTTTTCATCAATTTGGTTTGGTTTTACTCTTTTTTTTTTTTTTAATTTGTTTGATTCGTTTTGGATTCAGTTTGTTTTGGGGTTTTTTTGTTAAAAGCATGATAGTTTTTGTGCTGCACTTGAAAAGGAAAAAAAAATTAGGGTCTCAATGCTGTTGAAGCACTACAAAATCAGTGGAACATTTGTCTTAGCCAAGAAGTCCTTTTGGAAGTCATACTGGATTAGAAGTGTCCAGACCATTTGGGGATGAAAAGTGTGTAGTGGAAGAGACTATGAGCTATTATGAGACAAAATAGAACTATCTGGATGTTGAGCTCAGAAACACTGCTTCTCATAATTGTACAGAGAAAAAAAAAAAAAAACAACTTAAATTGGCAAATTATTCTGTCCATTGTAAATATATTATAACTGACATAATTTTCACAGTGGTTTTTGATGATCCCTTAAAGAAAAGTTTAGTGTGCCAAATTTCAGTGTACTATCAGATTTTTTTTTTTAATTAAGTTAGTTACTGTCTCAACAGAAGCAGATCTCTGGATCACAGTGAGATTTTAGTTTCTCCATTCAGACAAAAGTGTAATTTTTTTTCCCTCTCTTGCATCTGTAATGTAGCATGTATCTGACAAAGGTATAAAGTGCTATTGAGGGAGAACAGAATTTTCCACCTATTATGTTGCAGGTTTTAAGGGGTCCACTAAGGACAGGACAATCAACTTTGAGTATAGTTTTAAAGAGAAAAGAGAAAGGGAGAGAAATCAATGTTTTCAGGCTTTATTGTGAAAAACTGGAAAAAAATAAACACAGGAGATGATAAGCCCAGGCTGGATGAGGCTCTGAATGACCAGGTCTAATGGAAGATGCCGCTGCCTTGAGGCCTTTTCAGACCCAAACCATTATGTGGTTCTGCAACAAAATTCCAGGCCAGAGAAGACATGGGAGAGTTTTACTATTCACTTCAATGAGGTCAAGTATGTACCCAGTGCCCTCTAAAATCTGACAAGACATATTCATGTAGGGGCCATCACTGAAAATAACCTTTGCAGAAGAAAAAGCATCACAGTCAAAAGAGCAAAGATATTATGCATTCCTGGACAGCTCTCCCATGTTCCCTTGCTTTGGACCAAAGCCAACAAATAAAACTTTGTGAGAAAATACAAAAAAAATTTCCAAAACTACAGCAACAAAATACTCTTGAAGGGAAGGAATCTGCATCACATTTAGACCAAAAAACCCCAGCAAATCTGCATTCCAAAGTGAATGACTAAGGGATTCAGATATTTCCATAAGTTTCGATGGATTGTTGCCCCACCTACCCCATGATCCTCACTTCAATTCTCTCTAGTATTTGTTTAAAAAGCCCTGTGTGTTGCTCAAAACAAGAAACTACTGCAAATTTTCTGTAAATGCATGTCTTAAAGAGTGTGCTACAGACAGTGTGATGAGAGGAGGGTGACACCATTCCCAACTAATTTTACTTAATTTAATTGAGAATCAAGTTCAGTCGGGTACCATGTGGCAGCTCTTGGGCAGACACTCCTCTGGGGCAGCCAACCTTTGGGCTAAATAAAAGTGAAACAATACCAAGCAATCAATTAAGAAGTTTTATTTATGGCAGCAACGATTTAAACCTTATGACAAGTTGAACAGCAGAAAGGATTTTAAAATTTCTGAACAGCCTGTGGATTAAACTCTGAACAGCCCACAGCAGCAGTGGATTCCACTTCTAACATCATGACAGACAGGCTGAAAGGTGATTTAAACTTTTAGGAAGAGGAAGAAAGCAAAAAGGGTAGATAGGAAAACAGAAATAAAGAGAACAGATCTGAGTCAGCACCCTGGGGCCCAACGCTGTCCCAGGTCTGGTTCCTGTGGTGACAGGAGCATTCCTGGCCCCTCAGTTGTGCTATTTTTCCTCACACAAGCACATTTTTGATAATCTCAATCTTCTCAGAAGGGGTTGGGGGGTCTGTCTCCAACTTGTTTTTAGAAATAGTTACCTGAGATAAAGAAGCTGGTCTCAGAAAACTGCTGTCCTGCCTCCACAAGATCCTCTTTTCAAACCACCCTTGTCTGGGTGACAATGTTCTTGTTCTCTTCTGCTGAGTGTTTGAGGTGTTGAGTCTGGGTTACATTAACTCTTTCAGCTTTTCACTCTCCCACAGCCATCATTCCTATTATATGTTCTTCTCATTAAGGATAGTAATGAACACTCTATCTGAATTCTGTTCTCCTAATGCTGTTGGATCTTTCCATTCTTCTTACACTGTAAGAAGAATTTTTCTTCTTGAAGGAACATGTACATAATAATAATCATATCTTGCTTTTTCAGTTCTGACTTGTCTTTTTGGCTATTTAGACAAGAAAACAGCAGAAATATCCTCATAAGACTTTTGTCATACTGTTTTGTTCCCATGTCGAAGTCTTTGTATAAAGACTTCACTGTCTATTTTCTGTCTTCTTCCTTTCTTTCCTCTGGAGGATGTAATCAACATAAATCAATATAATCTCAGAAAGATTCATTTAACTGTCTTGTTCTTCTCAGTAATAAAGGTTGGTACAGATTACTGAATCATCTGTGACAGCATTTTTGGAGTTAAGAGCAAGCAAAACACAAAAACTAGTCAAATAGTGAAATGCTCATCACTTTCCTCTCAGCTGATTGTATGCCAATCTGAAATAAGAACTTCCCCAACAAAACTTTTCAGGCAGAAGCGTCAAGGGTTGGAAAACTGCTGGAAAGAACCAAGTCAATATTCTTATAAACTTCAACAACTCCACAGTATGGGAAAGAAATTCAGGCAGGACTGAGTCTTGGCATTATATTCTTTGGTTCTAAAGGGGGAAAGTTCTATGTAATCCATTCTTTTAGTGAGCAGCTTGGGGGAAAAGTGTCAAGTGTGCTTGTTTGCAATACTAATATGAAAGAATTAGGTCATTTGCAACATTTTGGCAGAATTCTCTGGCTCAGCAGAGAACCCGAGTACATGCTCACCTTTGGTAAATTTATTGTCATGCAGTTAAAGAGTTAAGCACATGCTTGAGGCTTGGGACAAACAGAGTTATAAAATCAGCACATGACTGCCCATCCTGCTCCCAGCACTGCAGAACCGGAATGGATCACAGGTTATTTGACTGCTGTCATTTTCTGCTTGCAGAGTTCATAGCACAGCACTCACTCCACAGTGCATGTGGTCACGTGTCCTGAGGTTCTCCATAAGTTTTTGTCTAGTTGTGAATTTCCATTCAACTCATCTTCCTTTCAACTTCTGGGGGCATTCTCAAACATTCTTAGTATTATCAAAATCTCAGCCAACCCCACTAACATGAATTCAAGGCTTCATAAATTTATTAAAGGGATTTTATGATGATCTGGTACTTACAGAACTTTGAATTGGATGGGCCCTTCATATCCTTTTATTTTCACATCAACTTTTTCCAGTGAGCTGTGGCTACCATTAGTGCCTAACCTTCATCCAAAAAATGCAGTCCCTGGATCAATATTCAGTCTCAGCAGGAGGCACTTCATTAAACTGATTGGTTCTCTTTCCCTTCATCAAACCATTACTGATCCCACTGTAGACCTCGCCTTATATGCCCAAGAATGGATAAATTACATATTTTATGGGGACTGGTGTGATTCAGATGCTCAGAAAGGAAACTCTGATTGAAATTCACACTCTCAGACTTTCTGTCTAATGTTTGTTCAGACCAGTGGCTTTCTACTACATAATTTGATGACAACACAAAATCCAAGCGGTGAGACCCGGCACCCTGAGTACTTCATTAATGGGCCAAAGTCACAGAAATTTTTGCTCACTTAACTCTTATGCTAAAATCTGAATTCTTTCCTTTCTCTTTTCCAGGAAAACTGATGAATCTTCCACCATGAATCAGGTAATCTGGGGGGCAAGGCAGAACATCTTGAACCTATTCACACTAGTACACAAATCAATCCCAGGCCTTGTAATGAGGAATTGTGCAAATCTTGGGTGACAGTCATGCCTTGATTTTAATAACTGTGAGTCCTCATTAGCTCAGTCCTCTGCTCCATATGATCCTCTGCAGGCAGAAACTGCAGAGCTGGTCACAGAATCTAAGCTTGAGTGTAAATTAGGTGAACAAAGGTGACAGAGTCTGAATGCCTGATATGGACTGAAATGGAGTTTGCCCATAAAATTAAAGTCTGATTGCAAATTTTATTTTTTAATTCATTTTTTTCTGCTATTATATATTTTCAGTCCGTAACTCTGAGCACAGTGGCTGGTTTCCGCTCAATTTTTAGTGACAGTGAGTGTCTCAGAAGTCACCAAAACCAAAGAAACCCAGTAAAGGGAAGGCTTTAGATCAAATACTGATAAGTTTATATCCTAAGATAATTTGGTGAACTGGTGAATCAAGAAAAAGACAGAAGTGCACAGTAAAGCAGGTTACATTCGTTTTGATGCCTGCAGGACTACTTAGTTATTGTGATGCCTCAGTTAGAGGTCCCTAATCAGCTTCCTCTTTAATTGGATTGCTCAACTAATTAAGGAAGCAAGGGCAGGAGCTGGAGCCCAAATCACTCTTTAGGTACAGGGATCTCTCTCCCTATATATTAAGGTCTCAACTTCTGTCACTTCTCTAAAGACATCAGCCAGTGTTGCTGTTAATTCATAGAGGAAAGTTAATGAACAGTATCCCAGTAGTGATGCTCTTTTACTGAAGATATTATGTGCATTAAGATCAACGTAAGTCTTTAGTATCCTTTGGTTTCAATTTGAAGTTCACAGGAGTCAATGGAAAGTAAAGACAGAAAAAATTTAAATCTTTCTATCCAAAAAAACCTTCTGCTTTGAATTATTTTTGATTTCAAACTGAGACTAAAAAATTCTTTCCCCTGAAAACAGATCTTCAAAAATCAATTTCAGGATATTTTTTTTTATTTCAAGTAAAATTTTTCTTCCCAGATGCTTGCTTTGGAGAATATTGTGGAGATTTTTGAGGGGTTTGTGGTTTGTTTTGGGGTTTGTTTTGGGGGGGGTTTTGTTTTGTTTTGTTTCTTTTAGTTTGTTTTTTTCTGTGGTTTTAGGCTTTAGTGTGATTTCAATTTGCTTTGGTTTGTTTGTGTTTTTGTTTGTTTGTTTGGGGTTATTTGTCAACAAAATTAAGGCAGGAGATCTTTTTGGACTGCTATATATTTTGCTAGCAGTATAGTTTCCATCTGAAACCAAATCCCATGCCAAATTCCCAGCCTGATCACAGAGAAATCTTTCTGTGGGAGTTGGAACCATGCTAGCAATATATAAAAGGAGGCAGTGATGTTACACTGTTGGGCAAAGCTTTATCACCGGGAAAATGAGACTGTAGGACATGGTTTTCTGTCTGTGTGACACGTGGAGTGCGTCTCTAACTGGAATGAGCACTTAGGAGAGCACACAGTAGAGAAGGTCTCACAGTTTGCTCCCATGGCTGTGTCCTGCAAAGCCCTGTCACATGTCTTCCTTCTGCACCACGTCCTCTCATCAAAGACATGCAATAACTAATTTTTAGTGAAAATGCTAGTAACTCTTTTAGCATAGACATGTTTGAATGGAGTTGCCAGAGAATGTCACCGAAATGTGAGTACTTTCCAAATTCGTGTTTCAGAAGTATAATATGCTATGGGTAATGAAAGCTCTTGGAAAATATAAGTGACTTCATACTGTTAATTGTAAAATAGTTTTCATAGTGACATACAGCTGAAAGCACGGGTAAAAGGCCAGTGAAAATAATATAACTATAAGGGGACAAAATTAAAAGGGTTTTTGCATGAAATTTACTCTCTTGATTGATTTCTTTTGTTCAGTTTTGATACAAAAATCAGCAGGAGAGCATTCAACTCTTTAGAAGTAGAAGCTTTCACAGTTTTCTTCTAAAAAACTCTGCAATTTGGTTCAAAATACAAAGTATATTTAAAGCCTCAAGCTAGCCAAAGTATAAAACACTCACTCTGAATCTCAATCTGATCACATCCTATGGGATATATTCCTTTTTAGAAAAATTTCCAGCTTTGGTTTAGAAATATTATTGCAGGACCAGGAAAATTGTTTTGCCCTTTGTGATTTCCACTACACCAAAACTCTGCATAGGCTGCCCATTATGGGGAATCTACCCAGTATGGTGTGTGTGTTCAGCAGTGGGAAAATCAATATTTAATCAGGCAATTATCATAACAGAAAGTCTTAATTTTGACACAAGTGAGAAGAATATTGTTATGGGTTAATTTAAAAGATATTTTGAAGCACCTGAAAACAGTAAAATAATCAAGGTCCCAGTTTTCCTTTTTTCAGGCACTTCCTTCCAGGGTATTCAGGATATACAACTCCCAGCACTCTCCTGGAACCTCAGGCTGTTAAAACTTTATGGTGGGGGTTTTTTTCCCAGTTTGTAGTTAAACCACTGAGGAATCCTCTGTCATACAGAAAGAGGAGGGGAAAAAAACACGGTCTGGCTGCTGTAACAAGCATTCAGAATACCTGCAAAAACCTTTCACAAACTCTGCTGCTGCTTTTTCCTAAGGATGCTCCTCTTCTGCTGCACCCCATTCAGTTCTCCCTGTGCTCCTCTGGAGCAGTGTGGGATCTGCCTTGGTTTTGTGAGAGCTGATCTGTCTCTGCAGGAAGGCATCACCTTTCAGGGCATGACACCTCGTGAGCCCAGGGCCTGGTGGGAGCAGCAGCAGCAGCAGCAGCAGCAACCTTCCTCTCCAGATTCCTCACCCTGCAAAGACAGCAAAAGCCAGGCCAGGAAGACAAAAGCCAGGGCAAAGCCAGGAAGGTCTTCAGGCTTGGCAGCTCCGACAGTCCTGAAACACGCCCATCCCTTCCCAGCTTTGAGGGGTAAACATGCCCAGTCACTATGGAAGGGTCTCCACAAGCCTTTGGGTCCTCCAGCCAGGGGCACAGGGCTGTAAGGAGCTGCTTGACCTCTTCAACTCATCTCTTAGTACAGAAAATTTCATCAATTACAGTACATTCCATGAGTACAGTGAGCGCTTCCTTAAAATCAAGCATTTCTCATTCTGATTATTTCCCGTTTTCTAAACCATTTCCAAAACTTCTCTCCTCCATCTATTGGAAACCCTTTCCTACAGACCAGATTGTATGTGTGGACAGTCCTACCAGGTTGTGTGAATGTTCACCTTCACTTTTAGCCCTCACCTTCTCCTCCAGGAGGAAAAAAGAACAATGTTGTTGGCATTCACAGCAAACAGTTCTGGGACACACTTTTAAAGGACAGTTTGAGTAGTTGTTTGGTCATGAAATCACATCATTTGCCTTATTTTATTCCTAATGGGTGAACCTGTCAGTAAGAAAATCAACTACTCAAAAATCAATGAGCTCAGACACGGATAAAAAACTGTGTCAGAAATTCCATTGGGTAGGGACACACAAGAGAGGAAAGACCACAAACATATTTACAAGACTAAAATGACGTACATAAATGAGACCAAAACTCCATGTATATGTGATTCTGTGCAATTAGCAGCAGAGAGGGTGGGAGAACAGAAAATCTGATTTTTAACTGCAGATTGAATGAGACTGCAAGAGTCCTCAGGGAGCAGGTATGTGATCAGCAAAACACTCAGAAATATTGGCACAAGTCGGTGTCAACAACATGGGTAATGCACAGGGAAGACACATTACAAAGATATCACGTAAATAAAGTACCTGTAGCTGCAAGCACTACTCAGTCTTTTGGGACTGAAATCCCCTGACTAAACATGCACAGTAACATTTTTAGGGCCCTATCAGCAGCAGGATTATGGCAGTGACTGTGACAGGCTTAGGGAGATTAAAAAGATAGACCGGACTGAAAACTAGGTGCCTTGCTGACCCCTTCAGGTAATAGGTTGAAACCTTGAAATGAAATTTAGCTAAAACTGTTCTGTTAATGCTGTTGTAGGAGCCATAAATATGCTGAAAACAATTCACAGGCTCCCAGTTTCCAAGCTCAGAACAGAGTGCTGTGTTAAAGAAGCCCAGCTCCTTCTCTCCACTAAAGCCAGAATGTCTTGCAAAAACAAACCAAAAGCACATATTTGACAATATAATCTCGTTAGAAGGGATCCCATCAATTCTGAGTTTAGAATCTCAGTGAGCTTTTCTGGAGTCTATTTTCTTTTTATCCCCTAATGAGAAAAATTTCTAATTTATATCCCAAACTGCTGTTTTATTGTTATTTAAACTGTAAATCTGAAGAGATTAAATCTGCGCCTGCTACATCTGTTGCCATCCTTACTCATCAGCAGACCCACTTTCCACAAACACATGCCAGCCTTCAATGATAAAGTAATTTCTCAAGATAACTTTTCAGAGAGGTGATCTTTGGATCTATGATCAAAAGCTTCACTGACACACTCCTTCAGGATTTATGGAATATCTTCTCCAGTGCACACGGAGGCCTTTAGGCAGCATTGCTTCCTGCAGTGGTAGACCTGAAGGAAAGAGCACTCCCAAATCTGGATACCTTTTTTATACATCTAAGGACTAGTTTGGCATTCCAGTTGTATGCAAAAAAAAAAAAAAAAAAAAAAAAAAAAACCAGTTTCAGTTAATACAGAGAGATTTTTCCTTTTTCCACCACAATCCACAGGTATGTCTCCAAATTAGCATTTTTCAAGTAGTTAATGGTAGTTAGTGCACAGTTGTTATGGTGATCATGTGTATGTCTGTGATCAGGGCTGGACAATGAATGATTTCTTTTCCTACACCTGTTCTAGGATCAGCAGTTCTGTCAGAACAGAAGACAGGTCAGTGTCTTACTTTTTGGGGTTTATTTAAGTTGTATTTTTTCCTGCATGGATTTTTTTCTTCAAGGTTGAAGGAACACTGCATAGACTTTCTTCTATTAGAGCTTGTAAAATCAAAATAAATAAATCATAGGCTTCTTTCATCTTTAACTTCTGTTCTTTGGCCATTTACAGTTCTTGGTGACATGATGGATGCTATCACTGTTGGAAAATGGCAAGGAAAACTTATGCTTCTGTTTAGCTGCTTGGATAACTCATTAAACTCAAGAGAATTGTGACAAAGCACTGATTTCTTGACAAGGAAACTTTTTTATGTGCTAGTCTTGTTGAAACTTTCATTTAAAAAATATCCATAAATCTGAGTAAAGCCAGGAGGAGTTTCTCCTGCGGTGTCTGTGACTGAAAACTTCATTGTCAGCACACCCAAACTTGCACCTCTGACATCTCTGCTCTCTGATGTGTGCCTCCATCACAACATAGAAGAAAAAGTCTTTTGTTTGAACCCTGGAACCTTTGATTTGAACCTTGGAAGGGGAAAGATAAAGAGGGAACCATTCATAAATGTCGCATATGAAGAACTCCTTTTCTCATTTCTATGCAAATAAATAAATAAATAACAACAAACAAGCAAACAAACCAACAAAACAAACTGAACTTCCTTACTGTGTTGGAAAACAATTGTGAATGACCTCGACCTTGACTCAAGAAGCAGGGAGCCCTCAAAGACAATCTCTTCAGCCAGTCTTCCCCACACATTGACAGGGCTGCAAATACTTTACTGAGCCTGTCTTGTGAATTCAGAACTACTCAGGTTAATACATTTTATTCTAGTAAGATATGCTCTGCCTGTAGATGATTCTGGATGTACAAGTATATGAAGAAAAAGAGAAAGTAATCAGGGTTCCCCCCACCCCAACTTTGTAAACATTAGAGTTTATAGGAAAAAAAAAAAAAAAAAAAAAAAGAAGAAAATATTTTACCAGTAAGAATAAATATCCATGTGGCAATTTGCAGTTAATGCCTAATGCTCAAAAACCAGCAGAAGGAAAAATTGTTTGAGAAAAGTAATTTTCCAAGTTCACCAATGTGAATCAGCAAGTTACTACTGCTTTCTATCAGGGTGAATATGAACCTGTCAAAACAGCAAAGCCTTATAACAGTGGCAAATAATGAAGGCAAAACAATAAAATGGCTAAAGCCTGATAGCCTTCACCTGCTTTTTTTCCCTGTTAAAGGGAAAGGAATGGAAAAAATGCAAATAAAATGCAGTTCTGCTTTGGGCTAGGAGTGATGGAGACATTAAAATAAGACCTTTTTTAGCAGTCTGGCTACACCAGAACTTGCACCTTGATGTCTGTGACACCTCCTGGTCTGATTTCTGTAACAGAGGCTACAGACAAACTGGATATGACACAGCAGATTTTGAATGTAAGACATTCACATTACAGCAGTAAAAGTGAAGATGTAAATGCCATGGTGATGCTTTAATGCAGTTTAAACCAGCTCTGTAAAAATGCAGTGGTTAACAAGGAGCCTTGTTATGCATCGTTCTGTGCAACACAAGGTGCTGCTACTCAGCTTAAAAACCTGCTAGGAGCACGCAGATCTGCCTGTGCTACTTCATGCCTCGTGTTTGCACGTTATATATTTCCTTGGCCTTGGAAATAAACTGTGCAAGACATAAATTTCACTGTGAAAATGAAAAAAAAAGCAGCTATTCTCAAACTTTCATCAGCTGTCCCAGCAGCTTGTAAAAGAGATCAGACATGCAGCTTGCTGATGGTGTTGCATTCTGATGGCACAGAGCTGGCAGGGTCAGTCCTGCTTTCTGCAACATGAACACTTGAATCTGTATTTTTTTTCCCATTTTTGTCAGAGTACTGTTCCACACAGTCCAGGATTTTCAGTATGACAACGCACGTGTGCATGCAGGCGTTTGTGTTTATGCTGCTCTGCGTGTTTGCACCTGTTGCATCAAGGTTTTGGGGTGGATTTTTTTTGCTTATAGGAACAGAAATCTGTGATTATTTGGGAAAATAAAGAAACCAACATTCACAGTCCTACCTCCTGGTTTGATTACTTGCTGTGTGAAGTGGGAAGATGTTAAATAAGAAAACAGCACCTCTGTTGTGGTTGTCTAATCCTCTGAGGGCTCCAGAACTAAACTCTTCTTTGTTTCACCTTCTTCAGCCCCACCAGCAGTGATTACTCTGCTGTAGATTTCAGCTGAACACAGAGTTGACGCCTCTGTAGTCCTGCTCCTCCCTCAATCTATTTTGTGGCCTCATGATGAGCATTATTCAACAAAATGGACAACGGAAGTTTGTATCTCCGCAGGGCAAGAGGAAAATTAAATAAGGATGTAAAGTAAAAGATTGAATAAATTATCCTGACTTTTTCAAGGCACAAGAGCATGGCTTTCATCATTGAAAAGTTGTATGGGAGACCTTCAGGACAGGTGGGATGTCCTAAAGCGTCTCTAATGTACTAGAAATTTGCATTTATATACAATGCTCAGAATCTTCTGTTTGTACCATACCAAAACATTCAGAATTAAGCCAAAAACATGTACACAATTTAATAAATTTGCATCAGTAGAAATTGTCTGAAAAAGGACAAAACTTCTTTCTTTCTTGACATTGGCATTTGAAAGCTGATATTTTGACATTGCCACCAACTCCAGCACATTTTAATTTAAATTGGCAAATTAATACAAAGTTAAAGGGATTAAATAGCTTAAAAATGAAACACTTGAAGTAACATAGATCACTTTGGTGACTGCAAATATTCCCAGTAATGTTGTTGATATTTTCAGTTGTTGCAGTACCCATTTTCTCCTTCCTACTCCCAGCATTTATTCTAGTCATAGCCAGATTTTGCCCACATCTCTTCTTACTGATGTAAGAAAGCTGCTTCTCACTCATTCACAGTATGGTGAATGAGTGAGAAGCAGCTTTTTCACCCAGGTCTAGAATGAATTATGATGATTGTTACATCTGAAAATTAGGGAGCTTCCTGTGACATCAGATTTCAGAGACTGCCTGTAAGAAAACCTATGAGAAAAAAAGAAAAAGCATATAAATTAAAAGTTTTCAGGCAAATTAATTAGCATGGTTCCATAAATTATACTAATGTTTGGGCTTTAGCTTTTTAAAGCTATTCTCTTTTATTGCTTTTGTAGATAAATGATCAGTAGATAATTATCTTTATTTGTTTAAAAAAAGCTCTTTTGTGCTGGAGAAATTGTTCTACCCTAGGATGAATGGGCAATTCAGAATTACATTAATGTACTCATTCTTGTAAAGTTTCAGGCTGGGTTAAAGGAGAGCATCAGGGTGGAGACTCAGAAGTTCTTTTGAGTGAGAGAAACTAGATAAAATTTCAACCTACAGAAGTATGCCACAAAAATATGACTGATTTGCAATCTGATCCCAGAGCAAAGCACATAACTGCAGTTCCCTGAATTGAAAATACAAGCTGCTTCTATTTTACTGGGTATTTATGAGGTAGAAGGAACCATCAAGGATGCTACAAAATAGAGTCTGGAATGTTTAAGTCATATAAGCCACAGACACAACTGCAAGGAAGTGATTTCTATGGTATTTTGGAAGATGAATTTTATCTTTTTCATAACATACTGAAATTATAGTTTGTCCCTTCCCTTCACCTTTGGATATGATGCTACATTTCATATTTCCGTGGCTGGGACTTTAAAAAAAGCAAACAAATCTCTTAAGAAAATAAGATAATTTCATTACTGTTAAATACCTTTCGGGTTTTTCTATGTACTTTATTAAACAGAAACTTTTACAAAGTTATTACAGAACCCTAGTTCTTACTAGTACATTGTATTTGTGCAAATTTCATGCAAATTTCTACTCAAAACTTAATTCTCATATTTCCTGATACCAGCTCACCTCTTTCAGTAAAGGAAAAAGGAAGTGGGATTAACATTTTTATCTTTGATTACTATCACTAGCAAATAATAGACCCGGTTCAGGCACATAGTCAGAGGCAAATTTTGCCCTAGAGAATTTGCCATCTGTTCAGGCAAGTCTGACAAAGCATAGGAGGAATGGGGTACTGATCTCCTGGTTTTGATACAAAAAAACATAAAAGGGTAAAAGATGCTCCCAAAGGAAATGAAAGGCAAAGAAAGAAACGCATTTCCTAAACTGTCTTCCAGAAACAAAATATAAAATATTCTCTCTGTCTTAATATGTAGGATGATGATACAGGGAATATTTATGTTGTTGATGATGATAATATTGATGATAACAGTTTTTAAAAATACAATTACAAATTTTGATCTCTGGGGTTAAAGGTACAATGGATGAAGAGGATGACACTTTGGAACAGATTTATTATCAAAAGACATAAGTCAATCTCAGCTAGGGGAGGCTGAGCTGACTAAATTTCAAAATGTGACAGAATTACCAGCAGTGATCATCATTTTCAAAAATCTGGGACACTGGCTATTGATCAGCAAGCACATACTGCTCCTTACAAAACCAAAGAAAAAGGAATTCACCAAGTATAGACCAATTAAGCTGACCTCAATAATATGTTAGGGATGTAGAACACATTTTCAAGTGAAAAATTAGTGAAAGACACGAAGCTAAAAGAATTATGTGACAAAATGGAACTTGAATTTACTAAGTTTAGACCAAACCAAACTAACTCAGTCTCTTTTTTATTCTTGTATCAAAAATTATATTCTGCAGACAGACAGTGATCTGGCTTTCATCTCTTTGGACTTGAGGAAAGCATTTCGTATAATGAGCCACATGGAGAATTTTCACCAAAACAGAGTGAGATGGAATTGCTAAAAAGCTGTCAGGTCCAGAAGATCCCCTTAAAAGGCATATGGGAATGGATCATAGAATAGGAGGACCTTCCTGCCTGGAAGCACTCTTCAAATGCACTTTTTGAAGATCAGCACTGGGACCAATTTTACTTGATATTTTCATCAGTGACCCTGACACCAAAAAAGTAGGAAATTGATCATTTGGTTTGGCAGTAAGTAAGGAAAGTGCTGTCAATAAACTGAGGAGATAAATGTCAGGCAGGAAAGAACAGACCTGCTCAGCTACTGAGATAATAGAAATGAAGAAAGTGTAGTCAGGAAAGTGCCAAGAAATGTACATCTACTGAGAAAAAATTATTGCTAGATCCTGAGAGTTTATTAATGAGACATGATAGAAGATTAGAAGAACAGGAAGCTATAAAAACATTGATATAATCCTACTATTTTTTTTTTCTGTTGAGATAAGGAATTATTCATTCTGCTACATGTGACCATGGTGAAGTTCCAATAAGCACTCAACACACAGTTCTGGTCAGATTATTTGTGAAAAAAAGAGGCAGCATAACTGCACCAGAAGCAAGAAGAGGATAATTGGGAAGAGAGGATTTACTGTACCACAGAGATTTGGAGAAATATTTGCTACACCACTGTCTTACCAAAATGAAGATAAAGAGAAGACAGGATTGCCCTTTGTAAATAATCTTACAAAAGTGATCTTTCCTTAAGGGAGGACAGATAGGAAGTGACACAGGAGAAAAACTTGAAGTAAACCATAGAATCATAGAACGTTAAGGGGTTGGAATGGTCCTTAAGGATTATCTAGTCCAAATTTCCCCTCCCACAGGAAGGGACAACTTCCACTTCAGCAGGTTGCTCAAGGCCTTATCCAACTTTGCTTTGACTGGTGCATCCACAACCTCCCTGGACAACCTGTTCTAGTGCGTCACCACCCTCACAGAAAAAATTTTCTTCCTGATATCTCGGATCTAGTCCCTAAATTTTCCCTCTTCCAATTTGTACCCATTACTCCTTGTCTTATGACCTAAATGACCCTAAGAAATTTAGACTGAAGATTAGGAGAACACTTCCAAGGATGTGAAGTGAGATTATGATGTGGTTTCTCAGGAGCAGTGGAAGGATTTATACTCCATGTGTGAGAGAAGGAGACGGAATCTCTCTCTCTCTTTGAAAGACAACAGGATAAGGCATCCTACCCTGTGCCTGGACAGGACACCTGGCACACCAGCAGGGCTGACCCAGGCATGGACAGGGAAAGAAGGGAGCCGCTGTCAGTGCAGTAGGACAAGAGCCCCACCCAATCCGTGTGTACCCAGGAACATGCCAGCTTCTACTCCTCTGGGGCAAAAAGGGGCTGGGGAGAGAAAGTTGAAAAATTCAAATGTAGCCTTGAGAAACCCTGAGGCGTCTCTGCTGGCACTCAGCAGAGGGAAGGTTTACAGCTCCTACCCTATCCTCAGACTGTGATTCCAACATCCCTGCAGGAGGGGCCGCTCAGAGTCCTGTTCATCCAGCCAGGGACTTCCCAGAGCTTACAGCTATCTAAACTATGACTTTTTGTACTAAATTCTCCATCATTTGGCAGGTTTGGGCACATTTCACTCCAAGTGGATCCAGTGAAGAACAGACCAGGGCAGGCTAAAACCTTTGGTGATTGCTCCTGAAAACACAGGCACTGATTTCCTGAATGAGACCTTAAATGGGGACAGGCTGTTTGAGTTTAAGTTGAATCCTCTCATAGGAAATCATATTATTGCTGTTGAGAAAATTTTTTTCTCAGTACTATTTTATCGGTTTTTTAAAAACCAAACACAAGAAAACAGCAATGCCCCAAAATAAAGAGCTCTGTAAAAATGGCTGTTCCAAATGCTTCTGACACATTTAACATCTCTCTAATAATGTTTTTTATAATTGTTTCAGAATGAAAATGTGCACCATAACAACCTGAAAATGGTTCATGCATATTCATACCTTCCACGTGTTAACTGCTGGGGAATGTTCTCAGATTGCTTCACTTTATAAATTGTTACTTATTTACCACGCCAGTTGGTGACTCTGGGGTGGCATATGTGAAACGAATTTGCAGTTTCTATTACAGCTAGTTGCAATTTTCCAACGAAACACTTTTTAAATTAAGAGGGAAAACAACAAAAAAATAGGAATCATCCCAACCTATTAATCTGGAAGACAATGCTTTGTATAACAGTATTTGTTCAGATGATCCGACAAAACATGGGCAGGGTTTTACGAGAAGCGTTTTCCAAACATGCAGGAAGATCGCATGGGTGATTTCTGGGTGCTCCAGAACAGCTCCACCATGGAAGTAGATCCTACATAGCTCTAATCTGGCAAAATCCCTGTTGTGGATCAAGAAACTGAGTTTGGGAAATCCACGCCTTGTCAAAGGTGACCTCCTGGCTCCACAGCAGTAACCTCCTGGCAACTGTCTCTTGCTTTACTCTCAAACATCCCAAAATCTGAGCTACTGGGTCAACAACCAAGACCTTGCAGCTCTGGCTTTCAGTCCTCCTCACATAAAAAGCCATATGCAAAACTGATAATGATAGATACATATCATTAGAGAAAATTAAGTCTTTCTGGAAAGCCCACAGTAATTTCCTACTTCTAAAAGCAGATCTGGTTGGGAAAACCTTTCTTCTTTTCCATCCATGAATAAGAATATTTCTCCTCAGCTTTATTGTATTTATTTTTGTCTTAAAATAATTAAAAATCATTAAAATTTCCCCAAAGCAGACTCTGAATTTGAAACACAATCATAAAAAGAGCTGCTGCAAATGCTATTAACATCTGAAACATGAATTATGAAAGAATCAGATTCCTTGGTTCCCTCTCGGGTCAGGTGAAATAGAACTGATTTCATAGCAGGGAACACAAATTCTTTTGAGGAACCAAATCCCTTTGAAAACAATAGGAAAGCAACCACATTTTGAATAAGGCCCTCTATTAGCAGAGCTGGTTTTATATATATGTGTACACAGACACAGACCAAGAGAAAAACTGTGCACAGAATTTAATGGGTTGGACTATGGAGTAGGTGGTGTTTAAAGTGTCACCTGTGCAGTCTCTAAATGTGCTGTGTCTCTTGCTGTTCAGAATATTCAGCACATAAAAATAAACTTTCTTTCCTTTTTTGTTCAGATGTTTGCAGGTCACCTTTCCACTTGCTTAGAGGACTGAAACTTCCTTTTTTTCTCCAGTCATGTTCCATCTATCACACTGTACATCGAGAGAGGCGGGAGCAGATGTGTCAGACACAGAAAATGAGAGACAGAACAAAGAGAAATAGGCCCCTGAAGGAAAGAAAGAGAGAGGTTCTGAAAGCAGAAACAGAAGAAGTGAGAGAGATAAGGGACCCTAAAATAGACATAAATAACAGAAAATCAAGTCCCTTGAAACAGAAGATAAAAAATCCCCCTAAAGAGAGAAAGGCAGCAAGGGACATCTGTCCATCAGACGGACATACATGTCTCCAAGAATTTTAATATCATTTCAGCCACAAGATAAAAATTCATTGGTATCATTAACGAACATCTCACTAATCAGCCATTTCAGGTGCAATGTTTAACACAGATAACAGGATGAATGGACTCTCTTCCAGCTCATCAGCTCTATCGTTCTATGCCTACCTGGGAAAAGAGAAAGAAATAATCAATATGAGATGCATAAAGACCTAGTAAAGAGTTGATAGGAAGAACAGGTTTTGGTTGCTACATAATATTTGATTTACTGTCTAGAAACCATTTTAGCACAGCTCTTCAGATATTTTGCAGTCTGCTGTAATTTCATGTATGATAGATTGGAAGGTTTCCCATAAAATGACAAGGAGCAATTGAATGAATCCAAACTCAGCTGAATGGGTCATCTAAGGCTGCTGAAAGTGAAAAGAGCAAAGGGATGATGACAATGCACTACAACAGATGCCTTTTTTATTCAGCCAGATATCCAAGATCATCTGTTGTTAAACCACCTGCTGAGCTGAAGCTTGAAAGTGGAGTAAGCTTTAGGTGCCTGCTGCTCCTTTGTTCAGAACCCATTCCAGCTGAAGACTGTCACCAAAGTTTGACAGGTCCCTGAGATAGGTAAACATGCTCCTCCATCTCCTTTTACCTTTTTTTTTATCCAGCCTTTACTTTCTCATGGTTATTTTGGGGTTGATTTTTTTGCACTCACCTACATCATTTGCTTAGATAGCTGTTCCCAAAACAGAAGTGAAGGATGGCAAAGGGTCATGACCCAGAAATCCTTAATTTCAGGTCAGATCTAAAGTCAGTTTGTTAAATGGCAGATGACAGAAGACATCTGAAGTATAAAGACGTGTCATCAGACAGTGCTGAGGAACAGCTGCAAGTGAAGAAGCAAACAGACATTTAAAAACAAGAAAAACTGGACCTTCACATTTTGACGTGTTTGTTTTTAACTCGAGCTTCCTTCTTTGGAAGGTATCTTCTTGTTTTGCATGTTACAAAATATATTTTTGACAGAGGTTGGGACTTGGAGGTAGAAGCCACAGGGTTGTTGAAATGATTGAATTGCTCAAGCAATGGTTGGCAGCATTGACAGGCAGCTCTAAGCAAATGTGTATTTACTAAATGTCAGTTATCAGCACATTATAAACCATGGAAAAGATGAAAGAATTAATAATGAAATTGAAGTTATTTATTTATTTGTCAGTACTGGAAAATTCCTGAATGTCCTTGAAAGAATAGAAACCCGGACTTTATATTCTCTCAGAGGTTTTATGCCAGACTTTGGTAGAGGAAGGAGGGAGAATAAAGGTCACTTTCAATCTGCTTCTTATTCATGACATTCAGCTTGAAGACCTGGCTGGCCTGGCTGTGATGGGTTGTTAAATGGATTGGCCTAGGGCAAGAAAATGAAACTAAGTGTACTCTAAAAGTTTTGGGAACTTGGATCAGGGATTATTCCATTTGTTTAACGGCAGGACAGACTCAATGTGGTTGATGAATGATGGAAGTGCTTTTTATCACTATGGTGTTAATGACATAATGAAGGTCTTTTAGGAGTGCAAATGTGGTATTCAATAAATCTGCTCCTATACATTTTCTTTCATTTATCAATTATTAAGGGGATTTTCACCTTCTGTTCTAGAAATTGCTGCAGAGTTACTGCATTGATTTAGGAGGACTTTTAGCTGCTTTGATGTCTATTATATTTTACCACATTGGTGAGCGGGGTTTATTTCATCACATATTCTGTTTAAAAGGTTTCAATATTGATAAAATCTGGGCAGATAGGTACATAATAAATTTTCTTATTTTAATAGGATTATTTCAGAGAACAAAGTGTGAGGAAAAGGCTTGCACTAGACTTATACTTGATAATCAGTTTAACCCTTTGAGGATATAACTCTTTGCAATCTGTTTAGTAGACAGGAGTGAGAGAAGACCCTCACCCCCACAGCCTTCAAAAAGGATTTCTGTTTGTTACATATTTCAGCTGCTAAAAGTAATTTGTTGAGAATTTTAGCAATCTGGAGAATCTTAATCCTGTACAATTAATCCTTCTTAAAATAAAAATAAAGTAACAGAGATTTTTCTAATCACTGAAGATTCATTTTCCTTTTTCTTGATCTTGCCTTTTAATTTCCACTTTCATTTATTTAGTCTTTCATTTTCCTTTCTTCTTTCAGCATTTCGTAGGCAATACTTAATAACAGATGATACACGAGTCTGAAATGTGCCATAAAGGAGAGACTATATTTGGAGGCTAAAAGATGATATGAAAAATGGTTGTACTACTTTTTATAGCCCGACCAAAAGAATGTGATGCAGTTGCTGACACACTTGCCTAGTGCTATTAGGAAGACTCTTGAGTGCCTCTCAGGAGACACCTGCTCTCCAGCTGTGAAAGGGCTCAGGGGCTCTGTGGGTCCTGTGTCAGCCCTGACAGCCCAGTCCTGGTGTTTTGGATCATTTAGGGCTTCTCATATAGCACTGGGAAGAAGTGAACTCATTCCAAAAGTGGGATTTTATTCTGAATTAGAAGCAAAACATAAATATTTACAAATGGGCTTCATGTCCCATCTCTCATCAGTCAGCAAAGACTTGGTAGGATTCAGGATGTCTGGAGTCCAAGGAGCTACTCAGATGATGGAATGTGCATATCCACTCAGGGTGAGAGGAACCTCTAAAACTTCATTAATTCTGTTCCGTGAATCTCACTGGCAATAAAAGGAACTTAGACATCCACCTTGTGATGTAGGCACTGACATTTAAGTGACTACAATCTCGAGCTGAGTATCAGTCACAATTTCCTACAGATTATAGCAAGGTATGAACTATTTAAGCACCAGTGTAGATAAATTTAACTTCATATTATCAGATCTATAGAATTTGGACCACGATAATTCCAGTGACTTTCTTGTCTCATCTGTGCTGTCCTCTCCACAAGCACAGAGATAAGAAGGCACCCAGATAAACATGGACTAACACTGAGAGTGCCAGTTTCTTGATTGAATGGCAATGTCACATTTTGTACCATTGATTGAATTATGGCATGTCCTACTTCAAGACCAAAGTGCATCAACTCGTTGTCCTTAGAAAGTCAGCTCTTCTGTCCCTCAGGTATCACAGTGTATGGTCTTGCCTCACCTATCACCCAAACAGAATATTTTGTCTTGTAGTATATAATAAAGAGAATATTGTTCCTTGTTTCCTTCCTCTTTTCAACAATAAAATGAATATATGGATGCAAGCCTTACTTAGTAACCAGCAGACACTGACATTTTGAGCAACCCAGTTTTAGAATTAAGATAAAACCTAAGTGGGCATAAAGAAATATTTCAGGCTGCAAAACTTATTTTGTGTGTTTTTCTCACTAAATGCCAAGGAACAAGAAAGGAAATCTAGAATATAAAAGTACAATTATCTCCTCTCTCTTATGCTCATGACATCCTTCTTTCTTCAGACTGCATTAAGTCTCCTCATAAAATAAGAAATGGATCTTCTCTTTATGATTCTCAAACTTGATATGATCAAAACTACAGTTTTTCTCATCCTAGAGGAATCTCACTGAACATAACAAAAAGCATGTCAGATTGCACTAGGAACAGAAAACACAAATACAAACACTTCCCTGGGCCGCTTTCTGTCACTTAACAGAACAAAAAAATAATTCTTTTTACAAACTCAGAAACTTGCATTGTGAACATGAATGGATGCAATAGCTAAAAGAAAAATTGATTAGAAAGAGATTTCAGATCATCTACTATAGATGCAAGATGCAAGTGGTAATACAGTCCAACTGTATCATGGAAAGGGCAAAGAGAAGAAAACTGGAAATCAAGTAGGTCCAGACCTGGAAAAGAATCTAGATACACAGGAAAGGGATCTTAGGCACAGCTCAGGCACTGACATTAAGAATATCATTCTAGATCCTGACATTCTTCAGGCACATGATAGCCTCCTCAGAAATCCTCCCTAGAACCACCTGTATCTCTTTCCACTAGAACCACCTCCATTTTTTTCCAGAGTTGAGTAAATCCAAATCAGTCTTCTGTATGCACCCAACTGGATTTAGAGAGTCCCTTGAAATAACTGACCCAACCACTGCAAATGTCAAAGTTTTAATGATACGGTCAGAGAAAGAGAGAGAGCGCCTTGCCTTACATGTGATGTTTCTTTAGGTAGGGCAACCTTCAGTTCAAAGGCCATGGCTCTGTCCGTTCATTTGCATGTCTTTCCCTGGTGCCCAGGGTCAGTCAGTGCATCCCAGAACTGTCAGTCCATCCCAGGAGTCTGTCAGTCCATCCTAAGAGCCTGTCAGTCCATTCCAGGGTCCATCTGTCACTGCCAGGAGCACTCCCAATGCCCTTCGTGGAGCTGTTCCCTGAAGGGTTGGGGGGGCAGCAGGGCCCATCAGCTCCTTCACCCCCCTCTCCTCGGCAATGTCACCCTGTGGGATGCAGTAGCATTCTTTTGGGAAAACCTGCCCTGTACTCCCACTCCTGATTTCCTGCTCTGTCACCCCAGACCCACCAAGGGGCCTCCCATGGCTGCGTCCTTCCCCTGGGACGGGAGCAGTGCTGGGCCTAGGCCAGACAGACCCTCCTCCATGTTGGGGTCAGGGTCCAGCCGGTGTCACCCTGGGATCCACCAGTGTCACCTCCTGGGGATCATCCAGTGTCATCCCTGTGCTCCAGCCGAGCAGGACAATGGGGCTGAAGGGACTGGGGAACTGCTGAAGGGTTGGGGAGGCTGTGAGGACTGTGGAGGCTGAGGGGCAAGAAAGGGATTGAGATGCTGGGAGAGTGTCCAGAGAAGGGAATGGAGCTGGGGAAGGGTCTGGAGCACCAGGAGTGGCTGAGGGAGCTGGGAAAGGGGCTCAGCCTGGAGAAAAGGAGGCTCAGGGGGGCCCTTCTGCCTCTGCACAACCCCTCGACAGCAGGGTGCAGACAGGGCGCTTTGGGCTCTGTTCCCAGGGAATGAGGGACAGGACAAGAGGAAACAGTCTCAAGTTGTGCCAGGGAGGTTTAGATTGGATATTAGGGAAAATTTCTTCATTGAGAAGGTAGCCAAGTATTGTGACAGTTAGCCTGGGGAAGTAGAAGAGCCACCATCCCTGTAAGTGTTCAGAAACAATTTGGATTTGGTATTTGGGGACGGGGTTTAGTGGTGAGCGTGGCTTTTAGCAGTGCTGGATTAATGGTTGGAGTTGATGATCTTAGAGGTCTTTTCCAACAGTATCAATTCCATGATCCTATAGGATATTCCTGTGAGAAATGGGACAGGAAGCTCAACATCTTTCTCAGCCTCAAGGACACTCAACACAAACTACTTCCAGGAAGATACCAATCAAAAAGGAACCCTCTTGTCCAAAATATTCCTCTGGGTTGAAAAAATTCTAGTTTTGTCTGTTCAGATGAAAATCCCAAGATCACAACTCTGCACAGAGCACAACAGGCAGAAATCCAAGCTTATGTACAAAAAGCACATTTAAAGGGTGCTGAACAAAAGTCTGCTCCAATTTAATAATGCACAATCAATGCTTTAAAACAGTTTTTAAGTCATACCTTTTAGTCTTTCAGAAGTACCTATTGATGTTCACATGCAAAACAACTAGTGCAGAAAAAAAAAATGGAAGAAAGTAATCCTTACAGAAACCATTCTGTTTTAGTCTAGTTTTCTAACAACTACATAGTGGAGCAAAGGCTGAGTTCAGTTCCCAGTTTTGACATTTTCTACAATGCCCCTTTTTAAGCCAAAATTCAGCACCTGTATTTATGACTGAAAAATCAGAGTGTGGGTCAAGAACTGTAATCACACAGCTGAGCTAATGCTTTTGCTGCATAAAATGGGTTGTGGGTAATGTATTAAAGAGTCACTATGGGTTTGGAATGAGAAGTCAGATGAGATCATTCAAATCAAATCATAGGAAAAAATCCCTTATCAACTAATTCAAAACCTTCCAGGCTTCAAAGATTTTCCTATAGTTAATTTCCTTATTGAGCTTTTGAAGCTTTTACATCTCAATCTCTCCCACAAATAGAAGCCATCTGATTTTCTCATTTCAGTCTCTTTGCGACCACTGTCAGGCAATCCCATGGCACACAGGATTCAGGCCCCAAAATGGACATACCACCATGATGGAAAAGTTATTTTCATATTATTACTGACAGACTGGCAGGGAGGAAAATTGCAATACAGAGAGAAGTTCCAACGTGATTTTCAGTTGACATTTGCAACAGGGTTCATATGCTTTGGGTGAGTTTGATACAAACTATTACATATTTAAAAGATTATCTGAAATGAGCCTGGAAATCTCATTCCCTGTTGCTAATTGAGATGACACAAGACCAATCATTCAGTACTTGTGTCTAGAGCAATTCTGTACACAGGCCACAGCAGTGTGATCCTCCATTAAATGTGTCCTGATGTGCTAATTTACCTCACTGAGTTTGGAAACCCAGAAATGACACCACTGAGACCAACAGCCTTCAAAGGGCTTAAGTGAACCAGCAAATCGGTTGCCCAGAGACCCTCATTCTTGCCCTGTTTATCACAGGTAAACACATCCTGCAGCACAAGAAAGAGGAGAAAGACTGAAGTCAATAAATCACTTGGAAAATCTCTGAGCAGGGTATGCAACACAGCTCCCTCTTTAGCAAACACCAACGGGTCTAACATTTGTTTTGTCCAATCCCCCAATTTATTAATTGCTCCCTTAGTGAAGACACTGCTGGCAATCCCAGTACAAATACTGAAGGATGAACAAAAAGGTGGCACAGGAGAAGTGCCTAAGTAATCACTTTGTACAGTGAATGATTTAGGAAAGGTGTGTCCTCATGATTCTCAGGTGGAGTGAGAATCCTGGATTACAGTTTCTGTGCTCCAATACAGATAAATAGGATACCTCGGTAAGGCTCTATCTACAGAATGATAAGAGGATTTACTGACCTGGGAAAAGCAGTGGAACTCCATTTTCTTCCAAGGTTCTCCTGATAAACATTCAGCCTTTCATTATAATACCACAATTTTCCTGCAAACCCTTTTTCTATACTTTCTGGATTGAAAAGTCCAAAAATTACTGGATGATCAGACAGTTTTGGAATATAGATTGTTATTATAAAAAAAAAAAAAAAAAAAAAAAAAAAAAAAAAAAGACTCAGGTATAAAAGAGTGAATGTAGAAATTTTGACTCATAGTACCAATAAGATACTATGGGTAGGACAGAACATAAAGAGGTGGCTGAGATAGTCAAATGTCACTGCACAGAGAAAAGTTTTTACAGAAGCTTCCTGTAGTTACTCTATGGCATTAGGGTGACTGTGCAGCAAACATTAATAAAAAAATCCTCCAGGCTAATAAAAATAAACAAAATAGAAGAACATGTGGTATCTTCTCAGTGAACCCAGATACCTACTGGGAGAAGGCAAGTAGAGTCATCAGCATTATTCGTTCATCAGTACTACTTATAAGGAGGTTCATCATTGTATGTCTATATATTTAGGCCCTGTGGTTTTAGTGCTTGAAAACAGCTGCAAAATTCAGTTGAGTTTTGCAACAGACCCTGGAAAAAATCAACCCCTTGCAGTAGAACTAGTTGTTTCTAAGAGAAGTTCAAAGAAGCACTCATTAAGGAAAATGTCAGCTCTAAATTTATTTTCCCTGTTTCTTTGCTCTTTGTCATCTGCTATGAATTGGTCCCCAACGGCTTTGCCATTTTAATTTCATCTGGACACAGATGTGATAATCTGTGAACAAGCCTTTCAGAGCACTGCCTTGGCAAGAACTTTTGCTCATTCAGGACCGAGTAAGAAAAAATGTAATTCCAGGATTTAGGTGGTTTTCTATCAAAATGAGCCTTTTCTTTATAAAAAGATTTGCAGCACATTCAGTCAAATATGATGACTTATAAACCAGAGTCTGTGAAGGTTTCTGGTGTGGGAGGAACACTGGGATCCACAAATATCAGAAGGAATAAGTCACCACCTGAGTTTAGATTGGTCTCAAGACATCTCAGTTCATGTTGTTTAATTGCATGGACTTTCAGGTAATGATATCCAAACTACAGCAGGCTAATTCCTTCCATTCAGTACAACTTAAAGTCCTCCTTTAATTATTAAATGCTCTCAGAAATGCAGTTCTTAGTTAGTCCCTCTTTGTCTCTAACGAGGCCAATACATCACTTTTCTCACTGAAAGATTTTTTGCACACCTGCAGGACAACATAAACTTCTAAATCTTTCTTCATTCAGCGTGCTTACCTCAGACTGGGTCTGTTTTGTAAGGATTTAATGTAGCTCAGGACACCAGGAGAGACAGAGAATGGCTGTCAGTGCAATGGCAGCAGTCAAACACTTTCTGCTCTTCCTGGTTCTGCAGCTGTCTGCAGAAATTATATCATTAACAATGTAAGGCAGAGATCACATTGCCTAATTAAATTTATTCCACCATTTATTCAGGCCTCTGAACAAATACAGACATATATTTACATGTCTCTATATTAATATGTATTGATAAACCCATTTGACTCTTGTATGGCATCTAAATTTGTGTTTATCCAAGCACTGCAGAAAATTAGCTCATCATGGCTCATCTGTCCTGTACTGAGAAATATTTTTACAACTCCCAAGGAGCCTTGAACAACCACCCAGATCAGCAAAACCACAAAGCTCAAGAGCCCCTTTATTTTGGGAGGTTCCCACCTGAAAGTTCATCCAAATGTTCTCAGTGTTTAAAATTTACCACATTAAAACAGCAGATTAGATCCAGGCATGCCTAAATTTAGATCTTTTTCATTCCTGTTTATAATTTGCATTTTAGAAAAAGGCAACAAAATAAGACATAGAGCAATCATAACAAATCACTACATGTCTAATTATAGGGGAAATTAATCTCAGTTTTAGTAGTATACCTTCTGATTTTACTGTGATTTACATAGTGTCAATAATCAGGCTGGCTATTGATCCATCACATCAATAAAGCAGATGCTGCAGGCTCATTTATTACTCACAGGATGAAGTTCCTGAGGGACTCACATCATATGTGTTTTACCAATTGAACAGACAAAATAAGTCACTGGACAGAACAGGACTGAGTTAAAATCCAGAAGTCTCAGGTGTTTGTTTCAGTCTACTATAAAGATTGATACTACCCACCCAGCTAAGGTTCCTCAGACAACTAAAGAAATTTAATACAGGGTTTAGGGCTTGTATCTAAATGTTTTGCAGTACTCCTAGCAAGGCTGAGTACCCAAGTAACTGTTAAAGAACAGTAACAGTTTTGTGGGAACAGTCCGTTAAGATGCAAAAATGATCTGCAAATGTTGTTCTCAGCTCTTCATGCATTTCTAAAGCAACAAGCTGAAAAGGGCTGATAATCATGAAACCACATAAAATGTTCTATGAGATAAGTCAAATACCTTTCAGAAATTCTAATAAATTCTTTTCATAATTTATTAGCATATTCTGCCCTGTGGATCTCATTTTTACCTATTAGAGAACTTGTCCAAGATCAGACAAAAGAACTTTTCTGTTCTACTGGCATGCTGAGTGGAATTCATTATTAAACACTCTGCTAGGTTAATCTGATTCAGGGGAAAAAGTATGTAAGGGATGCTTTTATAAAGATAACTGAAATTAGATAACTAGAAGAAAAAGCCTACCATAAGAAAACAGGAGCTTGCGAATTTTTATTTTCTTTTTCCCAAAAACTTTTCCTTTGAAGTCAGTGCAGAATTGGTTGATCGACCTGTCTAATTGTCAGACTTGAACTATGTGGCATGCAACACCCAAATCATTTCTTCATTTTCCTTAAGAAAATCAAAAAGCCGAATAGAGATCATTTCAGAAAAGACCTTTGCAGCATAAGTCTAGCACTTAAGGTTAAAAACATCATTCTAGATCCTGACATTCTTCAGGCACACAATAACATCCCCAGAAATCCTTCCTAGAACTTTCCTCTGCATCTCTTTCCAGAGCTGAGTAAATCCAAATTAGACTTCTGCAAGAACCCAACTGGATGCTTTGGGTTCTTAAATCCATTCTATAAATGGATTTATATAATCCATTGAAATAACTGACCCAACAACTGAAAAGGTCAAAATTTTAGAGATGTAGTCAGAGAGAGATTGCATGTGATGTTTCTTTAGGTAGGGCAACCCTTAGTTCAAAAGTCATGGCTCTGTCCATTGGGTTGGGATCATGGACTGTGCATATCCCTGGTACCCAGGATCTGCCAGTGCATCCCAGGGTCTGTCAGTCAGTGCCAGGACCACCCTTGGGGCTGGGGACAGAAGGGCTCAGGGCTCCTGGGGAGTGTCAGTTGCCCAGAGAGGCTTAGGGGATGTGCCGGGTGCCCAGGGTTTTATGGCACACTGTTGCATGGCAGGGATGGGGCCTCGAGAGGCTCTGCTCAGGTATCTCTTGTCCTTTCATGAGCACAGCCCAGCCAGGGGTTGCCCATCAGGGTGGCCTGGGCTGCCACTTTGTCAGGAGAGTCCCAGGGAACCCCTGCCCAGTGGTGTTGTACTTGGGGTGATGATGCCAAGAACTCGTTGAGAGGGGGTGGGGTGGGGTTTGGGATTGTCAGCTGGGTGATGAGGCTCTGGTGGCTGTGACATCACAGAGGATGGGTGACAGTGGGACCTGTCCCTAAGGACGACACCAGGCAGCCCCAGTGCAGTTGGACTTGGGTGGTTCGTGTGTGCACGTGCGCAGGGAAGGCTGGGCTGGGTTGGTGACTGGACGGATGCCCAGGGGGTTTTCTAACCCTGAGTGAGGGCTGAGCTCTTCAGAGCAGGGCAAGGTTCTGACCTTGGGCTGGGGACAGGGAGAGTTGGGGCTCTCTGTGCTGGCTTTTGGGCCTGTCCCTGCTTTGCTAAGAGACCCCTGGGACCTCCTGCAGTAGGTTTGGACTTGGTGCAGTGATGCCCAAAGTCCACTGAGCAGGGGGTAGGGTTGAAGTCCGGGGCTTGTCAGCTCCGCTGGCTGTCACATTACAGAGAAGAGGTGACAGTGGGAGCTATCCCCAGGGACACCACCAGGCAACCACCTGCAGCTGGACTTGGGCAATTGGTGAGTGCACATGCACAGGGAGGGCTGGGATGGATGGGCAATGGGACAGATGCCCAGGGGAGTTTCTAACTCTGAGTGGGGCCCGGGCCCCAGGGCAGGGCAGGGCAGGGCAGGGTGGCACTCTCAGGGCAGCGCAGGGTGTCACTCTCAGGGCAGGGCAGGGTGGCACTCTCAGGGCAGCCCAGGGTGTCACTCTCAGGGCAGGGCAGGGTGGCACTCTCAGGGCAGGGCAGGGTGGCACTCTCAGGGCAGCCCAGGGTGTCACTCTCAGGGCAGCGCAGGGTGTCACTCTCAGGGCAGCCCAGGGTGTCACTCTCAGGGCAGCCCAGGGTGGCACTCTCAGGGCAGGGCAGGGTGGCACTCTCAGGGCAGCGCAGGGTGGCACTCTCAGGGCAGCGCAGGGTGTCACTCTCAGGGCAGGGCAGGGTGTCACTCTCAGGGCAGCCCAGGGTGTCACTCTCAGGGCAGGGCAGGGTGGCACTCTCAGGGCAGCGCAGGGTGTCACTCTCAGGGCAGGGCAGGGTGGCACTCTCAGGGCAGCCCAGGGTGTCACTCTCAGGGCAGCCCAGGGTGTCACTCTCAGGGCAGGGCAGGGTGGCACTCTCAGGGCAGCGCAGGGTGTCACTCTCAGGGCAGGACAGGGCTGGGCAGGGCAGGGCAGGGTGGCACTCTCAGGGCTGGGAGCAGAAGGGCTCAGGGCTCCCAGTGGTGCCAGAAAGGCTTTGAGGATGTGCCAGGTGCCCCTGGCTCCATGGAATTGCCCAGCATGGCAGGGATGGGGCCTCAGGAGACAGTTCAAGTGTCTCTTGTCCTTTCATGGGGCACAGCCCAGCCAGGGGATGACCATCAGGGTGGCTTGGGCAGGATGGGCCCTGTGCTGTCTCCAGCCAGGGACTGTGGTCCCTTCAGTCCTGCTCAGCCAGACCCGCTGGATAAACCTTTCTCCCACCCCCTCCAGGCTATGGCTATGGCAATCACATTCCTTCTGGCTATGCTGGCCATCCTTCCTGGGCAGACACAAGATCCACACATTGATATGGCCGTGATCCAGCAGATGAAGCAGCGTGAGGAGTTTCTGTACCAGGAGATGATGCATCTGCAGCAGGAGCTTGAGAGGATCAGGTCCCCACAAGAAGCCTCACTCCTCTCTGGGTTGCAGCTCTGTCTCTTCTGGGCTGCTGCAGCAGTCACGCTCATCGAGGTCTGCAGGGTGGCCTGGCAAATGAAGCTTGCCTTTTACAGCTGCTGTGTGGAGGACACCTCTGGCAGCGAGGAAGAAAGTGACAATGGGGACGAAAAGCACAAAGGAAGATCCTCAGAGGTCAGGGTTTTTTCTGTGCCTAACCTACTGCCCATACAGGGACTGTCTGACATGTGCAGGGATGTGAAGAAGATGGTGCATGACATCCTCCGTGTCTGCCGAATGCTCTCCAAGGACACTTTCATGCCAGAGATGCACCCGATGACCAGGCTGAACAGCATCCATGAATCCTGGAATATCTTCGAGGATCGAATCTTGTACCAGCTGCTTGTGTTCCTGAAGCCACCCTCCAGGCACTCTTTCAGGCTGGAGCTGTACAGCGGAACACGTCTGCCAGAGAGGTGCTCCAACATCCGTGTGGTGCTGGAGTGCACCTGCTTGAGGAACACAGGGAATGTTCCGTGTTTTGTCCACCCCTCCAAGACCAATGAGGCGGCCAAGCACTCACCCCTGCTGCAGAACCTCTGCACAGGCTCCTACTTAGACTTGGAGGAAACGGCCTGCTGGGCGCAGAACTTGGTGCGGACAGCCTGGGAGCATTTGCCCCAGTGGCATCACTGGCAGCTCATGCTGCTGCCCAGCTCCCAATCCTGCCAGATGCTGCTGCGTGGCCCCTCCAACCTGGAGCTCAGTGCTGTGCTGGTGTTTGCCGTGGAGCAGGGCAGCCCAGGCACCTTCCTGATCCTCCAGTAAGAGTGGCCAGCATTTCCAGGTGCTGCTTTGGGCTGGGGATGTGTGGGGAATTGGGAGTAGACACAGACAGACAGCTGACCTCAACTGCCCAAAGGGATATGCTGGACAACAGAACGTTTAGCTCCTAAACCTGTGCTGACTGGGCCTGATCCCCTGGTTGTCCCATATGTGCTGTGTGATCACACTCAAGATGATCTGTTCCATAACCTTTCTGGGCACAAAGGTCAGGCTGACAGGCCTGGAGTTCCCTGGATTCTCCTTCCAGCCCTCGTGGATGGGCCTCACATTGGCAGCTCCTGTTGTCTGGGACATGCCCAGTTAGCCAGGACGGATGATGAATGCTGCAGAAGGCCTTGGCGAGCTCTTCTGCCTCCACCTGGATTTCAGGGATTCCATTCTGCTCCCCATTCCTGTCTACCAGCTTAGGGGGCCTGTTGCCCTGAGGATAACTGGTCTTACTCTTGAGGGCTGAGGCAAAGAAAGTGTTAAGTACCTCAGCCTTTTCCTCACCTTTGGTGACTGTGTTTTCCTCTGGGTCAGGCAAAGAATGGAGTTTTTCCTTGGCACTCCTTTTGCCATTAATGTATTTACAAAACCACTTTTTACTATCATTTACAGAAGTGGCCAAATTAATTTCTAACTGAGCTTTTGTCTCTCTAATTTTCTTCCTACATGACCTAACAACATCCATAAACACTTCCTGAGCTGCCTGCCCCCTTTTATAGGGATGATGCCCCTGGTGGGCTCACCAGCTATGACAGGAAGTGAAGTTCTCTTTTACAGACTCCAGGATCCTCCCAGGCTGCCCCTGATGTGTTTAGTTTCCAGCAGACATCCAGCAGGTCCCTCCTTCTTCCTTCTTTCTCCCTCTTTATGAACTGATCCTGATGGAATATGGTACAGAATATCCCTCTGGCGGTACCTTTGGGGTGCCCTAACCCTAACCTTGGGGTCAGCTGTGCAGATTGTGGCTACTCCCAAATACCCAAGTACCCAGTTGTGGTTCCAGCCTCAGCCAGAAATTAAGCACCACGCAGCCACTTGCTCAACACCCTTCTCTTCCCTCCCACCCTGGTGGAGTGGGAGAAGGAAAATCAAAAGTAGAACTTTTAGGTTTAGAGAGGTTTTGTCTTGGTTTGGGAAGACAGGTATCTTCCAGGTAATAAAAAAATAAAAAAAAAAAAAAAACCTGCAGTTTCCTTTAGGATGGAGAGTGTAAACTTCCCCCCCCCCTTTTTTTTTCTTTTTTAATTATAAATTACAATCAGAGGCTCTTTGGCAAAGATTTGGGAAATAGGAATAGCAGTTCTTTACTAGTATGTATTACAAAACAAACAAACACAAAAAAACCTCCACCAAACAACTACAGCATTAATAACAAACGAAAAACAGTACCAAGAACCTTGAGGGCTTTGTTTCACAAAACCCAGGGCAGTTTGGTTTTGGTGTCCCTGCAGGATCCTCAGAGCACCAAGCTGAAACAGTGGAAAAGTCCCGGGCTGGTAGCTGGGATGGCAGGGTGTCCCGGCAGGCAGGGGCAGGATGTCCCGGCAGCGCAGGGGGTGCAGGGTCACGCTACAGCAAGAGGAGCAGCGCCGAAGAAGCTGAAGGCGAGGCAGAAAGCGGCCCAGCTCCCGCGGGTGGCAGGGAAAACTCAGGATTCAGGCCGAACCGGTGATAGTAGATTTCCCAGGACTGGATCCCTTTGGCCACAGTGAAACTCTTCCAGCCAGTAACAGCCGTTCTCTCCCTCCCCAAACGCCGGAAAAAAGAAAAGCCCACCGCTGCCTCAAGCTCTGTCTTTTACCTGCTTCTCTCCCCCTTCCACCTTTGTCCACCTCTTTGTTTCGGTTAAGTGCTCTCAAGTATCCAACACTTGGTCTCCTTGGTAACTTATGGGGAAAAAATTCTTTACAGAAAGAAGGAACAAATCTAACCCCCAACAGGTTTAAAAATTAATCATTTAGAGAAGCTCAGTAACTTAGAACAAAGTAAGGTATAGCAATAGTAGCTATAATGAGAAGAAAAAAACCCAAACATGATGCACAATACAAGTGCTCCCTAACTACTGATCAGTAATGTAAGAATTGCCCTCCTGAACCCAGATCAGGTCCTTTTCCAGATAACTCCCCTAGTTTTTATAGTAGGCATGCCATTCTGTGGTGCAGAATATCCCTTTGGCCAGTTCAGGTCACCTGTCCTGGCTGTACCTCCCTGCCATTTTGTTTACCTTCCTTCTCATTAGTAGAGAATAAGACCAAAGTAAGCCCTTAAAAAACCCAATCCCCCATCAGAAAACTTTGAAACAATCTAATAAAAACCGTCAAAAAAAATCCCAGCATAGGATAAATATGATTTAGCAAAACCAAAACATAACTATTTTACCAATGTATTCTCAATTCTGAATCCAAAACACAGCCCTGTACCAGCTACTGAGAAAAAATTGGCTCCACTTGAGCCAAAACCAGTGCACCGAACAAAAGGTTTTGAATTATTTTCTGTGGTACAAAGAAAACAAAATTCAGGCACTATAGCCTGCTAGCTAGTTCCAGTAATAGTACAAAAGGTCATTTTTCCAAGTGGTTAAACTGTACTCCCAGGCTTTCAGGATTATGTGCTGTGTCATTATTAAGAAAAATCTCATTGCATTAAGAAGCAGCCACTGCTTTTAAAAAGACAGAGACACTTTTTTGTTAGAACAAAACAAACCCAAGAAAGCCTTATCACAGAGCAGCATGAAGTACGTGTGAAAATAAAGTTTGTAGCTCCAACTGAGATTTCTCTGGAGGTCTGACAGGTGTTTGCATGGTTGCCAAGCCCCCAGGTTAATTCAGTGCATAAGGCACAGTGAGATTAAATTATTTCTGCAAGTGAAATTCTGAAAAATTAATTGGAAAGATGAATCAGAATTGTTAAGGAATCTTCCCTGTCAGAGCATCCAGGGGCCACCTTGGCAGCCACACCCACACCACCTCCACCACCAGCAGGCAGCTCCAGTGCCTGGCTTGGCTCCCTGCACACACCCCACACTCACCTGGTCAAATCAAGTTTCCTTATCAGTTCAACCCCAGGTTTCCCACAGCAGAATCACAGAAGTACAGATCCTACAAATTGTTTAATATTGGTGAAATAACAAAACAACGACTTGAGCTGGGTGCCTCCAGGGAGGGAGGGACCCTGAACCAAGGAAGCCCTTGGCTTTTATACACTCACAGACTTAGTGTGGGGAAAGTCTGGAGCCCTTGGGTCCCATTCCTGGGCCACAGGTCCCTGTGCCCTTTTATATGCTGAGGGCCAGCACTTCATGAGCTCTTGCCTGGGTCTCCTGACACCCAGAGCTCAACCTGCAGATGGAACTGCAGCTGCACCCTTGAGCTACCTGTACTGAATGTGCTCTGCAACAGAATCGCACACTGGTTTGGGTTGGAAGGGCCCTTAAAGGTCATCTTGTCCCAGATTTCCTGCCGTGGGCATGGACACGTTCTACTAGACCAGGTTGCTCAGGGTCCCTTCCAGTCTGGCCTTGAACACTTTCACATATGGAGCATCCACAGCTTCTCTGGGCAACCTGTGCCAGGGCCTCACCACCCTGTCAGTAAATATTTTTTTTACTAATATCCAATCTAAACCTACTCTCTTTCAATTTGAAACCATTCCCCTTGGTCCTGTCACTAAAGGCTCCAGTAAATACCCTTTCCCCATCTTTCCTGTAAGTGCCCTTCAGAACACACTCCTGGAATAACCAGACACCTTCTACATGTCATGAGTCCCTATTTCCACTTGCCCTGTTCATCTCTTCCTCATCCCTAACTAACCTCAGCCCTCCCCTACTACTAGCCACATAATTTTATCTTTCAGCCATTTGTTCTGTCTCTAGGACCTATCAGACTTTTTACTGAATGGATGTAACTCACTGAAAAGGCAGAAAAGTATCCAGTAAGGCAAAAGGCAGTAAATATCCACTGAGCTTGTATTCCTCCCTTTCACCGAGGTATATTACTTCTGAAAAGTCTCTTCAGAGCATACAGAGTGAGCAGTGGGAGAGCAGATGAGGAGGGACAGCAAAGATGAGAGTGTGCAGGAAGGCATTGCCTTCTGGAAAAGAAAGGACAGCTTATTAATTTGACTCACCATGTCTTGGGAAGCCATGTACTTAGACTCAATCTGTTCTTGACAATAAAAGGAAAGCAGAAGTTCAGAGCCAGCAACAGGGGAGAACAGACTCACTCTTCATGCTGGTGTTTGTTTTGCAAAACACCACTCTTAGAGGTAGAAAAATGGAAAGGCAGAGTGAAACATCTCTCATTTGTCATATCAAAGTTTGCTGTACAATCTTTCTTGTTGCCCAAAATTCACAACAGTCTCTGAACATGCTGCCACTCACTCTTTTTTTTTTTTTTGTTGGCTTCTTGACTGAACATCTCCCTGGCCCTAGGAACTGCTTGGTTATAGCCAAGTAAGACTAATGACATTTTCCTGCTTAATTCCACCTACAGATGTAGGCTTCAGTCTATATATTTGATTTTAGCCCTGTCCTAGACAGTGAGCCCATTTACACACCCCCCAAGCTTAAATCTTCCCAGCAATCAGATGTTTAGCAGCTCTGCTTTGGTCCCCAGTGGATTTTAATGTGGCATCTTGGCAGTTAGCATATTGCCTCAATCCAGATACACCAGCTGTATATAAGATTCAAATTTCACTGGGGTCCAGCCACCAGCAGAACAGAGACCCAAATTTAGTGAGCAGAGTTAATCCTTCTGTGACCTACGTGTAAATTGGAAGCTGTGTCATAGAATCACAGAATCCTGGGGACATCAAACCTCCCCTAATAATGTAGGCAATCGTTTCAGAGAGTCACAGAATCACAGAGTCATAAAATCTTAGAATCATAGAATGTTTTAGGCTGGAAGGGACCTCAAAGATCATCTAGTTCCAGCCCCTCTCCCATGGGTAGGAACACCTTCCCCTAGACTAGGTGGTTCATATTTCTTGTGTGTTTTTCCTACCACAGAAAATATTGTCTGCCTTTTCCTGCTCAGTTTTCTTGGCACACTTTTGTGTTTTGTTTTGTTTTTTTTAATGGTACTTTAGTATTTCTCTGCTCCCCTGTGAAGTGTCTCACAATAGGTTCTTAGAGCCCTTAAGTGTAAGAGATATCAGACTGCAGCTTTTTTGTTCTTTAAAACTTACTAAAAACCTGCAACTCAGTCCAAGGCAGGTAAATATTCTAGAGGAAAGTAAGTTTCCCAGTATCTTGATTCACACAGAGATGATATGACATGCTATATTTTGAAGCAAGCCTTTTTTCCCCCTCCTGCTGTGATATAAGAAGCTGTTTTGTGAATCCTCTTGCTTACACTGGAAAGATCAGGGCAGAGAAAAAAGTGAAGCAGCAAGTTCCCTGGATGCAGCATCATTCCTCTGGTAAAGCAAGATTTCAACTAAAAAACATCTGTGGTATTTTGAACTAGAAGGATTCTCTGTGAAGAAAGCTTGAAATTACTATTCTCACCTCTTCTGCTAGGTGTTTGCTTCTCAGTAGAGTGTTTTTCATATGAGATCATCACCATGGTAGTTATAACAACCTGGCCAGCACAGACTGTGAGGTTAATACTCTCTTTTAAAAGAGCACATTCTTTTTCTGCTGTGCAACTGTTTTTAAGTTTGTTCCTTGAAGAATGTGCACTAGCAGCCCAGAAAGCCCAACGTGTCCTGATTTGCATCAAAAGCAGGGTGGACAGGTCAAGGGAGGGGACTCTGCCTCTCTGCTCTGCTCAGGTGAGACCCCACCTGCAGAGCTGTGTCCAGATCTGGGCCTCCAACATAAGAAGGATGTGAAGCTGTTGGAGTGAGCCCAGAGGAGGCCACAGAGATGCTGAGATGCTCTGGAGTCAGGCTGAGAGAGCTGGGGATGCTCAGCCTGGAGAGGAGAAGGCCCCAGAAGCCCTTCCAGCACCTCCCAGTGCCTAAAGGGGCTACAAGAGAGCTGGAAAGGGACTTTGGACAAGGGCATAGGACGACAGGACAAGGGGGAATGGCTTCAAACTTGCAGGGGGCAGGATGAGATTAGAGATTAAGAAAAAATTCTTCACTGTGAGGGTGGTGAGGCACTGGGACAAGTGGTCCAAAGAAGTTGTGGATGCCCCATTCCTGACAGTGTCCAAAGCCAGGTTGGACAGGGCTTGGAGCAACCTGGGATAGTGGAAGGTGTCCCTGCCCATGGCAGGAGGTTGGAACAAGATGAGCTTTAAAGTCCCTTCAACACAAACCAGTCTGTGATTCTGTGAGGTTATGATTCTATGTGATTATGATTCTGTGTTTAGGATTCCATTATTTTATGATTCCATGATTCTCTGGTATAGTTGCCCACATTGTTTGGGGGAAGTTTGATCTTCCCAGGAATCCCTTCCAGATCTGCAAATCTCTCATGCCAGTAAAAAATTGGTTATAATATATTTTTTGTAAAAATGAAGCTGTGAGAAAGCTGTGCACTTCTGCCTTCACATAAGAAGGAACAACAAGGGTCCAGGTATTTTCTGTCTCACTTTGCACCAAAGTTTCTTTAAGTGTCCTCTTTAAGCTTGATCTTGGCTTTGTCAGCTGTAAACCTGCACACACACGCACACACACGCACACACACACACACACACACACATACACACAAAAAAAAAAAAAAAAAAAAAAAAAAAGAGCAGAAGGGGTGAAGGAAAGCAAATCCTTATGCCAAACTAGTCTTCTCAAAATTTGCACAAGCATTAATCAGCACATTGCTGCAAAACAGAACAAATAAGAGCATCATGTTCTTTTGAAAGACCAGTTTAAAGGGTTTTGAACTGACTCAGACAAACACATCCCTCAGGGACATCTTTGATTTCCACATTGTTCTCCTGATCACTCAGTGTGTTCCCAGAATGAGAACTTTCACTGTTTGTCTTCTTTTTCTTACTGGGCACGGTACTTAGGCAGAAAATCTGTCAGAAAGGAATAGCTGCATATAAATGTTATTCTAAGTATGGTTTCTGATACTATAGCTCAGCATGTTTGGAATATTGATCACAGCACTTAAATTTGCAATTAAAATGATAATTTCTTTTTTCCACTGATTCTTTGACTAATGTTATGCAAAATACCACCTAGAACTGACATAAGGGCAATAAAAACTGCACAGAAAAATCTGTACCAAGCTAATTGTTAAACATACGGTCACATGCCATGGAACGGGGCACGCAATGTGAACAAGGAGTGAACAGGGACATTGAGTATCTTCATAAAGATGGAACTTTCATCACTGCTGCTACTTGCATTTTCATTCTTTTCTTCTCTCCTTAATTTCCCCAGAAACTTTTTTTTTCTTTTCCCAAGTTAGAGACGCATTTAGGCTCTCTCACAGTGGTGCAGGGAACTGCTGACTCCAACACAGAAAAAACTAAGGTAAAAGTAGTTAGAAGCGTGATTCTTGAGATTTGGAATTATAATTTTTATGGTATACCAACAAAAATACAGATGTTAAATTCAAGGAGAACACATGCAGTAACAGCAGGGTCAGTGGTGTGATATTATCATCATGAATTTTTTAATTTTTTGCCCTTATACCTGGTTAAAAGTGGGATTTATCCATGGTTTCTTCAGTCTAGGAAGTTTGACTGGAACGTTTTCTTATTTCCTTCTTTATTTTCTTTCTCTACAAATTTAGCCATTTTAGTCTCTTGCCAAGAGAAGTTGGGGCTGCCCCATCCCTGGAAGTGTTCCTGGCCAGGTTGGATGGGGCTTGGAGCAACCTGGTCTAGTGAAGGGTGTTCCTGCCCATGGCAGGGGAGTGGAACAAGACGGTCTTTCAGGTCCCTTCCATGATTTCTGTGATTCCATGATCTTGGGTGCACGTCAAAAACTCACCTATTTCTATCTAGCATAAATCAAACTCACAGTCAGTGCAGCTTATTTTTTACTTCTACATTTCCCAGAATGTTCTTAGTCCTTGTTTGCCCTAATGTAAAAAGCATCATTTTCTGATTTTAGTACTTATTCAGAGATGAAGTGTATTGGTGATCAATGTGCTCCAGTCTTCTCCAGTCAAAATCCAAGCTATGGGTCATTCTGTCAGAACCTTTTCATCACAAAATGAGTTTTTCTCAGATTGCCTTCCCCATTCTATTCCTCAGTTTCTTTACTGCATAGTTAACCAAATCTTATTCATTTACTGCACCGATTACCCACTCCAGGGCTTTGGTTCCCCTCACAACTGCTTGTCTCTGTCCCATTACTTTGTCTCTTTAAATGATTTCAGAGCATGCATTAATTGTTTCTTTCCATAACATGTATAAAATGATATTTGAAATACTCTTCCCTGAAAAGATTGATAGGGTTTTTCATTCTTTGTTCTCCTCCATTTTCTTTAAAAAAACGAAAACAATCCTCTACAATTAACAAATACGTACAATGATTTCCTTACATAGCAGAAAAAGAAAAAAATCAAAATCACTTTTGAAAGCCCATCATGTTTTGCTAGTGATTAATATAGTACTATAAATACCTGAAAATTAATCGATATCACTAATTTTTAAGACAATAAGGTATCTATAATATTTTCCAATATTTTTTAGTAACAGGAGGCCTCATTATATTATTTGGGTTATTACAGCAAACACTGCAAATGCATTTAGCCTTTATTGATGTTCCACTCATACCTGTCAAAGGACTAGAATTTCATTACTCCCCTCATTTTTCCTAACTACTTTAATCTTTTCTTTAGCTCCATTATTTCCCCAGGTGACTTCACTCTAGGAAACATCAAGGAACACAAGAACAATAGAGAATTGATCACCTACAATTTTTTGTTGATCCTCTGTTTTGTCAACACCATCTCTTCCCACTGAGAGAAGTAATCACCAGCCTTGTGTAGTAGGAGGCCTGAATGAAGGTGGAAATATGAATGAGTGGTAGAAGGATGCACCAACAAAGTAAATAACTGGCTAAACTTGAATCATTTGCTATTGACTAGGTTTTTATCTTGGACAAAAACCTACTGATGGAAACCAATTCCTAGCTGCCAGGTCTGTCAGAATGATAATGTGGGATACAGTGCAATAATTTAATGATTTAAATTTAGCTTGCTGAAGCAAAAACCATCTGGTACAAAGGACACTTTGGCAGATTGAGTACAGTGAGAATACTGTTCTTCTTGCTGTTATGGTCTGATAACAAAGGAAAAATACGCAACCAAAGCCATTAAAAAATCATTTTCAGTCAATCTCCCAACCAAGTTTGAATAATAAGAGGCAGAGCACTAATTATAATTGTATGGAGTTTCCCAGCAGAGACATTGCAAACCAATTGCCACTTGTCTGCTCTCAAGTATTTTCTGTAAATGCATTCATTTGTGGCATCTTTTCATTTATGTGACAATATTATTACATTTTGTTTTCCCTGGCAATGGTTTTATTGCCGTCTGGGTGTCATTAGTGAAACACTTTAGAGAAAGTAAGGACATCTCTGAATATGCCCCTGATTTTAGGTCTGGGTTGAAATAGACTCTTAATAAAATAAAATTGTGCATTTTGGGAAGACAGACAATCTTAAGATGCTCATTTCATAGGTAGGACTGGAACAGAAAATGAGACAAGACTGCACACATAAAACAAAGGTATTAAAACTTGAAGCAATCTTCCATTTTTATTCTCAACAGGGATATTTTAAAAGGTAAATTTGTTTGTTATATAATTATCTCTTTATAGAACTGAGGATTTTTCATGGTTGTTTTTGTGGATAGCTGGGGCAGAACTGCTTGTCCACATCCACTCCAGAGCCACTTTTCAGTCTCATTTCCCAAAAATGGTCCTAGACATGGGCAGAATGATTTTTATCCCTTCTTCTGTAAGACGTGGCTTTGCACTGATATTAAAACTAATTTTCTTTCAACAGGTACATCTAATGAAGTGACTGCAGGCTATGTCACTTTGTCATCCACAAAATTCATACTTATTATCAAATCACTGATGAAAAAGCTTGAATTCTGTCAGATTAATAACCATCTTTCATAAAAATACCAGATGAACACTCAAAAAAATGCCACTTCCTATTTAGTTAATCAGTTGGCAAACATGAGCTCCATCAAGATTTTCAAATGCTAAGGAGGACCTGGGAATGCAGAGTCCAAATCATAGAATCACAGAATTGATATGGTTGGGAAAGACCTCTGAGGTCATCAGAGTGAGCCCTTAACCCAGCACCACCGTGTTCACCACTAAACCATGTCCCCAGTGCCACATCCAGATGTTTTTTGAACAGTGCCAGGTATGGTGACTCCACCACTTCCCTGAGTAGGCCGTTCCCATTGTTGGCAACACCTTCAGTGAAGAAATTTTTTTCTAATACCCAATCTAAACTCTCTCTGGTGTAACTTGAGGCCATATTTTAAAATACTTGGTCTGATGGCTTCAGACTCTACAGTATCTCAACTCTTCACTAGGTTGCATTCTTTCTCAACAACATTTCAGAGATGTGACAAGTCTGGAAGCTGGAAAGCTGCTACCACCCAACAACCCCAGAGATAACAAAGATGTGAGTAGCAGAGAATAGGGAGGGAATGAGACAGAAAAAGGAAAAAGGAGTAGGATATGGTTAAAGGGAGAAACAAGGGGTTAACAAAAGAGGAATAGAAATAGATAATTTGTCATGGTCAGACCTGGCAACAGGCATGGCAGCCCTTCCTGAGGATGATCTTGTTCTTCATCTTGCACTGAGTCTGTCTCACCCCTTCACTCTCCAGGAAACAGACTGCACAAGAATGTTGGGATAATCAGCTGGGGGTTCAGAGTTCTTTTATCTGTCACCTCCTGCAGCCCAGGTGTCCCTCTCACCAGCCTACAGGTATGTCCTGCACCCTGATACCTCTGGTTCGTGACTGCCACTTGGCTGAGATCATTAACTCCACTTAAAGCAACTCAGAAGCTTCAAGTTATTTCTTCACACAACATTTTGCAGATTGAGCTTTAAAGATGGATGGATCTGATGAATAGACCACCTGTCAGTTCCCTAACCCGCCCTTTCAAACATTTTACTGTCTCCACAGGAGAATTTAAAACAAAACAATAATGAACATAAAAATGAAAAACAAGAAAAAGCAATAGGCCAAACCCCTCCTGCTGCAAACTCTTTGACATTACCAATTTCATCTTATTTTTGTAATATATCTCAAGTAAGAATGAAAGAACATGACTGCAAGGTAATGTCAGCCTGGTTAGCATTATAAAAATAACAATAGCATAAATTATGTAAAATAAACTGTATAATAATGAAGCTGAAAGGCCATCCATACTCCATATCCCACAGAATTTTGTGCATCCCATTAGCAACCAGCACTGCTAAATATCTGTGTATGGGATGGGTGAGAGATAAAAGCAAAAAAGTTACACTGCTTTTGTCATTTTTTTAGAAAAATAGTTGACCTGAATATTGCCAGAAAAAAAAAAAAATCTGCATAAGGGCATCACAGAGAGCATATGGTTTGCAGATAGGATTTTCTTTTAGAATTACAATCAAGCATGTGTTATTTTATGGCACAGTTATACAGGGAGATAAATGAATGTATGTTCTGCATTTCTGTACAGATTTCTACAATAAGAATTAACTTTGCTGCACTCTTTACCTTTTTCCAAAAAAAGAAATTACTCAATTTCCAGGCATGAACAAGCAAACAACTTTTATATATTTGGAGGTGGTTAAAAAAAGGATAAATTAGACCCTTCAATTATAGTGTTGCAAACATTTTCTTCATTTGGTGAATTTACAAGGATACAAAATACCTGTGTGAACAAATAAACATTGCCTGTATTCAATTAAACCATTGCTTCCTTCATGCTTTAATTACATAATTAATGTGATAAATTAAACTGTTTCTCAGTGAACCATCCAGTCTAAGCTTAGAATTTATATTACTGTACTTCGCTATATGTGCACAAAAAGTAATTTGGCTCACGACATTATCTCTGAATTACTTCCCTGTTTTCATTTCCACTTTAAATGAAAAAAAAAAAAATAATAGACACTAAAACCTAAGTTTCACATTGCTGTACTTTGCAACAGCGGAACATGCAGAAGAGTAGAGAGGCTTTTATCATACATGGCCAATATATTTGCCCCATAAATCTTGGGCTAATGCCCAAAGGAGATCAGAACAAGATGTCCTAACAGTGCTGAATCCCATCTTTTTCCATACTTGGCTCCATTTAGCAAAACTGAATGAATGAATTGTCCTTCAACAAGGGCACCAAAAAAGTTTGCCTGCAGGATTCTTTCCTGTGTACATCAGCACACAATGTGCTCTAGGATTTTTTTATGCTTATTTCCATGTCATTCACTAAAACTGCTCAAAATCCCTCCTTCAGGAGGCTATGGAGAACCTAATTAAGAGAGTCAGACAGATTCATGCAAGAAAGCTTCATTAAGAACCAAGCTGCAGATTGCTGGGAGCTGGGAGGGTGCACAAAGGAAATGCTGTTGTGTACTCACTTTTCTCCTGTAATCTGCCCCAGATTTCTGAGTCTACTGCTGTCAGAGAGGTCGTTGTTCCCAGTTGGGAGATGGGAACAACACTTTTAGCTCCAGAAGAGAGAGAGAATTACAGCCTGTCTCGCAGGGCAGATACATTATTTAACACAACAAGAACAGGCTTTGGGCAACAAAAATCAATCACAGGCATCTGAAGGATTATCCTACTTGATTGAAAGTCTCCTCAGACAGAGAGCTGGCCTCTCCCTGGGCTTCAGGACTTCAGCAAATGTAAAGCTGCTGCTTTATTTACGGACTTTATTGCTGGTACAAACAGAAACTGTTACACATCCTTATGGAAATTCACTCCCTGTAATTTTCCACTTCTCTGCTCAGCAATAAGATGTTATTTGTAGTATCTGCTAAATGTAGAGAATTGCAGAATCGTTTGAGTTGGAAGAGACCTTTAAGATCTTTGGCCATAGCTGGCTGAAAGCTGAGACCATCCAACCATTCAAAAGAACTTGGGGTAAGAATGGACTGTGGAGAAGCTCACAGGGTCCCAGAGCTGGCACAAATCAACACCTCTGTTGATATCTTAGTTTCTACAGGATCTCATACATCACAAGTCAGGTGGTTTTGCCAATCTGCAGATGTGGTAACTAAGAGGACCATACACAACCATACTCTCCTCCTCAGAAATTGGGGATTAGTGGGAAACATTTGAAAGAAAATTCTGGTGAAAACACCACTAAGATGAAGGATGTGCTGCTCTCCTTGTCCCAGTTATGCATCACACTTGTTCATCCCACATTTCCTGACATGTAATAGCACAGAGGAAAAATCTGTCGAGGACAAGGAAGAGCTGGGCAGGGTGCAGGTTTGACAGCTGGATGCTGTTGGAGCAGGTACAGAAGCAAAAAAGGGGGAATGGGTGAATAAAGCTGTACGTGAGAAGGCTGCAGGATCATTCACACTCCTGGAGTACCATCTGTTGATCCTACCCACCCAATTAAATTGTCACCTTACGCCTTGTCTCTCAGGCATTATATGAAAAGAAGTCACCACTCCTGGAATCCCAGAAGGAAGCACCATCCCAGATGTTCATTAAAACTAACCAAATTATCAGTTATTTTTAATTATATTGGAAAATGGAGTCATTCATAAAAAGGCTGAATATTGCACAATAGTTACAGGAGGGCTCTTTCTTCTCTCCTTGTCCCAGGAAGATGGGATAATACAAGTGGTGTTTCTGTTAATAAAACTGAATCCATATAAAATCTGGAATGAGAAATATGTGGGGAGGCTTTAAAAGCTAGTACTGGCTCTTTGGTACATTTGATTAAACCAGTGCAATCTATACTAAAACCAGTAAGTTTTTGCTATACAGAACCAATTAAAACATCAGAGACAATGTTTCAACAACTTGAAATGAATTCTTACCTTTTTACAAGAAAATGTGGAAACGAAACACAGGGGAAGGGAGAATCAAATAACCTTTATCAAAACCGAAGTTGCAGAATCTTTCAAGACACTGAAGTATCAGTTCCTCGGAAGCTGAGTGCGCATTAGGGATAGTTGGTGGATTACAATTGTACATTTGTGGTTAGGGTAACATCTCAGGAGAATAATTTCCTTTGGGAAGGAGAGTTAAGGTGCAAAAGAGGTGGATAACAGCCTGCCCCTCTTTTCAGGAAATTCAGAGGCTAAAGAAGTAGTAGTAGAAGAAGAAGTAGATAATATAATCTTGGATGTTTTACGAACAGAAGTGCTGTTTCAGAGACTGCAAATATTTGGCAAGCCAAACTGAAAACCTTTAATCAAGAAGCCTGTGTCACACTGAAATGCTTATGGGAACATCACAGGTCTACTGAAAGAAAGAAAATAGACAAAATACACATTCTCTGTGGCTAAAAACACCTGTGAAAGAAATAACACTGTAAGAGTGCAAGAAAAGCTTCACTCTCTATTCAAACTTCAAATTTTCCCCAAAAAATTTAAAACAGCCCAACACCATATTTTTCTTCACAGCTCAAGACCATCTTGGCATTTTTCTTCTGGGTGTTAAATATTTTCTTTTCTTATAACATGATGCAATGATGAAATCAAATTCCTGATAATCTTATGAGCAGCACGCCCTGCTCTCCCCTGATGCCTCAGGTGCCACCAAAGCCTTGTTTAAACAACCCCAAGTTAGGAGTCATAGTAACACCATGTTCTTAATTCTGCAGCAGCAGAAAAATATGAAAACGTTTAAATAGTTACTACAGGATTCTCGAGCCTAGATGAAATACCTGATTTGGCCCAGTTTAACCTGACTCACATCCTTAGGTTGCTGCAGTATCTGCAGTGGCAGCTGAGCAGGTGTGGGGTAGTCACATTGCTTCCAACATCTAATCTTGAGGCCTGAATTGGATCTTGAAAGCTTCACTCCATGTTTCCATGTATCCATGGCTCCTAACTCTGTGGCCCAGGTTATTTACCTAGAGTCAGTGAAAGCAAACCCTCCTTTGTTCCCCAGAGAGCCTCAGCTGCTCTCAAGTCAAGAGCTCCTTGCACGTGGTGTAAGGGGTTTCTTTCCCTGTGTGTGGTTTTCATCCTGCAGTCAAGAGAATTTCTTTCATTTCCTCTCTGTATTCAGCTGTTACCAGGCAAGAAGAAATACTTGACACAGACTGAAAGCTTTTTATTTGAATTCTTGTGTAACCTTCTCTTTTATCATTTTGTCATTTTGCTGATAAGCCTCTCATGCACCAAGGCATTTATTAGAATCATTATCAGAGAGCTCTCAGATTACTTTGTTGTCATGACAAACTGAGTTGTGCTATGCCCAGCTTGATGGATGGGCTGGATATTTTTATACTCTTCTGGAAGACAGAGCCTAGTGGTTTTGACACTCATGATCCTTCCTTGATATGTAAAATGAAGGCCAAGCATGAGTGCACTGTAGGAAACAGCAACTTCATTGGCATCAAAGAAAAGCACCCAGAACTGAAGTGGGAACTACTGAACACAGATCTAAACCTGAGAGCTTTTAAACATCTCATCACTTTGTGGCAGCATAAATAGACTCTAAATTTAGCTGTCCAACAGTTTGACATTCAGTCCCTGCAAGGCAAGATACATCTCAACATATATCTAAGACTGTAGGGAGAACCTAAATGGCAACTTAAACTTCACACCAAGGCTTAGCTTCATCCTGATAAGATCAACACCTGAACAAGTCCTCTAAACTCTCTTTAGACTCCGTGAAGGTTTTTTTAATAAACACAATAGAACAAAGCAAGAAATCCACGCCATCCTCAGTCAGAAACGTGCCTTTATTGCTGCAGATGAATCTCACCCAAACTTCACACTAGTGGTTCAGTTATGCCAAGTCTGGGATGGAGTGATGGGAGAGCCAAGGACCTGTGAGAGCAAAGGATTTGTTCACTTCATTCTTTTCTTCATTCTCTTGCCTGTACCATCAAGGAAGAGCCCCGAGCAGACAGCTCAGCCTCCTGCTCTCAAGACAGCAGTCCATGAAGAGTGAGAAGTTACCTGTGTTCTTCCACTTTCCAGGGGAGCATAAAGCATACCTTTTATACACAGAGGGAAAATTTACCTTCCCTTTCTTATTCTCAATTAATTATTTTTTAACTCAAAGGAAAAATTCTCTGAGGGCTTCTCGTTTTTTCTTATCTTTGTGAGACTGCTAGGAATATCTGGGCATGACAAGTGACTCTATGTTTTTTCACATTACCTTAGTCTTTCTGAGGCTCTTTTAATGCCTCAGTAAAGCTGTGAACCAGTGGGTATGTACTGGATTTATGTCTTTGCCAACATTTCATTGGTTTAGGAGCTATTCTGGTCATAAGTCTATGCATTTAAATTACAAAGCATTTGGGCCAAATTCTATAAAAGACAGGTGATAAAATAAATTTTGTGCTTCAGGGTCATTATTGCTGTCCGTAAAGTTATAGCCAGCATTGGACAGACAGCAGTGTCTACTTTCAATTTCCACCCAAGGCTCTCTAATGCTGCTCTGCAGATGCTATGGAAGCAGTCAGTGAACACAAGCTGACTAGCAGCTGTCACTGCACCGTGTTTCCCTTTTCCAGACATGATTTTGTCATGCTGGACTAAAAAATCCCCTCCTGATATACCCAGGAGTTCATCAGTATTTGTTTTTGCTGGATCCAAATGCAGAATGAGAGGCTGGAAAAGCTAAGCAAGGAATTGTGGGGAAGAATGATACCAGCAGAAACTTGTCCTGAAGAGTTTGTGTCTGCCAGACACAGAATAAGAGCTGGCACAAATAAAAAATAACCCTAAAACTCATCATACCTTACTTGTCTCCACAAACCCTCCCCTATTTTAAAAGCAGGGTTTCATAGGAACTCTTTTCCAAGCTAAACTAATCTTTGATTCAAAATAAAACATTCAGATGCTGCCACCAAAAATTGGCAAGCCTGTGATCATGCTTATGCCAAAATACTGTTATAATAAACGTAGAGTATCTCATCTCCCTTTCCCTTCCTTGTTTCTTCTTCCCCTGTGCTTTTGGGACAAGATTTTGATCTATAACATGTTCATGTGTGTGATACAGAGCAAATAAACCTAATGAGCACATAATATACTGAATAGCTTTCTTTCCATGACTGCATCTGTTACATTATTTGATATAAAATATGGACACTTTCCCTCGTGCACTGAAAATTATCCAACTTTCATCTCTTCTGCATATTTTTATACATTAACCTTGCATTTGTGGGGTTTTTTTCCATGCGATATGCACAGTCTAGACTTAAGCCTAATGTTGCTGTGCTTCTAAAATATAATTTCAAATAAATAAATGTGAATATCACTGGCTGGTTTTAGTTGTTTTGGTTTTTTTCCAGAGTCACGAATATCTGCAAACATAAAAATTATATTACAAATGATCAATGAAGAATGCAGCATAGTTTATGATTAAACGTACACAGAGTTTATAATTTTGGGGATAGCATACTAAAGAAAATAATTCCCCTTGGTAGATAACTCCAGGCAATTCAAGTCTCCTTTAAATTGTGGCAAACTAAACAACAGGGTTTTTGCAGATATTATTGAGTGCAAACAATTTGAATAGCACAATGTTTGACAAGCATCAGACCACTGATTTATTCTTACAGATAACCTTCAGTGCAGCTAATGGATTTGACATTCCTGAAATATGGAGGAACTCAGCATTTACTGATGAGCTGAGTCCATTAATCCTAAATAAATTGCAGTGTATCAAATGCATAGAGGTAATTAATCACGGTATATTTATAGTGTACAAAAAGCTCATGGTGACACTCCGTGGTGACTATTCATAAATACATTTTTAATTTAAGTTAGAGGAGTTATGGGGGTCAAGTCACTATAAAGAAGTTACTGCTAACTTTTTTATTATGTATAATTACCAGATAATATTATTTCCAATTTGAGCAGCAAGGGACTCTGAGATGATTCACAATTCTGGGTCATAGATGAATATGTAAAATGCAGTCTCAGTCCTAAAGAGTTTACCAATGAATATGGTAAAACAATAAAGCATTTATTTTCAGTCCTCAATAGATACAGGAAATCAGATTAACATGTAAAAGATGCTTCAATTAATCTAAATTAGAGCCCATTTTCAGGGAGAAAAAGTGGTGTTCATCACTAGAGTTGTTTCTATTCTCAATAATGATAATACATGGCAGTTTTCAGCCTCTAAATGTTTTACCAACATTAAGTAATAAACCTGCTATCATCGTAAAATCACTTTCAGGCAGGTGAATATTCATTTTACTCATTACTTAAGGAAAGAAAAAAAATATATGAGTTTATGGAGGAGGAAATCATTAGAAGAAACCACAATCAAAAAAGAAGGTGAGGATTAACCTTACATAATATCATGTCACACCTGACAACATCAGGACACAAATCTAATTTAGTGAGGTTTAAATATGAAGCCCACCAACTACCCTTTAGTAACAGATTTATGAGAAAGTGTCAGAAGGCTTTCCTGGTTTAGTTTGATCATGCTTCTTGTTTTTTTCTGCCATGTGACTTGATCCGACAAGATATATTATCTCTGCTTGCAAAATTAACATAATTTATTCAATGGCTTCTTCCAGCCCTTTACAAGAGAGTTTGGTCTTAGCTTACCTCACGTAGAGATATCCCTCATTAGAAAAATAACATACCAATATGTGCAGATTGAGGTAAGGGACTAAAACTGGGAGCAGAATATAAATCATTCCCTTGATTCTGTTTTCCAGCATACTGGGGGAAAAAATAAAAACCAATAATAATTAAAAGAAGAAGTAAATATCAAAGGGTCAAATCACCAGATAAATTTTCTATTGATTACAAGCTGTATGATTCAGAGAAATATCAATCATTTTTGCTCTTCCTTTTGGAATAATCCCCTCTGCACTCTTGGCATGCCCTGAGATCACCTAACAAAGCTTCTGTTCTTGTACAGTTTCCAAGGTTATGTATCCATATGCTTTTTGATTTGTAGTTTGGCATTTTATAACAAAGATCAGGTTAGCCAAGCAGGTTTCTAAAAATCATTATACTTATCCTAGATTTAAGTTGCCCTGGACTGGACCAGTTCCACTGGTTTAAGTCACATTTCAGGCTGAACTCCTTGTATTAGGTTAATACGTCATTAATACAGGCAGAACTTTCTTAAGCTTTTACTGATGAAATTATTGAAATTAATATGAATGAATCTCAGCTGGACAAGGCCTTGAGGAGGATTTGTTTCCCCTTTTTTTTTTTTCCAAGTCATTAAATGTTTACCCATCTATAAATCTAATAGAGAAACACCTCCCACAAAACTGTGATCTGTTTGTTCAGATTAAAAGGTTTTGAGGACACCCAGCTTGAAGACCAAATTCATCCCTCCGCCTCTTACTTTAAGCCCAAGCACTTTCCTTGGCACCATGCAGTGGAACAAATTCAAGACATTCCTCTCTCTGTCTGCAGAAAAGGCTTCTTCTACAAATATGGATGAGAAATTGAATTTAAAAATATCACCAGAGATCATTTCCCTCTTCTCATCATTGTATCTGCTCATGTAACTGAACTAAAACTCAGAGATATTCAAAGATTTTTGCAGGTCATGAATCAAGTATTTGGCTGAGCCAACAAGTATAAAACTATTCATATTTCTTAAATTTCTTCTTTCAAAAACACCTACAGTTTTCGGTTTTGGGGTTTTTTCCTCATTCCTCCTTATTCCATAAACAAGAAGCAAAAAGGTCATTGTACCTCAGCTATGAACCTTCTTCTTCATGCCGGTTTTTGGGAAACATTATCAGGCCTCAGAGTTCTGGAAAACTCTCCAAATACTCTGTTTTACATAGTGCTTCAGAGTTAGCAAGCTGTGATCCTCTTTCAAAAAATACTGTATTTTCTCAGACTGATTTTATAAGAAATCAATCCCTCTACTTCAAGAATTTGTTAATGAGAAATGTTAAGTTAAAGTTAGATTTATGAAAATATTGAAATTATTTGAAAATGCACAGTCAGTTGTTTGAGACATCAATAGGCTACATTGTGCTGGCTAGTTTAAAATAATTAATGTAGCTGTTAGTTAAAAAGTCCTATAAAAATTTCTATGAAGGTAAATAAGTGCTTTCAAGACATTAATTTCCCTGAGTTTTTCTTTTTTTTAATGGCCTAGCAAAATCTAGTAGAGTGGATATAGAAAAACAATTATGTTTCATTTGGCAAGTAAAAAAATTAAATTGCTTTGGGTTCTGGAGTCCTTAAATTTCATTTATTCAAACTGTCTGCCACTGAGGAATGGTTTTGAAAGACCACATTGATCAGCTTGAGGTTTGGGAGGGATCTGCTTGTGAAAAAGCATGAGAAAGCAAGTAGTTAGCAAAAGCAATTTTTTATTTTTCTGAGGCTTTATATTTCATAGGGAAAAGGCTTCAAGGGCTTTGACATCCTCACTTTCACTGCACCTAAACAGAAGAAGAGTGCAGGAAACTTCTTGAGTGTTCAAAAAGGAAGGTACATCTAAGGGAAAAATATATTCCCCTTGCTGTGTGGTGTTACAAGAGAGAGTGCAGGACTGCAAAGATGTGCAGGTTTAACACAAATTTTCCTGTATTAGGATGGCCCCAAGACATCTTTCAAAGCGTCGATTGGAAAAGTTCAGCAGATCCATCCGTATCTCCATTCTGCTGAGGAATTCTGCTGCTGACCTGGCAAGCCAAACCTGATTGCTGCAGGGTCAGCACAGATTAACCAATAGATGTCTGGATTTAGCATAAACATTGAGGATTTACATTTTAAAAGGATATTAAAGTACTCATTGCTGTTAACAAGCTGCTAAGGCTGCCAGGGTGCCATATGCTCCCCATAAAGAGCTGAATATTCTCATTACCTTCTCTTTCCAGTAATGGACAAACCATAACATCACTCCCTGGAAAGCCTCACCCGACGCAGGTGCTTGTTTTGGTGCTGGATTTATTTCAATAAATAAATCCCTTCATCTGCTCATCAAATGAGGTACCTTTAACTCCCAGGCCTTACTGCAGCCTGGGGATTTTAGATACATTTTGTGTATCTAATGATTTCAGGCTTCACAATCAAATTGCAAGGAAGAAGGCAGAAGCAGTAATTCAGAAAGCATAGCTGAGACGATGTTTTTTCTTCTGAGAAAAGTAAAATCTCTTTAAAAAATTCAGGCTTATAAACAACGAAATTACTCATGAACGTGTATTGGATCTGGTAAATTGATTTTACTGGGGAAAAAAGTGTGAAAGCATTGACTTTTTGAAACTGACAGTTAACTTTTTCTGAAATAAAACTCCCAGTTCTAGAAATGCTGAAACAAAACCTTTCACTTCAGAAATGTTGAAATGTTTTGCATTGGCATTTCCAGAACAAGCCTTCTGAGTTCCCAGTTTGCTGTGGAATATTTTCATTAAAAATTAATGCCTAATTTTATTTACTTATGTTATAGGAATTCAAGAAAGGGGTTAAAGAAGGATAAACCCTGAAAAGATGTAGATGATTTCAAGTTGAACAGCTTAGGTGAAGAAATCCATTAGTTGTTTAATGCAGTCACAGGCCTGTTTCACAGCATCAGACTCATAAAACAAGCTCTGCATCCTATGTGGGATAATAAAGCAATCTTATCTGAGGGTTTTTTCTGAAAAAAATAGGGGTTTCCAGATTCATTGCATCCTGGAATTTTCAAACATTGACAAGAAGAATGGAGATGTCATAAACACAGCTAATTTATGTCTCCTCAAGTATACCCCATTAGTATGGAAGGCGAAGCACTGATATTTTTCAGAGACCAAAATGCCTCTGAGCCTTTTTTTCAGCAGAAGTCCACCTGCTGAGCAGGAGGGCAGAAAGGAAGACTGGTCAAAGCAAACGACCCAGCACAACTTTCTTCTGGGGTACTTTGGGCTGCTGAGTTCAAGAGCAGCCTCTGTGTGTTCTTAGAGGAGGGTCAGGGCAGCATGAAAGACCACTGGCTCTTCTCTGGAAAATGTTTGATAGTGTTCATGTGGAATTATCTGTCCCAGGGAAAGGTGTAAAAGCTGCTGCAGGAGTAGCAGCAGTACTAGTTTTAATAGTCATACTGATCCAGCATTACATTTACTATCACAGAATAGTTTGGTTGGTTATTAGAGGTTGTCACAAATGAGAGGAAGAAGTGAGGACTGTAGTGTAAAGGATGTTTCAAAAGGGAGGCAAACATGTTGATTTTCAAACATTATTTAAACTCAATGTCTCAGTGTCTCAATGTCATAAACTCAATGTCTTTATTTAGGGTGTAAAATACATTCAGGGCTCTCTTAGAAATCTCATAGTCCAGCTGTCAGAAGCATGAAAAAAAAAAATGTGGAAAAGGAGAAGGAACGTTATCTTTTCCAAAAGTATATCTGAAATTCTGGAGACTGAGATGAAAAGGCATCTGAGAATGCCGAAGACCTCTCATGTACTCAGAGGAGAGCCCTACATGTCCCTCTTAGTCAGTGCACAGAGGATGACAGTAGTAAATGCTTTAAAAAATGTTACCTAGTAAAGCTCATGTTTGGTGAGTCAGATGCTGTTGGAGGATTCGGAGGGGTTATCCACATGTTGCTACTGCTCCTAGTACTCATCATAAAATTAAGCTTCACTCCTTAAAATTACTATAATTCATTCTATAACTGCCACACTAACCAGATCTCCCATCATTTGACACTGGTCTGTATGTGTTGGCTGGCAGGAGTCATTCTCTTTCCTTAGCACCTCCACAGGCTTCTCTTGATCACCTCACTGCCTTTCCTGGCCCCTGCTTGCTGCCACTGAGGTGACAGAAGCTCCTCAGATGCAGTTCCCATGTGAAGTGTCAGATTCTTCCACACAGAGCTTTCAGCTCTTTGGACGACAAAAGACTTAGGACAAGGAGCTATGGACAAAATCAAGATTTGTTCAACTCCTAAAACTGCCTGCATTTTGTATTTCAGCTTGTTCTAGAGTACAGTCACTAGTCTGCCCTAATGGGATGGGATGAATTGTTGCCCTCATATAATTTCCTCACTGCCTGCCTTTGGCTTTGAGCATGAGAAGATCCTCTCTTCTTTGTTAATTGTTTTCTAACTTGAATTTTGTATAACAAGTAAATCCTGTTAGAACATCTCCTTATTCTCCCCACAATGCAGAATACAGCTATTCAAGTCTGTTCCAATACCATTGTAATCATTGATCCAACAAGTTCGAAAACTGACTTTCCTTTTTTCTTAAGCAGATATGCTTACTGTAATGAAATATCTTGTTCTGTAATAACCTGCTGTTATCTTAGTTTTCCTCCCAGTAGAGCTTGTTTCTAATACCAACAAGGGATTTTCCACTAGCTTAATTATTTGATCTCATGATTCTGAAAGTATTTGGAAGAAAAGCAGAGGGGGAAAGTAAGCTGGTGTGTTTATTTTAATGGAAGAAGGAATGTTTTGGAAAACTAAGCTCTGGTGATTTTCTAATTCATTTAATTTTCTGGATGATAGGGTCTCCTTAATTTGACCATCTGTTTATTAGTGTTTGAATATGGATGAAGATGAGAAGAATATGTCTTTCCACACAAGGAAATGGAAGTGTGCAGAACCTCTGATGGAAACTTAAGTCAGATCCTGTGAAAAAAACAAAAGAGAAAACAAACCCAAAATCAAAAAACCCCACGACACACTTAACTCTTGTTTTCTTTTCTGCAACCTCTAGACTTCATTCAATCATGCATTACATCCATGTGCCACCCCACAAGCAACCTCACATTCTCTCTGGAATTAGAAAATGTGATTTCCTGCTGTAAGTCTGTTGCAGACAGCTGAGTGACAGTGCTTTGCCACCAGAACCCTGAGTTATACAACCCTGACTCAGCACAAGGTCTGCAAGACACCCCAGCTCAGGTAATTCTGCAGAGGGTGAGCTCTGCTTGAGTTTCTTCCTGTGGGCCTAGATTAACTTCTCACTCAGGAAGGAGAATGTGTCCCATCTCTTAAATTCTGTAGTTTTGGATCAAGTTAGCTATCAGCAAGTGCCCATATCAATCTGAAAATAGGTTAAAAGAGAGGAGATAGATTTTACATACACCTGGTACATGACCCTTAAGTGCTTCCTTTCTCCATTGATTACAGATGGAGCTAAGGAAACCTTCTTATAACAAATATCTCATCCAAATCTTGGCTAAATTTAGGAGGAAAACTTGAACACATCTAACATACATCACATCAGTTGTACTGAAACCAAAGTTAAACCTGGTTTAGGTGTATTAATTATAGTTACCTTCTTTTTCTTTCAGTAATTTCATGTTATACCTCATAAACCAAACAGCCAATATGAGTCTGTGAAGCCTCAAGGAAATCAGCCAAATCCTGCCAGTACATTTTAAATAGATGTCAGACCCAGTGTTTTGAATCAAAGTACCATCAAATTCAAAGTAGTTTTTTCAGGTAAGAAGAATAGAAAAGTATCTCAGTGCTTCCTGTCTCAGTGTCTCTCTGCTTTTTCCAGTTCAATTAAGAAGGAAAAGCATAATTAAACAATAATTAGTGATGAACGTTCCAGTTATTCAACAGGAGTCATGAACACGAAAGTTATCTTTTAAAACACAGTAAAAAAGTCTTGCTGGAGACCATCCAAGACTATTTTAGCCACATATTTTAATAATTAATTTAAAACAATTAAGGATTCAAGATATTCTAAGACATCACAAGAAATTTACAGGCTTTAAATTTTTTCATGAGGTTGTTTTATAGGGAACTGGAAGGCCTTTTGATAAAAATGAGTTCCCAAGACAAAACAGCTGAGCTATTCTTCCCTCTATGCCTTCTGCCTTTTGTGCTTGCATTGTTTATCTACATTGCTTCTCAAACAGCAGTTTCTCACCAATTGCAAATTTTCTGAGATCAATTTTGGGGGCAATAAATCTTTCCCACCATGAAAACAGGTTTTGCAGTGTTAGCCACCTGCTCCACATAAAAGAAAACCTGTTACTGCAAGGCAACAGGGCGAGTATCAATTCCATGGAAACAGAACCATTTGGTTTTCCAGTAAGCATACAAACAGGAATGTAATTCTGCTGGGTTTTACAGGTTGTACCTATGCAATTATTTGGTATCCAGCTGCAGCATATGGAGGATCAACCTGTCACAAAGCTTTACTTAATACTAGAGATGTGGCGTTGTCCTCACTGAGCATCCGCCTGCACAGACATCACCAAAATATACAGCAATGGACTGTGCCAAAAAACACAGAAAATGCCCCCCAAAAATGCAAAATAGAACAATATCCAAATTACAGTCTGGCTTCCAAAGGAAGCACTTGCTCAAACTGCAGCTCATCTGGTGAGCATTTGGTTTGATGCTCAACTCATGAAAGTTCACAATCTTTTGAGCCCAAAGATGCATCAAACTCCCCAAAATATTGTCCTGGAAACAATTAGCTTTTGCATTAAACTGGTTTTGAGATGAATGAGAGACAAGATAATATCATAATGCTTTTAAATAAATCCCTGTCTCTACGTAGCTACGGGCAAAGTTTACAAAATGAGCTGGATAATTAAATTGCAGAAATAGGCAGTCATATTTTTTCTCATTTTAATGAAAATAAAATGGTTGATAGGAACTATTCTTTGGAAAATTAAATAAAACAAATGGTAACCTAATACATAGACAAAACAGATATATTAGATTAATAGTTTAGCCATTTAAATTAATTTAGAAATGGTAATTACCTAAGAAATATTGGAGAAAAAGGTTGAATGGCTAAAACAATTTTGTTTCCACCTTTTGTTTAGTTTTATTAATATTTATAATTATAAAATTTCTGTAAAGGGAAAAAATAAAACACTTCTATAAAAAATCTTTTTCCATAACTTAAGGTATGTTTATTAATTTACTTCAATTCTCAGCATTATGGGTACATGGATCCCCCATAAAAAGGAAAAAGTGCTTAGCTCTAATCTCACAGATATTGAACTGCTCACAGTTTACTCAAATCTTAATGATTTGAGAGCAAATCCTGTTTGTGTTTTCTTAGATGCAGTTAGTCTTAGGGGCTTAAATAAAAATGACAGAGAGATAGAGAAAAAAATAAAAGGGGAAGAGGACTTAAAAGCTTTATTTAGAGCTTGTTTAACGTTGAAATTTCAGAATATGAAGTATTGAACCAGCTGCAGTCATTTATTATATTTCCAGCCTTTTACTTTTCCAGGAGCTCTTCATTTCCTCTCTACCTTTTTGGAAATTTTGGCAACCCTGAAGAGAATTTTAATTTCCACTTTGTGTATTTGTAACATCTGATTTTCTTTTCAGAACCTGTGAAAAGATGGTATATTCCTGCACATCAGATATGAAGAGAAACTGTCACCAAATAGATATTTTCTGACATAAGGTCCAGCAAGATTTAATAAAATTGAAAGCACTCAGGAGATAAGTCCTCTCATGTCTGGGTTCCTTCCTGAAATCAGTGAGGTGCTCACTGTCTGAGGACAGCACACAAATGTTTATGCAGATAGGAAAAAAAAAACAGACCATGATAAAAGCTAATGTGAATTAAATTAACTTTACCAGCCCAAACCAGCACAATTACGTAAAGGAAATTTGGAATGGCAATGCAAAATGTTATAATAATGAGAAAATGTTCAGTATCTGCAGTCATTTTTTTGTTTTTGCTTTGGTTTCCGGTTGAGTTTTTTGTTTTGGAGGTGGTTTCTTTCTGGGTTTTTTTGTGCATTCTATGATTCCCTTATTATGTCACCTGCAGACTATGAACAAGCATCTGATCTCTCTGGATAATGGCAGCTCTAGATCTGCTCTCTGGAATCCTGTGTGAATGTGTTCAGTGAGTAGGCACTAGTCTTTCTTATGTTTACAATGTGCTTATATTTGGATTTTCTTTTTTTAAAAAACTGAATGAGCATTTAGAGGAGGAAAAGGAGGCAAGACAGGCATTACTGGCTACATGGAATAAAAACATCCCTGTTCTCTGCTGCCCAGTTTCTCGTTTGTGCCCTGCAAGCTGGAGTTATTCAGATGTTCTCCCTTTCAATTATGTTGATGAATGTAAAGGATAAAGTACTACACAGAATTATCTATCCTCCTATTAAGATTATGATTTTAGAGTGTCTGTTCCACAGTGCTGCGTAGAGGATGGAGCACTCTCCAGGCTATATATTACTTGGGCTCATACTCCAGTTTTTCCATTGGGTCACCTTAGATAAGAAGGTCGCATCTTTCATTTTTGCAACAATTTGATGTAAAATGAGACATCAGCATTGTTCCTACTTCATGGATTTGGACCACTGTACAAATTCCTGTATAAATTATCAAATTTCCTGATCTCTGAGCACTCATCAGCTCTGTAGGATACTATGCAGGGAATGGCCATTGCCACATGTCTTGCTCTTAGGTGTATTTATAGCCATGTTGGCCATCAGAGGGATGAGCTTTCAGGAGATATGAAGGTATAAGTGCTTTCCTTCTTTCACTCAAACACTGGATGATTCATTCTGCTATGTAAATTAGCCATTGTGAGAATTCTTTAATCTTGAGCACTTGCCCTAGATTTTCATTTCTAAAACCAGCTCAACACTGACATGAAGAGACTCTTTCATCCAAATTCCTCTTCTGTGGGCAAAGTTTGTGTGCCCAATGTGCAGTAGAAGTAGGGCAATCTGAAATAGCCTCTTTCTCCCAGTAAATCAGTATTTTTAGTAAACCAATATTTTTTTTAGCACAGCACCATGAGGACAGACATTGATCCTTTTGTGTCTTTAAAGCACCTTCTCCCAGCCTCTCCCTTCTTTCTGGGCTCAGCTTCACGGCTGATTTCTCTCGCTCTAGCAGCACAGGGAGGATGGGAAATGGGAGCTATGGTCAGTCCATCACTCGTTGTCTTTGCTGCTGTTCCTTCCTCCTCAGGGGAGGATTCCTCACACTCTTCTTCCGCTCCATGGCGGGATCCATCCCACAGGAGACAGTGCTTGTGGTCTGAAGGCAGGTGAATCATGCAGTTTTCTGCCTCAGCTCCCATTTTTCTTCCATCCTTCATTGGATAACACGCTTTTCCTTGATTGCCTTTTTAATCTTGATTTTTTGTATTATATTCTTTATTATTTATCTCTGGGGTAGGTTTTCTGACACTTCACAAGAAAACTATACTCAGCTAAAAAAGGGAATGGAAATAGGTTTTTTCCTCTCTGAATGACCATGTAGCTTTTACCATGTAACTGGCAAGTGAAATATGAACAGCAGATAAATATGATGACCCAATAACACATAATAATTTAGAAAAATTTAATGGATATAAAATTACTCCCCATAGAAGTAACCCCCAATTAGTAATTACAGCAAGTGTCATTCTCTTAAGAAAAATACACAAATACACACTTCATTTCCAGAGAGTGGCAACAGCTCTTGGGAATGTGGATTATGCATATATATCCTTAATTTAATCTCTTGGACATTTCCAGTTGTATTTATGTTTATGTTTATTATTATTATTACTGCTACTACTGCTGCTACTATTTATTTGGAATCAAATTTTAATGGTGTCTTATTCTATATTTTTATATTATGCTTAATTTAGACTCTAGATTGTCTGTACTGGAAAGGGTAAACAACATATTTCCCTTCCTCTGCTTAGTATCCAGTACCCTTGCTAGGTGTGGTGACTGCAACTACAAATTCCTGATGCCTCTCCTAAGTCTTTGTTAATATTTCAAATATGATCCAACTTCCATAGAAAATTTTAAGTAAGGGTTTAAAAGCTGGACCCAAACCGGTGGACAATGTATTTTGATGTACAATAACCATCCTACATTTTGGCAATGTGAAATTTTGTTTTCTGACTTTTATAACCTCTTCATGACACAGAATTCTCACGGACTAAAAAATCTTAATGCTCAGGTTTATCAATAAAAATATTCATATTTCATATTTGTTTTCATGTTCTCTGCCAAATGTTATATTGTCTGTGAGGTATATTTTCCATTAAGTTCCAGTACTGATCTGGTAGCAAATCTGCTATTGCTTTTATAATATTGTTGTGCCATGGTTTCTCCACAACCAATTTTGAGGTCTTACATAGAAATATAACACTCAAATATATTAACCAAATGCATAACCTTCTGCAAGAACGAGGCACTGGGCAAAATGAGATTTCTTTTTGATCCATGCCTGGCCAAGTCTGACTTTGCAAAGGATTCTGTTGGAGACTGGAGACCATCCCCTGGTTCTTCTGTCACTGTTTTCCAGAAATACAGCTAACCTGAACTAAGAAGATCTAAGGGAGAACATGCTGATTATGGAACTACGTTTGTCCTTTGGGAGAAGTCAGTGCAGTCTAAATGCCATTCAAATTACACTAAACACTTCTGTGTCTGGTGGTACATGTTTTTATTGATTCCCAAGGATCCTCATTATCTTTCCTATGACCTTGGCTACTTCTAGGAAGATCAAATGACTTCCTGATACTCAAGGATCCTTAGAGTAAGTGGAAGTTACCCATAAACAGATCAACATATTTTGGGATTAACTGAAACAAACATTTACATGATAAAAATCTAAAAGGAAAAGTTTTCTCCCCTTATATTCATGAAAATAAAGGGCAAGAATAAAAATGGATGGCTGTGACATAATTTTCCATAGCATTAATATTTCTCAATTTAATTTGCAGTGAAATAAAACACCATCAGAATTCTTGGAGCACTAATTCACTGGTGTAAGCTCGGGATTGTAATGCTATTTGAGATACCAGATACTGTCCAGATCACAGCTGCCACTCCAGAGAAGCTCTTCTCATTGCTTTGTCCTATTTATCAGCCTAATACAAATCTGTTCAACGTCCCAGTGCTTCTGAAATAAAACATAAACACCTGTATTGAGACAAACTAATTGTTCCATATATAACTAGGTTACCTTGTTAAAATTATTTCCATCAACATATGTTCTTGTCTAGGGCAGGGTGTGCTGCCACCTCTCTCACTTCAGCATCCTGCCCAACTCCCCTGGGACATTCCAACTGTTCCCATTCTGAAGGCTTCTTACTTGCATTACTAATAACCCTTAGCTGTTTCTTTTGAAAGTTTTACTGTCAGCTCCCAGAAGGAATTCAGGAGATATTCTGAACTAATCCCAGAGTGCCTTGTGTTTATACTGCTGGCAGCCTGGAGATGAGATTTCCATGTAAGAAAAACACAAACCACACCTGTCCCTCCTGTAATCTCATACTGATTTTCCTACAAACTCTGGGTGGTGGGTTTATACTTTGCCTACTTTTTTCATCTCTTCCACATTGATCTAATATCATTCTTATTACCACTGTATTTACTGAAATGACCAAAGGTAAGCTGATTCATATCATCTGAGGATTTAGCCCATCAGTTCTCCTAAACTGTATTTCCAACATACTTTGCAAACTTTAATCCTGCTAATCTGCTGAAAGGATGAAAAAAGGTTTCAATTTGAAAAAAAAAAAAAGTTCTTATTAATTCCTCAGTGAGGTTAAGTAATTTCTGGATTATAGCAACATCAATGAGACGAGTAACTATAAATATTCTTTCAATCAAAAATAATTATCACTGCAATTCTAAGACCATATTTCATAGTTTCTGTGGTCTTGTTTTTTTTCTCCTCTCTGTAAATAAACATAGCCTTCATACATTAAAACCTAAGAAGGAGAAAATCCAATACACACCTTAAAGTAATGATTTCTGAAGACTTTAATATTGTGAGGCCCTGTATGATGAACTTGACCAAAACTGATAATAGGAAATCTGTAGCTCACCAGACTCCATCCCCATCTAGTCACATACTGTGTTTGTCTTTCACTCCACAGAACATTTCCTGGCTGAGTTTGACCCAGACAGATTTTTTTAGCAGGCTCTCCACATCTGTGTCTGAGCCCCTTCCAGTCCTGCATTAGGCAGCATGGTTGATATACATCAGGTTTGTTCTCTCATTCTCTCTCCAGGGCAAAAACTATTCAGCTATTAAGAATTTCAGATGGGAATATATATATATATATAATTAGACTTGCACTTGTCACTTGAAGCAAAAAGCAGGGAGGAATGCAATGGTCTGTCATTTCTCCAAGAATTTACTCCATGCTCCTGTCAGGCTGCTAAGTGAGCCTGTGAAGACAATGGTCGGTGATCACAGGAATTAATAGATATCTCCCTAGGCAGTCTCAACCTTCATAAAAGATGTTGCAATACATCTGCTGCCACCTGAAAACCTTAAGGGTATCGCTGTAAAGCACAGACTGACCACATGCAGCCTCTCAGGAGTCAGGGAGCATAGTTAGGCCCAAAAAAAAGATATTTTCATCACCCTGCTGTAGCACACAGCCCATGGTGTGCTGGAGTTTCTCACACCAGTGCTGTCCACAGGCATTTGTATTTCAATCCAGATGAGCCCTTCAAATAGATCCAGTCTGGAGAGTCACATCAGATTTGCATTTTAATCACTTTATTTTCACACTTAATTATATATTTTTTTAACAAAGCATGGTTGCAAAGGTATCAAATTCATCTGAAGAAACGGACCTTTGCTTTTTTCCTTCTTTTTTAACCCCTCACTCAGAAAATTGAGTGGCAAGAGTCTGATTTCATGAACTCATTTTTCAGAATTGTCATACAATTTTGAAAAACAATTTGGAAAATCAATGTGAAAAATTACTATGAAAAATTCAAACTAAGGATAAACAGCCTTATCTTCATGGAAAGGGGGAAAAAAAGTAAATGAGCATCTTACAAATTCCTTTAAAAAATAAGAAAAGCAGTAGGGAAGCTATTTAAAAAAATATTTTTACTGTTTTGTTTTGTCCGTAAAATAACAAGTTTTCCCTTCATATTCCCTGCAGTCTTTGCCTGTTCCACATCCTTGTATTTCATTCACAGCCAGTGATTATGTTTACATGGTCTTAAAATGTCGTGACTGAAGTCGGAGCCAGTCATGCAGTTAATTTAAAAACTGACAGATTGTATAAACTTTATTAAACAAAAATAAGGTTTGCAGCACCAATGCAGAAGACTTTGTCACTATGAGCAAGTTGTGCGGAAATACATGGGAATTTTATGTTCCATCAATTCAGTGTTTATTGCTTCAGAATTTTCTTCCTTTCCCTCCTTGCCTTTTTTTTCCTCATAAATGATTAACACTAAAATCAAACCTAAAAAAAGACTAATAGTTATAAAGCAAGAACAAAGAAGCCTGGTTCAATCAAATTTTACTGCAAAATTTCTTTTCCTCCAAATGTTTTTTGCACTTGATGTGCAAAATTATTGTTTTAACAGACTAGATTTCAGAATTTGAAGCAGAATTTGGCACTCAGGGTCGTTTAACTTCTCCTGCCGTTCCTCAGTTCCAAGACAGAGGCTTGGAGATTTTGGAAACCTGGGTTCTAGTAATGACCCAGCCACTAAATTTTGCATCAGTTTGGGCAAATCACTTATTTGAGGCTGAATTCCCCTTCTCTTTCTTCATCTGTCTTATGCAACCCATTCGAGCTATTTTCCTATTTAGCAGTGCCTGCTTTAGAAGCCAGAGCCCAGGAGTGAATACACACATCTGTGCACTCCACTCCCTTTCACACAGTGACTCTCACAAACCTTCCCTTCAATCTTTTGATTCCACCTTTGCTGTGCCAGACCTCATCCTGCCCTCCAGGGAGATGCAACTGAATGCACCAGTCCCAACACAATTTTTTCTTTTTGCACACAAACATTTGGGTACTTTCAGGTATGTAAATATACCCACACAGATACAAACCAGCATTTTAGACAGAATTTAGGAGGTATTTTAAACAGCATTTAGTATTTTTCTCACCTTGCCCAGTATTAATATTCAGAATTAATAATGAGTTTAACATATTAAATGTCACTGTTAATAATCTGGCTCCAACTAGGAGTGTAATGGGAAGGGGCATAAATGAAAATCAAGTGTAATGATATCCTGGCAGAACTCCGCAAGGTACTGCATCATTTGGAGATGTGTTAGAAGGACACCACCAGAATTCTGTGATTATGAGCTAAGTTCAGTTTCACTAAAGGCTGAGGCAATAACATCATGCTCAGGGTGAGAGTGGAGAGCATACAAATGGACATTTACCATGGAGAAGCAATTGGTTATTATTAAATGACAAAAACCACCCCAAATAGAACAGGGGGGGGTGTTTTGAGATTGGTATTATCTGCATCCAGCTATAAAGAGAGATGCATTCCTTGCCCCAATTTGGAAAACGCATTATGAGGAGAGAACAGGAAAAATTATATGGAAGAAGCTGTTAACAGCAAAGGGAACACAGAGTTGTTTGGACACACATTAGAATGGGGGTGCAAGCTTCCCTGAGCAAACCACAACCTTCCTAAAGTGCTGCTGCAAACACAGTCCCCTTCTTATTGTTGCACGTTTTCCAAGCAATATACCACCATAATGCTCAGCATCATAAACATTTTTATTGCTCCAAATCCTGGTGAAATCTATGGCACCAAAGCCCTGTTTATTGCACTTGGACCTCGTACATTATGGAATTGCTGGCTCCATTGGTCATAAAACAGCGTTCTGGTCACAGAACATATCCCAGTAGCCATCTGAGCCTTAGTCTGCTGCACCTTCTTAGGCAGTGTTACCACAATTTATCCTTACTCTGCAGAATTCTATTAAAATCAATAATGCAAGCACCTCACTCACCAAGCAGAGTGTGCCTCATAAAGATTGCCTGCAAAAGCCTCCCATATATTACTCAGTAAGTTGGCTTTATGAAATATACATGTGACCAAATTGCAGACTTAATGCTTTATGTCTCTTTTATCTTCTTTCTGTAAAAAGCAGAGAGAACTGAAGCGTACAAGCAGGCTTCCTGTTTACCTATCAAAAGCTGGAAATCTGGAGTATTTATAGGACTTAAAAGTAAAATGGTAAATAGAAGCAAAAGCTGATAAATCAGGTAAAAAGCCTATTTAGGTAGGTCCAGTCTTTGCACTGTGTGCTATTATCAAAAAACCTATTTGCAGAACTATGAAAAACAGCCAATGCAATCTACCTTTGGTGAGCAAACCAGAATTTAGGATGGAGGAGATTTTGAGAACTTGTCCAGATCACCTACACACAAATTCACACATTCTTTAGAACAGAATATACTTTATTTGTGCTAAAATTGACACTTTTTTTTTTTCCCCAGTCTTTGCTTAAATATCACTGTGGATAGGGATATTCTCTCAGAAATCTAGTTCAGTGCTTCATTACCCTTAAAGTTATAAAGGCTTTTCTTATGTTCAGACAAAATATCCCCTGCTTTAATTTCATCCTGTTAAATCCTGCACTCTGTGGAGCAGACATGGAGAATTTATGGCCTCCTGCTTCTCAGCAACCTCCTATGTACTGGAAGATAATTACCACGCCTCCCTTTGGACTTCTGCAGCTTAGACTAAGGGAATCCAAATCTTTCAGGCAGGCAATGAGGCAATTAAGAATTCATGAAGCCCAGGAAGCTCTTAGCAGAGGTATCCAATGATTTAGTTTATGCTAATTTTCGAAAAGGAGAATTCCTTTGGGAAAAATGAGTAACATGAGGTGTAACATAATTCCTAGACAATGATCACTGCTACCAGGGCTTTGAAGGACCTGGGTGAAGTGTAGGCAGCAAAACCTAAAGAGAGTGATCCTGCTGTCATCCTGCAAAGAACAGGAATTTTTAAGGTAAACCAGCCCTCAAGAAGGAGAGGCAAAAATGGAAAACTGTGGCCTTTGGATGAAATTTGCCCTTCTCCTTAAGATTTCCTCCACAGCGGGATTTTTCTCTCCAGAGCAGTGCTGTGATTTCTCCTGGCAGCATGAGCTCACAAGGACAGTTTACCCAACACCCCATCCCTCAGACATTTTAAATGTTTCAGATGGGAAGTCAAAAACTAGGCGACTTACCTGCTAAGCATAGACACACATACAGACAAAAAATAACATTTGCAGGGCATAATCACCCATTTTTCTCCTCCCTAAACCTCCCAAATTTGGCTTCACAACCTTGAGCACCATCTACTGGCTTCCCCTCTGCCGACTTCGTGCATCTAAACCATGAGACATTGTACTTGTCCCTCCAGCGCATTGCAGGAGCTCGGGGTGGAGAATAAAAGACAGCTTGAGACCAGCCCGTAAGTTGGACTCTGTTTCTATAAAATGTTTGTCAAACAATTTTGAGTAATTAACAATTTCATAATAATCAAAGTCTGTGTCTGGACAATTTTCAAAGAGATAATAAGGCTTAACTGAGCCAGTAAATTATTTGCTGTGCACAGTTCAACCAGCTGTACGCTGTGCATGGCAGATTCCATCCTTTCTGTTTCCTCAACTCAAGTGACAGTTCTTATGTTAAAATGATGAAATAAAGCCTACATCCCTAAAAATAATAATTAAGCACTAGGGAGCAGTAAACAAGCATAGTAAAGTTATTAGTAAACAGTTTCTAGAGCTGTAAGAAAAGGGTGTAGCTCAATTTTCAAGTCTTTTTCAAAATTTGCTTTCATTGGAGGGTTTCCAGATTCTCTGTGTTTTTCTTCACTGATAATCACTGACAAGCTAGAGATCATATCTTATTTTACTCATCCTGTTGCACAGAATCCACAAGTAAAGTATCCTGCAGGAATTCCATGGATGAAGACCCACAATAGAAACACGCAGAGTGAAATAATTCAGTGTTCTTAGAGTTTTACACCAGGGTCTCTCTTTATGATTATGCCACAATCACACAGGTTTTTCCATATATCTGCTCTTCCATTTCCTTTTGTGACTCTGTAGAGTTCAGAACAGAACCTGCTGCAGCAACAGAGCAAGATTTGTAAACTACATGGAAATGCAAGGCAGAAATGGCATCTTTGAATTTTGTCTGTAGTGCCACTCCCATGTTCTTACTCTACAGCCTAGATTCAGATGTAAATTGTGCACTTTCTGTGCTGCAAAGCACTTTAAGTTATTCTTCAGCTTTCACTAATTTCTAGATCTTAAATTCACATCCAAATCAAAGATCTGAGGAAGGAAAAATCACCACAAAACACTCATATCTGTCATTTTTATACCTTAGGAAAGGGAAATTACCATAAGATGTATGAATAAAGTTAAGCAATCTATCCATTTCAAAAACATGGTTTGGCAGCTTGACTCATGAAACTTGCACAAAACTGATTATTTTTATTTTTTACACAGCCCTGTTCAGGCAGACGCTTTGTCAAGCTACGTGCACAACATAGAGAAACACTGAATTAATTTTTCTATGATAAAATCATATACACAGCCATAATAGAAAGTTAGTGGGTTTAAGTGTTTGTCAGAGCTTGAGTGTTGGACCGTTAAACATGGAATGAATTAGAAGTGAGATATGTATAGATATTTCGATATATAGATGTTATAGATATATACATGTCATCAAAGCTCAAGGTTTCCCCCCACTTCAAAGGAAGAAAAATGAGTAGAGGGAAGCAGACTGTCCATAATGAATCATAAAGAATGGAAAAGACCTCCAAGATCATCAAGTTCAACCTTCTGGGACACCACATATTTTCTGTATCGGGATCTTGACAAAAGGTTTCTAAAGAGTAAATAAATTCCTTTCTGCTCCTGAAGAGCCTTAGGCTTTGAAATAGATGAAGATTTTAATGTTTCATTAGTGTGATTTAGCATGCTCTCCTTTGTGCCTCACAGACCTGGCAGTGGGGCACCAGGAAAAGCTGACCTGCCCCTCCTCTGCCTGAGGGACTCCCCAGAGACAGAATCTTTCAGCTAACAGGGGACAGTGAAAGTCTCCCTGCATTTCACTCCTCTTTCAACTTCATAAGCCTGAAAATTCAATTAGAATTAGCACTCTTGGTACATTGCTCTTACTGTCACAGATAGGACCTGTGCCAGAGTTTTTAATTAAGCAGCAAATGAAGCCTAACATCACTCCTGACTCTGTGGTGGCACAGGATGCAATGATGTGTCTGCCACCCCCGCTAAAGGGTAGTGATGTCCCCACACTGTCCCTGGTGCAAGCTCAGCCCCTTCACGTGGCTCACATGTAGAAAGCGCTTGAAAGCCTGAATGAGCAGGGGGAGAGGCAGGAGTGAGAGCAGTGATTTGGTCCCAGAGGATTCAGCAGGGAATTCCAACACACACACACAGACTCCCCTGCACCAAGGCCGGTAGCTGAAGCTGGTTAAGTATCTCCAGCTGTGAGCCGATTCCCACGAAGAGAAGAACCACAAAAGCCCTATCTAGGGTAACCAAGTGTAAGGAAGCCATGCAGCCTGAAAGCCTTCCCATCATTTCACTTCACCAGCAGTCACGACTGCTCCTTTTCAGTCCTCTCTGCTTTACTTTACTTGCCAGCTGAAACTGGAGTATACAAACCTGCAAGCTCAAACCTAGCAGGACTTACTCTTAGCTCAGTTCTGTTGAAGGGAGGATGTTGCGAATGTATCAGGCGAGTTGTTTCTAAAGGTCAGAGAAAAGGTTGCAGAGATGAGAGTTATCTACTCCTTCCTCTCCCCTAACCCAAAGGAAATAAGATTTGCACTTGCCAACATCAAAAACATGAGCTGCAGAATTAAAGGTAAAATTGCTTTGCACCAGTTATTTTTCTCAGCACCAATCACCATTGGATGAGACTTGAATTCTCCCTGGCCCAAAAATTCACTGTGCAGTAAGAAATGCAGCTAAAATCAGTAAAAGATAGAAGTGTTTTTGCATTTGATCCTTTTCTTTTCAGAACTACGTTCACACAAATCAAACAACACCTGAAGCAGAAGGCTGGGGTGCAAACACTGCTTTTGCCAGAAAGGTTTTCTCACTTTTACCCAATGCATCAGGAAAAATGCATTTTTCCTTCTCAGGCTGGTATTTCCCATTGCAGCAATGTTTTCTCTTTTTATTCCTGTGGTATGGTCAGGTAATCCTTCCTAAACACTTGACAATTCCTTTCTGAATCTTCTATCCCCCATAAGTAAGAATGAGCATAAATTTATCTTAGTGCTTGAGTCACTCAAAAGAGTACCTAAAAATGCCTTCTTTGAGCTAAAAAGAAGTTTGGAGCTTCATTTTTTCAACTTCTCTAAAATTATTTTGGAAAAGAACAAAGACAATGCTTTAAAACAATTCAGCTCAGAACTGGTGCAGGAAATGAACTGTTTATGTGGCTCTATTTATAACAACCCTCTAAAAATAGTGGTGCTTTCTTCCACATTCAGGAACAGGAGAATAAGACAATATCAGTCCTTCAAACAAATGATGGAGTGAAAGACCAACCCCAAAATTCCTTTACTGAAATAAAGGGGATCAGAAATAACATACTAGGAAGGAGGAGACCAACAGGAAGAAAGGAAATGAAAATTTTTTACTGTCTCACTGAAAACATGTATGACTCATATCCCAATCTTCCTTTTCTTCCCTGAGCGCCTCACTTCAGTTTGATGAATCCACCCATAAAAGCCACATAGAACACAATCACAGAAGTCATGGCAAATATCCATGGAGGATCTGCTCTCTGACCCAGAGAGGAGAGAGACCTGACTGTGGAACAGGTGTGGACATCCTTGTCTATATCTCAGGTTGTGTTTAGAGCCAGGATGTCCGTTTTAGAGCATTCACATTTCTATAAAGAGATGAATCACCCATGTATGTCTCTCCACGACTATAAAGAGAGTTTAAGATGATTAACTCAGTTCTGGATAAAAATAGCCAGATCAATTCTACCCAAGGGGATTATCATATCTATGAACAAACCAAAATAAACCCCAAAAATGTCACAGCATGTGCAGGTGAATCAGTCCCTGGAATATGATCTGGTTTCCTGCTCCACAGACCAGTCTGAGCCACCACACTGCATTTCACTACTCTGCCCTTAGAATTCAATGTTCTTTTGTGTAACACCTGAACAGTTTTGTCTCTCTAACCAACAGCATTCACATTCTGCTGGGGAGACCTTGGAGAGTTTTGCCTCTCTATGTACTCAGATCAGGTTCTCTTTTTGTACAGAAAGTATTGGGCTTTTTAAAGACTTTTTTTTTTTTCCTGTATTAAACACTGAAAAGGAGTAAAAAGTCACTGTGACATCCACCAGTTTGTCTTCAGGGCCAGGAAGAGACTGGGTAGGGCAGGGAGGAACCAACAATTTAACACCTCTTCTTCAGTATCTGCCTGTACTAGCCCACTTACAGAAAATGTTAACAGCATTTACAGAAAGTTCAGGGAAAGGTAAACAAAAAAAAAATAGTGAGGGTTGGGAGATGAAAGTAAAATGTTTTCCTTACAAGATGCATCTGTCAGGTGTTCTCAGCCATTACTGCCCATGTTCTGCTTTTTTCTTTTTCCTTCTCCACAAGTACCTCAACAAAAAGAACAGGCTTTGTAATAATAAAACCTATCTTCCCAAAGGGGGAAAAAAAAAAAAAAAACTAACAACAAAACAAATTGGTACTCTGAAGAAATATGTTGTCAAAATCCACAGCACAGCTTTAAGATACAAACGTGAAGGTGCATCCTTTTGTGATCAGGAGTATATCACTCCTTTGTACTGTAAAGAGGCTGCATTTTTTCATCTCCAGAATGGCAGGAAAATAAAGCTAAGCAGAGAAACAGGGTCAGGCTCTGCCATTGAATGCACTTGCCAGAGGTCTCAAGCAAGAGGGTTCTTTAAACTCAATTTTCTGAGACAGGGTAACAATGGTAACACTTGATAGTAACACAAAAAATTAACAGCTCTGCAAAAATACTCTGTGCTACTGAGACATCATTTAAAAAATCATTTTTACTGAAATTCCCTGTAAATAGAAATTAAACCGGGTAATAGACATATTCTTCTCAGTCTGGGGTAAACAAAAATTCTAGAGTGGAACACCTTTCACCGATATTTTTCATACAGAATGATTTGACCAGATGCTGTTACCCATGATGTCTGACAAACTTTCTTCCATGGCTCTGTTATTTCTTGTAGGATTCTCTGGACATGAACATCATCTAGTGAGCAAATACCTGAAATGTAGATGGAAAACAAAATCTGGCTTGTCACTAGGAATCAGCAAGCAGACAAGGCTCTAAACTGCAGTGTAGGTTCATTATGAATTTAGTGTGAAGTCAATAAAAGGCTTTTAAGCACTTCTGAATGATAATTAATTCAAATTTTTATTTTTTAAAAAGTTTTTTTTTACCTTTTTTTCAATTCAGAAAAAGTATAGTGGGAGCTAACAAGTAACATGAGTACTTTGCAATAAGTGAATGTAGTGGCTTTGGTTTGCTTATCTGAGTCACGGCACCATTTATAGGATGGTTTTACGTTCACCAAATTTGTTTGCCAACTGGGAAATTGGATTTTGGGAGAAAAAGGCAAAACAAGCCCCAACTTAAGATAGAGAGATAGATTTTATTAACACTCGCTAAGAGAAGCAAAGGAAAAGAAAAAAAACCGCAAATGAATGTCTAAACAACCCTTTCTCCCACCAAAAACTGTTCATTATCTACAAACATTGCAAAGAGGCAAAACTCAGAACTCCAGGTCAGTACCACTTATAAAACAGTCTTTCATTCAGTGTTTGAGAGAGAGAAGTCACTCCTGTTGTTTTGGTAACTTTCCACAAGAGGAACAGTCTGCTTGTGGCTTCTAACTCACACAAAAGCAGCCCATCCAGGAGATTCTGCAATTGTAGAACCTCCCATATTCACATGGCCTTTCCCATGGCTACACATATGGGTCACAGATTCACAGCTTGGGGTGTCACCTTTTAAAAATGAGCAACTGCAAAGGCAAAGGATTCTTCAGCTCAGGGAACAGATGTCTTCTCACTTCTTCACTGGCAGAGGTCTTCTTCTCATCTCTCTCTCTTCAACTTCTCATAGGATCACAGGATCACAGCTACTAATTTAAGATTCACTCAGTCCATCACAGATACCTTTGCTCAAATCCACAAATCATCTCCCCAATTCATATTGTCCACGATTTAAAGGAATACTTTAGCATACTCATATCACAGTCTGTTACCATAACCCACAGGAGATTTTCAGCCTAGAACCAAGGCAACTTGTCATCTCTCCTACTTAAGAAGTCACTCTTCATTTACTGACTTGGATATCTTCATATGGTCCCTTTACATGTCTCCAATTTGGCCGTCTCTCATTCTGAGAAGGGTTAGAGTTTAAGAAAGTCTCAATCTGTGTCAGGAAAGAGTTAAAGCTTGCCCAGGCCTGCAGTGGTCAGGTGATCTCTGCTGCAGCACCTCCAGGATTCCAAGGCCGTGCAGGTGAGGGGTAGGCTGATGGATGCCTTCTCTTCCACCCTCCATCTGATAGCGTCAGCCGCCCACAGCTGCTCCCTGGAGCCCGGCGCAGGGTGGAGGGGATCACATCCTCCCCCTGGGCCAGGGGTGCCGGCAGCTGGGAGATCGGGGCACAGCCCTGCCATGGCCCGGCCGTGATGTCCGCTGAAGCCCCAGACCCGAAGCCAGCACTGCCGAGCTGCGGCCCTGCTGCCGGCAGCCAGGGGAAAGGGCTCAGCCGGCCCGGCCTCCTCTGTGGGCAGCGGCTCCCGGGGCCCAGCCAGGCCCGGCCGCCCTGGGGCAGCGGTGCCTAAGCTGGGGCCTCCTCAGCTGCCCACGCTGCTACCTGGCCACCAGGCGGGAGGAAAAGGAGGGCTCAAACCCAGTCTCAGCTTTATATGGGTATTACCAAAAGTCGCATTCTGTTTTCTGAGTGGTCAAAACTACGTGTCAATCCAAAAACTGGTCCCTGATAGGTGCCTGTCCTTTCCAAAACAAAGTCCCAGGTCCTAGCATGACAATATTCCATTAACCAAAAAACCAAACTGTGTTAACCTCTGACAGTGTAGGGGAATAGACATTTTGAAAAATACACCTAAATTGGCATTGATTAAATTGGTTGATCTAGGTGTACAAAACTAAAGTTAGATGACAAAGTTCTTTTACAGAAAAGACATTTAATGAGATGGACTGAGCATCTTTTTTGTCTTGGTCTTAGACTTGATACATGATTTAGTCCCAGCCTGCTTCCTTTTTTATGTTCATTAATGATACATAGCTTTGCACAATGAAGGTCATTGTGTCCACACTAAATAAGGCAGGATTTAGATTTGTTCATTATGGACTACCTGAGATACACGTTTGCAACAATAAGAAGCCATCCAACTAAAATCAGAAAAAATCTGCTGGGCTTTTAACAAAGTGATTATATCTTTGAATTTCACAATCATTAACACATTCTGGTTTCTTTCCACCTAGAGAAAGGCATATGATAGGAAGGAAAATCACCTCTGGGAGGATAACACATTGTATTTGGGTTAGCTGGTGTCTATCAATTTATGGCTTAATTTAGGCATGCAGGTAGTCTAAGTCTGGCTGGAAAATTAATTCCGTGTCATATCTATTTAAAATAGAGTCCCAGGTAAAAGTTTTTTGTCAAAATTTATTTCTTGCTTAGTGAGAACTGGAAAAAGTGCTTAAACCATACCTGGGTGTTTCAGTTCATCTTTTGCAAATACAAGAGCAGTGGTCTTCAGTTAATGAAACAGATTCAAAAAGGAATGGTTAAAAGCCAACTAGATTAATCAAAAAATATTTTTCTTTCCGATTTTCTTTTAATTTTCAGTGAACAGTGGTAGCAGAGTCACTTTATTTGCCCCAATTTGTAGAAGAGACCAGCTCCTGTATCCTCCACTTCCTTCCCTTTCATATTAAAACAATCCCTACTTGTGTCTCAGCTTGCAAATGCTTTCACACATCTACAGCTTCACAGGAGTGAGAGACCCTTTTTACCCTCAGATGCAGGAGTTAAGTCCAGGCATCAGGGTTCACACGACAGGGACTCCTCAGGGGAACTTTTGCCTCCCCAAGATGGATTTCCTAGAACAGCTTTCTGAAATAATTAACATCCATCCAGGCAAACTTAAGTTGTTGAGGCACATATTTGCTTCTCTTTTTGATGTCTCCTCCCTTTTATTCCTCCTGTTCTTATATTTAATGATTGGAACTTTTTTTAAGCTAACTTGTAGAAATAGGGAGTTTACATTCTCAAAACATGGTGATTAGCAAGTGTTTTGTAAATATAAGCCACAGACTTCTTCCAAGATGGGGAATTAAAGCCTGTCTTTTGAAAAGACATTTAATCTTGTGCTGAAAAGTACACACACAACATTGAGGACCTCCTTGCCTCCCGAGGAAAGTTGTTTCCATGTTTAATTTCCCTCAGCTCTAGGAAACCAAATCTTATTTCTGGCTGAACTCACTCCATCTGCCCCTGCAGATCCACATTTCATCTCCTCTTGCAAGAGCAAGATTCTACTATCAGATGTCTTTATTCTGTGTTAGCACCTTAGCCATAACCTTGGCTTTTTCACTGGGAAAGCAATTTAGAACTGAATAGAATAAAATAGAATAGAATATTCCTAAATACCCAGATTTACCATGCTGTGCTTAAGAAGGATCGTGAGCAGTGTCTGGATGTTTACATTTCCCCATGCTTTCAAATATGATCAGCCTGATGGGGAGCTTATATTGACACCGTGTGAATACTATATTCCTTACACTTGTAAAATCAAGGATATTTGAGGTCAAGACACTTTTTTCTGGTGGGGAAAAAATTCTCCAGCTTTATGCACATTCAGGTACTAGTTTTCAAAGAAGGTCTGAGGGACTCTCAGGGAAGGTGTGGCTGCAGAAATGAAGCTATAGGGACAGAAAACATTTTCACCAAGGAACCATCCCTCATTATCAATACAAAATCATCCTAATGTGTATCAGAGAATACAAACAAAAAGTTATCCTGTAAATATCTAAACATTTTATAACCATATGTGCACATATTAGCATATAAACCTGTATTTATTCATTTGTTTGTTTGTTTATTTTTACATGCATTGTGGTCAAGCATGTTTCTTGACTTCCACTCATGAAAAGACAAGGTTTTTTCCCACTTCTGATTCTTCTCACTGGCATCTATTTGCTTCTCTAACATTCTGTTTTTTCATAAAATGTAACACATAATTAGGATTAGATGACAGATTTGTACTCCAGTTTTGGAGCTTGTTGTCATCACTTCCTGGAGAATCTCTGTACTGCCTTTACATGTCTAAGCCAGGTATAGAAAAGAGTCGTTACCTGATGTAGATTCAATGGAAAATAAGTGAATTTCAGCATGTGGGTGATTTCTATGTGAGCAAAGGGGCCCAGCTCTGTCAATCAGCAGCTCCACAGTATCAGCACTTGCTATCACAATTTACTATAAACACCACACATCAAACAGGAGCAAACAGACTTATCTGGCTGAAACAGCACTAAGGTTGTGTCTGCTTGGCTGCTTTGAGAACAGAAACACAGAGTCTTTCTGTGCATTCAAATTGGTTGTAACTTACATTGGTTTGTTTTCATTTTCAGAGGTAGTGCTCAAGTCAGTGAGTATATTTTTGCCAAAGGCATCCCATTTGTCAGGCCTTGGGTGACCTTTATGTTTTCAAATTAAGTCTCCTTGTAGCTCTTTTCAAGTTTGCAATGGCATTCAGCTTAACTAAAGCAAAACAGTTTGCAAAATATTCGTTTCCATCTCACAAGCCCCTGTGCCCTCCGTTGTGACAAGTCAATTGATCTGGCAGCTCCAGTTCTAATGAAAGTGGAGATTTATATGGGTGATCAGGGGTACTTATGGCCTTTAGGTTACTAATGGCCAATAGAAAGAGACATTTTCTTCAGATGTAACAAAATGCATGCTTGATTTTGGATCTCAGAGGTAATGAAAAACCAAGTTATTTCATTTATAAAGGCTACAGGAACTAAGTCTGTTAGTAAGGACAGATTTGAAACCTTTATTATTATCTGTACCATTCTTTCACAAGGTACATAAACATCAGTTGTGACATGGAATTTGTTTGTTTCATTCACTGGTTGCAGTTTCTTAATAGGTGAAGTAGTAAAGGCACATGAAGTAAAGTGGGGTTTTCTCCCTCATCTTTCTGTGGGAATTCATCAAACCCAGTTCAGGAGATATACCACAATAGTACACTCTCATTAGGACACAATAGTAAAGAAAAATGGGTTGAATTTTGTAGAAGAGAATACGGGTGACCACCTCCCTAACAAGTAACAGCTGTGTTAGTTACCCAATTCAGCCTCACCCCTGATGAGTCACAGTTTTAGCCAATAAAAATAAGTGTGATAAAAGGGAGTGGGTTAGCTGCTGAGGGGAGGATCATGTATGGGGATGATGAATAAGGATCCTGGAGAAAATTAATCACTGCTGTGAGGTCAGTCTGGGTCTGCAGTTAGAGCCTGTTTTTGGAACCTGCAGCCACAGTCTAGCTGTGTAAAAGCCTGCAGTCAGAGACTCCAAACCAATACCTGCAGTCCTCATTTAGCAGGAAAGAACCAGCAGTCAGGGGCTGCAAGGGAAACCTACGGCAGGAACTTGCTGCAGTCAGAGTCAATGAATAGTTGGAGTCAGGATGGCTGAGTTGTAAAGAGGAATAAAGTAGGACCCTTTTCGTGCTGTGATAAACAGGAAGTCTGTGTCTGGGCTCATTTCTACCCTCTAACAAGAGGGCTGCTGCTGCAACAGAATTTCTTTTTACAATTCTCTTAATGCATTTTACGCATAGAGAGGATCTTTTTCATAAGAGAAGGAGATGTGACCTTAAAAGATATATTAATTGGTTTGATTTTGTGCTCTGAGTATAGACTAGAAAATCATCTCTCTGCTCTCTTGGTGGCACTCAGATTAGATCCTGCTAGGTTCATGCCCCTAAATACACACAATTCCATGATTTTTATTTTTTTTTACCACCGGCATGACTGAGTGTCAGAGAAATGGGTACCAAGGTGAAATTCTAAATGATTAGATAGACTCCACATCTCCTCCTTTTGACAAGGACACTTTTCCAGGGATAAAAATGGATTAACAGGCAGAAAGGAGGAATGAGAACTGAAAGCCAGACTGTTCCACATCTCCCAATTCCTGCATCTCTACAATGCAGTCTGAAGGTTTGATTTTCTCTGCAGTGAGAGATCTCTGTTGCTGATTCTGCAGCAGGCCAAGGCAGGTTTGTGTGAGCTCTTGGCTTCTGCCCTTAGGCTGCTACTCCATACCTGGAACAGCTCATTGAAAACAGCAGCTATCTCTTCATTATATAAAAACTCATCCACAAAATTTGTGGGTTTATTTTCTTATATCAGAGTGTTAAATTATTATAGGATGGGTATAGTTTGCTATCTTGTTTATAATCTGATCCATCCTTGAAAATCAGCATATCTCCAAACACCCAGACTCAGTTGTTCCTGAGAACCAAAAACAAGAACCACAAGGCTTTTGTAGTAAAACCCAGGATTCAAACTCCCCTGGCAGGACCATGCACAGCCTCATTCTAAAAGCTGTCAGAAGGAGAAAGAAAAGCACAGAACATGGAGATGCTGCTGGGTTTCCCTGTGGGTCCTGTGGCTGTCTACAGCCATTTGACTTCTCCATTCATGCTTCACATCTCTATTTTAGAACACAAACCATAAATACAAATTAAATGACACTAGGCTCTTCAGACATACATGGGTGGATGCCTTTCCCCTCATGTAACATATAAATTGCCTGCTCTGAAGAAAGGTGTTTAAGGTGAACTGGTTTTATTGCTTCTAACCACCTGCCATTATTACACACCTCTTTTCATTTGAAAGCTATAAAAACATCCCGTTTTTCATGCATTCCAGACAAAACCTCTGGCTGGCTGAGCTGGCTGAAAGGAGCCATCTTTCAGTGTGACAGTGTAATAGTGTCTTTTCATCTCAAACAAACAGTTTCTGCCATAGAACTGTTGTGAATTCATAATAACTTCTCTGTGCAGGACTAGAGTCCTTTCAATTCTGCACATCACTGTGGCTTGAACAGTGGATTCTTCAATGTCAGGATTCACAAAGTAGCTCATAGATACAGTTGTCTAATAGATATGGTGCATTCATTCCTCCTGTACATTATTCCCCTGAGATTTTAACAATAATTTATCATTGTTTTAGAGCAGGCTGGCTGGCTGAGTTGGCAGAAACACACATACCAATTTTTATATCTGTTCACAAGTCAGCACTGTCAGATATGGAGATTTCTGATAGTAAACATGCATGTTGGTGACAACACATGACATGCCAAATGTCAGGTGTAACAAAATAGCACTTGAGAAAAGGCTGCCCTCTAAAATTAATTTACAAATACAGTGCCTATCAAATAGAGTGAGTCCACTTCTTCTGATTTCAGAAGATGGTTTCTTTTAAAACACAAATTAGGAGATCATACCCTTGGCATCACTTGCGAAACAGCTGAGATATTAAAGATCTGTTAATCCTTAAGAGGGTGAAATATAGTCTAAGAAGTGTATTTTATTACACTTCTAATATAGAAGAGATGGTTTCACAATGTGTAATGCAGACCTGGAAATGGAAATTAAAGGAATCGCTAAGAGATCACCCAGTATAGCAAATTTTGTCTGAGGCCAAGATTTTGGGCTTGTTAAATTAGTGAGAAAGTACATTATAATATATTCACCTGCTTTTATTCTCATTACAAATATGACACTGCAGAATGGTTGAAGTTGAGAGGGACCTCTGGAGGTCATCTGGTCCAATTCCCTGCTCAAGACTGTGTCCAGACAGCTTTTGAGTATTTCCAGGGATGGAGACTCCAGTCTCCTTTAAGATATAAAATTTAGTTTAGCCTGATGTCCAAGATCCATCACTAGCAAAAAAAATTCTGAACATGTTGTTTTAAAGACTGTCATCTCCTGTCTGTGCAGGGGTAGAAAGGATCTATGCAGCTGAGAAAGAAAAGTTTCTGAGTTTTTAATGGCATGCAGTACTCTCCTGACTCTACCAAGCCTTAACCCAAAGGGATAATTTTTTTCTGATATTTTGCAGGAATTATGTGGAGGATTCCGATTTCTTGAGATTTTATTGTCCTCATTCTGTTGATTCTGTGCAATTAAATACTGATTGCATAGAATTTAGGAATAATTCTTGTATTTTGCAAACTCCATATTCCTTCATAATATACATGTCATTAGTTATTTCAGTGAATCAGTAAATTTCTAATTGTTTTCTCCCATCCTTTGGGTCAGAAAACTTAAAACCCAAACATGGATGTGAAGTATGCATTTTGGGTTGGGTTAGAATGGATTTTTGTTATGAAGAAACTGTCTCAGACTCTTATTTTGCCTGGGGCAGTGATCTTTATTTAACTATGCTGTTCAGCTTGGTAAGAGATTACTACTAAAGAGGAGATGGAGAAGATTCAGAAATAATAAAAAAATATTCAAGAATTTTAGGTACCCTTTAACTAAAAAGAGAATGATAAGGGTGACATGCTTAAAACAATTGTAAAGCTGATTTCCCTAAGAGTTTGATACAACCTAAGCATTATTTTCACTTGCTGCTCTAAACTCTCCCCTACAGCACACATCCCAAAGTCCAGCTCATTCCTCTGTGCGCTGCTCCACTGACTCCATTTCCTTGTTTCCATGCTGGGAATGTGCTTTAAAAATAACTCTGTTTAGCCTTTAGCTAAGACAGCTTCAGATCACCACAACAGATGCTTTCCTGAGCCAATGAGGTGAATTCCCATCACATTTTTCAGCTGATGGCATTGTATTTCAGCTTCATTAAATGAAGTTTAAGTAGCGCGAGAAAAGCCATTCCTAGGCTATTTCATGCTCCGTGTAATCTTCACTGGGCTGTTTTTCACCAGCATTGAGGGAGAAGGCGAGGGAGAAAAGAGGCTTCTGTCACCAGAGGTAGCAGGGAATGGGGGTGCAGTCTACAAAAATTACATGGAGTCATGCTAGTAAGCCCGCAGGAAAAGCCAGGGAAAGCCAAGTCCCAAATAAATAAATGAATCGTGTGGAACAGTGACTTAAAACTGCAAAAGAGACTCTGGCAGAGATGTTATGGTACAGTGGGAGCTAATTTAAACAGTCACAGTAAATGCAAAAAAAAAAAATTTAGAGAAAAAGGAGATTGGTAACTGAGTGCTTTAAAAGAAAGAAAAAAAAAGCCACTAGAGCGCCTCTAGAACTGTTGCTGCTGCTTTAATTACCCTTCTGCTACACGAGATGTTGAACTTTCTAGGTGTTCCAAGCGACTTTAATACCAACTTATTCTGAGACAAAACTATGAGCCAGACACACACTAACAGGTATCAAACAAGACTTTCAAAATAGAGAATATCACCAAAGAGCAGGTAAAAGTGAACAAAACACCCCCAATTCCCCTCTGGGAACTCTGTTTTCTTCAGGATTCTTTCTGAGCTGAAGGTGTTTAGCAGCATCCAGTAACTACCCAGTGTTAAATCTTGAACTTGCTTAGACACCACGCTCTTCTCAAACAAGAACTTTCATTCTTTTGCCTAGAGATTGCATAGCACAGAGCATCTCCAAGCATATAGGGTGCTCAGAGCAGCTAAAACTGACTGAAAAAATGTAGAAGGGAACACAGGTGACTTTGCCCCTAATAAGTAACAGCTGTGTTCATTACCCAATGCAGCCTTGCCCCGATGAGTCACAGTTTTATCCAATAAAGATAAGTGTGATAAAAGGGAGTGGGTTAGCTGGTGAGGGGAAGCTCGTGAATGGGGATGATGAAGAAGAAGGATCCTGGAGAGAATTAATCACTGCTGTGAGGTCAGTGTGGGTCTGCAGTTAGAGCCTGTTGTTGGAACCTGCAGCCACAGTCTAGCTGGGTAAAAGCCTGCAGTCAGAGCCTGCAAACCGATACCTGCAGTCAGAGTTCAGCAGGAAAGAACCAGCAGACAGAGGCTGCAAGGGAGACCCACAGTAAGAGCTTGCTGCAGCTGGAGTCAGGATGGCTGAGCTGTAAAGAAAGGAAATTTGGGTTCTGCCAAGGAAAGAGTAACATGAACTCAAAGGGAAGAAAAATGAGGAATCCAAGAGAAGAACCCATGGGGACAAGGCTGAAAGTGTTGCCATGAAATTGTGAAAGGACTCTGAATTTTAACCACTGTTCAACACACACTTGATGTTTTTCTGGCTCTCTGTATGCTTTGACTTAACAGAAAAGTGAGCAAGCTGTGTTAGCCTCTTGTCCCTGAAAGAATCTGCCCTGGGCTATTTTCTGAATATCTGTTAAATTGGAACCTGATTTACATAGAGGCTTCACATACAATACAGAAAAAATACTCTAAATTTAGCCCAGACTTTATCCTGAAGCTTGTATTATCCCTGCATATCACAAATTCCCCTAATGTAAAAACCATTATTCAGGGCTCTGCTATCAGATCTCCTTCCCCCTTTTTCCTAAATCACTCTCAACAATAGGGAACACTCTATGGCGGTTTTTTTGTTGTGGTGGGGTTTTATAGAGAAAGAATAATAAATATTACCTAAAAAACCAAATTGAAATGCATAGCAAGCTTCAGATACCCACTTTTCCAAAGGGAAGTGATAACAGCCCTTAACCTGTGACTTGCCTCAGGAAAACAAAAACTGTTACCTGGTTCTGTGATTTCAAACACCAGGACATGATATATGCTCAGAAAACCCAAAGGACACATTTCTAAGGGCTGAAAAATAGAGAAGATAAGTTTGAGCATGTGGAGTACTCTGTTCAGTTCTGGGCTCCCTTGTACAAAAAATATATGGACATTATTATTTAGTCACATTAACAGAATGCTGCTCTAGAAAAGAGGTTGGTCCACTGGCCTATACAGAGTAAGTATTATTTCTCATCAGACTTTAATTAGTGGTCCTTCAGACATTTTTCTAGGACCTTACAGTACAAAGCTATAAGGCCAGGTAGCAAGAATCAGTAACACTAAGCCAAAAAAATCTTCAAGGAGAATGCTCTGCCTGTTGATGAGTTAATGGGATCCACAGTGTCTTCCCTGCCCTGGATCACCTTTTGTTTTGGCAGACTTGACTGAGAGGTGCAAGAATTTCTGCCTTGTCCACGTTTATATCACCATTCACTAGCTACAAGAAGGGCATCACATGCCCCTCTAAATGTTACAATAATGTTTCTGTTTCAGACTTAGTTCATATCTGGCTAGGATAGACTGGAATGCTGTAGCTTCAATAGTAAGTTTCTGTCCTTTAAAACATACCTCAAACTTTATTTACCGCATTCTTCAACTTAGCTTTCCCTTTCCAATTTGTCTTAAATTACATAAATTTTGTTTTTACCCCTTTGTCACTCCAGTCACTGTTTCTTCTTTGCTGTCTATTCTGTAATCATCTGTCTCATCAGAACTATATCCAATGCATCAGGACTCAAATAAATTGCCATAATCCGAGTAAAAGGAACGTTGACAGATGAACAATACATTAAACACATCCTGGACTATTCCTAGAATGCCTATAAACTATAATGATATAAATCAACAGTAAAAAATAAGACCAGCCTGCTAGGACCCTTCAAAACCAAAAGTCTGACATATATCTGCTCCTAGATTTTCCACCCAGGGGGAAACAAGCCAGAACCAACACTCCCCACACTTTCCCTTTTCCACGAACAATGAATGTGAATCCAAAATGATTTCTCTTCTGTCTTGGGCACTCAGATATTGTAAATCAGATCTCCTTCCTTCACACAAACATAAACATCTCTACAGCTTCTGTGTGCTGTGAAGGCAAAACTTCCAGAGCCTTCCCACTCCTTCTGCAGGGATACCAGACTGCTTAAAGGAAAAAATGGCACAAGAATCTCTTCCAGTCTCTCTCCTTACAACCAGGGATGTCTTCTCTCCTGCTATGTGCAATTTAGAAACCACCCTCCCATTTCTGTGTGTATCACAGAACTTAAATGGACAAGCACAGAGCACAAAGCAGTTAAGCTGCCTCTAATCTCAGCAAAGATTTGGCAAATAGATCACATGCAGAGAGGCTTACTAGTACATTCTGTAACAGGCTTAGGTGACAGAATCCCCTGTATAGAGTGTTTGTGAATGGAAAGACAAAAAGGCAACAGAACCTTCATTCCCCTCAGCAATAACTAGTCCTCCAAAGTGAAATAAATCCCTTTGAATAGACTGCACAGAATTCAGAGCAACTGAGGAAAAAAAAAGTTCCTCAACTCAAATAAATAAATAGCATCCCCACATTTCCCAGACTGCAACAGACGTTTTCAAGAGTAGCTAATTGTCTTTGGCCAGGACTTAATTCAATAATGTTGGAAGCCTGAGGGGAATTCCTGGTGCTAGCAAATTAAGATCTTGATAATTAGCAATGACTGGGCAAACCACCCTCTGTGATCACTGAAAATGCCTCCTACAAGAGCCCAGTCCTCCCCAACGAGCAGTGCCAGGAGGAAATATGGTTAAACAGCATCTTGTCATGGAATTGCTTTGTTACATAAAGTCTAAGGCCTTGAGCAGTCCCCAAACATATGGTGTGGAGAACCTTGCTTGGAGACTCATTTCCCCCTTATATCCTGTGCCTTGATAACTGCAGCTGTCAGCCTGGCCCAGGTCCAGCATGTCCAGGGCAGAGTTTTCCCAGGATGAGTTAATTGCAAGGCTCACAGTGAAGTCCCAACTCTGAATAGGGTCTCCAGACCACGTCCTCCTTTGGTTCTGGAACTTTCTTAGGCATCTCGTGCAGCTATGGAAGTAGCAGTGCCAGCACAGATGGAAACACCTGGACTTCTCAAACCTTCCAGCCTGTAGTCAAGCCTGGTGATGAAGAAGCTCATAAAAACCTGCAAGATGAATCTGGCTCGGTGACAACATTGTCAATACACTGAAGTAAATAAGACTGAAGCTCCTGCTTTGCTGTGCAGAGCACAGGAACAATGGCATTAAGACTTATAAGACCCATCTGTTTTGTGATGAGAAAATTTCAGTGTTTCCTGCACATCCCCCCCCCTCGCCCCGCAAAATTCTTAATAATTAATGGAGTAGACTCTGAACAATGCAAAAATCTTTATCAGACAAATGGAATTTCAAAGCTGCAGAACATTAGTAAATAATGTCAATTTAATTCAAAATCTGTCTCCAAAATAAAATTCCTCTTGAAAATATATCATATGTCAACCCATCACACCAAGGTAACTGCAGAAAGGTGATTTAGAATCAGAAATCTTTTCCCTTCTGCATTACCTCCTCCTTAGCCTAAAGAGATACTTTAGATATGAATAAATTTTTATTTATCACTTCCAAATATATTTCTGTATGTAGAAATACATAAGGTTTATTTTTATACTGTGCATGTCCATGTGCCTGGTGATGTCCTTATCTGCTGATAAAGGCATCCAGTTTCACTTAAATTATTGTCTCCAGGATCCCTATTTTTTATCCTATGTCCAGGGAAATAGTCAAAACTTTATATCCAGGGAAACTATGCAGCATCCAGTTTCACACTTTCATTCTCAGGAATTACACAGTCCCCCTTTGACAGGCTGAAGTGTGGCTTTGGTTCTGGCCTAGAACTTGAGTTCAGGATGTCTACATGCCATTCTTTGCATTGCAACTTGCAGTCACCCTCTGTAAATCCCTCAGGATTTCTGTTTGGGGGGAATTCTCATGTCCTTTTTAATACACACGAGTTTCTGTACTCAGAAGGTTACAGACCATATAGTGGTATCACCCTAAGACATGGAATAAAATGCTAGGTTTATTTTGCAGCCAAACCACAAACATTTCTTTATGTTAAAGATCAGGGACAGGTTCTCCAGAAGATACAAAAGGAAGAATATTTTATTCTGTACTTGATGCCTCATGAAGTGACTTACCCTAAGTCACATAAAAAGTTTGCAGTGGCTCAGCCCTCCCATTCCCATTATAATTCTGATCCAGGTGGTTCTCTGTTCCCAGTGTTCATCTGTGTAGTGTGCCTTTCAGTCCTAATCCGTAAGGCACTATGGCATTATATTGCATCACAGAGCATAACTGTATTGTAAACAACAAACAACTGTCAGTAACACCATCTTGTTAGTTATTTTTAATCTCCTTAGGCACACCTGGTTTTGAGCTTCCTGTTGAATGGCCTGATTTGCTTGTATGCATCAAAAGTAAAAAGATTTTGCAGAAGTCTTATGTAAAGCTCAGGAGCAGAACTGGAAACAGCCTGTTAAAATGAATGACTTGTGATAAACAGAAGAATGAGACAAATGAACCATTTTATCAGCTCCCAGTGCAGTCAAGTCTACTCCAATCTTCAAAGGCATTCAGCATAATTGCTCACTGTTGTGTGAAATCTCTCCAATGAAACAACTTTAGTATTGTCTGCCCTCTATTACTGATACAGGGTGTTATCCCACAGACAGGACATCAAAATGTGTGAAACTTGGAAATGAGCAAGAAGAAGTCCCTGTGGGCTCATAAGTCAAGTGAGAGTTACCCTTGATCACTGTGGAGCAGAAGAGCAGACAAAACCAGACACAGGTCCTGTGTGGCTTTGTGAGCAGAAGCAAAAGGTGGTGATGCAGACATCCAGCATTTCGTTAATGCCTTTCTCCATCAGTCTAATGACTGCTCTGAACAAAAGATCTTCTCAAATATTGCAAATCCAATGAGGCAATTAATACCTTGCACTGAACAACAGTCTAGTGTTTGATTCCTTCTGAGTCCTTTCTGTCTGGACCTTTAGCAACATTTGAACTTCGGGAATACAAAGTGAATTCCAGGTCTGCTGATGAGAATGGCAGCAACACCATTGACCTCAGCCAGTAAATACACAGAGAAGTTCTGATTTCCCTGTTTGGCTGATGCACATTCCAAGTTCCAGTAAAGTACCAAGCAATTGGGAGTTTAAGGCACAGCAACAGACATGGAGTCCATAAATACATTTGCATTTATTTTATGAGTGTTGTCCTTGTATTGGGTCTGGCTGGGACAGAGTTAATTCTTTTCCTAACAGCGCATATGGTGCCATGCTTTGGATTTGTGACTAAAACAGTGCTGATCTCAGCCCTGTGGTTTAGCTATTGCCAAACAGTGCTCACACAGATTCCAGATCTTCTCTGTTTCTCTGTCTGTCTCTCAGCAAGTGGGCTGGGGGTGGGTAGGGGGCTGGGAGGGGACACAGAGGAGACATCTGACCCCCACTGATCAAGGGCTGTTCCACGCCACAAAACATCATGCTCAACAATAGCACTGGGGAAATCTTTCCATAAGAGCCCTGTTCAGAGTCCCGCTGGGCATCAGTCTGCTGGTGGGAAGTGGTGAGTGTCTGTCTTTGCATCGCCTCTTTTTTTGTCTTTATTTCAACCCCCAAGTTGTGTTTTTTCTCTTCTGATTCTCTCCCCCACCTGCTGCAGAGGGCAATGAGCAAGGAGCTGGTGGGTGCTTGGTTGCGTGACAGAACCCACTGCAGTTCTGCAACCCCCTGTAGCCCCAAACTCCCCTCCTCTAATAATATTTCAGGAATAATAAAACCAGAAAAATCCATCCCAGGCAATTCTATACCAACCTGCCCACTGGTTAGAACCAAGTGACAAAGCTTGAGTGATTACAGAAAACTCATTTTGGGCAGAACTGGAGCTCTGTAAGGTCAGTGACCCAGTCCTCAACATTTCATCTCAGTAGGTGCAGACAACAGGATGGAAGAAATCTATACTTGGATGGGAGAGTCCCCAGAAATATCCTCTCTTTCAAATGTCTCAGCATAAAGAACAGAAAGTCAATACAGGGAACAATGTATTTTTGTTCCCTTCCTGGCAGAAGTTAAAATGCAATCTTCAAAGTACAGAAATGCCAACACAATCTTTATGCTTGTACACAATTATTTTGGAGAGTGATTTTTAGAAGCATGTATTGGATGCAGGTGCACAGCTCCTGACAGATTTTTGCCCCTTAATGCTCTGAATTGCAGCACTCAGAAAGTGCACTCAATAAACATCACAAAATACCTGTTACTGTGCCTTATAGAAGTGTGCTCTCATGACCTGGCTGTTCATTGTGGCAGCTGGATGAGACAGAGGGGAAACAATTTTGTATTTCAAAGCTTTTCTTGCATCTTGTCAGAAATACACACACAAAGAAAAATATCTCCTCTGGGTACTACAGAAGCTAAGCAAAACTTGAAAGTTGGGAATACAGCAGTCAGTTCTCTTCTCTGGACCAGGGGATGAGAAGATTCCAACCATTGCTGTGCCCCAGACACCACAGCACTCTTGCCCGGGGCTCTCTGTGAGCAGCATCTCCTCCCCTGGGCTGCTGGAGGTGCTGGAGAGCCCAGCCCATGTATCCAGCCCATGGAGACCTCACTGCTGTCATAGCATCAGCAGCAGCTCCTCAGCAGTGCTCTGGTGACAGCCAGGCCTGGGAGTTTGCCTCACACTGACCAACAGCACCTTTTGGAGGACCTGGTTAAAGCCAGGAGTCACTCAGGGTCACTGGGACCTGTGAGGGCATTGGCACCAAGGTCACGCCTGGCACGGGCACCTGTCCTGCCACCTACAGGCTCCTCACACAAAAGTGATGCCAAAGATCATTCTTCCCTCCATAATATAAATATCAGGCAGCTGGAAAGCCAACAGGAAAATGGGATGGCTTTTGGTGAGTAGTACAAAGCTGAGAGGCCATAAAACTGAGTTGGCTAAGCTGGTACCTTTCAGTTTTCTTCGCAATCACAAAATAATTTCTTTTTTAAATTCCTTTACTTTTTAGCAGCAATTGCTGAGTCCCTGAACTGTGGTTGGTTCTACAACTCTCCTCCCCATCTCTCATCCTGAGTTCCTGCCTAGCAACTTTCTTGGCATTTAGCTACACAGTGAAATCAGATGCCATATGAAAAAATACTTCATTTTGCCAGTGTTGAACATGCTATTTTTCAGTTTCATTCAATACCATCTCTCTCACGTTGTGAATCACAGAGGACTTAAATTCCAAATTTCTTTCCTGGATTATTCATTATTTTATATGCTATTATCAGGGCCTTTCTTATTCAATCTTAAGAACAAACAAATCCCATCTGTTCTGTTTCTCTCCACATTCATCATTTCAGAGTATGTGCTGTTAAACTTCATAGGAAGAAAAGTCTTTTTTTCTACCTCCTGTCTGGAAGAGTGGGAAGCACCACACACTCAGGATTTTCAGTTATGGAGAATAATCCAAAGAAATAATTTTTTAGAATTGTCTTTATGTGTTAAAATGGATGCCATGAACCTCTTGTGATATGGCAGACTAAGAAATGCACACTGCGTCTGTCAGAATTCTCACAGAGGTCTTCTGTTTGTGAAAAAAAACCCAAATCTTCTGGGTTAGGAGGAGGTATTTGCATCTATTGGGTTTGGGGTTTTTTTTTTGTTGAGGTGTTTGTTTGTTTTGGGTTTTTTGGTGGTTTTTTACTCTTTCTCAACTTTCCCAAACTTTCTTCCTTGAGTGTTTTATTTACTTTCTACAAAAATGAAACAGCTGATGAACACAATGTGTAATATCTTATTCTGCATCATCTGGGGATTGTGTCACTCACTGAGCCCAAATTCAGAATAATATTTAGAAGATAATGGCTCTTGAATCCAAATCAGACCAAATTTTGGCGGCCCTGCTGAATTTCTGGAATAAAATTTATTCAAATTAAGGTTTCAAAGTACTTTTTCACTGTCTGACCAAGATTTTTAATTCCTTTTTAAGTCAAAGCACTTAGACAAACAGCAGCTTCTGAAACCAAGGCAATGCATGTTTCTTCCTTCATGTCCTGATCCTGGCAAGGTAAGGAACACATTCACTGGACTTTGGAAATTGGCAGTCTACGCCAAAATTCAGGTGCCCCGCCCAACTGTTGCTCCATGAATGTCACAGATTTTGGAATTCTGAAGCAGGACTCTGCCTCTGGATGCCTAAATCCAGTTAAACAAGAATGTTGAATCTCAGTATCTCTTCATCCCTTGTATCTGACACACTTTAGACTGGGATTGGAATATCATCCTTTTATCACCTCTCCAAAGGCACCAACTGAAGAGTCATGAGACAATCACAGCAGCATTGACAGCAGAGAGCTGAGAAGACAAGAATCCCTGGCAGCTGCTTCAGTTTGGGGATGACTGGATTCCCAAAAGTCCCCCAGCAGCCCTTTGGAGGGGGGATAGGACCAGGGATAGAATGAGATTCCTCAGGCATTTCAGTCACAGAGCTGACATGATCAGCTCTGACAGTTTACCTGCTTTAGAGTCCTGGATTGTGCTTAAATAGTGGCTCAACTCTCACAGGCTGACTGCTCCATTCTACAGGAGTGAAGGACTAATTACACTGATATCTGGAAATTCAAAGGTAATTCAGAGTGAAGAACAGTAGAGGAGCTGATAAAAAGTCTGTGTGAGTTAAAACCTGGACATTTACCTAACAAATTCTCTGAACAGAGCTGGAATATCCTGTACAATAGTTATAAAGATAAAACCTTCTTCCTGAGTGTGTGAGCTTGTTCCCCACTGGAGTGGCATGCCCTGTATGAATAATTCCAGCTGAAAGCTGAAAACACAACTTTCATTTTCACAGAGATGCTTTTGTAAACTCCATTTAGATCAAAGGAGATTTTCATGCTGGGTTTTCCCTTTAATTGAGCAGACAAAGCATATACTAATTAGCTGATCTGACATAATAAAAATGATCCTAATCTTCTGATATTTTGCACAGCGGAATCTCTTTGAGGAAACCCAACAGAGCAGTAAAGAAGAACGATATAGAGGAGGCTAGAGTGGGATAAGTCCTAGGCATGGAGAAATATATAAGACAAAATAGAAGTGCTTGTAACTTCATGTACCTGTGCCTTTAAAGTTTCAAATGCATAAATTTATGGGGAGAGGATATGGCTTTCCCTAAACAATACAGAGAAGAAAAAAATGTGCTATTCCTGTAGAATCTTTACCACTTATTCCAAAGATTTGTCCACTCCAAGATCAGTGTAAAAATAGCATTTACTATTTAATGTGTCTATTTATTTGCTATGTTTGTACATACAGAATTTTAGCTAATAAATTTGATATATCTGCGAGTGTAAAGTGCAAGCACTTCAAATTAGTTTGATCAAAGATGAGACATTAGGCTGATAAAAATCCTATGGCTTCTGGAAGAGGCTGGGGAAGAAAAGATAATAATGACCTCACAGACCAGCACCTTGCAGCCTTTTTTAGGGCCATTTGCAAGTAAATAAGGTATTTATAAGCTCACATAGACATTAGCAGAATCTGAATATGGAATATCGTTCTCAAATAAACAGTAGGATTTGCGTTTCTGCCTCAGCTTTTTCAAACTGTTTATTTAATATTGCTTGCATTGCACCTCCTGCTGAGATCAATATCTTGTTGTGCTTAGACCCTGTACAACTGCTCAGACCAAGAAGGCTGATTACACAGAGTCTATAATCTAAATTGCAAACGTCCACGCCATTATTGGGTAGTGTAGAAAAGGCAAAAACTTTTTGCTCCCTGGTGACACACTGCAGGAATCAGATTTATCCCTCCACCAGGTTTTAAAAGGAAAGGAATGCTAGTAGATGGTTTGCATCCCTGGATTTGTTCTGCTCAAAACTTGCTAGCACAGGTAGGTGCTTAGTTTGCTTAACTATAAAATGTTTGCTTCATAAAAATAGAGAATATATATATGAAAGGAAACAGAGGAAAGCTCAAATGGATTCAGCAGGCAAGTGGTAGAGTCAGTCAGCCTCTGCCCATGTTATATCTTGCCAGAATTCTTATCTTCACAGCTCCCTTCACAAGTGTCCTTAATGTGACAGACACCTCCTTCCTCCCCACCCCCAGCATCTCTCACCTTTGCTGGTCTAAAACACCCTTGGGAGTGGACCCCTCAGACCCAGGGAGAAGAGTGACAGCCACAATTGCAATGATGCCCTTGGCTTTTATCCTGCATTTAATTTTATTTGTTGCTTTCTGAGCAATGACTTCACGATCATTTCAATTGCATCAAGCTCCAAGGAGCTGAGTTGGATTCTTGTCTCTGATCCACCTTTGGACGAGTTAGTGGAGCACAGGCTTTTAAAACCCTTTGAAAGACATTTAATTTCCTAAATTCAGCTGGAGTGAGAAGAAATAAGGACCTAAATATGTTTTAAGGTTGTAAGTCCAAATGACACACACTGTGCAAGGGGTTTGGAAGGTACTCAGGAACAGTTTCTAAGTTTCCTTTGAAAGAGGAAGTTATTAGTCTTTCTTACTTACAAGTGAATTTTTTTTCAGGTTATTCAGAATGAAACAAAGCCTTTTGAAATTTCAGTCCTGAATTAATTATTGCACAAATGATTTTTTCAGGTCAGAAATCAAATTTACCAGTATCAATGCTAACCACACTATTCAAATAATTTGGGAGACACTGATTTTTTAGTGTTGTTTGTTTGTTTGTTGGGGGTTTTTTGTTTTGTGTTTTGGAAAAGAAGTTAGGACAAGAAGTTTTGTATTTAAGGGAGAATCAAGAACAGGAAGAGGGAGAAAGGGAGGCTTTTCACAACTCTGTGTTTCTGCCAGGTATAATCACCTGAAGTGAAAGGCTGTTTCTCAGCACATTAATGGGTACACAGGGAGCAGCACCAAATTTTTATTATGTTCCTTCTCTTTTTAATCCTGCTTTGTTTCGTCTACATCAAGGATATCTTTGAGGGAAGTTGGAGTTTTTGGGAGGTAGAAGGGAAAATCTGAGGGGTTTGGGTTGGGGTTTTGTTTGTTTGTTTTTTGGGGTTCTTTTTTTGGTTTGTTTGTTTGGTTTTGTTGGGTTTGGAGTTTTTTTGGGTTGGTTTTTTGTTGTTTTTTTTTTTTGGAGGGGTGGAGGTGTTGTTTTGGGGTTTAGTGGTATTTGTTTTGGGTTTTTTGTTTTGTTTTGTTTTGTTTTTCCAAAGGCTCACACTGGAACATGACTGAACAGTGTATCAAATTGCAAATGGGACCTGGGAATGGGCTGCAAACCTCAGTGCTTGCCAATGTCAAGGAATCTAGATGGGCACAGGGAATTTACCAATACTCCAGCCCTATGCCCACACAAACTGTCATCGCAGCTCCATCCAGAAAGGGACCAAGTTCCCAATTCTTTCTGTTCCATCTTTTTCAAAAACTAACCTCAGAATGTTTAAATAACAATGAGTGAGGAAACTTCAGTTGAGCAAATAATTTGAGTCACTGACTTCCAGTTGGCGTTTCAGCTGAGTTTTGGCAACTTATTCTTTGGCAGAGCTTGCAAATCCAGCACACAGCCAGGCACAGGCACCCCTGGGACTAACTCTAAGCATCAGTTTAGCACTGCTCTTTTGATGTTCGAGATATTTTCCTACTTTGTACTTTGCCTTTAACCTGCTTATTTCCCAAGCTGTGTTTGGAAGTAAATTAGAAGGGTATAAATCCCCTCCCACAAGCACAAAGGAATACCCAGACAGAAGCACCCAGGAAAGTGCTTCAAACAATGCAGCAGTAATGAAACACTTCATAATTTCAGCTGCATTGTTCTTTTCAAAATAGTGTATGCACACATCTCGTTTTATCACACATTCATCAAGCACTGTGTATAAAATGGTCAGAACATTCCCACAGGTGAGGTAAGGTGAGGCAGCCAGACTGAAATCCCAAAAGGGCACATTTCACTCCATTCACTCAGCACCAGTAACATTTCTGAGAGGAAAATTATCCCAGCCACTTCACACCCTGCTTTTACAGCTGTCAATAGTCCCATTTGCACCTTTCCGAAGGGAAAGTCAGGATGCTGTACAGCCAATCTGATACACAAGCCTGCTAAAGTGTGTGATGAAAAGACAGTCCTCACTCTAAAAAAATCATCAATTACAATTCTGAAAAATTAATTAATTGACCTGCAATGGCATATCAAGGTGTCTTAAGTTAGCTATATAATTTCAATAATTAATGTATGAGAAATCTAACAAAAAATTACTTTGATCAATACTTTACATACTCTCTGATTAAATTTCTTTTCTGTAGTATTCCCCCAGTATATGATAGTGACTGCTCAGTTGAAAGGCCCATCTATGCCACGAACTTGTCTCTAATAGTTTTTACCATTGGTCACTGGAGAAAAAACAAAAACAAAAACAAAAACAACATATATGTATATATATATATATACACATGCCAAGTAGATATTATATTTTCCCCATCACGACTATTTTCTCAGCCCACAAATATTTGTAGCTCAGGGCTAGGGTTGTATTTTATACATGTAATCGTTCTCAATGTTTTTCCTTTAACTGGATTGTCTACTTTCATCTTGAATATTTTACTTTTTAAACCTGATTATTCACATTTTCTGATAAGGAGATCTCCATCTTCACAATACAGCTTAATAATTTCTTTCTTACCTAAATCTCATTTCTAGATAGCTTTCCATCAGTTTAGCCCCTCAGATTAAATTGGAGGTGGGTGCCATATTCTCCAGTTGAAAATAAACCATTGCCTTCTCAAAAAGGAGAAAGATATTCTTTCTGCTTAAAAGGTTTTGATTTTTGAAAATGAATAACTGCTTTACAAGAGAGAAATAGCTAATTTTCAGAAATTACCTGAGCCTTTAGAGATCCAAAAGTGCAGGAATTTAACTTCACTTCAACCTGCCTTCCTGTCTTCCAGGAGGACTAACCACTGCCAGGAGATTCTCTTTATCCACTCCAACCTCCTTGTGCAGAGGTCCCACACCCTCCTCAGTGTATCCCAAGGCTTCTCTCTCCTCATAGCTACAAAAATTCCCCTAAATTTGGCTACTCTTGGAATTCAGCAATGGGTGAAAGAAAGTCAACGTGTTCAAGCCTTTGAGCTTGAGGGCAGCAACGAATGAGGAACTTGAATAAATTCATTGGGTGCAATGGCCACTGTGGGCAGCACCCATCACCTCTTCAAAATAAAGAAATGAAGATGGGAGTCAAGTTGTAAGAGGGATATTACCCAGTTTGCCACGTGGAATGGGCAAGGTGTGAATAAACTCTTTACAGAAGCAGCATTTGCAAGCTCACAGTGCACCCTGCTGGTGTTTCCCTCCGATGTTCAAAGTGGCTGGACTGGGTGGAGCAGGGGGACCTGTGGGACCCCTCCGTGTATTTCTGCCTTCAAGGAAATTAGATCCATCCTTCTCCAGCAACAAAGGAGAGGCATGTAAATTCAGAATTATGACAGGATTATCATACAGAATTACAGATTACGTATCAGACAGAAGCAAGTCTGAAAGACCATCAAAGAAAAAAGTATTGCACCGGGGATCCCTCCCTGTGGAAACAGACATGTTTTCTCTTACCTCTGGAATATCCTTCTGAAAACATGTGTGCTCTGAGTCCAAACCAGAAAGATGATGTTGGTCACTGTGACAGCAATAATCTACCATCACCTATGTCAACACCTGGCAGGTTGATTTTGGGATGGACCACGAGGTTTGGAATTGAGTGTACATCCTCTAGAATAAGGAAACCCTCAAGAAGAGTGACAGACTTGACCAAAACCACCAGGAAAACATCTGCTGGCTCTTCAGGAGGTCTGCTGGACCTGTCAGAGGGAGCTGTGGGGGAAGCAAATAAAGAGAACACATGCTTGTGATGACAACAGTGTAGTGGGTGAAGACATGGAAATTCTCTGTTTTCAAATAAAAGGTAAGTCACAGAATAGATGGAATCACATAGGGAAAACAAAGACTGACATCTCACCCAGGTGGCAAGAAGGGAATCAACTCCACAAGGTACATATTGCAACAGAAAAACTAGAGGACTAAGAATTAGAAGGGAGCTGCAAGGGAGCCTCATTTGCTTTCATTTAAATTTTTCCCCTAAATAGTTTCAATATCTTAGGCATGATGGAAATTTGGGAGCAGAAAGGCATTCCAATGCCAGGCTACAAATTTCAGAAAGGAGTAGGCAGACTTTGCCAGGGCTGGGGTGAGGGAATAAAGCTTTGTGCTAAAGCAACCTTGGATCTAAACCAACATTACCTGCACAAGCAGCATCCAGGCAGGATAATAACACTTAATAAAAAGTGTTTTGTGAGAAATGACACAGAAAATGACAGCTGGAAATGCAGCTGGAACTTTAATAACCCATCTTTAGGTGAGGAAAAAACATATCAAGACATAACTCAAGTTATCCATGATTAACACAAAAAGATGGCTAGGGAGCCCAAAAGAGAAGATAACAACCCTTTAGTTTTACAGGATTTAGCCCAGGAGTATTCAGCTGAAGGAACTGTACCACAGTTTGGTCTCAGTAAAGTCTTATGTTACAGCAACACACTCCCAGGGGAGTACACAAAGTACAACAAATCCACAGGACTTACATTCATCTTCAAAAACAGGAGCTGCAGCGAGAAACAGAAAGCCCTTAAAAAGCAGTTCAGGCTATATAAGGGAATAAAAATCTAAGAGGTGACACTCACCAGAGTTGGCACATGGATCTGAACACAAGGTCTGGCCTAGAAACAAAACAAAAAATGCTATTATGCATGAGAGATTATCTGTAAAAAGAAAAGGTATCCAAAGAAAAAACAAAGAGCAGTCAAATTCTGGCAGATTAAATGTGAAAATACAATAATGGAGGGCCCCCAGAAGGAGCCAGAATAACAAATGAAAGGAGTATTAAAGAAAAAATAAAAATATTTTTTAAATAGCATATTTCATCAAATACATCAGAAAGAGTGCTACTGCACAAAGTCCACAGCATCAAATGGTGAGAAGACCTTTCATGGTATAACCCCATCTGGCAACTAAGAACCACAGAGGAGCTCATTTACCTTCCCTCCTAGCAGGATGAGGGAAAGGAACAATGAGAAAACTCTGAGGTAAAAACCATTTAATAACTGAAATAAAATAATATAAAATAAAACAAAACAAAACAAAATAAAATATAAAAATTAAATTAAATTAAATTAAATTATTAAAAATTAAAATAAATTAAAAATAAAATATAGTAAAATAAAATACAGTAAAAAATAAAATAAAATAAAATAAAATAAAATAAAATAAAATAAAATAAAATAAAATAAAATAAAATAAAATAATAAAATGCATGGTAATTAACAGGAAAATAACAAAAAAGAGAGAAAAAAACCCGAAAAACCAAAAACATTTCAGTGTTACCAACAGTGTTTTAGCACAAATTCAAAACACAGCCCCTAAGACAATGAATTCTATCCCAGCCATAACCGGCACAGGACCAAAAATGTAAAATTCAAGGAAGGACATGAAAATAAAGCAAATCTTTTTATTAATATTCCCTGCAGGACAAGGTGCAAAGATTTCAGTGTTCTCTCTCTTATCTTTCTGAAACTTTTGAAGTGTCTTCAAAAGACACAATGAATAGATAGGCAACATGAATGGTAACAAATCTCCAGAACTGTTAGAGGTAACCATCATGAAATGCACAAAAAATTATAGCTATTCACCAAGAAATCCTCAAAAACCTCACGGATGAACAAGGTGTTTTGCTACAATTACCAGAGTGTAGGTTTTTTTTCTTTTTACTAGAGGACTAAAACAAGAGGAAAAGAAAAAAGAAAACAACACAGAAAACAACAAAGAAAAACGAATCTGAAAAAGTTCTGAAGTGACACTTAAGGAATAAGCAAAATTAGTGGAAACTGTAGGAAGGAATAGGTCAAGTGGAGCTTTGTTTAAATGTGATACACTTTGAAACTGTCACTGTGGCATTTGCAAATTGCAGTTCTGCCCTACAAATCTTTTGGAGTTTCTTAAATGAGATCAACAAATTTGTGGATAACAAAAGGTCTTTTTGGATTTTGAAAAGCCTTTTGAGAAAGTCACTCATCAAATGCCTCTAATGAAACAACAACCAGAAACGAGAGAAAAGGTTGAAGTAGGGCTAAATTATTGAATAAAAGACAGACACAGCAGGCAGGTGTAAGTGGTGGTCTCAAGTGGAACTCTGCAAGGACGTGTTTAAACTTGTGCTATTTAGTATTTGTAGAGAACAGAAAAGGAGAAAGTAGTAACATGATGAAATTTCCAATCAGTGTCATTTGAAATAGTAAGGATGGGGAAAGGAACAGAGTTCCAGAACTTTGTAAGACAAAAAACTTAATAATAGAGTGGCAGGTGAAACCAAATTCAGATAAAATGAAAGTGATACTTGTGGAGGAAAACAAGACTTGGCTTCACAAAAATAATCAGATTTTTCTTGCAAGCATCTGCTGGGTGCTTAGCAGACTTAAGAAATCGAGTTTTATGGAGGAGTGGGACTTGAGGGGAGAGAGAGTCTGTTTCATGTACAGCCTGAAAACTTTATACTGCTTCACTTCTCTCAACTTAGGAAGGTTGTAACAGAACTGTTTGTGGCTCAGAAAATAAGTATGATCATAGGTCTGAAGTGGTTTTCATCCAAGGAGTTAAAATTCATAAAGAATAAGCTAGGATCCCTCAGTGACACAAAAATGAAGAGAAAAATAAAAATATTCAAGTTTGGAAGAATTATCTGACTTCTCATCTTGCCTTTTCCTACCAATCCCCGTAGGAACACTGCCAGGGTTGCTGGATTAGATGAGCCTTCTGTCTGACCTCTGTAGTTCTTACATAAGGCACCAACTCCCAAATTAAATCCACTACTTCACATGGTCACCAAGCACTGGCACCAGCAGATTACCAGCATCTCATCATTTGATATATGCTACCAAAACAAAAAAAGATTGAGATCAGATTGTTGAAAAGGATATTGCAGGTTCAAAATAAACAACAGCCTGTCCAATATGTGCTCCTGTTCTGAGCAGAGTTAGCAGGCAGCAGGGTTTGTAGGCTCAGCTGCAAGCAGGGCATTGTCAAAGCAGTGCTGCCTGGTATGGTAACAAGTTTTGTATTTGCTAGCCCTCAGCCAGCCTTTACAACTGCTTTGTAAGACCTGCCTAAGGTGTTGGAACACACTACCAAAATGAAAAATGGTTAAAGAAAAAAGAGTTCTTCCTACAAGAGCAGCAGCTTGTAGAAATAACTCAGGTGTTTAAATTGCACTCAGAGCTGTATTACAGCTCATCTTACCAATTTCAGATTGACTGTGGCCCTTTGTTTGAAACAGTAGAAATGGGTTTGGTTGTCATCAACAGAAACGTACAAGTCAGGCTTTCCACATTCCCAGATGTCTTTTCACTGATGAATGGAAGGGGAACAAGTAACATCATGTGACTTTTACAATTAATCCGTTAAAAAGCCAGGCTGCGTGTTGTACCTGCAGAGCAATGCACCTTCCACCCTGAGCATTCTGAAAATCATTTTCAAGGGTGGCAGGCACTGGCATTTCCTCCTCACGGTGGAAATATTGGGGTCTAGGATAAAGCAGGGAATAAATAAATAAATAAATAAATAATAGTTATTGTTATTATTTAAGCTACCAAAGGCAGGTTAAAAAGCTACAGCCTTTGCAGATCTCACATATCTTGCAGGTACCTTGAGTGCAGACAGAGCTCCTCCTCCAGGACACTGCTACAGTTCTGCACTGGTGGTACAGGATGAGAGCAATAAAAACTAATTCCATTTCAACTGAAGTGTTGTGAAGCTTCCCCTTCCTTTCAAAATACTTCTCTCTTCCTCTTTTAAAGCCCTCCAGTGTATGTGTTAGCAAAGCAAAGCAGTACCAGGGAGCCTTTGAACAAGTTACAAAACCTATTTACCCTTAAAACATTCTTTGCTGATGACACTGCTGTTTTTTCTTAATACATCAGAGTGCTGGCTGTACTGAGTTTCCATTAATGACTATTCATAAAAGTGCTGTCCAGTGAGTGGAAAGAACATAGCTAGAGAAAGCTGCAGTCAAATCAACAAAGTCAGCCTGACCCCTTACAAAAAGGAGACTTTCACAGAATAAATACCAGGCATGCAGAACAGGTCGTTCTCCAAGGTGAACACACACACAAACACTGGCAAAGACTGATCTTCAAAATGCTTCCAGAAGTCCTTCAGTGCCTAAGAAAAAACAAACTACACCAACTAGACTGTCACCTGAGCAAACTGTGCACACTGGTGAAGGAAGGAAAATTTAGAATTCCTTCCTTAGCAGGTGTGCATCTGCAAGAACAAGGCACAGCCCTCTGTGTGATCTGGGTTCAGCTCAAGATAGCTCAAGAGATCCTGGGGGAAAAAATGTACAGACAGATCAGATAATTAATAATATTCCCTGGCAGCAGACAGGTCACAAGGAATTAATTTCAATTCTATCCCTTCCGTGACTAGGCACTAATAGCCTGTCTCACACACTCCTTGGCAGCCTTTATTTAGTGTTGCCTTGGATAAGTAAGCCTCCATCTTCTCACCTTTAGCCAGGCTGAGTAGAATCCAACTCTGTAAATCATCTTGTGAACAACTCATAGAATAAAGGAGTCACAAATCATTCTGCTCAGGTTCTTTTGTGAGCATCTTTGTGTCTTCATCCATGAATAATGAGGAACAGCAGAGCCACAGGTGGGCTTGTTGGATGAAAATGCTTTAAAGGAGGAGAGGTCACCATGTCTAAATCCTCTCAGTACTGCTGCCCAGATATTGGGTGGAGTAGGGAAGAAGACTGGCTTTAATATTCATGAAAGAAATCAGAATCATGGGATGATTTGTGTTGGAAGAGGCTCTAATGATCATCTTATTCCACCCCCTGCCATGGGCAGGGACACTTTCCACCAGACCAGCTTGCTCCAAGTCCCATCCAGCCTGGCCTGGGACACCTCAAGGGACAGGGCAGCCACAGCTTCCCTGGGTAATCTATTCCAGTGCCCCATTCTCCACAAAGAAGTGGTGGTAACAGCTTCTTTACTGCCTTGGGAAGAGAAACATAAAATTCATGGAGTATGGGGTTTCCCCGGACATGAGCCTTCTAAAGAAGCTCGCAGTACCTCAGTACATTCAGAAACCACAAAGGTTTCCTGGGATTTAAACACTGGACTTTTACCCAAATCTCAATGAAAAGTTAATCTCAGGGAGAACAACAAAGAAAAGAAAGAAATACTAAAATTCCTGTTACAAAACCTGTTTCTAGGTCCGGGGCTGCTGAAAGGTCTACTTCGGAAATCCTGCTCCTTCAAAAGGTTTCATTCATGCTACCACATTAATGGACATGCATAAACACTGTCTTAAAAGAGTTTCAGGTGTGAATTAACAGCATTTATTTTGTGTTTGCATAAATAAACCGCTATTTCCACTTTCTGATCTAAAGAAGGAGATGCTAAAAAAAAAAAAAATCCTCTAAGTAATATATCCTGTTTGACTCAGGAACAGACCTGTCTCCAAATAACCAAGACATGAAGGCATTGCCTGATTATGGAAGTTATACAGAGAATGAGGCTATAAAGGCTTTTAGACAAAGAAAAAATTGGGAAAAGATGAAAGATAATCAGGAAATTCTAAATTTGTCCATGACATTCTTCAGCTACAACTGTAAATAATATACACCTGGAGTGGGAAGTCTAAAAGCTCTTACAAATGGCTAAACATGCCTGTCATTGAAGTTATTGAAATCCGTAAGGGAAATAGATGAAATCTTATTCTTAGTTCATCTCAAATATAGGATTTATCCTTCAGTTTCTCCCTGTCAAAAATAGGAACTAATACTAGTATGGCTAATGCTTTGCCCTCCTGCTTTTAAGGCTCAGTTAATGGCTTAGGAGTAGTAAAAAGACTAAAAATAGCATTTTACATCTGGTTGATATACATTGCCCTAGTAATACTCTAGCTCAGGTCTGCTCTGTGGTTAGAATGAAAGTAGTAAGGAACTCTGACCAGGAGGCATTATCCTTCAGCATTTATGTTTGTATTTATTGATGTACACAAAGTCATAAGGTGTTCCATTCAAATATGCTCTTTCAACATTTCTAACTTAATAACTGGTTCTATTATCCTTATCTATCTGGGTGGAGTTTCAGATATTTAGTGTCATTTTCCTTTCAAGATGGTAACAATGTGCTTATATTTCAAGCTAATAAATCGTAATTTACAGTGGTTGTTTGTGATACTCTGAAAAATCCAACTGTTGCTTTTTGCCTTAATCTTATAGTTTGTTTATTTTCTTCTTTTTGGGAATCAACTGTATTCAGTCACTGGCACCACCAGGCAGTCCCAGACATTTCTGGGGTAAGACTAAGGAGTAACACAGATCCCAATCTTCTATTACTTCTTTAGATTAACTTTACAGTCCATATTTGCATCAGACTTAAATCACTGGACTCAAGGAACTAGGTGAGGAACTAACCTTTGAAAAATTACCACCTCAAAGCATCATACAAAATCAGGAAGTAATGATGTGGAAATAGACTTTGTTTTTGGAGAAATAAATGTGACAAAACACCCTCATTCTCATGACCTACAGGAGAAATTCAGACGGGCAAAATTGCTTTTAGTTGCTTGTTTCATAAACACAGCATTTTTTCAAAAATAAAGACTAAGATTTATTTTTTTTTCTTCCTTAATAATTTAAAAGATGGCTTTCTCCCTAGAAGCTTCATCACTGAAATGGGAAAGAATGAGTGAAAAATCAAAGGCAATGGGTCAGCTTGGAGGTTATCATCAATAATTCATTAGGCTCTGTGGTGCTGTTCTGGCCTCTTATGAATACCATTTATTTCATCTTGTAATTATATTAAACCTAGCTGGGATGTTCTCAATATACCTCAGGACCTTTATCTTTGGTGAATATTAGTATTGCATGTATAATGTATATTATTTGTAGTAGAATTATGCAGGTGAACCATTAACAACCACTGTGCTCTTTGTTGGAATTTTATTATCCATTTCCCTTTTTGTTTATTTATTTTTTAACATTGCAAATGATAGGAGAAGGAAGCTGGCAGCATCTACCCTGCTGGCAAGTCATGGCTGGGTCCTAGAAACATGGACTTGGACAAGCTGGAAGAGCAGGGCTCTTCTGTGCCTGATTTTGCTTAAATTATGGGCATCTATACTTTTATAATTTATTTTTTTTATAATTGAAATTCAGCTCTAATTCCCCAAAACAGACTGAGAACACTGAAGACCTTCGTGCAAGAAGAAATACCAGTCCCACTGGTATTACTGTAACTGGCTGTGAAAATAGAAGATTACAGTCTGAAGGCACAAAAATCTTCCCATAATAATTAAACCTTGCTGCAACCATGACTGCAGAGCATCAACACACCTGTGCTGCAATACTGGAAATGTGCAAAATCAAATAATGGCAAATTTCACCTATTTCAACTACAACTGATGCTCTATCGCATTAACAGCATGATATAAGAGAGGTACAGAAGTTCACAAGCTCCAAACTTCAGAAAATGCCACAACAATCCATCTCTGCACACACAGCTTATCCCCAAACTGTATCCTGATTTGATTTCCAGTTAAAAATAAAAACAAAAACAAAAACACACCACCCTCACAAAAAATTACCAAAGCAAAACAAAATACCCAAAAGGATGAACAAAAAAAGAAACAAAAAACTAAAAAACATAAACCCAGCTCATGGCAAATTTGCTTCTACTGATCACTTTCCATGACATGATAACGCACATGTCACAGACACCCCACTGTGTAAATTAAGGTAACAGTTGTATTTTGGAAACACAATCAAAGCATCCTTAGAAGTGGATTCTCTTCTCATAAAAGTTTTTTATTTATATAATAGGTTTAATTTCTACTGCAAATAGCTATCAGTAAGGCCACTCTCTATTAAGGTCTAAATTAAGCATGAAGTCTACATAAGATGTCTAAAGGAACTGTGCTCTTTTGACCTAATACTTTCTTTGGGGTTTAGTGTCAGATATTGGCAGCCAAGAAGTTTTTGTTGCAAGGTGTTTGCTCAGTGAAAATCTAAGATTAGCCAAACCTATTTCATTGAAACCAGCCCCAAGGATTTCCCTTTGTAGCCAGAGCTAATCAGGGGGGAAAAAAGTTTGGCCTCGAAAGAACACAATCAACAAAATACTGCAGGCAGTTTTAATGAAAACCTAAGAGTCACTGATGAGGCACCAATCATACTAAAAAATGATGAACAAAGTCACCTGCCCTTAGGTCAACACAATCAAGAATGCATTTTTTGCAAAAGAACAATTTTTTGCACTTTTCAAACATGTATCTAATAAACACAACTGTCAAAATCCGTGGCAGAGAAGTGTTATAAAACTCTTGTATGTGAGCAGCACCAATATACATTAATAGATATATGTATAGAGCCCTGTATTCAGAATTGAAGGCAAAGCCTAAAAGTCAGTGATTTTTAATTTCTATTCATTTTTTCTATTAATTAGAGTATGATTTAAAATAATTTAATTGTTTTGATTTCCAAAGGATGGAAATGCATAGTGTGTCAGATTTTCAGGACATGAAAATCATAATTTTTATTCCTATTTTGTTTAATGTCTGCACTTTAAAGCTTACCTGGTCAAATACACTTCAGAAAATGTGCTTACATATACAGTGTCATATGTAAAATATGACACACACACATACAACATCATTGCAACCAAATCCTTTTTTTTAACCCTTATTTATTAATTTTTCTATAGATTTCTTTTGGGCTTGTCAAGTACCTGATTAACTGTCTTTGAGAGGATTTTACTGTGCACTAGGAGCAGTCATTCCCTACTGCATAGACTGAACACTCTCCTCCAATGCCAGAACTTCTGTATCATTTTAGAACCTAATTAAGAGGTGTTTCTGACACAAAACTCCCAAGTCAGCAAGAGCAGATTGGAGAAAAACTCTCTTGACCAGTCTCTGCAAAATGAAAACAATTGATCTGATTCACGTACTTCAAATGCCATTTGCCTTATGTCTTTTCTTTCTCCAGCATCACAAGTGAAATCAATAGTGCTCCAGGTTTCCTGATTAGTTTACGGAGGTAAAAAGTTCCCTGGTTTTGTTAGAAAAGTTTTATTTTGAAGAGAACCATTCTTTTTAGAATGTTCTTTTAAAGGAACAAGGAGGCAGCTACAGAAATTAAGCTCTCATCTCTATCACATTAATAGCAAGCTTCCTATCTACTTTCTTCAGTTATTAAAACAAATGAACAAACAAACAAAAAAAAAAAACACCAAAATCATCAATAAGAGAAACCCAAAATCTCAAGCAAACTAAAGAAATTTAGATGGAAATTCTGCTGCCTAAGCATGAGATAATTTTTTTCCAATTTTGAGCCATTCCTAATCAGGAAAAATTCCCATTTGTCTGGCAGGTATGAAAATTTCACCACATCAGAAAACAACCTCTGCCTCAGCCTGAGATGAAGTTTCTGCTATCCAAAATTCAAGTGACAACTCTGATTCCTGCCTGTTACCCTCCAGGTAGTCATAAATCTCAACATGAGAGATACTCCAGGGAAAAACAGACGGTGAGTTTAAGATGGGATTAGAATGACCAGTGGAGGGATAATGAAGATCTCAGAAAACCAAAACAAAAATTAATGGGCGTACAGCCACTGGTAGGCTGGGGGTGCACAAAGAGTTGGGAGGGGACAGAGCTGGGACAGCTAATCCCAGCTGGACAATGGGATATTCCAAACAGTGTGGCACCCTCAGCATATAAACAGGTGGAGAGGCTTCTGGGAATGGGAGTGACCACGGACTTGTTGATCATCAGTCAGCTGGTGATGAACAGTTGCACTGCACCCCCACCATCGAGTGGATGTTTCCACGTAAAGAAAAGTGTTTAAGTTTACCTCTGAACTTTTGAGGGAGAAGCACCAGAACCTTCTGTGCTTCTCTCATCATAATTGGCCCAGTGCCAGCACAAAGGCACCTACTGGATCTTTGATATGTGTAAATGTACCTCAAAAGCTGCAGCTGTTTATATTGGGCAGCTTGCCAAAAACCCTTCCTAAATCATTTAGTACTTAAGAATGAGCACAAAGCCCCTCGGTGCTTTTTGGGGTGCCTTAGCAGGTGTAAGGAGTTTCCCTGCACTGTGCATGACTTTTGTTCTTTTGTGTAGTTTATTTTCTCTTTAATTAAAACCTTTTTGCTTTTTTAAAACACACCCAATCAGCTGTCTTGCTAATTATTATTAAGCCATTTCTGGGAGGTCACTGGTTAACCCTCAGAGCTTGATACACCTTTCTGGGGCTCATAACACGCTGGCACCACACAGAAGTGTACCAGTGAACATTTGGTTTTATTTGCTGCACTTGTCTTTCTTGGGTTTTATGTCTCTCTTATTTTTTTCTTTTATCATTGTTAAATTATTTTTATCTCAACTTGTGAGTTTTTCTCACTTCTACCCTTCCAATTCCCATCCTCATCCCACTGGTGGGCAGTGAATGAGCAGCTGTATGGGGCTGAGTTTCTGGGTGGGATTGAACCACAACACAGAGCCATGCTGAAAAACAATGCAACATGTAACTAGTAAATTGTTGGGTTCCCTTTTCCTGGGGCTAATCCTATTCAAAAACTTGATGGTTTTTGTGTTAATTTCCAGTTTGGTTAATTACAAATCCCTCCCATGCATATTCCACTCAAATATGTGTAGATACAAAGAAATATTTGGGCACCTTCTCCTATTTTCAAGAGTTATGGAATTAAATCTACAGAAGACATATTCTTGAGGCATCTACAGGCAAACAAGCACCAAATGTGCCTACTACTTGTATAAATTATTCTAAATTTCTAAGATGGAGAGATAAAACTGACTGCTAGTGAATCTGTACATGAAATTCCTTGCATGGAAGTGTTCAGGTGTGTGAGTGTATTGCTTGGGGATAAGGTTTAGAGGTGAACATGGAGCTGTTGGATTAATGTTTGAAGCCAATGATCTTGGGGGTCTTCTCTAACTTTAGGGATGCTGTGATCCTATGAGATCTAAACCAGGATACTGGGGCAGCAACAGCCTGGAGAGAAAAATTAGGCTCAGGTGTTTGTTTGAGGCACCTTTTCATTATTACCCTTTCATTAAGGCTTTGGGTGAAACTCAGAAATAATGGAATTCATAGACCTTCAAAGTCTTTGGCCTTTGCAGAGTGACTGGCAGTAAGATTTCTTTCTGGTACCATGTTTTTACTCCAGAACTCTTTGAGTTTAGTCTTATAAAACAAAACCACTATTTTATTTCATCATCCATGATATGTCCTTACTGTATTTTAGACCCATGAGCTAAGTGATAAGCTTCTTTATGTAAAAACTGATTACTTTACATCAGATCTCATTGTTGAAGCTCTTTAGATTGTTCTGCCATTGAATCAGATACATTCAATCCCTGAACTGTTTGTTTGGAGTTTTTTGTAGTATTATTCTAACACTTCACTCAGTCAGAGGATGAGCTTGACTCAGTGTGCTTAGATGAGGATTAACTTGTTCACATGCTCCATACAGCACCAAAGATTTGAGGGAGTTGTTTGAACATCTCTGGTTCCTGCCAACACAGAAATACAGCCCTGCATACAGACATCTGTTTCTGCTGGAGGTTTGTGCAACAGAAAAGCAAACACACCTGGAGGCAGGGGAGAGCTAAACCACTCCAAATGCTCTGCAAATTCTCCAATGTGATGTCTTTATTTCACCTCTTAAAATGTAATTCTCCCTAGCACCACAAAATAGTTGTCCAGCTCTTTTTAAGTCTTGGTTCTGAGGTTCTCGGCAGGATTTTGTAATGTCTGTTTGTGTGGAGGAGCAGAGTCTCAACACTTGGGGTATGTAAACTTGGACTAAAAGGGGGAAAAAGCCTGAGGGAGCCGGGGTTGTTTTTGGAGTATTGGTGGATCTTTGGAAAACTTGGCTGCACTTTTCTTTCTGCACTCAGTGAAGGTAATTGTCTCACTGAAGGTGATTCTTTTACTTTTGGTTTCCTACACAGATTGATTCTGATTCCAGCAATTATTACCCAAATCCATTCCTAAGGCACGTTATCATCCATTTCCTTCATTCTTCACATACTGCCAAAATTCTAATGGCCATCAACTTCTTTCCTCAACATATAACATAGGAAAACTGCAGATAAGTTTAACTTTCCTGAAAGATATTTCTGAGCAAGCAGCTTGGTAGTTTTGTGGAACCGTTTCAATGGAATATTGACATTAACCTGTATTTCACTGTCTCAGGACAGCACATCAATTTGGAAAAGCTGTCTCAGGTATGGAAGTAACCTAGTGGTGGTTTTGCCCCATAAAAGAGTGAAGCAAGAACTATTTATGCCCCAAGCTGCAAAAATATGGCTGTATTCTTTCCCCCACAGAGCAAACTTGTTTGCTAAATCCATATTTTTCTCACCAAATTTTGCATTTTCAGAGTTCATAATTTTCTTGGTCCTATCTCAACACATGCTCTATCCTTTGAACCATCTCATTTTCTTATCAGAGCTATCAGCTTCTCCATTGTCAATAAAAATGCTGTTAATTGCTCCAGCACAGCTTTTGTGCCTCTCTGTACTATATCAGTTTAGACAGCATTTCAATTTCCCTATATTTATTTTGTGTGTCTAGACTTTTTCAATATTTTCCTTCAGAAAACAGGAAGTGTTTTACAAGTCACTGAAATCACCCACAACAATTTTGGAGTTGATAAAGCCAACTTTTAGGTCTTTAAGTGATTTGTCCGAGATGAGTCAGTAAGTACAGCTATAGACAAACCCTGGAGATTTAAAACTTGCTTTTTTCTCTGACCACAGGATGAAAACACTGCTGGCTCACCAGGCTGCCCTTACTCCTTCAAGTGGAATTTATTCCACCCCTACATGGCCTCTGAAGTCCCATTTCTGTGATAACACATAGATTTTTCATTACCTCTTGATGAAATGCTTAGTACTAGTGTTTTTTTAATCCCACTCCAGGCAAAATAACTGGAAAGGGATAATAACCAGATCCTAACATTAATGGATCTTTGGCATACTTTTCTTCTAGAATAATATGAGATAAACAATACTTAGACCAAGATTTTTTTTTAAAGGTTTTTAAAACTTCCAGAAATTAAAGGTGCACCTAGGCCAAAACTCAAACTTTTGGAGGCTCCTTTTCCCTTGAAAGGATGACTACTTCTGTAATTATCCTCCATCCCGACCCCCATTCTTACAAAAATGTCTTCAGAGCAATGTCAAATAGTAAAACAAGTCCAACCCTTTCATTCTAGATGCAGAGGAATGTTTTGGGTTTCTTTTTTCCAGCAGGATAGCTGGATACGTTTCTGTTTCCCTGCACATGCATCACATTGCACCCTTCACACGCCACTTCTTCACTCACAATCACCTGCTGCACCTTGTTTAGATTCTTGCCTCGAAAGAAGGATCTATCTGTGCAGTCAACATCAGTGTTTCCAATATTAAAATAACAAAAATTCTTTTGACTTAGAGATAAGAGAATCATAATCCTCATTAAAATGAGGATTTCTGCATAGATTCCTAAGCCACATCAATTTGTGTTTTAATCTCAAATCTTTGAAATTGTGAGTTCCACTTTGTTTCTGCCAGATGAAGAACAAAGTCTGACTACCAGCAGCATGAAATTGAAACCCTTGTTTTATGAAACAGTTTTAGTGGTTGTGTGCTGTGCTGAGCTAATATGACACATTATATTATATTATATTATATTATATTATATTATATTATATTATATTATATTATATTATATTATATTATATTATATTATATTATATCTGAAATATTATAATGAATTTTGTGAGGTTCACATTAGTTTGAAAGCATTCTTTGCCCAGTTTGTGCTATCATCATTTGCAAGTCAATATAAAAAGGAACATAGCAGGAAAGCTAATCTGGTGTGCATTGTATTGGTCTCTTTCTCATTAGTGTCAGAAATTAATTGCAGCATACACAAATAACTCAGGAATTCTGCTTCTCTCCTATAGTTAGTGAGTAAGAGAATATTCAGCAGAAGGCCTCTGAGGGACTCTGCCTTGCACAAACTCTCAACCACAGAAAAGATAAATTTCTAAGTAATGCACTAATCTAAATCTAAATCTAGATATAGATATATGTCTACATATAGACATACACATACATACACATGAATAATATATTTAGTTATGGCCCTAGGAACTCTCCAACTTCAGAACTGTGGCAGGGAGTTGGGAACAGAGTGACACTATGGACCAGCCCTGACCCTTGGATGGCCTCTCTTGGACTCAACATTAAGGGAAAGCCCTCAATTTTCATAATGTGTGTACTTCCTTACTATTAGAGAGTAAAAAAAAAAGTAGTAGATAATAATTATAATATAAAATAAATACATATAAGAAATATTATACATATAAATACAATGATAATATAAGTTAAAACCTTCACCTCTTTAACACTTAGAATTTTCTGTCTTCACAGTAACATTATTATATAGGAACAGCTTCAATCCACTTCTTCCCTTTCAATTCCTCAGCACCTCAAAAAGTTTCATTATGTTCAATTAATCAGAGCAATTTCCAGTGCTTGTTTTCTTTATTGTTTTAAAGACTTTCTGTCAGGACACCTCTGGGATTGGACATCTTGGCAGTGGCCATTGCTGGTGGATGGACCTCTTTAATCATTGGAGTTTAGCATCTCACAGTGATCAGCATTATCCTCCTGTCAACCCCATGATGCTGGGCAAGATCGATGCCCCTTCCCTGCTGGCCTCTGCTCCTGGATTGCTCTTGATTTATTGTGTCTGGAGATTGGCAAGGGGATGCAGATAGCTTTTAATCAATCACAGGGTGGGGATGGAGTTACCCCACTGTACACTGCTGGTCTATAAACCCACGTGTGTCAAGCACCAGGGGGTTTTCAGTTACCAAAGACAGAAGCAAGGAAACATTCCTGGTTCAAAAAAACCCCCAGAGCATGTTATTCACAGTTAAGCTGCAGATCCCCACGGAAGAGGAAGATGTTGGGAAAGATGAGACAGGAAAACTTACAGATATGATTGCCTGGCAAGAGATTCTAAAAATATACAAACCTGTGAGTGAAATAGAAATGAAAGCTAGTTTTGAGATGTAGGCATGGCAGGCAGGAAGACAGTGATTAGCTGGAGATGGGTTGAGTGATAGCAAACAAAGGAGCTCGAGAGAGTAGCCCTGCCAAGGTACCAGGGAAAAGGTAGATAAGAAAAGTAGTCTTTAGAGTTTAGAATGCAGAATGATATGGTAATATGGCAGTTCTCATAGGCTGTATGCAAAGTCTGTAGGTTTTGTATCTCATGCCGGTTGGTCACTGTAAATTAGAATACTCAACACAAAAGGAGATAGAATGTATTGTAACAAGGACCCTCCCTCTCTTACTCTCTCACTCTCTTACCTCTTGCCCTTGCTTCTGCCCTCCCTCTCTCCCTCTCTCTCTCTCTCGTTGGGGCACCCCTTCAGCCTAGGCTGGTGGCTGTAGGCAGGCCGTTTTACCTACGATTCGTGCAATAAAACCATATGTTCTAAGAGGTCTCAGGTCTGCAGAGAACCCTCTCCCTGCTGTCAATAGATGTTCCTACATGGCAAGCTGTTAGTGGGGCAGTGCTTAGCCTTTGATTTTGCAGCTCATAAAATGCCAGGACACAGAAGTGTGGATTACAACCACAGAGTGGTTTATGTCACAGGCTTTATAAAGTGACCCCGTTTCCAACGTTTTCCAAGCCCACAGTATGGCAGCAACTTCAGAAGGAGGCATATAAAGGTGACATAAGAATGAACAGGTCTAATATATTTTTTAAATTATAATCAGTGTTAATTATAGTACAATTCTGGTTATATAATGTAATAATGTCAGTTCTGGGTGTTTTATAATCCAATAGTGTCCTGGGTTGAAGAGTATTCTATCACCATCTTCATGAACTGTTGAAACCAGGTGAGGCAGTGCTCCTTGCCTCCCCCACTCTGATTATCTTCTGTTAATGGGCCCATCAGCACCTTTGCCACATGACTCACAGATAACCCCCTCCTGGACTATCTCCTGTTAATGGGCCCATCAGGCCTTATCACATGACTCACCATCCCATTGTGAGATGCTCCGCCCAGAGGGAGGAACCAAGCATTCCAGCCTGGATATAAGCTGAGACTCTGAACACCAGAGGGGCGCTTACCCACTGGATTCCCAGAGGACCCGAGCTACCAGACCTTTCTACAGGATCACTGCTTCAGGAAGACCACCTCATCTGGACTGCTTCCATCACTCTGCTCAGGTTGCATTCTGACTCTGTCAGTGGTCTTTTGTATTATTGCATCTATTTTATTTTACTTTCTTTCCTTTCTTCCTATTAAATTGTATCTCTGACTTGGAGCCTCTCATTTGTTTTGTTTTCAAACCACTACAAATAGGTAAAATATCCCAGCTGCTGCTTATACTTTTCTCAGAAAGCAATTCAAAACTGAACAAATTGTTCTAGGGTGCACCACAGGAATATGGAATACCCTGGTAATTTCATACATAATTTGGAGCATTTAACACTTTCTTTTTGATGAGTTTTTGATTCTTACAAACCAGATTGGAGGTTTGCTGTGACTTTTGTTGTGTCTCTTACACTGACTTTTCTAAAATATGAAAAGAGACTAAATCCATATTAAAATGCTGGAGCTGTAGATGGTAAAGAGAAGCATCCACACTTCAGAGCTAATTTTTATTCAGTACGTGACTTTGTTGGAGTTACTAGAAAGTTCTCAATACCTTCCAAAGTTTCTTTACAGCTTGACTTCACTAACTTTTTATATCATTCAGGATGCTTCCCACTGTAATTGACATGTCTAGGCCTTGGTCTTTATTTCATATGCAACAGACAGCTGTCCAAACACAAGAAAAACCATAAGGTGTGATTCACTTTGATTCATCCCCTCTTCCTCTCGTCCTTAAGACATTGGCTGCATCTAAAAACTCAGCAGGGTATAAAAAAAACAAAGTTAAACTTGACAAGCCAACTTCATCTCACATGTTTAATGATACCTCTCTGCTCCCTGCCCACATTGTCATCTTTAACACAAATGGGTTTTATGTAAATGAACAGTAAATTATCTTAAAAGAAGATTCTAGACTAGACTTTTGCACCAGTATGGTGTGCAAAATGAAGTTTAATGTTACAGCCATTACAGATGTTCAGGGGAAAAGAAACTTTCCTAAATAAATCAATCTTTTCTGAAGATTTTTTAGAGGATGATGAAAAAACAAACCTTGTAAAAGAACACTCACAACATCTGTGTACAGGACAAGATACAGAGAAAACAATTAAAACAAAGAACACACATATAAGGGAGAAAATAATATTTTATCCACTTCAGTTTGCCCTGTGTGCTAATTCAGCCATGAGTGCCAGGGGTTCTCATGGAATTCACAGAATGGGTTGGGATTCTCTCTTAGCATAGAAATCAGAGGATAAACGCTTGCAACTGAACTTAATCTCTGAACTCCCTTTCTAATCAGTGGAGAGAAACAGAGTCTTTCTTGGAAGCCATTTAGATGACCCATCTTAAACATCTGATTCCTGGAATTGCCTGTTTCTCTGTCCATTAGAAAAAAAAAAAAAAAATGGAAGAAACAGAAAGAGTAGGCAGCAGAATCTTGTCTAAAGCTGAGTGCACAATGTGCACCACTCCGATACTAAACAAATCCATGAGGGAAATTTTCATCAGCAACTGAAAAATTTTTGAGAATACAAGGATAACTCAAATTCCCCTCCAGCTTTCCTCCAGGCAGGCTGGATTTGCTAGAAAAGTTTCATTCCCTCCTTTCCCTTCAACAAAAAAATTCTTACTGTCAATAAAGTCCTTTTGTAAAAAGGTTGATCATCATGATCGCATTTCTGCATGAAAATTGGATCTATCTATAAATTGAAAAAGTGCAAAGGTGACTGGAAACAGACTAGACTAAAAGAGGAGGGATTTTGACTAGGTGTTAGAGAGAAATCCTCTCCTGTGAGGGTGGTGAGGCCCTGGCCCAGGGTGCTCAGAGAAGCTGTGGCTGCCCCTGGATCCCTGGAAGTGCTCACAGCCAGGCTGAATGGAGTTCTGAGAAACCTGGTCTAGTGCAGGGTGTCCCTGTCTATGGCAGGGGATGGAACAAGGTCATCTTTTTTGTGAATGAGTGAAACCAGTTAAAGTGCTGCAGCAGTCAGCTGAGAAGCAGAAAAACTTAAATATTGTGTGCTGTGCCCTGCATGAGGAGCCGTGATGTGGGGTACTTGTTGTCACTCTGCAAAGCCACTTCAGAGCCTGCTGATCCTGCAAAGATCCCCAGGGACTGCTCCTGGTGGGTTGGACATTGCTGACAGTTGCAGGGGCTTGGCTGTTAAGTAGCTCTGTAGCTTCACTTGCAGTTAATTCCAGCACGAGATGCTGTCCATCCTCATCTTCAGGTGCAGAAGCTCAAGTGCCCACTGTGCTTACAGTGAGATTTCTCACACGTAAAAATCTCCTTTGTGCATTGGTTGGCCGCCCTGGACCACTCTGGATGTTTCAATCTATGTGTCTGTCCTTTGCTACATCCAGCAGTCCTCTGGGGGACTTCTAAGATGCCTTCTGCAAGTGATAATGATGAATTTTTTTAAAAAATCAGGAAATCTAATGTAAGCATTTAAAGCAAATTAAAAGAGGCTGAAGTGATGAGATAAACTAGGAGGCACAGAGGTGGAGTCAATGAACAATGTGCTGTTCCCAAAATGTCTACTGTTGGATTTGATCACAAGGGCTCTGCTTGGTCTTTTTTGATTGTGTTCCTCCAGGAGATGATTTAGGAGGTTTTTAACAGATTGCAATGTGGAATAAAAATCATTGAATAGAATCATGGAATAGTTTGTGTTAGAAGAAGCCTTAAAGACCATCTAATTCCACCTCCCTGCCATGGTTACTCAAGGCTCCATCCAACATGGCCTTGGACACTTTCAGGGATCCAGGGGCAGCCACAGCTTCTCTGAGCACCCTGGGCCAGGGCCTCCCCACCCTCACAGAAAAGAGCTTCTTCCTCCTAAATGTCTAATTCCCTAATAAAGGAAAATGAGCTTGTTCATGTTTAATACTTCTTAGTTTATTGAAATTAAATCATTTCGGAAGCAATGAAAACTCTGTTGCTATGGACTCCGTAAAAGCAGATCAACAAATGTTTCTGTGGGCTTAAATAAGGAAAATCTTTGGAGGAAGTGATAATATAACAAATTCACAGTGTGAGAAGAGCACAATAACTCTGTGCCACCTCTGAAATAATCTTGTTTCACTGCTGACAGAACAGAAGATTTGGCAAAAACTAGTAGCAGAGTAAGTTTCATTGGCAGTAATCTAGGATAGACACTGAGAAAGTCAGATACCTTCTGAACAGTATTCCTGACAGTGTTAAAATTATTCCTCAGTGTAAAGTTTTTGCTATCTACTATGTCGTATCTCTGTCCATCATAGAGGTAAAAATTAAAATTAAATACAACTGTACTTGTCAGACACAGTTCATTTTACATAGCAGCTGTACTCACAGTGTTAATCTGGTGTCGAGAATACTGATCAAGGGCATTTCTGGATCAGTACTTCTGATGAGTGGAATGCTGCTTGTTCTGAAAGCACTGCCAACCACCGGCCAAAAGCAGTTTTCCCTAATGAGTGACATAAAAGATAAATTAATGGAACCTGCAAACCTTATTTCTTCCAATCCACACCTCTTTCTCAGGAGGAATAAAGAATTACACTCAGAAGAATTACACTCAGAACTAGACCAGCACCACTACAGTTAGGGCAGTGGGTAAATATTCTACCATGAAAAGTTTACCAGTGCAACACTTCTGACAGCAATTTCTGACAGACTGAAGCCCAGGATCTTCATCTTTGATCTGTTACAGTTCTCTTCTGGCCTGGTTGTAATTTGGGTGCAAAGTATCAGTACCACTACATTACTACATTTAAAAAAAAAAAATCCATAATCTATATATTTAGCTACATGTGCTGCTCACAACTAACAATTTATTCACATGATTGTTCTGTAAAATTCTAAGGGATTTCTCATCAGACAACTTGATTTAAACAAAGGATTCCATTGCTCTACCTCTTCATATGTTTCTGAACAGTAACTAACATCACATTAGTCATGTTCTGGAAGAAATAAACTCTTTTCACCCAGCTTTTTTTTCCAGTTATTGCCATAGTCTCCTATTTATAAGTGCTTAATGGTGGTGTAAGCTACAGGAATGCATTACCACTTGTGCTGGTTACATAACTATTTAAATAAGAATAGGTCTTTTCCCTAATGTCCTAGTTTATTTTTAATATGGGGAAGAGGAAAACACACAATTCTAAATATTATTTAAATGAAAGGTTTAGGTTTTTTTTTGGTGCCCCTTCCATTCCTGGGGAATATCACTTCTCCACTTGGTTTTGGTTGTTCCATCAGCATAAGTTGTTCTTCAAGGATTCACTCTTTTTCCAGAGCTTTTTTTTATTCTGCCAGATGATCTGTCTTAATTCAGATTTCCACAGGAACTGTCGTGTTTTCCCTTCAGAGGGCATTGATCCAGCATGTGTGAGCAACAGTTGGTTCCTTCCATGAGCAGAGTAGTAGATTCACAGGTTTTAAGGACAAAAGAAGCCATTTTGCTAAATAAATCTGTTTTATTATAAAGTGCATATCTTTTGTACTTAGTCTTTAACTGTGCTGCTCTATGTATTCTACAAGCTTCTACTTCAGGTTTTAAGTCCAATTCTCTGCTTTCCCTGGTTTCCCCATTCATTTTTGTCCTAAATTTGTTTGGACAACAAAAACAAATAGTTTGACAGCTTTACAATGATGCCACCAGCACATTCCAGTTTCAAAAGTGAATGTTTTGGTAATTTTGAACTTTTGGTCATTTCTTTCATGTGAATTTCCAACCATTCTGCTTTCAAAAAGCTGCTTTGGCCAGCTGCTTTGACCACCCTTCCCTTAGTACATCTTACTGACTAGGGCAAGTGCCTCTAATTTCCAAACGTTTATTTCTACATCCCAGCATTTTTAGTACATATATTAATCTGTAAAATTATAGAATAGGAAAATGTCTTTGAAAACCCTCAGGATTTTCTGTCACTCATGCTCTTTGCTATTGACAACAATCAAATTTTTTGATATTTACTCAAAAAGAAATATGTGTGTATTTTGTTTTGTGCTGTGCTATGCGTGGTTTGTAGTTTTTGTTGTTTTGTTGCTTATTTACAAAGGAGATATGGGAATTCTTGGTTCAACTGTGTATAGAATAAAACATCAAACAATAAGTTAGAAAACTTTTAGACAAAAAAGAATAAAAGCAGAGGAAAACAGATTATGTGGTAGATAATGGATAAACAAAGAGTGGCGGAAAGCAGGGACAAGAATTTGAAATATTAAGAATAAATCTGGAAAAAAGGTATCATATAAGAAACAAATTATAGAAGAAATTAACAATGTATGTAAGGAATAAGGAATCACTCACAATCAAATCTCAAAATACAGGACCTATTAAAAAAATTACTTTTCTTGCCCCCATATTTCACGTTCAGAGCATTCCCATCTTGAACCATAGTGGACAAAAATATGCCAAATTTCATGAAGTGATTATTAAAAATAACAGAAGTTGGATAAGTATTACAGTGGTCCCAGTGTAACCTCTGACCAAAAAGATCCTAAAACAGTAATTACAAAATAATTGAGAAGGTATCAAGAACAAACGACATTCCCTGTTTCTAATATTAATTCCATAGACATCAAAAGCTGTATGTGTAACTAGGTCTGAAAATCCAGTTTGTTGTTTCCAACACCTTTGGTCATAAATACAGTATGTTAGAAAACTTCATGGATTACTCAGCACAGGAATTCCGATGCATTTCCTGAACCCCAGACATTGGGGTTTAAAGTGCCAGAATTATATAAATGGCTGTGTTAATTTAACAAACATAGTCTGAGAATAAAGTAAAGTGGGACCAAAATCTGTCAGAGTCATATTTTGTGGATTCAATTATAACTGATGCAAATTTTATTTCCGTGTGGCTTCCTGGAGAAGCATCCAGCCAGCCCTTCATAGAATTAATTAAATCAGAACTCAGTATCAAACTAACATCTTAACCACTGGGCATTTATTCCTTTATAGACAGAGCTTTAGGGAAAGTAGAATAAATAGCCTCCTGGAGAGACCAGGCCTCTCTCCAGCATGAAAGTGATGTACAGCTGCAAACCAATTAGGCTGAAAAGTTCCCATATGTTTAGCCAAAAAGAACTCACTCCACTAGCTAAACAAATCCATTGACTTAAAAACTCCCAGGATCTTTACTTGAAAACATCCACACCTAGGGATCTCTTAAAAGATATTAAATCAGTGATCTTTAAACACTGCACATCCCTTACAAATGTCAGCCATTTTTCTGCAAGCTGTGAATGCTTAGCTGAAGTTCAGCTGCCCAAATGCACCACAGCTGCCTCCAGCCAGCCATAACACAAATGAGGCTCAAATCTCACAGTTATCAATCACACACACAGAATCAGAGAATCACAGAATCCCTGGGTTGGAAGAGACCTCCAAGATCATCAAGTCCAATCCATGCCCTAACACCTCAACTAAACCATGGCACTGAGTGCCACATCCAGTCTTCTTGTAAACACATTCAGGGATGGTGACTCCACCACCATCCCAGGCAGGACATTCCAATATTTTATCACCCTTTCTGTAAAAAACCTTTTTCCCTATATCCAACCTATATTTCCCTTGGCACAGCTTAAGACTGTGTCCTCTCGTTCTGTCAGTTGCTGCCTGGAGAAAGAGACCAACCCACACCTGACTACAGCCACTTTTCAGGGAATTGTAGAGAGTGATAAGGTCACCTCTGAGTCTCCTTTTCTCCAGGCTAAACAACCCCAGTATTCTGCGTAGACATTACCAAAGCAGGTGAAGGCAACCCAACAGATTTATTCCAGATATTCCAAGTCACTTAATGCCTCGGTGTCATGACCCATGGACATGGGGCACAATGTTTGTTATAAATTATCCTAAGACTGAACAAAGACTCCAGCCCAATGCCAGGGAACTCTTATGTTTTTATTATAAAGTAGCCTTAAACTCCAGCAATCAGCCCACTATTTATTCTCAAGGAGTTTGGCCAACAAGATATTAATTTTACAAGGACTTAATCCAATTCCCCAGTCCTCCTACAAACTTCTCAAAAATTCTGGCTAACAAGCCCTTAATATTTTACAACACACTTCCACAGGATACCTAAAGTTACTTCTAATTACACTTTTCCTGTGAAATGGTCAGAATGTTTGAGACAAAACAACCCTATGCCTGGTGCTCCACACTCAGCACATTTTCATTGCTTTTCAGCAGCAGCAGAGGCACAACCAAAGAGGTTCAATTTACAAACTCACTTTTCTTGGTCTGACCATGAGGTCTGGGATTCAGTTCTTGAGGTCTCTCAGAGAATTATTTCTTTTAAAAAAGAAAATCCTCACTTCAGCTGTCTTCAGAAAGTGCTGGTGGAGGAAATGATTGCTTTTATAAAGAGTGAAATCCACAATCATGCTGACCGAGATTCTAGGAAAACATTTCTCATTTTGATTCAGAATTCCTTGGGCCAAGGGAGAGTGAAGTTAAGTCATGCCGGTGCTTTATGAGTGCAAATAGTAGAGCTTCTTGTCTTTCAATCACCCAAAGAATCTGGGGGAGGAAAAAAGTGATCTTGTTGAAAACTCAATTTCCAAATGAAAATATATAGGAAGACATTACTTTGAGCAATTTAAATGGCTTAGCTTTAAAATAACCTTTCAAAATCAAAATTTTTGTCTGAGTGAAACTCATTTTTTATTTAATTCCTTATGTGTTGAACCAGTTCTGATGTAAAACTGGACGACAAAAAAGTGTAGGGTATGTGGGGTTTGCTTTTTACCCTTCAGTCTTTAGTTTCTGCGGTTTTTTTTCCTGGAGGGTGGGCAAGGAAGAGTCAGGAAAGTCTGTGGCTTCTAAATAGAACAAAATGGAAAACTAAGAAAATGTGAAAGATTCGGGAGGATGGATGTCAACAGGGAAGAAGTTAATATAGTAAAAATTCATTATATTATAGGTCCAGGGGCCATAAAGACAAAACTACCTGGTTCCTCAGTGCATAGTAGCTGAAAAAATAGAGGCATTGTGTTGCTTCGTTTGGCCAAAGGTATTGTTCCAGGGACTCTGACCTAGTTTGTTAAGGAGTTCCAACTCCTGCTGGATTCATTCTAGGACACAGAGGTCCCTCCTCTACAGACATGGGTGATACACAGATCCCACGGCTGCCAGTGACTCTCTCAGTTTCTCTGCACAATTAACACAGCACAAGGGCCCTAGAAGCCTCTGCAAGAGTCATTTATAAAGCTTTATTCTCATTTACAGTGCACCCAGCTTTAGCAAACAGGTATGGTGGAAGGAAGAACTAGCCCACCAATACACCCAGGCAAAAAAGAGTAACAAGCCTCCTTCCTCTCTCATTATTGCTCACACAGGAAAACATTCCTTTCATTCTTCCTTGCCCTTGGAGTGATGGGGAATGTGCTGAAGTAGTCCTTCAGTAGCTTAATTACTTATCACAAATCTTTTAAATGAGTTTATTCTCATTAATGTGGCATCTGGGAAATGGGCATTAAACCATCAATGACCTTTTTGCTAATAAAAGGCCTCAAAGCCTGTTATTTGGAGGGTACTTCTCATACGGAGATTTACCTCCACTTCAGGCTAATCAGACCAGCTTTTCTTGCTGAATTTGAAACTGCTAGAAATGAGCATGCAGAGGCTTTATTTAGAAGATTGCCAGGCACACAGGCAGTGCTGCTGCTTTATTCTGCTGGTAACTTTTGCCACAGGGGACCATTCTCTACAAAATTTGGGTATATCTGTGCTGCCATTCAGCAAGTAACTGCAATAGGCAGGTGACAGGAATGGTGACATTGTAGAGGAATTGGGCGGAACATTCAGTTCAGCGTAGCTGTTGAGGTGTGCAGGTAGGCTTGTGAATGATTATTTCCATTCCATACAATACAAGGTTATTTCTTGTGAATGGTGCTGAACCCTTGGATTATCAGTCCCAGCTCTGTCCCAGCTAACCCAAGTGTGCCTGGATCCACCAGTACATCCTAAACCTCAGCTATGCTGGTCTAGCTTGGGCCAGAGTCTGTTTAAATAATCACAACCCATGAGGTTCTAAAGTTTATCCATTTTTAGCTTGTCAAGGTAACCAGAACACTTCTGGGTCACTTCCTATCTGGTAGGGAATTAAAAGGCATTTACTACAAGAATCTCTCCTGTGACAAAGTGAATGTATTTTATTTTAGTTTTCTAATAATTTCTAATAAATAAGAAGGAGACCAGAGCAGTCTGCAGCAACCTCTGGAGGGCTCTGCTTAAAACAGAAGGAAAAGGGTTCCTGGATTGCCAACCCGCTGTTATATCCAAGTTTTTCTGTGATTCCTGTAAAGCCTCCTTTCAGATCATTCGGCAAATTAAGTAAGGAAACCAGTGTCTTTTTGTAACCATTTCCACACTGTCTGTGCAAGGGTTCACAGACAGGTAGGATCTGTGTTGAGACATTCAACTACTTATTTCCTTACAGTCACACAAAGTTGCAAAAATTACACAAATTCAGTGCAAATTCAGTGACAATGTCAAGAAATAAACTGGGTTTTTTTCTCTGTGTAGATGTAAAAATGGAAAGGGAAATTGTACTGGAATCTCCTTTCAAACCATTCCTCACCAAGTTAAACTTGTCTTTGTTCACTGAAAGAAATCACCTAAAAAAATTGAGCAAGGCTGCTAATGGCAATGGTAGGGGATTTATGGCCTGGTGTCTTTCTCCTAAGATGGGCCAGGCACAGGTGAGCCCTCACCAACCCAGCCTTTAGCTGCAAGCACAATTCTCCTGATTTATTCCAGGATATTGAGACACAATATCCATCATTTCTGTTAGCCGTAGGCCCAGTTTTATGCTTCATGGAACTGATGGTGTCAGGCTGAAGAGTATGTTGGTGACTTGAAGTCAAGATATCAGGAATGGGATTAATCTGAGCAAAAGCAGACATTCCTGGTGTAGATAACTGCACTGTATCTTGTTGTCCTGCACTCCCTTAATAGGTAACAGAGAGGAGGAGGAGACACTAACAGTGCTATTCATCTTGTTCTGAAACAGGCATCTAAACCTGGGCAGATAAATCACACTTTAAAATGCTCCTTTTTCACACTAAAGGCTAAAGGACCTCAGCTGGACAAGTGAAAATACCTAGAAATGGGGCAAGGACCTCAGCCCTGGAGTGCACTTGATGCTTCTGGCAGAACAGCATGTTTTTTCCACCCTGTTGTACATTTTTTTAGACATCCTGCCTTCCTTCCTGTGTAAGGGGTTGTGGAAAAGGCAATAAAACTGTTTAGGGACAGCTGAAACAGTGTGACCATTCCAGGTATTCTTCAAAGGCAGTGCTGGATAAATCAAGTTTATGATGAACACAAGGTATCTCATTGTCACAGCACTTCTTCCTGTTATGTAGAAGAAAAGTTTGGTGCAAAACGATAGGTAAAATTATTAATTGTAAGGCAAAGCTGCCTTCAGGCAATGCATTCCTGTCTATCTGTACAGTGATTTCATCTTTCCCATTACATGTGACTGACAAGCTACAGTGAAGGAATGAGTACATGTCCTAAAATATCTACAAAATTCCTTTCCAGAATTCCATTTCTGATGACAGCAAAGTTCAGAGGGGAAAGGAAATAAAAATTAGAATTGAACTGTGTTCCTGTTGTGACAGCCATTAAAGGTACGTTTATCAAATGCATTGACTGCCATCAAAAATCAGACTTCCAACCTAAACTTGTAGTTCCTTCTGCAAAAAGAGGCTTTGTCTAGGAATCCCAGGAGGCTCAGACTGACAAAGGGAAGGAGGCTGTATGCCAGACACATGAGATGGTTAAACTGATGGAAAATGTTATGAAACAGGAGTTAAAAAAAAAAAAAAAACCTCAGTTTTTTTTTATTTCCTGGCAGAATCTGCTACTTTAATGTCTTTGGACAATCCTGATAGTATTGGAAATAAAGCATCAACATGCAGAAGGAGGAAAGGACTTTTAATGAATACCAAAATATTCAAATGCATATTTGCTATTCCTGGTGCAAGTATTAACAAGCATTTCAGTGCAAGGAAAATGCCAGCCAAACAGGAAGCAGTCTTAATGAAGTGTTGACAGTGTCCTAACTAACCCCCAAACATTACCCCTTTGCCATGAACACAGATCTCCAGAGACATTTTGAAGGACTGGCTTCCCCAGCACAGATTTGCAGGTTACCCAGAATGAGGCACAAGCCCATTGAAATGCAAGTGGTGGGAAAGAGTCTGAGTCATTGATGGGAGAAGTGATAACCTAAGGTAAAGCTTTGCTGCACTGCAATGCCCACCCTGAGGGTTCTCCAAAGGTTTTTGGTTTTTTCCTGTGTGAGGTCTGCATCTCAATCTAAATGCACCCAACCAGTGAACACACTAAACACAGCGCTTACATTAACACATGGCACCAGTAATAGCTTTATTTCGACAATATTTAATTAGATATCAAGCTGGAAGTAAACATCAAACCCAGGGATTGAACATAGAGATTAATGTGAGCAATAACTGCAGATGGGACTTATTTATAACAACAGACTATAACAAATCCACAACCAGCACATCATTGTACACCTGTTATTTTGCTGCAGGTCATAATAATTGAGAATTTCCTGGGCATAAACTAAAAGAGAATTATTATTAGTTGTTCATACCCTAAAGCACTTGAAGTATATCTAAGCCATCCCAATAGCTCCTGCAGGGAACAAGGAGAGTCCCCAGGTTATTTCCTTTGCTGACCCTCACAGATATTTACTGTGAGCCTTATGCTTGCCAGGTTAGGATGGCCCATGTTCATTCCATCTGAAGGGTGGAACAAGATGTTTGCTGACCATGGTATTTCCTCACCACTGCTTCATTTTGGAGCTGGAGCATGAAATACCCTTAAAGCAAGCTTTCAACTGTTGAAGCAGCCCTCTTGTTAGAGAGTAGAAATGAGCCCAGACACAAATTTCCTGTTTATCACAGCACAAAAAGCATCATGCGTTATTTCTCTTTACAGCTCAGCCACCCTGACTCCACCTATTCACTGACTCTGACTGCAGCAAGCTCCTACTGTAAGTTTCCCTTGCAGCCTCTGACTGCTGGTCTTTCCTGCTGAACTCTGACTGCAAGTATTGGTTTGTGGACTCTGACTGTAGGCTTTTACCCAGCTAGACTGGCTGCAGGTTCCAACAACAGGCTGTAACTGCAGAGTCACACTGACCTCGCAGCAGTGAGTCTCCCTCTCCCCCCAGGATCCTTCTTCTTCATGATCCTTCTGTTCCCTCTTCTTCGAGGTTCCTCCTCCTCCTCCATTATTTTCCCTCACTAGCTAACCCACTCCCTTTTATCACATTTATCTTTATTGGCTATAGCTGTGACTCATCAGGGGCAAGGCTGTATTGGGTAATGAACACAGCTGTTACTTATCAGGGATAAGGTCACCTGTATTCCCTTCTCCTACATTCAGCCCTGGACAAAAGCAAAGAACTGGGCACTACAGATTAATGCATTACAGGGAAAAGTTATAATAAAATGTGAGAAAAAATGCAGCAGCTGTGCGGAGGCTTGGAGCCAGATATGGGATGTGTTCATTGCCTTATGCAGTAATCTCTCTAACTTCAGATTTTTAATTTTTTTTCTTGTGTCTTTCCTTCTGTCTGTTTGTTGTGTTTTGTTGATTGTGTTGTGTATAGGCTGCAGAATTACCCCATTCTCTAACACATCTTCCTAAGCATGGATTGATTCAGACAGGCTGGAAGTAACCAGCCCAAAAATGAGAAGAAATGAAAGAAAGTTGTGCTGCATATCCATTTGATATTGAAATGTGGATAGATCAGCAGCACATACAGATGAGTATATATTTGTATTATTTTATAACATTAAATAGGCTTTAAAGAGTTGCTGCACCCATTCTGGTTACCTGCAGTTCCAGGGTGAATTAGAGTCCCTGCATGCAGTTTATGCATTTGTTTTATATTACACATCAATAAAAGCACATCAAATTCAAAACCACTCTCATTTATGGATGGAAACTTCGAGGCAAAACAGTGCAGCAGCTGCCTTGTTATGAGTTATAGGGCAGTCATTTGTTCAAGTCAAAGAAAATACTGCTGCACTTCCAGCTAAGCAAGTACAAAATGTGACCCCACGCTGCACCAAACTCCTGGCTTAAAAGTACCTGGAAAATTGATGAAATTATCCATTATTTTGGGGGCAATCTGAAAAGACAGCAGCCCATTACATCTGGTGTAGCTGTTCAGCCCTGCTACAAAGGGAGAGCTGTTAATGGGAACTAGAAATCCAAAGCACAATCACATTGCATTGACTGGCCAGTACAGATGTGGTGCTGTCAGAGACATGTAAAAACAAATCCTCAAATGTCCTGCAGTACATCATCTTTCACAGTGGGGGAGAAAGGAGGATATTGTCTCTCCTCTTCTTTGCTCTCCTCAAATCATAAAGTGGACATTCTCCTGACAAAATAAGGGATTTTAGCCTTTTGAGCTCAGCCCACTGGAATTCTGTACATGGACGTACAGCCTGCTTTGATTGTGGCAAACATTTAGGGAAGGGCATCCACAGAGAGCAGCTGCCTTTTGGAGCACATTGTGGACACTTAGAAAATAAAAAGGTTTTGCAAACTCTTTGCCCACCTCTGATCTTGGAACTGTGGGATAGACGCACCTGTGGGACCTCTCACTGAGAGCCTCGTTGCTACAGGGAGATAACAGGCTGCAGTTGTGCCTTCACTGGACATAGATGTGGTGGCCCACCTGAATACTTGTCACACAGAAAGTCACCAGGGCGAGATGGAGAAAAAATGGAGCTCCTGCAGATATCTCTGTGTGGTCTCCTCCCTGCTCCACTTCTCAGAGCCCCTTTGAGCCAAAGCCTGGCAGGGAGCAAAAACAAAAGCAAAAGAAAACAAACAAACAAAAATTTATAAAGCTGGAGAACCTCTCCTATGAAAACAAGCTAAGAGAGGTGGGTTTGTTCAGCCTGGAGAGGAGAAGATGTGTGGAAAATGTGGCATTGGCCGAATGAAATGAAATTAAAATTAACATTAATAAAATTAAAATTAAATGGTTTTAAGCTGAGGGAGAATAGATTTAGATTAGATATTAGGAAGAAATTCTTCCCTGTGAAGGTGGTGAGGCTCTGGCAGAGGTTGCCCAGAGAAGCTGTGGCTGTTCCATCCCTGGAAGTGTCCAAGGCCGGGTTGAATGAGGCTTGAATCAGCTTGGTCCAATGGAAGTTGTACCTGCCCATGGCAGGGTGCTGGATGACCTTTAAGATCCCTTCCAAACCAAACTATTCTCTGACTCTATGATTTAAATGGATAACCTTTCTTTTTTCTTTTTTTTTTTTTCTTTCTTTTTTTTTTTTTAAGTAATTGGAATAGCAATAGTGAATAAAAGAAAATGTTGCCCTTCAAGGCTTCAAAATACTTTGCAAGTGTTATCTCATTACCATTAAGTAAGGTAAATGCACAGTGTTCTTAGGCTTGTTTAATGCTTTTGGAAGGGGTGTCTTTTTCCTCCTGTGTCTAGCAATTAGCATAATTTTACAAATGCACTTTAATTACACATAAAAATAGAATAAATATTTTTGCACCATTTGGATTTAAACAAGCACTTAATTAAGCCTTATTAAGACCTGCCATATGCTTTGCATAACATAGGTTATTCTAAGTGCACCTGTTCTGGAAGTTTTCAGCTTTGGAGGAATTTACATTATTTGACATGGACAGCCTGGTATGTAACTGACTCAAAATTACAGATGCAATAAATAATTATGATTAAAAGCACATTAACACTGTAATAATTGGGTGGTTGTTTTGAAGGCTCCTAATTAGCCACTGTAGTTGCAAGGGCATCAAGCAGCACTTGTGAAGCACTGAGGATCTGGCAGGACTGCAAGTTCAGGGTCAGTTAAAAACTGTTATTATTCAAGTTACTGCCAGTTTTTGAGGCTAGGATGTGCTTCCTTGCCACTACTCAGCTCTCTCTCTGCCAGCTGTCACAATGAAATCTGCTGGATTTGTTTGCTTCAATCCTAAAACTTTCTAAGTTATAGGGCCCAAAAGACCAGTAGCTCAAAAAGATGATTTTCCTTTCCTTTAATTTCACCCAGTTCCTCTGAGTTTTAACCTAGTATTTCATGCTTGACTTTGTGCTTGACTAAAGCATAGATTGTTTTTGACAGTGCAGATAGAAGAAAATCTACAGGGTTTTTTTTTATTATTTTTTCCTAAAGGGACCTGGGGATGCTGCTCTTCCTGAGAGGGAATGAATTAAGTCCAAGTTTTGGCATTATTTAAATCCTCAATTAGTATTACTTTTCCTTTCATCTATCACTTTTTCTTTCTCTGAATATTCTTTTACTTTATTTTTATTTCTTTTTGCTCTCTATCCATTGAAGGAAAAAAATGAATAAATATTTGCTTTCATTTGAACTGAAAAAAATTAAAGACTTTTATACACACATTTTTGCAAACACTGAGTTTCTTGAATCAGTACAGCTCATATCTTCTTTCTTATCAACATTTTTATAACATTTACTGTGTCAAAATTTTAGCAGAGGTAGTGTTAGAGCTATGCCTTCTTTTCCATGGAGAGAAAAGCAGCATACAAACTTAGAATTTCAAGTCCAGTAATAAAATTGGAAAGGAAAATTCCCTCTATCCATTCTGAGAGTTAAACTCTTTCTGGAATGATTCAGTTCTCCCATCTGTATGAGTACATCTCCAAATTGTATTAAAAAAATGCAGTGGAATTCAAAACCAACGGGTTTCAAAATGCAGTGGGTTCAAATCCTTTAATTTGGCTGTTGGGAAAAATTTCTTTGCCAAAAGGGTTGTCAAGACCTGGCAGTGGTGGGGTCACAAGTCCTGGAGGGATTGAAAAGCGGTGTGGATGTGGCACTTGGGGATGTGTGTCAGTGGTGGCCTTGGCAGTGCTGGGGGATGGTTGGACTCAATGATCTCAGGGGCCTTTTCCATGTGAACTGATTCTGTAAATTCTCTGTCAAACAGGTTGATTTATCCATAGGATTAGAGCTCCATGATGAGAGCTGTCTGTCAGCAGATGTGTGAAGCCAAGCACATAAGAAATCTTCCCTTCTGGCCCCTCTGGGCTATGTTGAGCCACAGCTTGAATCCTTGACTTCTCCTGACCGGCCCTGAGTGCCCACCTTGAGCTTTAATTGGTATCAAGCTCACTTAGCAATTGCAGCTGCTCCCTACACTGCTCTCTGGTCCTCATGTTTTCTTCCTCCAGCTTTTCCCTGTAACATGACCTGGTAAATCTCAGCTGGTAATTATTGAGTGTGGGCTTGTGAGAGCACTGCTCTTCTTAAACCTACCCAGAGACATGGTGGTGAGGAGCAGCTTGGCTTGGATTTTTTAACTTATTGAAAGGGAATCCTACCAGTCAATGTTTCATCTGTCAAAGACATCCATCTCACAAAGAAAAATGAATAGAAAAAGATGAACACAACAGATGAATGTTCACCTAAATATTTACCTTCTCTCCATAGAACAAAATCTTGTACATGCATTTGCCAGGAACTCACCCTATGGAAAACCCTTGGCTTGTCAGAGGCTGAAAGTCCTCTCAATACCTTTCAAGCCCTCAAGCTTAAAATGGAACCTGGGTATCCTCTGGGTCACAGGCTTTGGACTGGCATCTCACTAATGCAAATCTGTTCACCTATCCAGGAACAATGCTACAGAAGTTCATGCGGACAGACACATGGGAGAAAATTGATGTTAAGGACAGATATAGAATATTTTCAAGGTCTTATAAAAGTAAAATTATTGGTAAAATTATTTGCCTTTATATTCATGTATTTAAAGGATTTTTAGTACCATGTTGCTTGCTCAGCGCATATTTTATTTTGCATTTTTATATTAACCTACAGACTGCAGTTGTTTGGAGTCAATCAGTAACGGGGAAAGAAAAAAACATTTTCTTTAAAGCGATCAAGCAGCAGACAGAGTTTGCTGGACAAGGCTTTTATCACATAGAATAGCTCAGCCTTATTAAAAACATCTCAATTCCCACAAGCAGCAAGAAAGGTCTTGTTTTTGGGGACAGCCAATCTATGGTGTGACTTTTGAAAGAGAATCATTTCAGTGCAGAGGGTTTCTGGGATTTAACAAAATAATGATTCACTTCAGCTAACTAGTGTGCAATTGTTCTGAGCTTAACAAGGAAAAAACACAGAGCTGATCACAGGCTTCAAGTCCTAAACTGGCATTATGTAGTGTGTAACCAAGAGCTTCTCAGAACTGAAAGCATCACAAAAATGAGTAACTCATTACTGCTTTCTTTAGTAAAAATAAAAATAAAAATAAGCAGCTCTTCACTAGAGGCAATTTCTTTAAATGAAATTAAACTCTTTTTTTCTCTGTAAATGTGTCTGATGTTCTATAACTTCACAAATGCCACTGACTGCAGCACGGAGTGGAACACAAATGAAATTCTACTGTCACTGCACCAGTATAAATCAAGGAAGACTTAATTTAAGTAAGAGAAGTTTCAGCTGTTTATGTGACAACTAAGCTGTAGATAAAATTCTCTAAACAGTCCATTACCCTGTAACGCTTGGCTGGTATAAATCAGTGTAGCTTACTTAGCTCCAGCAGGAGATCTCCCAGTTTGTACCAGAAGATACATGGAGAGTGGAAGAGGTTAAAAGCAGTCAGCTGCCTGACTTTGAACCTGGTTCTAATCGTGCTCATATTTTCAGCATTTTAACTCCTGCTGGCTGTGCTGTATGGCTATTGGAAATGTCTGAGTGTTTCAAGTGACAGGTGTTCACAGTAGCTACTCAGAGAAACCAAGATCAGAACAGAAATCAGGAGAAAAAGACTAAAGATAACAAATGGCTTTGATATAGGTGCTGAACAGAGATCAAATTCCTGAATAAAAAGGGTGTGTAGATATTTTATTCTACATCCTTCTGTCTGTGCTGAGTACAGATGCACTTCTGTGTAGCACCAGAAAAGTTCACTCTGTTGAAGCTTTTGTTTGTTCAAAAGTCGTTTGAACAGATCTTAAAGACTGTAAGTATGACTTCAAGCCTCACGTTTTTCAAATGGAAACACTTTGCAAGGGCCCTCCTGGAACTACATGAAGTTGATTTGCAGTCTTGTCTTCAATAATATCTTTATTTGCTCATGAAACTGCAAAGTTCTTTCAAATGAAAGATTATGTCTAGAGGAAGGTGCACAGCTCAGGTACTTCCTACCCGGATCCCAGGAGTGTTCTGGTAAAAGGAAACTCACACCAACACTGAGTATTTCTACCCCACACTGTGAAATACTTGAGGTGTTCATTCTATAGGAATTGTCAGTGTGACTTATGAACAATTTATTTGACCTATGCTAATTTAAAAGTTATGTACCTCTGTATTCTGTTTTGACAGTGTTGTACCACCCTGAATCTTTAAGATATAAGTGAGAATCATGGGTACATCAATATGAGAGGATACATTTTACCTGCCATGTGCTTTCATGCACTGAATTCTCTTTTTCCATAAATAATGTTTTTTTCTACAGCTTTCATATACATGGACAAGGGCAGAAAAGACAATGTCACGGGTTTAAAAACCATAATGTTACTTGTGTGTTATTCTGAATAAGTATGAGTGTTTTTTAAAACTGCACATACTATATATTTTCTCAGAAAAATATCAGGAAGATGTTCTCCATAGTTTTATTTTTAAAGTGTAATGAATTATTATTTGCTTTGAGGAGAGAAAAATTAAAATACTGCATTTTTGTAGTACTGAAAGGAAAGGTTCTGTGAATGAAAAAACCTGGACTTGCTGCAGGCTGATTGCCTCACAGACAAGCCACACAAAAGAGAATCATTTTTGAAGAACACTATCAGAGGTTCCTGATATCAGGTCTGCAGAAGTGTCACCGGATTATTCATCCTTCATTCAACAGATAAAATTAATTTTTACAGAAAGCCTTATCATCTAAAGGAAGGAAAAGGAAAAAAGACTCTCTGAGCTTGTTGATGTACAAGAAAAAGCAGGTAGAAAACAAATTCAGATTTTCACACATCATGGCATGGAACTCTCTGATTAGCAACAGTGGGGATTCATGTTGTATATGTGGCCATTGTAAGATAAAGCGATTATATTGCAGGAGTTAATGCTTCAAGCACATACTTTTTTTTTTCACTTTTTTTTTTCTTTTTCTTTTTTATTTGAATACAATTTTTTGAAATTGGTCATGGATTGACACATCCTCTAATCTCCTGTAATAGCCAAAAGGTCAGTAATGTACCTGGCTGTGTGGACTGTGTGCTCATAATTGAGATGCATCCAAGCACTTGAGTGCTTCCTCCAGGGGACATTTAATGGAATCATTTTGTTGTGTACCTCTCAGCAGCACCAAACAGTGCTTTGAATTCACAGGAAATTTTGTAAGTATTGCTTGTCAACAGCAAAGTTACTACGGAAACTGTATCAGTTTACATCCTGTCAGATTTAAGTTAGTTCTGTTTTTATTAATTTGCCATTTAGGCTTGATACCTCTTCGTGTTAAAGCATTCAGAGTCCTGGCTCCCATATCTTTTTCTGATAGACCAATCCTTTTCATGTTTCCTTGTAGCTCCAAGGGAGTCAGTGTTGCTAATTAGAATTGGTCCCTGATACTAAGACTCCTGTACATAGACTATAAATGGTTAATTCAGGTGCACACACTGGAAAGCATCTAGTGGAATTTAAAATTTTCTGGGATATCTTTTTGGTCCTTCAGCTACTCTGCCACACTTTATGTTGCTCCTTCCTCTCTTCCTCTGCTCTGGTGTGGGTCCTAATGTCCACAGGGGCTGCAGCCCCTCCAGGGATATCTGCCTCACCATGAAGCATCTTCTACTCCTCTGACCTTGGTGCTCCCTCCATTCTTTCCCTGTGATCCCCTCCCACTCCTCCAGTATTTCCTCCTCTTATTCAAATCCCAGAGATGAACACACCACGCAGAGAGGCACCACAAAATTCCCTGGTGGGTTCAGCTTTGTCCTGCAGTGGGTCCATGGGCTGTAGTTTTTGCCACAGGGCAGCCCTTGACCTCTTCTCACAGAGGCCTCTCCCACAGCCTCCCATTACCAACACCACCTACTCCCAATACTGTAGGATCTGAAATTTGCTTGTAAATAATCTCTACTCTCTACAATATGGACTCTGCTCTCCCTGGGACATGATACAGGATGTGTTAGAACTCTGTGAAAATGGTCTTGTTTCTGGTACCATCTTCTGACTCACAGTATGTCCCAAAATAAAGTAAGGTAACAATTCTAAATTCCTTTGACTTGCATTGCAATTGGTGGCATTGCAAAGGCCACCTGCCTTCAGCTTACTAATTGTTAAGACATGAGGGTGAAATTCAGCTTAAAATCAAACCTGCTCAGAGGTTTCCCCATGTGAGATAGTGGGCTTGATTTGTACGCCCTGCGTTTCCAAAGGAAATCAGTATTACATCTCTTATAAGCACCAGCGAAACCAGCTCAAGTTCACAGAAGATGCTATTTAAATAGATGCCCTGTGGACAGTAGAAGTGAGAGATTTTCAGGGCACTCCAACATGCCCAAAAACGAATGCCTGAGACAGCTGGAATGAGTCATCTACTGTGAGTTCCTTCTCAATGACTGTGGAGATGAGCAGCTTTTAAACCACCTCCAAATTTCTTCTGGCTCAAGTTCAGATGGACCTGAGCCCTTGAGCTGACACAGAGAGGTGCTCACTTCATGACAAATTCCTGGCATTCTGAGGCAAGTGAACTGGCAGAAGACATGACAGTGTGGCTAAATTAAGAGACAGAAGCTCCCTAATTAAAATAGACTGGCAGTACACATCTCCATGTTTGGGAGCAAAGAGATAAAGGGGATTGAGTGGGGCAATGTTTGTGTCTTCACTGCAGGGTAGTTCTTCCCCACAATGCTTCCAACAGTTCCTGAGTTAGGACACAGTTTGGTTAGCTCCTGACATAATGGCAGGGTGATTCAATAGGTATCATTCCCTTTTCACCTAGTCCCTTGCTAGAAAAGCCAAGTACATAGACAAAGTGCAGCTCAGGAAAGAGCTCTCAGCCATGAGACAGAGCAGGGAAGGTCCATGTGCTCATGGTCACACTGGACTGCAGTATTAAATATTTGTTCATTGAGAGGACTCACAGGCTGACATTCCCTTTGGGAGCCATCTGTATTCAAAACACAGAAAGGGGTTCAAGGTATTGTGTAAAGAACCTTTTTTTATTGCATGGCTTGAAAGTCAAAGTCAGGGGAAGAGATTTTCTTGGTGGAGGTGGTGGAACAGAACCAAATCTTCCTCCTTTGCATCATTTCATGTCAGGAGTAAGTGGGAAGAGTGCCTCATTCCTTGGCAGTGTGGGCTGTTTGACTCTACATCTCTGGTATGTGAAACAGAATTTCTGAGATCCTGATGCACTGAACCAGATGTAGGCAAAACCAGGAGCCACGAGTCCATTGGAAACCACCAATGTCTGCTAATGTCCTCTTGTCTGTGATAAATCACATAATCATTGGAATGCTTAGATTGGAATGGACCTCAAAGATCAGCCAGTTTCAACCCCTGCCATGGGCAGAAATTCCACACACTTGATCAGGTTTTCCAGACCCCCATTCAGCTTGGCCTGGAAGAATTCCAGGGATGAGGCAGCCACAGCTTCTCTGGGCAAGTGCCAGCACCAGTGCCTCACCTCTGTCTGAGCTAAGAACACCTTCCTAACATCTAATCTGCATCTCTCCTCTTTAGTTCAAAACCATTCTCCCTCGTCCTGTCACTATCTGCCTGTGTAAATCCACAGTATCCATTTAGGGCATTGTAAGTGCAGACACTTGGGAAACACACACAGAAATTTGCAATTTACACCAAGTTCTTTCTGCTCCAGAAGGCTCTTTCCAAGCCATTAGGAGTTTTACAACAATGGTCTGTGACTGACTGTAGATCCAACAGATGAGAGATAGCAAACTATCAGTACCTCCTAACAACATCCTTGAGTTAGGAGAGAGTCCCGAGAACATTATGACACTGAACTGAACAAAAAAAGGTGAGAATATTACTTGTATAAAATTAATATTCTGTGTAAAAGCCTGCTTTATTGTTAATAATTGAAAAGCTTCATTAACTTAAAAGGCAAAAACAATGGGCAGTAAATTATTTTTTCCAGGATTAATTTTCCATTGAATGGAAAGGGCACATTATTTGGCTTCCATTAAAGTGATATTAAAGTTATATTTCTAAATGTTTGCACAAAAGTGATGTGGTGTGAAAAATGAGGTAGGACTTGATACCCTTTAACTGGGAAATTTTTTTTGCCCAGCTTGAAATGATGTGGATCATCAGGATTCCTTCCCCAGCATGGACAATATTTTGAGGTAATTCAAAATTGACACCCCATGAATGAAAATATCATGTGCTGCAACTTCATTTCCCTTTGGAGTATTCATGCAGCCGTTCTTGCTACAAAATCCTGGTATTTCATGGGGTTTCCCCCATAGCAGGATTAGCAATGAAAAACCAGAACCACAGGTCAATTTGTAATTTACCCAAGGTCACTCACGAAATGTCTGTTCAGTAATTGAACTCAAGCTTCTAAATTCCCTATCTAAGCTATTGACTATTTAATTCCTTCCCTAGCAGCAGTTTTAGATAAAGTGCAAAAGCAAACTGGACCATGTTTTCAGGGGATTTGCACAGAATGTGAGACTACAACAATTTCACCAGCTGCCATGTGCCAATGGAACCGTGCAAATTATTTTCCTGAATCCTTATTACCTGCTCCAAATCTGATATTGGATTTAGACTGGCCTGTTACAAAAGAGGATTACACTCAATTGTTGCCATCAAGTAAGAGTGTGTACATGGGAAACATTGCACTCCCTCACCTAACGTGCTGACTCCTTAGCACATCTCCTGGAGACCTGTGGTCCCTGTTGCTGAAACAAAAGTTCATAAGGATTATTATAAATGGGACAGTTGAGAGCAGACAGGCTTCAAGTCCCAACTGTAGAAATAGTGCAAGAGTTCCTCCATGCCTGAATGGCTTCACAATGGACAAACCACACTGAGGACAGAGCTATTGTGCAAGCAAAGCTGTCAGGGGCAGGGATTTAAAATCATAAGTGTGCTACAGGGCATAGATACCAGGAATAAAAATTTATCTCTTTAACTTCAGTATTTGTGATTTATTTGGGTTTATTTAATGTATAACTGCAAAACATGCTGTGAAGAGCAGAGAGGATCTGAGAAGTGGAAGAGAATGTGAAGAGGAGGATAGACAACATGTTTAGTGAGGAAGAGTGTGGAGAAGAACAGAGCTGGGAAGCGAATAGAGGGCACTGAGAATGAAAATAACAAAGGACAAAGAAGCAGAGCAGAAATGTCACAAGAGTTAAAAGGTGCTAGATGGCACTGGTGATCAGTACTGTGGTCACTAATGCCTGGCGCATCTCAGTTGTTCCTTCGTGAAAGGTCTTTGTTGGCAAAGGTGGAACAGGGAGTAATAATGAATGAATAATTACTTGAGACTTTAAAATTTTGAGACCTTGTCATCACTGGGATCTGAAGATCTGAGATCCATCACTGAGATGGATGAAGACAAGCACAAGATCTGAACACAAAAGACCATCTGATGAAACATTCTTTCATGCACTGACTCCAGTGGGAAACTAGAGCAGTTAAGTTCCTAAGACAGATAAATGCCTTAAACTATTTGTGTAACTGCTGACTTCAGTTTTCTCGATGTTCTCTTCTCTGATCATATCAGATAAGGGTATTTTTAAAAGTTCACTTTATTTTTTCCCTCAAGAATTGTTCTTCCAGGTGGTATGGGTGAGAATCATTGTGTCATCTGTTAAAGTTTATATTGCCACCTGCTGAGTTTGATGTACCCTAAGGAGAAGGAATGAAAATCTGCTTTAGGAATTTCGTTTTAAACTGTCACTAAAAATAGAAAAGAAAGAGATGCCAGGTTACCCAAGTTTTTGTTCCATACAAATCTCTGGAGTCAAATTTGACAGCAATTTTTTTTTTCTGCAAAAAGGAGAAGTGAAAGTTTGCATTTACTAGCTAAAATCAAAGGGAATTTTTTCCGCTTCTTTTTAAGATGTTGAACAAACACCTCAAAATGTGAACTCGTGTCTTTTTTTATCTGAGACACACAAGGCAGAACAAGATAGTGGGGACTCTGAAAGCAAGGTGAAAGGATTTACTTGTCCTGTAATAGCTACTCTGTCTCCGGTGTGAAGGATCCAACTTCATGTCCTTCCAGGGAGACTACTCAGTTACAGCCTGTGCAAAGGAGAAGTTGGGGTAGTAGATTATGTCTGATGCCTTCTTCAGTCATCAGAGTGGAAGGTCAACATCACTGATGTTCTCTTTCCACTGGAACAAAACTTGGAGAGCAAAGCAGAGAAACTCAGCAGAACAAAAAGGAAAACAAGCATTGTTGAAAGGACTTGAGTCCATCTCCATTTTGAGATGACAAGAAATTGAAGTCACTAAAAGAAGACTTTTTTTTGTACTGAAACACAGAAATGAAAGGGCAGAAATTTCCTTCACAAGCCAAATGCCAGATCTTTCTCCAGGCAACAAGTTACTAATTTTATTTACCTTCTTTGTAAAATATACATAACTTTCAAGAATGAAATCACTCCAGTGATGAATGGAAATAAACAAAAGGAAAGAATCAAAGACAGAAATGGTACCTCAAATATAACATAATAATTAGTACCACTTTTTCTTGATCCATTTCCAGGGTATAGGGACAATACTTGTCTTGCATTATCTAATGCATCTCATCTATTTCATTCTGGTTTATTGCCTACACAAATCAAAGGTGTTCCAGTAATTAACAAGCCATGTTCCTTTCCCCTGCCTCCACAATTAAATTCCTTTCAAAATTTAAATCGATGTGTTTTTCAAAGACCTGGCTTTCTTTTCTGTCTGCTTTAAATTGTTTTATGGAACTTAATAATATTATAATAATTTTCCCATTAAAAGTTTCATATTTCTTTTTCAGAGAGCAGGAAGAAAAATCAGCAATTTTTCAATTATCTTGACATGGTGCAGTTTCATAGTGAAAAGACTGAGAGAAAAAAGATTCTGTTCTCAGTTCAGTTCACTCTTTCCTTCATACACTCAGTCCAAAACCTGCCATGTGCTGACTTATTCTGTCAGCATTCACTGACAGCTTTGCCATCTCTGTCACTCAGGGCTGATCAAAAGGCAGGGATTTGCCATTTGGCTTACACTGGACTAACAAGAGCTGTGGAGCTGCCTGTTTCTTCCAGCTTCTACTGCAAGCTGGAAATGTGGAGATTTTTGGAGGGACAAGTCACTTATTCATTGAAAGTGCAGTTTTGGGACAGCCTAAACCATTTATGATTTAGGGCTGAACCATCCATGGAGTTTTGAATGAAATAAAACTGGCAGTGTATTTCAGAAATGTCAAAGCAGTTCACTCACCAAATCAAGAATGTCATACAGCTCAGATCTGTAACCCCTCAAGTGTTTGGCACTCTCAGTCAGCAAATTCCAACTCTGTAATGGTGCATAGAGATAACTGCACAACTGGATTTATCGCTATGCCAGATGTGACAAAATGGAGCACAGCCTTCTATTCTTTTCCCCTTCTCTTAATATTACCAAGTCATAAAAAAGGGAAAAAAAGAAAAAGTCAAATTATTGGAGCAAGAGTTTTCAAAAGCACTCAGCATTTTTCTGAGTCATCACCCATAGAACTCGATGATTAAACTCTTGCTGATTTCCATGGCAGCAGTTATGCTAATTCCTACTACTCCTGGACATGCCACGCTTAAATACATCTGTGACATGTGCTTTCTTTTCAGCTGGGGTTATTTAGCACCCATTGATTCCTTTTTGCTTTCCCTTTCCTTCCCTGCATTCTGGTTTTTGAGCTACTAAGTCAGCTGGATGCCTCAGTACAACAATTCCTGATCAGAGTGCTTTAGGAAATAACAGCAATTCCCCCATTCATTAAGAAAATTCAAAATTGGAAGTAGTACACTGTAGAAAAATGTTATATAGCTTGCTAACAGCATGCTTATTTTTAAACAAGTTTCAGACAAATAATAGCTCCTACTTTGCCATTCATTACATTGTGAAACGCTTCACTTTTATTTTTCGGCCGGCTTGTTTGCTGTTTCTTGAGCTGCAATAAATCTGAATAGTTTTATTTTACTTCCTAAAATGCACTTCAAAGGGTTGTTCGTTTTTTTAATGCAGCCTATTTATAAGCTGGGTAGGGATAAAAATGTACCCAAAGGATCATTTTTACTAATTTATCATTCTTTCTAAGTTCTCTGGGTCTTTTGCAAAAATGATGCAATTTTTTTTTTTTTAAAGACAGAAATTTGTTTTACTTTTTGGGGATGTGGAAATGGCTAATTGTAATGCATTACATTTTAGAGCTTTGAATCACATCAGAATTAAGTGCAGGGAAAAAAAAAGTTTGATGTTTAGGTATGTAGCACATGAAATTTAGGGCAAATGGATACTTATGAGTCTGCAGAGATTGACTACATGGATCCCAAGGCATTTGTGATTTCCCAAGTGCACTATAGCAGTCAGATTTTTCCATCAAATCCTAATGCTGATGCATTTTGAATTAAACATGGTAATATGGGGCTGTAAGGGGTCGGGATTGCCTTGTCACACCAGTGCTCCTGAGAGCACCAAAAACCCTCTGACCTTCTTTTTCACATCTCACCAGAGCAGGTGTAACACACAAAGTCAGGCTGGCCCTGCTTTAGAGGAGTTATTGCACGGCAGAGAAAAGGGCTGGGGACAGAGAGAGCCAGGAAGGTGAATGTTTTGGGTTGCAATATGTAACCAAAAGTGTGTATTCTATTTTCCATCTGTTGAAGTCGGTTGAGGAGGTGTTTTCTTTATCTCTTGTATAACCCATTCCTCTTAACTCTGGGGGGGAGTGTGTGTTCTATTAATGGCCCAGCTGTTAAAACCAGGTGGGGCAGTGTTCTTTATCTCTTCCACCACCCATCCTCCCTCTGGGGGATATCTGCTGTTAATGGGCCATTGAGGGTCACTGCATGACTGATAAAATCCCATCATTCCATTGGGAGATGCTCCAGCCAGGGGGAGGAGCCAAGAATTCCTACCTGGATCAAACCTGAGACTCAGAACACCAGGAATGCCTGTTTGCACTGGATTTCCAGAGGAAGACCAGACCCATTTCACCACCACTGGACCTTCAGAGGAAAACTCCACCCTTCTGCAGGATCATCTCTGCTCCAACAGAACCATATCTGTCACTCCAGGAGGACTTGATTGGACTGCTCCCAACACCTGACCAACAGGGTGCCAGGTCGTATTCTGACTCTGTCAGTGTTTCTTGGATTTTTATTTTTATTTGCTTGTTTTGTTGGGGTTTTTTGGTAATACTGCATTTGTATTTTTCAATATTCCTAGTAAAGAACTGTTGTTCCTATTTCCATATCTTTGCCTGAAAACCCCTCAATTGCAAAATTATAATAATTTGGAGGGAGGTGGTTTACATTCTCCATTCCAAGGAAAGTTCCAGCTTTCCCTGGCAGATACCTGTCTTCCCAAACCAAGACAGTAAATTTACTTGTTTGTAGTCGCAGAGAAAGGCAGTGACAGAGAACAGGCTCCAAAACACTCTCCAGAAAACCCAACTTAAATACTTGCATATCAACAGCTGTGAGTTCATCAAAGGCTGAAGCCCCTCTTTGTTCCCTGTGACTGGAAGAGAAAGGAGTGGGACCCACCTTTAACTGGGAACCCAGAACAGGAAGCAAGAGACCAAATTCACAGGTGTCGTCATGCCTGGGAGGCACCAGTCCATGTGTCCCACCTCTGAACACCAGATCTGGGCACCAAGTGACCTCTTTCCACACCTCCAGGTCGAACTGCTTGTGGAGTTCATACACCGGGAACCAGCATTCAGCTTCACTCCCTCTGCAAAGCAGACCAATATCCATATATCTTTAAAAACTTGGATCTAAATCACCTCACAGGACATCTCTCTTCCTCTTAGGACTATCTTCCACAGATCAGATAAATTTCCAAACCTGTTGGAAATTTTTGTGGCCCTATTTTTCTCTTTTGTCAAGCCTGCTGAGGCAAGGGGGCAATATTTCTGTCTACATTGTATTTCACAGGAACAGTGCAATAAAATATGTTCCTATGAATTTTCAGATCTCTGGAATATATGAATTCTCATAAACTCACCAGATGTTTTGAAGCAAGCACTAGGTTTTAATTGGGACATTTAAACTCAAAAAGGCCAATCTCCAAAGGCATGCTGATTCTTTTTTATTTCAGCCTATTTACATTTTATAAAGTAAGGAATAGAAACATTTTGTCCATATTTAGAGAAAAAAAAAAAAAAGGAACTAAGTTATCATTCCATTAATACTTCTTAATAGAAAGATGAAAGTAATAGAAAAATGAAACTGAAAGATTTCAAAGAACTTTAGCCCTACAAAAACAAAACTCCCAAGAGAAGTCCTCCATATAAGCTTAACCCCAAAATATTTATGGCCACAAAGTAAGGACATCATTTCTTTTCTGAATAAAGGAACAAAATATTTTTAAATTAGAAGCATGAGAATAAAAGTTGCTCCTGAATGGGCTGGATTGATTATCACCATATCAGCACAGAAGGATTCACACAGATAAAACTAAATTTTCTAAATTGCAATAGCAAAGTGACACCTGTACATCTACTGGACTTCAAAAAAAGTCACTGAGTATGTCAGGATATCTAAAACAGCCCTGGGCACTTACCTTCAGTCATGTGAATCCATCTCCAGGGCTCTGGTAGTCATAATGAGAGTTGAGGCAAGCTGTTCATTTGCAAACATCTCTAATTGCCTTAATTTTGATCTAATTCCATGCAAGGATTCTCAACCATTCTGTAAAACCACAGCCCATAGCACCAAGCGGCATGTAAATTCAATGTAAATTCAATGTAAATTCAGTGTCAGTGTTGGTCACTGAACCTCAAAATCCCAAGGAACAGGGCTCAAAGAACTCTTGGAAGATGAATGTCCCTGTCCTTTTACCCTGTGACATGGGCTTAATCCTACCTGGGATATTTTTCACCAATGTTTAGCCAACCTCCCACTACAAAAAATACCAAATGTGAAAGTAACTCCCCAAAATCTTTCACACAGAAGTCTGTTGTGATCTGAATGCCCTGATGACAACTTAAGATGCATTTTTTTCCCCAGACCTGTCAGAGGTTCAGGTTCACAGCATGGTTGTGGAAGCAGATCAAGAACCAACTGCAGGAGCAAAACAGGAAAATTGAAATTCTTCTGCATCACTGGGCCCAGAGAGTGGTTCAAGGTCCATTCAAACATGAGTCACATACACATCCATCTGATCTGACTCCACCCACACTTCTGCCTTTCCAGTGTAATTGCCTTGGCAAAAGGAATTTGGAAAATCCTGCAGGGACATTGGCTGTCCCTGGATATAGAACTTGGGCTCAGCAGAGAAACAAAGCATTTCATTAAGAACAAACTGACACTATATTGCTGCACAGAAAAAGGTAAAAGTTCTAGAAACTGGCTGGGAACAGGGGATACTTCATGTCCTTCATGGATGGATTGATGGATGGACAGACAGATACTGTACACTATATTCCAATAACTGGATTTAAGAAAACCCATAATAGTAAAAAGCAACCCCCAAGTAATAAGAAATACCTGAAATAAAGCAAGTCCAACTTTCTGCACTAAATTGGAGAATACCATTCCAAAACCATGGCAAAGATCTTCCTGGACCTCAATGTAATGTCAGAACCATGTCCTGCTTGGCTCAAAATCAATCAAGGACTAAAATTTCAGGAATTTATTTCCTTGTCAACAGCAACCCTCAGCAGGAACATGTTCTATGAGGATATCTTGGTAGTAGGTTTTTTGCAAGTCCATCCCAAGCTGTGACTTTAAAGAGGCAGAATACCCACTTTTAAGTGGTTGATCACAAAACACTGATAAACAGAAAAGACCTCCCAACAAACATTGAGTAATTCTTCTGCAAGATAGATGCACTTCTGCTTAAGAGTCCAAAAAAAATTGCCCCTATTTTCACTAAGAATAAAACACAGTATTTTTTCCTTGCCTCATACTTGAAAAACATTAAACTTTCCTTGACATAATTTCCTTGCAGAATTAATGTCTGAGGCAGACACCTGGCACAAGATATTTCAGTCCAAACCGTTCACATTTGTCAAAGGTATGAGTGTCTGAAAACAGGTCCTTGTAATGGAAAGTGTCAGGCAACCTTAAATACACAGAGCTCTTGGCCTGCCCGCAATGCAACTTTTAAATGAAACAATCATTTCATCAGAGATTTAAAAACCCAGCCTGTACTCACTGTAAAACTTCCTCCCAGTCTTTCAGACAGGCAGCTTTTGTGCTGTAGCCATAGGTCAAACCTGTTACAAACACAGTTGTACTTCTCCAACTTTGTGTCTCATAATTACTGGACTGTGAAGTTTCAGTGGGCAGCAATACACAGGCCTGGAATTTTCTTTGGTAATAGCTTTGTCCAAAGCAGGAGAAATTTTGAAGATGTCTCTTCCACCGGCTAAAATTATACACTGAGATTATTTAAATCAGCTTTTTCTCAAATTCTGCCTCCTTGCTTGCTTTCCTCTCCTGCTGTTAAAGATGACCTACTCCATAAGGACTGACAGTGAATTCTCATGCTACTTAAATGCTGGGTAATGCCTGTATTTAATGCTTGCTTCCTGTCTTAGGAATTAAATAATAAGATTGTTCGAAGTCTCTTACTCTGACTGGGACATTTTTCATCTTCTGGAAATGAAATTATTCTAGCATCTAGAAATGTTTACTAAATTAAAGCCAAAGATATCAAAGCATGCTGTATCACGCCTCAAATTTTAACATTTTTTCAGAGGTGAAAACTTCTGTATTGACTTAATCTTGCTCCAGGTGAGCTGTCCTTTCCCTACAAGAGGATTTGAAAGACAAAATCTTCTTCCTTTACCTAGAGATATTGCTTTAATGATTCATCTCCATCTAGCCCAGTAAATATGACAGAGGCATAACCCTCAGTGGTCTGTGCAGGGCAGCATTTATAGGTTCTGCTCTCCAGAACAGGTTTATGGAGCTGAACTTTCTGCAAGCACATAAACCTGTGCCCTGCCATAAGTCTGTAAAGCAACAGCTGAGTCCTGGTGCTGGAAGGGGGAGGAAAAGCAAAGCATAAAAATTAAAAAAAAAAAAATATATATATATATATATATATATATATATATATATATATATATATACACAATGGTTTTCATATTAGAGGAATCTTTAAAGTAGAAATGATGCACAGCAGTTGTTGAATATCAGTCAAAGCTATCACGAGTTTGAAAAAATTCACTCCATTAATTTATGCAAAACTTAAGCCTGCTGTGTAAACTATGTGGGAACTTATTTGAAATATTGATGTTTAAAATGGCACTCTCAGTCCTTCATTTTCTTCCTTTATTTCTTCTTTTTTTTTTTTTTTAAGAACACTTACTGAAATTTATGTTGACAAGCTGCAGACAGAATGATGGAGTGGCCCTTTTCTGATCTGCAGTTAGAAGTCATTTGCATCCCTCCACCTCACTCTCTTTTTTCCACAAAAGGAAGTTTCTTTAACTCAGTTATCAATCAACAAAAGCTCTGAAGGGCTATTTCATACAACAATTTGTTAAAGTGACGCCAGTGGTATCAAACACACAGTTCTTCAGTAATAGCCTGAAAAGATCCATGTCACTGGGTTATTAATTGTAGAAGGAAAAGATTTTAAAGCCATTAACACTGACTGCCCTTGCTTCCAAAGAGAATATTTTTTTTCTCTAAAATTACTATTCCTTCTTCTATTTTCATTGCTGCTCCAAAAGCTGGAAAGTTTAGCCATCTATATTTTAAAAACTCATTTTTGCAAGTGATGGCTATCAATACTAATTTTTAAAACAAAACATCAAACATCAAGAAGCAAGTTAAGAAACAAAGAAATTAACAAGTGGTGTGCCCATTGACCAGGGAATATGAGTTTGTATTTATTAATATGACAAATGCAAGAAGCAAGAATATGGGTTGTATGACAGCCATGCAGAGGAATTTAGAACTGCATTTTGTAGGCATTGTGAAAATGTGTGGAGTGTTGATTTGTTTTTAAGTTTCCATAAAGTACTGGTTGAGGCAGACCAGTTCTGCTTTTTGTGAGATTTTCTCCCTGAGAGAAGTCAGCTGTTCACTTGCCATGTTAGGGATGGAGACAGAGGTTTTGAGGGCAGAGTAGTCTGTGGCCTAAAACCCTTCCCCATCCCAATAAATCCGAGTATGCATTGACCCATGTTGTACACGGAGAATCAAAGGATCAGATGCTGGTTTGGGTTGGAAGGGATCTTAAAAACCACATTGTTCATTCCATGGGCAGGGTACCTTCCACTATCCCAGCTTTTTCCAAGCCCTGTCCAGCTTGGCCTTGGACACTTTCAGGGATGAGGCGTCCACAGCTTCTCTGGGCAGCCTGTCTCAGGGCCTCACCAGCCTCACAGAGAACATTTTTTCCTAATTTCCAATCTAAACTTGCCCTCTTTCAGTTTGAAGCCACTCCACGCTCTTGCAAATACTCTCGTCCAACCTCTCTTGTGGATTTCCTTCAGGCACTGGGAGGCCACAATGAGGTTACCCCACAGCCCTTTCTTCTCTGGGCTGAACAATCCCAACTCTCCCAGCCTTTCCTCACAGCAGAGCTGCTCCATCCCTCTGACCTTGGTGCCTCCTCCAGGTTCACTTCAGCAGCTCCAGATCCTTCCCGTGCTGGGCCCCAGAGCTGGACACAGCTCTGCAGGTGGGGTCTCACCTGAGCAGGGCAGAGGGGCAGAGTCCCCTCCCTTACCTGCCCACACTGCCTTTCATGAACATTTCTTTTTGCCCCTGCACAGTACCACCTGTACGCCAAGAAACCTGGACTATCCTTGAAAACTTGTAATTGTTTCCCCCTGGTTTAGCAGCGTTGATAAAGCTCAGTAAGAGCTTTGAGATGACAAAATAACCAGACTGTCTTTAGCCAGTGTGCTCTGATTCTCCAAGGGCTCATAACTTGGATTATTTCTTCAAACATCACTTTGATCCCAATGCCTTGAGTGGGGTCATCCCCCCATACTGATTTATTCACCAATATGTTTGCAGAACTGGGACAAAGGTGGTATATTTTTACCCTGTGGAGGAGTTAGTCTTGGCATTTTCCCATTATTCCAGTGATAAATTTTCCTGAGGGTCCCTTTCTTTCTGTCTGAACTCCATAGTGTATACCCTTATTAAAGGAAATTTCTTTAAAGGTCCTTTGACTACAAAAAATGGATATGCCTTTGTTGTGAGAGTGAAGGCACATTCTTTGAAAGTGTGTTGCATCACAGTGGGACTCAAGTGCAAACTTTTCCAAACTTTAAAGTGATGTTTGGGTGCAGCTCCTTTTATAGCTAAAAAATCATAAACATAAAGGTGAGAACTGCAGATTAAGAGAAAGAAATATAGAGGCAGACCCGCTATTTTACAAGGAGTTTAAGCTATTTAAATAACAAATAGCTCTTCACCTGATGTTAAGATGACTAATAGCCCAGATAAAAAGCAGTATTTGGGTGCATAAACCAGATTTAAATGGATTTCAGCTGCTTATTTCCAGAATTTTAGTCAAAGCAACAGAGTGCCTCTAACTCTTCAGAGCTGTTTAGGGCAGGAATGACCCATGTGGGTCAATTACCACGTCAGTTCAGGGGACAATTGGTTCTCCTCACTGCACTTATTTCTCCACAAAGCCAGTGAGGTGACCTTTCCCCATGGCATCATGAAGAGCTTTCTGTTAAACCTCTATGTCCTCTCTTCTCCATCCTTTTTCATTTCTCTCTGCTGTTTTTTCTCATCCAATCCAGTAGCAGAGCCTCTATAGTGAAGTTTGGGATGCAGTTCTTTTAGGTCACTGCAGAACACAGCTTTTCTCTGGGTCAGACGGAACTGGCTGTAAGAAGGTTTAAACTGACGATACATCATACATGTAAATGGTCCCATTTCAAAGCTCTAAATTAATAAATGCATGCAATCATGCTGAGTTTATTACTGCAACAATGTACAAGACAGTAAATGAAGTCTGGCATAAAACTTTATGCAGCTTCTTCCTCCAGCTGGAAGAAAAAGAATACAAATTAAGACTGGCTGTTAAAAGACAGGTAAAATGAGGGTAAGTAAGAACTGAATAATTCAGTATCAAATTCCCCCAGCTGGAATATTATGATCTGATGAGTAAGAACTTATTGTAAATTTGCACAGAGGGCAAAGAGGCAGGAAAGGGGAGGACTTGGGACTGTCTCCACTGTGCTGCTTTGCTGCAGGTGCTCCAGAGGCACTGGAATGTGCACAGAGCTGTGGAGCTGGAGGTTGCCGTCAAGGATGAAGAGACAACCTGCCTACAATCTGCTGGATAAAGTTGTTTTCCTTGCCACCATTAAACCCAGATGCAACAATTTAATCGACTCTCTTTTTCAAGTAGATAAAAGTGGTATCTTTTGCTGTTGGGCCCTCAAATGAAGTAAGGCACTGCTGGTTGGGACTAGTCAAATCAGTCTTTTTATGAATTTTGATTGGTTTCCGTGGAAACACTGGCAAACTCCATTCAGCACCAGGGTCCATGGCTGAACAAAGAAACTGCTGAATGAAGTCACAGCATCTTCCTATCATGTGCATGGCAGAGAGATGCATTTTCAAGTAACACTGGTAATTGTTTGTATGAACATTCTCAGTGATGTGAGTGCACTAGAGAGCCAAGAAATTGGGCAAGAAGCATCAGTCAGTTCCAATTAAGAGAGAGGAAAAGATGAAGCATACATTAAGTGAAATATATGCATTGCTGTTGTGAATAGAGCTGTACTCTTATTTAATATGAAGATTTTAAAATTAGATTAATTTGCCAGACAGAAGAAGTCTGAAGAAACTGAGCCTTTCCAAGGAAGATGGGAAGTTCAATGTCTCTCTGATTTGTCTGTGTTTTATCACAGGACAAGGTGATAACAATAACTTTCATTCTATGGCAGCAAGCTGCGTCAGGGGAGGTTTGGGTTGGATATCAAGAGAAAAGGTTCTTCCACCAGAGGGTGGCTGGGCACTGAACAGGCTCCCCAGGGCAGTGGTCACAGCACCAACCTGAAAGAACTCAAGGAGTGTTTGGACAATGCTCTTGTGCACAGGGTGGGATTCTTTAGGTTCTTCTGTCAGGAGTTGGACTCAATGATCCTGGTGAATCCCTTCCAACTCAGGGTATTCTGTGATTCTGTGACCCCTCTAGCTACTTCCTCTCAAGCTGCCCTGGCTGCTCTCCTCTTCATGAGCATCAACTTTTCTGTGGCTCTCATTCGGGTTTTTTGGGAGCAACACCAAGAAACTGATGGAGATCTATAAAATAACATAAAAAGGAAAGTAAAGCATGCTTTCTCTGCAAGGCTTGTTTCACAGCCTAGTGGGTCAATATATCAGAACTAATCAACAACCTGATGAGAACCCTGTGCAACAGCATGGAGCACTTTTTTGCTGAATGCAGTAGACAACAGTTATTGCATCCAGGTGAAGGTGAGAGAAGAGCTGGTAATGTGGACCAGCTTTAAGGACCCATTATTAAATATCTTGAAACCACACATCAATCTGCTTGTAAAATCCTAAGTACAGAGACCAGAATGAAAACAGTGATGCCTGAAAGATGCTGAGACTTTACAGAAGTGATTTTTTTAACTTTTTTTCCCTGTTGTTGGGTGTTGCCAACTTCCTGAGAATTGAACTTGATTTTTATCTTTCTGGATTCATTTGCCTAATCAGAGTCAGTGCTGGCACTGCTCATTACCAGCTATCATGAGCAATATGGGGGGAAGTGAAAGCATGCAAGACTTGCCCTGTCTGTGCTGAATTTAAAGCCATGGAGCAGTTTAGGTGTTACTTTCTTGTTGGTTGGTTGGTTGGTTGATTTTGTGGGTTTTTATAGAAACAGGAAAAATGGAGTTGAAAAATGACTAAATATTTTAAATAATACAAAACAAAGTGGATACTCAAAGCTTTTCCCTGAAATATTTTACAAACTTTTGCCATCTTTGCAAGTGTTTCTTACAATTGTTTGACTGGCAGAGTAAATCAGCTGCATAAGAGATTTTTTTCATTATGGATTTGTGTAGTAACCCACAGAGTGCTTATTTAACAACTTGTATATTCTTCATTTAGAAAAGTTCCTTAAACACAGTGGAGGTTTCAGACCATGCAATCAAAGGCCCAGAGGTGACTAATTCCTGCACAGAGGTGACTGAGACTGGGAGAGATATGAAATTCCTAATGCAGATTTTTTTTTCCCTGAAGATTCCTGTCCTCTTTATCATAATGGATTTTAAGATTTCTATCAGGAACCTGAATTTGCACAGTCAGCATCTGGAGAACAAATGCTGTGTATTCATTCCTACATTCAATGATTTCTCATGTTTTTTTGATGTTTTAAACAGTCTTGTCCTCCTTTAGATTGTGAGAAAAGGGGAGAGTTTAAGTCAATAAAAATGGAGAGGGAATAATTCTCTCTTTAAACATTTTATGTTTTAACGAAGATATAATGTAGAAAATTATGCAAAAGGCAATTATGTATATGTAATCATAAGACTTCCTCTTTCACTACACAGGAGCATTAAATAAAATGAACTGTTAGGAGAGTCAGACTGGACAACATGTTGTATTCACCCACTGCATGTTAGAGAGCCAAGAAATTGTTTTCTAGGGAAGGCTGTGGCAACAGGGGAAGCACCAGGGATATTTGTAGGGATAAGGAGGTGTGTTGGGTTTCCATGGAAGGGGCAGCAGAGACAGGGTGTGGTGAAGTGACCACAGTCCCCATTGCCCAGCCCCCTCTGCCACTGGAGTCAAGGAAGCAGGGAATCTGGGAGTGAATTTGAGCCTGTGAAGAAGAGAGGGGTGGGAAGGAGGTGTTTTTAAGATTTGGGTTTATTTCTCATCACCCTACTCTGATGTGACTGGTAACAAATTAATTTCCCCCAGTAGAGTCTGTTTTTCCAGTGACAGTAACTGCGGAGTGATCTCCCCCTGCCTTTATTTGACCCAAGAGCTTTTCCTTGGTTTTTCTCACCCCTGTCCAGCTGGGGAGGGAAGTGATGGAGCAGATTTGGTGGGCACCTGGTGTCCAGCCAGGGTCATCCCACAGCCACACAAGGCTCTCAGGAGTTGTTATATTTAATGACAACACAAGTGCTGGATGATAAATTAAATTAGGTGCTCCACAGATCACAGCTCCTTAGAGGAAGGGCACAAACAAAATGTTCACTAAATAGAATGATCTCATTATTTATTAAATAACTATGGGAATCTTCCTCAGAAATGTAATGACTTCCCAACATTTTAAGGACAGTCACTTAACAATTGTTGTTTTTAAGAAAGAAAATTGAGTTCTCATTTGATCTTAACACTGGTTACACTTTAAATCAAAAGGGAATATATAATATTTTTTTATCTGAATTTTTTTAAAAAAAGATGTATGGGGTAGTACCACACCATTGATTCACAGATTTAGTTTAACATTTGCAAAGGTTTGTTGTTGTTTTTAGTGACATTTGTGTTAAATTTTATCACTTCATAATTTATATTATTTTTGTATTAAGCTTGAGTCTGAAAATGAATTCTCAAAGCTTTTTTTTTTTTTTTCAAATGGGAGTGGTTTGTTCATCTCATGAATTTTGTTAAAGAAAATAATTTTATGGATAAATGTCTCCACCTAGAGCTTGCTTAGAAAAAGAAATGCTTAATAAATTATAGTTTTGCATATAGCGATGGGGGGCAAGTGTGGGGCTGGCAACCCAGAAAATGCCTTAGATAGCAAAGACTCTTTAGGTGAGACTGCTAAGAAAGAGTGTAAGTCTGATTAATTCAACATTTCCACATTAACTAATAGAATTGTGCAAAGAAACATGACAGGTAAGTCAGGAACAGCTGAACTTTACAACCAAAGTCAGTGAAATTCCTCAAAACTTGTCAATGCTTTGTATTATAAATAGTCAGAAAATGTAAGTTCTTTAAAACAGAGAATAAATCAAAATTGTGTGTTTTCTCTTCCTGGTCCTATCAAAGACTGCTTTTGCTTTCTGGAATAATAGTTCAGAGCAGGGTTTTTTTCTTATTTTAAATGAATAGTAGTGAGAAATATCACCCTAAACTCTGAGCTCAGTTCCCAGACAGCTCATTTTCAGAGTGCCCCTACAAAGTTTGTACTTCTGTTTTTAACAAAGTGGATGCTCTTTATTTTAACACCCAAACTATTAAAACTTTTAGACAGGACAGTGAAACTGACTCAACATGAGAGTATGAAAAGGTGCAACTGCAGTGATGCTAGAAGTATCAAACAACTTCCTTTAGCTGACAGACACTAATAGTGGTTATTGCATCAGAAAACACTCAGAAAAGGCTTCTGCTCCTGGGATGTGGCCCTGGAACCCTCCCTGACTTCCACTGAACATTCAAATCTTCCAAATCTCATTTACTGGGATTTAATAAGTGACTTTTGACTGGAGACAGATGAGACTCACACAGCATAGCTTGGCTTTGCCCATGCAGACTCTATTGAACTCCATGCCTTCTGCAGTGACCATTTGTTGGGTGTTTGGTGATATTCATGTCACTGAAACAAAAATACTTTTGGTTTCACCAATTGCCTGTTTAGCTAACTCAGGTCTATGAATGGGAGCTTGTGTACTCAGACCATGTAAAAATGTCTGTGTGTTCTCCACCACAAGGCCCTTGGAGTGTTCTTTTAAGCTGACCTGAATTTTCAGGACATGCATCCTCCAAAAGCTTCCCTAATGTTGCAGTGGTTCAGAAAAAAATAGTTGTTAAGGCCAGAAGAAAATGTGTCCAATGCTCTTAGAGCACACATTATGTTCAGGTATCTGTTAATTTTTTTTCTCTATCATTTTAAAGATTAATAACCTAGAGATGCCTTAATACATGGCACCTTAAAATCTGTTGGGAAAAGGGAACATATTCTCTGTTTCACCCTGTGCTAGTACCTGTTTATTACTTTTTTTCAGTCATGCTCTGGACTTTGCTTCACTGCATTTTGTCAGATCCTCTGGAGAATCAGAATAAAACCAGCAACCCAAGTTTGCATTCAATTTACAAGGCACATACTTGTAGCTGGAGAGGACACACAGCTTTGTATTTTCGGAGTGGGATGGTATTTGCCACTCTCTCCCATTGACAGTAATAAATGTCTTATGGCCATTTCAGATTAGCAATATCATCTCCTAATTAAGTCCCCCAAATGTTAAATCCTTGGAATAAAATATAACACTTTTTTTCCTTTTATTGTGCACTGGCTTTTTTTTACCTTTTTTTTTTTTTTTTTTTGGTCTGTGGAGGAAGATGGGCAAGTACAGCAAGAAATTCATCCTTTTCTAAAACAGATGAAAAAATTGGGGGAAAAATTTTCTTGGACCAAATCAGGAGTTATTATAATAACCTGAGCTGAACTGACTCAAAAAGATATGACATTTTCAGGCAGGTAAAGTTGTTAGAGTGGAATCACACCAGGAGTTCTTTAGGATGAGGATTTCTGGAATTAACTTTTGCCAGACTTTCAAACTCCTATTAAGATTTATACCTCACTGCCATTAGGTGTCTTAGCACTGCAGTGCTTTCAGATAACTACCTTGAGCAGATGAGTTAGGCACACATATCTTTATTCCAAGACATCTTTATACCCATTTTTTCTCTTCTGGGATAAACACAGCGTGGATGTCAGCACATTTATCGTGATCAACCTATTTGATTTCAGCTGATGGGACTGAGCAGGGCCAGGAGCAACATGGCCAAACTCCCTCACATCTATAAAAGAAAACCCTGGGGAGCACCTCCAACAGGGCAGGGAAACAGTTGTGACAGTGCTGGTTTGAGGGTTGGACTTGATGATTTTAAAGGTATTTTCCCACCTAAACTATTCCATGATTTGCCTTGCTGTTAGTTTTTTTGAGTTTTTTGTTTGTTTTTTTTTTTCCTGTGTTACATGCAGCCTTCATTACCAGTTACTTACTTCAGCTCTGATTCTTCCCAAATCCCACAATAGGCTGTGGATGTACTTCTACCATCTTTTTCTAGATCAGAAATCCATTTATTAGCTGTCTTAAAGCTGCTTATGATATCCCCTTTCATTGCCTGCTGTGCAGTGGTGATATCTATGGCTGGAACTCTTTGGGTACAAACCACAACCCCTTCAGCAGTCTGTGAAAATGGCAATTTCTCAAGCAGATCATTGCTTGAGCACAATCATGGCCATCTTCCCCAGTGCTGAAGACATCACAGTGTTATTCCCAATATACCTGCTGAGTTACTCAGGGACTATTCTGGAGTAAAAACCTGAGCCTGTTTGGGTCTGCCTGCAGGTACCAGTGAAAAAAAGTCAATTTACTCCCTTTATTCTTCTATTTAGACTTTGAAAACATCAGTATCCATTTTGTTCTTTACATCTCTGTCTTTTTGGGAGGGGCTGCTCTGATGGGAAATGGGGGCAAGCATCTCTGTCAAGCAGATGCTTCATTTGTTTGCAGTCAGGAGGGGAACTCCAGCTCTGCCTCAATGATTCTGTCCAACACCACTCTGCTGAGTGCATTCTTCTGATGCCATCAAGGACATCACGGCATATCTCCAACATGATGATCTTTACCCTCTGTTCAAACACTTTTCTGAATGTCTCTTTTCAGGCAATACATTTCTGATGTATCTGCCTCACATTTTCTGTTGTTGGTGAAGAGCTTATCACTCACTTTAGAGCTCAAAATTCATCCCCCAGTACCTGTGGCCTTTCTTTTTTTTGAATCATATCTTTGTTTCTGTCAGATCCCTGGCTTCTGTCCCAGAGTTCAATTTAAAAGTAACAAACATCTGATTTGCTTTGAGTCTCTCTACCACTCTGCTGCTCCTGCAGCCCTCTCCATGGCTCCTGTAAAAAATTAAACACAACTTGAAGCACTTGATCATCCCCATCCTCCTGATCTTCTGCCAGCCCACCTGCTCAGCAGCTACTCTGCTGGCTGGCAGCCAAACCCCAGGGTTTCCCAGTCATCTGGCTTTTTTCACACACCTTGCTCCAGGATGTCCCTGCACTTTGGCTTTGGGTCTGCATCAGAGCTGGGGTCCACAGCTCCTCAGCTGAGGCACCAAGGAGCTGGCGTCAGGATTTTCCAGGTTCCACAGAAACATGCCTGAGGCTGGCTCACCAGCTGCTGCCTGCAATTCCCCTTCTCAGTGAGACTTCTGATACTCACTGATTTTCCCTTCTTCCAGCATGGAAAGTGGGCAGCAGGCTCATGGGAAGCAATCCAAAGGCCACATTGTGCTTCTGTCCAGTAGAACTCACCTGTTTTTCCTCCCTTGAAAAAAAAAACCTCCATTTCAGAGCAAAAACTTCCTTTCCCTCCTCCCCCATTGAGTCCCACACCCCACCCAATATTTGAGTGCTGCCTTCTGGTGTGATCTTCCAAAATAATTCCCATGGCAGGAACCTCTTAGCTCGTATTTTCTGAAGGATAAAGATGAATTCCTAAATCTTCTTGAAGCAGAATGGACAAATTCCCATGGTATCACTGAATTAAAGCCATAAAAGTAGCAATTTTATGAGGGAAGGAGCCCAACAGCCATCTCTGCTAATATAGACTCAAAGAAGTCAGTGGGATTCCTTTGCCTAAGGCAGCCCATTTTCTGTGGGTGGATACAGGATGTTTGTCTCCTGAGCTGCTAAGCTGAGGCATTTCAGCTGCACTAAATGAATTTTTTAAAAGTGCAGGTGTGCAACGAGAAGGTATTTGGTTCCCAAGGAATATATTACAGAAGAATGTGCTGTTCTGAATTCTGTCTCCTGGCAAGCTCGATGTAAATCAGAAACTACAAATTTTTCTTCTCATTTTGTCCATTTAGGAGAATATTTGCCACAAATAAGAGGTGAATTGAACTGTTAAAAAACAGCCTTTTAAAATAAATTTTTTACATTCAACATGGAATAACACAACCCTGTATCTGTTTTATGGAGCAAAGGATTCTGTGCTAAGCTTCATAACAGCTTATTAAGTGAGACAGCCAGGTATCCAAGGAGATGCAATTGAAAATAAAGGGTTTTTGGAGAAATTTTTCAAGCACCACAAGTATGTACCTGCTGTAAAACTTCAGCTTTCAAAGGACTCATCAGTGCAGCATAGGCTGCCTGGCAGTTCACAGCCAGGAAATCTGATCATGCATCAGTGGATGTTTTAATAAAGTTAATGAGATTATTATTATTTTAAAAGTAACTATGATAATGTAATAATGATAAAGCATTTTTAAAGACACCTGTTAAGTGTGGCTGCCAGTACCATGTGAGGCTCATCTCGCATGTGCTAGAAGGAAAAAACAATTCATCTATAATGAAAAACTGTCCCAACAGGCATTAGCAAAATCTCAATGTAAAAGACAAATTACTCAGTTAATAGGCTTGATGTTCATTTAGCCAGGATGTACTAGCACATGATGGTGCTCTCACAGAACAGTTTGGCATAAAAGGAACTTGTGTAACCTCAGTTAAAAAGTGATGTCTACATGTGATTCCAGAGGTTCCTTTCATATCCTCATTTCTCATCCTGTCTCTCCAGAACGTGGTTCTTTCCCCAGCGTTTAACAGGCACAGTCTGAGTGTGAAGAATTAAGGCTCCTCACTGCCCTCAAGTATCATAGCGTTAGGAGGGATTACTAATTAGGTAATTTGTAGCTCTTCACAGATTGCATCTCTAAGGGACAATTTCTTTCATCACATGCTTGTGATTTTTTTCAATTTTGAACAACCCAGAGGTCATCTCTACAATGAACACCTCTGATTCAATGCATCAGGTAACCTTTTTGCATAGATCTGAAATCAGAATTTCAATTAGAGACATTAAAGGCACATCAAAGGTTGTGTATACTGAACCCTAAAAATCGCTGCTTTTCCTCTTTATCTTTGCTGAGACTCCTTCATAGCTCAGAGCTATCTGTGTAGAGAGCTAAGGAGAAGACAATTCAGCCAAAGACACAGAAATATTTAAAGGAAATACCAAGATCCACAGAAAAATTAATTCAGAGAGTATTAAGCGGTTCAAACAGACTATAACTCCAACAGAATCATTAAAATACATATGATTAAAAAGGTGGTTCTGCAAATCCATGTTACCATATGAATTCTTAATCTTTAAGAGGGTTGTAATCTCCCCAGAATAGTGGGAAAGGAGGCAGAGGCTGGGTGCTGTGTCTCCCAAATCCTAGGCTAAAACCAGGGTAAACTTTGCCTATCCCTAAGCAAACAACATCTCAAGGAATACTGAATTACTGAAGTAAAAGAGAAGCTCTACTTTTTATGATGCTTCAGGATAGTTCTCAGACATCTCCAAAATCCTTTGGAAGAAGAGCTATCATCAATCACAAGGACTCTTTTGAAGTAGATTGCTTTGCCTAAGCAAAGACAAATAACATGAGACATAAGGGCTGTAAAATTTAGAGACCACCAGTTTTTCTAAATCAGTTCATATTCCGGATATTTATATTTAGTTCATAATTACACCACAAACTGTTTAGCAATAAATGTCCACTAACCCCTGAGAAAACAAGCAAGTATTTATCAGGCAGCACTACTGACTTTTCTTTCTTCCTTTCTTTTTGTAAATTAATTAACAGGTTAAAAAGTTATAGAAAGGGAAAGTTAAGCAGATGAACTGTGGAGAGCCCTTGAAATTGGTCAGAACCTTTGGTGAATAAGCAGCTGAGCAGCTATTGTTCTAGAAAAAAAAAAAAAAAAAGAAAATTATTATAAAATTAGTGATTGCTCTCTGAGAATCCTGATTCCTAGGGCCATACCAAAAAAAAAAAGCTGGGAATATTTGTCTGAAATTCCTGACATATTTCTGGTACAAGCAAGAGCTCTGTTAATGCCATGACAAAGACCTTCCTGCCTTTGATGGGAGCCTACAAGGTGCTGATGTGACGGCTGAAAAGTGAGATGAAGCCCCAGGCAAAGCACTGCAATATTTCATAGAGTGTTATTAAGCCCAGGAAATGCCAGCTTTGCCTTAAAAACTATATAAATACCTTTAATTTATAATTCTACTTTCCACCACAAGTTATGTTAAAATTAAAAATAAAAAATAAAAAAGAGGAAAATTTTAGCATTTGCCTTGGGGAAGTGGTTCTGAGAAATTATTTTAATAATTCTGTGTTACTTCATGGGATTGTGTTCCTGTCATGAGCTGCCCGTCAGGTACCCTGGGTGTGAAAAAAGCCACAAGCATAATTTTCTTCATAAACAAAAATAAACTGCAGTAATTGTTCTACCCCGTTGTAATTTTCTACTGAGTGACATAAATGGAGCTGTCATTTCTCTCAGTAGGTCATAATTGCACTGTATTTCTTGCGAAATTAAAATGTTGACTGCAATGTCAAGGGTGCTGCCTTTGTGAGCTAAATAATTGAAATGATCTGGATTAAGTCTCTAGATGGGAAGGGGACTTATTCCTGCCTCTGCAGTCCAGGCCTTTCACTGACTGAATTCACTGGACTATTTTGCTTCATCCTTCAGCATCAAAAGGAGACATTTTCACATACGAGTTTTATTTTTTTTAAAAAAATAAGAGTAACTTTGTTGTTGATCCCAAAGCTGTCTGGAACAGATGGACACAGGTACAAAGTCAGGCTCTGAACTCAGTCTCTGGTGACAGTGACAGGACTTGAGGGAATGGCCTGAAGCTGTGTCAGGGGAGGTTTAGGTTGGATATCAGGAAAAAGGTTCTTCCCCCAGAGGGTGGCTGGGCACTGAACAGGCTCCCCAGGGCAGTGGTCACAGCACCAGCCTGGCAGAGCTCAGGGAGTGTTTGGACAATGCTCTGGAGCACAGGGGCAGATTGTTGGGATGGCCTGTGCAAGGCCAGGAGTTGGATGCAATGATTCTTGTTGATTCCTTCCAGCTGAGGATATTTTATGACCCTATGCCATGATTCCAAGCCTCTTTAAAACTCCTTTAAAAGAAAACCCCTCTTCTCTATAAATTAGGGGAGCAGTTCCCAGTGATTTGCATGGAAAGTGGAACAGGCACAGAGCCCAGACAGGCAGGCACAAAACATGCACTGAAATCACCATTTCTGCACTTAGACCTCATGCTCAGGCAAACAAGGGTTGAGCCTCTCCTGCTGCCTGAGGGAACGAGGCTGGCAGCCCCTCCAGAGTGTGCTGAAATCAACTCAAGCCTTTCACTTGGAAAGCATCTGTCCAAACCCACTAAGCACTGATTTATAAGGTTATTGTTCATCATCTGGGCTTGACAGAAGAGACCACTTCTCCAATTCCTGTGATTTCCAGTGTGGAGAAGCCAGGTGAGGAGTCAGACAAACCAGAGCGAGGAAAGACCCACAATTCAAACCATAGCAAAATTAGTAGCAAGCTCAGAGTGCTGCGCTTGACTCAGTGTCAGAGTTGCACCCAGCTCTAATTGTTTTGTTTTATTGAAAAGGACAAATTTGCAGCGTTTGGTTTTTCCTCAAGTAAAGCACTCAGCCAACTGCTTGTTTCTTTATTACTTGTGGAATTGTTTATGTATTACCAAAAGTATACACTAAAGATACAGTGGGAAGAAAATCACAGACCTAGCAGATAAATTTCTGGGGAAAAAAAAAAAAAGTCCATGAATAATTCAAGCAATGGGACTCAAATTTTCTTAAAACTTGTTTCTTTCTTTCATAAAGGGAGGAAAATAAGTTTCATATGAACAAATTCCAACTTACAGCAGTAGTGGGAAATTTTGAATGTGAGAAATGACATATGTTGAGACTGACAGGTAACACTAGGAAAAAAGGCTCTGAATTCAAATACTGTGTTGAAGAAAGATAAATGTTAACATAATGAGAAAAACAGGATGATCACTGGACAGCAAATACTCATCTTGGCTTAATCCAGTGCACCAAATAAATATGGCAGAGAGTTCACAGGTAAAACAACACTACAATAAGCTCTTGTGAGTTAGATGGTTATTGATTCAGAAAACATTTCCTGAAAGAAGACCCTCACATCTTCAGTCTGCAGATGTGGAGTTCAATCTAGTAAGTTTGGAGCCATATGAATTTATTTTTCAGCAAGCACCTGCTGGAGTTGGGGTGAAAGATCCTGTGGGGACTCAGAGCATCACCACATTGATGGCTCAGACTGGAAGCTGATGAGAAAACTTTCTCTTATAGTAGCCTCACTTGATGATTTTTCTGCAGTGTTATGGCAGTATATTACCTTATTATAATATATTTATTTTATCTAATGATAATAATAACTAGTGCATCTGCACCTGCTCTGTGTTTCAGGAATCTTGTAAAAAATACACTGGTAAAATGGCTGCTTTAACAGAGCAGCAGTCATATTCCAATAGATAGGAGAGCTTCGTGTGCAGGTCAGCACACCATCGTGCTAAATGTCACATGCCAGGAGTGGAAAGAAATCCCTACTCCCATAATTTTATGGCTGTAACATTTGGCTGCAAAATGTTTGGCAGAAGACTAGGTGACTTTTCTTCCAGCTCCCTAGGCCTATCTCCTGCCCTTTTATTAATATCCAGTGTTTAGAGCTTTACATGCCCCTCTCTATCCTTCACTGATTACACAGGTCATGATCCCCATATACAAAGGTGCTAAGAATAAAAGTAGGTTTAATCTGAAATTAATTGCATTTTGGGAAAAAGGTATTATCAATATGTTTTATTTAATTGAGAGCAGATTAAAACATGTATTACAAAGGACTAGAATGCGTTGTAAGCTGCAATGAACATAATTCCTTTTTTAAACTTTTTTTTCTTTCTCTCTTTCGTGAAGAATTAATGAATTGAAGGGCTTTTTGTGTTATTATTATTCAAATCTTCTTGAGAAAGATATTGAGATTAGAGAAGATGGACGAGATAGAAATGTCTGTCTTTTTCAGGCACCCAAAGTTAATTAAAATAAACCTGACCTGCTATCTGCCACCCAAAGTGTGCTATGGAAACAAAAGTAATGGTAACACAGACAAATTGGCTTGTCTTGCTAAAATTCCTTAGGGTTAATTAAAAAGCATCTTATTCTTTGATGAGAGGTCCATCAGAGATGGGTACTTTTCCCTTCATTCCTATTACACATTTTCTGATGATTTATGATAAGATTTTGGATGGCTAAACAAGAAAGCTAAGATTTGTATCAAAGAGATCCTTTGCTTAGTGTAGGCAACGGACAGAGCCAAAAGTGCTCAGAGAAGGGAAGAGACGAAACTACAGCAGCTTAAGGCAAAAAACTTGTGGGAATGTGAACCTGCCAGATTCAAACCAGCTGGGTCTGGTGCTGGAGCAACCTGGAACTCAGTGGGAAAGGGTCCACGGCACGGCTTGGAAATAGATGATCCTCCAAGTAAAACTGTTTTGTAATTCTAGAGGTACATATTCTAGAGGTATTTTTCCATTCCTTTTTGATCTCCCTGGCAGTATAGTAGTGCATATGGCCCACCACAGAGGAGGGGAGGTGGCTCTCTTTAGGTTAAGTGCAGTGGTTGCCACATCACTTTGGAAATGTTTTCAACCACAAAGGCAATGGGAAAGTGGCCTCACTGCCCAATTAGGCATCTGTGGCAGGAGCTAGAACTGTACAGCCAAAAAAACCTGTTGTTTACTCTGGAAGCATCTCTATGTGTCCATCTAAATCATTATCTGTTCTAGACAGGATAATGATGTTTAAATTACCCCTGACAGGTGTCTGTTTAAAGTCAGTAGAAAGGCCTCAGTGAAGACGATGCAGCATCACCCAAGATGCCTGGATTTGTGCTGCATCACCACTACATTTGGGAATGATCCCTGAATATTCAGCAAACCTCACATGTCTTTTCTGCAATCTAAAACAAGTATTTCTCTTTCTATCTTGCACAGGATATAGCAAAACCTCTTCTGCTTTGTATTCAGAGCTGTACACATTGGAGGATTGTTGTTTTACCAATTGAGGAAGGTAGAACCAAAATCTTCCCCAATTTACCGTAAATGAGAAGCTCAGGAATCCCTTCGATGTGATACCTGCTCAAGTTCTTGTTCCAGTTCTTAAGTAGCACCAAAGAAACCCCTGGACACAAGAGTCTGACTGCAGGGACTGATGCTGCGTGAAAGGGGAGTTCACACCCAAAGGTAACATCCAGGACCTGACATGAGGTTCTCCTGTGAGCACATTCCAGAATAAGATTTACCTTTATCCTACTCTTATTATTAACCAGATATATTATACGACCTTTGATAAATCAGCTGTCTTTCCCTTAAACTATTGGCCAATCCAGACATGTAACTCACTGTTGCAGAAGATCATAAGAACCATTTCATGTGTTCTGACAAGAATGCATGTTTATATGTCCAGTGATAATATTATTATATCTCAGGTTAACATGGGTCTTGGAGAAAGTCAAAATTCCCTCTTCAGGCCTTACAAAAAGCCCAGGTACTGAGACTGAATGTAGAGCTTCCTAATGAAGACTACTTTTTCTCATTTGCTGAATGTGCACTGCATTATACGACAAGGCAGGATAGTTTGCTCACCAAGGCTGCTGCCACAATTACTAAAACCTCTTGACACTAGATTTTTTTTCTCCACAGTGGCCTTAGAAGGCTGTTTAGCCAATCTGACTGAACAATGTTTCTAGTGCAAAAAGTCATGCTTCAAATTTTAAGGTTAGATCACTTCATATCTGGATTGAGCAGAGGTGTCTTTGTCTTACAGATAGCACAACAAAATGTGTGGATGTGTTTATTGATTCAAGTGTTCAGTGTTGTGACTTTTACAGTGTTTGTTCCTTGAGAGACTCAGGTTATTCAGGTTTCTCTCTTGAATTTGATCCTCAGACTAAGTGTCACTATGGCTGCATTTTGGAAAGCCTCATTATCTTTCCAAACAAACGTTTTTAAGCTCTGTCTGCACATGATTGATAGCACTCGAGGGAAGCTGTACCCACCACCTCCAGAAAACTTCACAAATCAATCTTGCTGTAATTTTAGCATACTGCTTCCTCATTGAATTTTAGAAATCTGTTAGTCTGAATGAAGGAGACTTCATTATCACTGAGAAGAGTAAGTCAATAATACACATGAACTTCATTCATAACAAAGCCAATTGCTGATGAAGAGGAACTGAAGTAGAGATGATTAATTCTTTTCCAGCGGCTACTTTTGGCAGGCGTGACAATTATTCATACCAAAGAGCTACCATTTTTACCTTATTTAATTAATGTTAAGTCATGTACACGGAAAATTCAGAGTCCAGTGAAACCAGCTGGAGGATGTTGTTTATAATGGTCCTGCCTGCGGGCACAGCTATTCATCTTTGCAGTTATGCAACTCAAGTGTCATTTTTCATACTTGGCATTGCAATTTATTTTCCTTTTGTTGTTTAATCAATTTTCAGTTAAACAGACCCTTTTTACAATCCAGAAAATAAACTCCTTTGAGATGGTAAGAACTCTAAAAATATACAGTAAGTTGTGGTCAGCCTCCTGAGGTGAGCAGCTTATATTTCAGATGGAGAAGTCTTTGTGAATCTCACTTCCTAAAGGAGGGTAAATCCAGAATGACAATCTATCAGTGTCCTGTGGGGTTTTTTACACACATTACTCCTAACCCTATGGCAGCAGGTCAAATTGGACAGCAGATCTAAATCACTCCACCTAATCACCCCACACTGATAGTGCCTCGAGTTGAAGTTGCAATTATAGGCGAAATAAAGCAGTTTTATCCTTTCCCTGCTGGCCATTGCTTTTGCAATTCATTTATTCCTTTTTACACCCTTAACCCCTGCTAACATATTTCCCCCTTGGTTCTCCTTCTATTGCCAGCAAGTGTTTGACAAAACAGAAGTCAGATTCCTGATTATACACAGATCTGGATTTATCTTTGGCTCTGATAAAAATTTCTTCCAAAAGGTCAGATTCTCCAAAATCCTCCATTTTTTGAGAGTCGTTGGATTTAATCTAAACTCTTCTGTATGTTCTTTATATCTGATGTTAAAAAAACAGTGTTAATATCATTCTGAGCACAAAAAAAAAAGAGCACAAAAGCCTTTTGGAACCATGTTTTTGATCCTAGATTGTCAATCTCCATTCAGTATTAAAAATTCCATTGGAAATCCAAAGAGATGTCTTCATATATATTGAATCACCAGTTTTATGCTGAAAGTTGGCACAGAAATTGGAGAGAACAGGAAGACCCCAAGTTAACCTCTCAAATTGCTTTTATTTTATTTTGAGGATTTTTTTAACACTTTTTAAAATAGAAATGATAACATATACCATGAAGGACTGTAGGTGGAAGAAAAGTAATAAATAATTCAGCACGAGGGAAAGAAAATCAACTGTAGAAAATCCTCGGGGCATTTTGTTATAAAGCAGTTGGCTGTTGCAAGGGTAAACAACACACAAGAGGTGCAATTAGAAGAACTGGCAAGCAGCCCTTCCTATTTGCAGGTTTTACACTCTCAACGCACTGATGAATTCCATGGATGATTCTAGGTAAAGCTGAGTATTTCCTTACGGATTATGTCCCGCAATTCCTGTGGCATTTCTGCCAGGACTGTACTGTCATCTCAAGTACCTCCCATTTGATCAACTGAAAGGAAGCTCTGTAGGATGACAGCCCAGCATGGAGCCTAATCATATCCACTTAATGTGTAAGGAGAGAAATTCAAAGCCAAATCTCTACCTCAGCTGCTTTTTTTAAATTTCTCTTTAATAAAATAAAAATTGTTCAATATATTTAACATACAGTGCATTAGTTGCCTCTTGACTGTACTTCTTTGTGAGAGGAAGGATTTGCCACTCCCTTTCTGTGTAGCCCATTGAGACTTTTTAGGTTTAGAAATGGAAAAAAAGTAGATGTGAAAAATGGGAGAGCAAGAGAATATATTCCCCATTTGTTATGACCCATCAGAGTAACCATGAAGTCCCATCCAGACAGCGAGAGTCATTCATGGCATCTTGAGCTGAAGAGGAAGGGACAATAACTTTGTCATTTTCCTTGCCAGGAAACCTCCTTCTCTCCTTTTCAGGATACTCTAAGTTCTTTCCTGTCCCAACAAATCCCATAAGGACAATTTTTTTTTCCTTTCCATCATTAATGCTTTTGGCAATGCCAGGCAGAAGGTCAGTGAGACTGGAGCAGTGTCCAAGAACAAAAGTAGGGGAGCAACCAAGTGCCAGGGAACCTGCACCTAAAATAGCACTCCTCTCAATATTTTATCTTGATCTATATATTCCAACTGGGGTCAAAACAAAATACAAAGAATACAGATGAAATAGGGGAAAAATACAAATGAAAATTGGAGGGGTTTTGGTTTGTTGTAGTTTTTTTGAAAAAGAGGGTAGGAGAAACCAACTGTTGAAAATCTAAAAACTTGTTTCAACTAATTTTTTTCCATAAAGAATGTGCATTGTACTTTAATCAGCCCAGTTCTATATTTAAAAAAAAAAAAATCTTTATTAGCCTAAGATTCTTAGAAGAAGGAGAAAAAAGAAACTGAGCACATGAGAAAGACTGAGTTGAAAACCAGATGGCTTCTGCAGGAGTGAATAGATTGAAAAATGTGCTGGGAGTGAATGGCTCCACAGATTAGGCAAGAAGTTTGAGAGATCTTCTGAAAGAACACAACAGCCATGATTCAAAACACTTACAGGGTTTTTATTACAACATATAATTGACTGAAACATATCATGATTTATTTCACAATGTGTTATAGTTAGTACATTTTCTGAAATTACAAGGGAATGGAAATAAAACAAACATTATTTTAGATTGAAACGTGGCATTTATTTCAAGAACCAATTAAAGCTTACATTTAAAATATATTCAGCTTAAAGTTGTACTTTCCTAAAGGGAAATTTCTCCTCTACAATGTCATTATTTACTAATGGGGTTTCATATTTAAATAAAAAACAAAATAGCTCTTTAGTATTTTGTTTTTCCCTCCGGCATCTACAGGTTTAATACTATTTATTTTCATTTCCTTGGGTGAAATAGAGAGGCAAAGTAGAAAATATAAAATATAAAGCTGAACTCTTTTACATTTCTGGGGAATTAAAATACTTCCACAAGGAAAAACTTCACAGAAAATAGTAGGAAACTACTAAAGGACATTTATTTAAAAAAAAAAAAAAAAAAAAGCTATTACTGTGTTCTTTCCAAAGGTTTTCATTTTAATGCTGTGGACCAATAGTTACGAAAACAGTTATAAAAGCTTGCAAAATATAAAAGGCTGTGGGTAGTAAAAGCTCAGTATTTTCACTGGGTTGGCATATGGCTTTCCCCTTCTGTACAACTAGAAGGATAGTCATGTGAAGAACAGCAGCAATAAGAAAACCCCAGGGGACTTCCTTGAGTGCCTGTTTATGTACCCTGTTGGGAAGAAACATGTGATTTTTATCCATTTCTCTTTTTACTTTGTCTGTGTGAAGTTCAGTCTTTAAAGATTTGTTTCTGCTTAATTACTGCTGCATCAACACTGTGAGTATTTGCTGGAATGGCCATTTCTGGACTGCACTCTGCGTTTCTACCCCTAATTCTTGAAGACAATTGTCAAAGATGTTCTCATTTGAAGCCTAAGCCCAAGTGCAGCATGTCTTAAGTAAAAAGAGAATTTTACCATCAAAGAGAAACAAAGAGAATTTAATATCTGCCCTGCCTCTAAAGCTGAATCACATCTTTTATGAGACTAAGGAAAGTTTAACATCAGCTTTTGAGAGCTTCAAGGACAAAAAGACATTGATATGGCCTCTCATCTGGGGTGAATTTTCTTCTTAGCTCAGCACTGTCTATAAAAATAAACAAAACTGAAACATGAAACAGAAAAGCAATGAGGAAGAAAATTGTTGCTTTTGAACAACAAATAAGTAAGCACACAGTATTACACCTAATAAATTAACAGCAGTGTCAATGAAAAATAAAAATAACATTTTCAAAGGACAGCTTGTCATGTTCTCATGACTCAGAGATTGTTTGTTTTTTCCCCTTTCTACTCGCCCCTTTAATTAATACATTTGCTTCCAAATAGGATCCGAGCATTAGGAAAATGTCACACCATATGTGTGTTTATTTTTGCTCAAGTAATTATCATGGTGTAAGATCTCTCTTTTCCTTTCTCCGCTTGCTGAGACAGAATGTTCCTTCAGAGGATAGAACAGCCTCAAAGCAGCTGCTCCGACATCTGAGGCAGAGAAAAAGTCAAATCTTCATCCTCTTATCCTTGTGCACGCAACGACCTGTGTGGGGGACTGAGGGAGCCCTTCCTTCAGGTGGTCTCTCCACAAGGCTTGGAGGGCTCTGCCTCTGGCAGCGGGTGGGAAGCGGGCTCCTGTGGGGGGATGCAAAACCCCAACACGACAAAAAGCATCTCTGAGAAGGCTTCTGCAAAGCAAAGCCCGGTGGCCCAGGCACAGGAGCACGGCTGATACATTTCTGTGTGAGGCCAGAGTGTTATGAGCCCGATGAAGGCGCATCAAGCTCTGAGGGTTGCCAGCAGCCTCTCAGAAATGGCTTAGGAAAATAGAGAGATGGCTGATCAGAGGTGTTTGGAAAAGCAAAAAGGTTTTCATTAAAGAGAAAATAACAAACTATACAGAACAAAAGAGTAAAAGCAGTGCATGGTGCAGGGACGATCCACACACCTGCTATCACACCCCGAAAATGCCCCCAGAATCTCCACGCTCTTCTTTAAGTATTCAGTGATCTAGGAGGGGTTTTTGGCAGGCTGCCCAATAGAAAACTGCTACAGGTCTTGAGCTACAGCTCAAGGATCCAACAGGTGCCTTTGTGCTGCCCTGGGCCAATTATGGTGAGAGAAGCATTGAAGTTTCTGGTTCTTTGCCTCATAAGTGAAACAAAGAATGAAACCCAAATCCTTTCCTAACATGGGAACAGCTGCTAATGCAGGGGGTGCACTGCAACACACGACAAGCTTCGGTGCTGGCTGCTCTTTTGGAGAAAAAGCTTCTGGGATTTTGGCAATAATTGTATCCAAGCAAACCTGGGTAACTTGGAGCTAAACCACTGCACTAGCCCGAAACTGCCCTCTTGGACTGGGATGGTTCTTAATGCTTCCTTAATATTCCTGGGGTGGAATTTTCTTCTTCACTGGTAAATATTTCTTTTTCATTTTCCCAGTGAGTTCTGATGTTTTCTGAGTGGTCAGGAGTTTTTCTATTATTATTTCCGTCATTGTAATCTTACTTCAGTTACTAACACCATATCACACTCTGGAATTGTTGACCATAAAGCAGAAACCTCTCTCCCAGAGGAGAGAGGTCATGTAGAGGGCCTAGGATTTTTTTACTGCTGTTGATTTTTACCTGATCACATCAAGATGGTGCCAAACATGGAAAATACCATGTGTAGAAGGATATGATGTGACACTTTTGTGATTCTAGACATAAAGGGAAATACTCTTGATATCAAGTTGGACATTCAGATGCTGGGTGTCTTTATAGGTCTTCAGAATATCTGCAATGCTTTCAAAATTTTATTCTTTCATACCTACAATTCTTCCAATTCCATTTTCAACAAATTTACATTTTCAGAGCTGAAAAAGCAGCAAGAGACAGCAGAAATAAAAGTCAAAATCTTCCATCAGAGCCACTTATTTTGTGAATAGGAATGAATAGTCCAGGGGTTGGGGGGGGGGGGGGGGGGAAGGGGGGAAGGACCTAAGAGCATTCCTTTCCCTTTAAGGCATAAATAAAGAAAAAAAAAACAAAACAAAACAAAACAAAAAAAACACTGCAGAGAGGACGTAGTTCTCTGGTTATTGATTAAAATATGATCTTGTCCTTTCTGTATCTAGAACTAAACTTGCAGGACGCTGCTCTCCATTTGGTTTTTCATTCTATTTTCCAAAAGCTGTGGTTAATTTCAGTACAGCATATTGTGATGCTGGGAAGTAGAATTTAGGTCATTTTCACTCTCATACCTGTTTACCCACTATGGCATACTTAATGTGAGCTTTCCATCTGAAAGAGATTTTATTACTTCATTTCCACGCGTAAAGAAATGGGAGGTTTAATATATCCAGTCCAGGGTTTTCCACATAGTGGTTTATAAGTGTTGTATATGTAATAAAATTCTCTACACTTATTCATCAGTCTCAGTGTTCATTTCCTTGATGTCAAGTCTCAAAAGTCCTAATACTACTGTAATCTATATTGCATTATTAGGGGTTCCTGAGAAAGACTGAAAAAGCCAAAATAGCAAAACAAAACAGGCACAAACAAGAAACTGTCTTCAGTGGTAGGTTCTTTGTTCTGGCACTGGATTTTGGGGGAGGAGGGGGTCATTTGTCAGTCTTCAGTGTTCAAGGCCAGGTAGGATGGGGCTTTGAGAAACCTGGTCTAGTGTGAGGTGCTCCTGCCCATGCCAGGAGGTTGGAACAAAATGATTTTTTAAGTCTCTTCCAACCCAAACCATTCTGTGATTCAGAATTTTTCTTTCCGTTTCATCCTTCCCTTCATCCTTCCATGACACCTGAGTTTAAATCAACCACAAAACTTATGTAGCAGCACATAAACGGAAGCGGTGTTTCCCAGATAATTTCAAATCTCTCTGACTGATTAGTAGCTGGCAAAATCAAACTTGGAGCATATTTTGAACCAGCACAGATGCTTTTCATGTTTAATGAAGAAAGAAAACTGTTCTCAGACTGTTTCATTGACCTCTCAATGTGGGTCACTAATCATCTTTAAGCACTCCATGTAGTTTGAATAAATCTGGATGTTCTGCAATAATCCAAGATCAATCAATGTAAATAAAGCATTTCATCCCAGATGTGTCCTGGGAAGACATTTTCTTGAGGATGTAGAACATTTGGGATTCAAACTGCAATGTTTTCCAAGGTTCTTTAACTTGAGAATTTAAACTGAGAACTACTTGCACCCTAATGTTATTTGAAGTAATTAAAAAGTCTACAAAATGCAATATAAATAATCCCATATACTCACTCAAACACTCTATTTTTTTATACTGGGCTTACCAGCTTGGCATAAAATGTAAGCAAAACAAAAAGTAGGTGAAATTTGTTACTTTTTTTTCCACTTTAACATAAACTCAAAGACTTCAATCTTGCTAGAATTTATGCATGCACTTATCTGTGAGCACACGAATAATCCTCTTTATTTCCGCAGCAATACTCATCTACTTAAACTAAGCTTTAAAGACTTCCCACAGAAGCCATTTCCAAGCACATTTCAGAAGTTGTGTCGTGAGCAGTGTAACTTACATTTAATTATAAGGGAATTGTATTGCCTATCTCAGAGATGAAGCTGGTGCTCTGCACTCCAGGGAAAACAACCAACGTTCATATTGATTTATTGATTTTTGAATGCTCTGTTGGCACCCATGAAATCACTGAAAGTTTCAGAGTTGACAGATGTGGCCAGAAATCTACAAGGAAAAGCTGTGGGGGTATTCCCCAACAAACATGGAGAGCCAAATAGTGGTGTTTTGGTCCAGGGAAGAATTAGACAGTGTGTCAGTTTGAGCTAGATTCAAAACAGGTCTCTCATCTATTTCTCCAGCCAGCTTTACAAACAAAAGGAATCCATGCCCACACTGGGTGAGAACAAGGTTTGCCCCACTTAACAGCAGTGAACTGATTAACAGAACCAGCTTCTGCATTAATGTGACCGTCCTTCTTTGTCAATATAAAGAAGGCAGCTTCAAAGTACTGAACTATGAAACGATTTATAACATCCTGCCAATTTAAGTGAGATGGGGATTCGACTCTTAAAACCATTCTAGCTTGCATGCAATGAAATCTCACAGTACATCCAAAGTTCAGCACGTTCCTACAGTGCATCCTAAGTGTCTGCTTGATCTATGGGGTGAACTATGCACAGCCACAGGGCTGGGGCTGTAAACCTGGCCTGAATTAATTAGACTGAGAGCACCTCACTTTGTCTTTTGCATTTGCTTTTTCCCCACTGAGACACAACTTTGCTCAGCACAAAGGTGGGATCAGTAATGCAGTGACACCAAACAAGAAATCCCTGTTAAAATGGCTTTGCACACACAGCCACCAGAGGAGACCCACAGGAGAACCACAGAATCACAAAATGGTTTGGTTTGGAAGGGACCTTAAAGATCTGCCAATTCCAACCCCCTGCCATGGGCAGAGACACCTTCCACTATCCCAGGTTGCTCCAACTAGGCCTTGGACACTTCCAGGGACAAGGAGTGAAAGGGGTGTTGTTGCCTTGTTGGCACCCAAAATATTGCAGATTCCCAATCACGAACAACAGGCCAACAAAATGAAAAACTATTGAACCAGCCAGAGCATTTTGCCCATTTCTCTTTCCTTATATCAAGAGCAAGAGGCCTCCAAGTGTTTGTCCCAAGAAGTGCTTCCAGCACAGACAGCTGTCATGCTTGGCAGCAAAGGAATTTTGTTGAAGGTGCCACATGCCCCTCACAAAGATCCTTTCAAGGTGGTGTTTCCCAAACCCACCTTCCACTGGGATGTGGCCATACAATTAGGGGAAGGTGCTTTGAACAGAGGTTTTTCACAACCTCTTTTTTTTTTTTTTTTTTTTTTTTTTTTTTTTTTTTTTTTTTTGGGGGGGGGGGGTTTGTTGCAGAGGGCAGAATTTTTTCACCATTTTTTTAATTGATTTTCAGGTCTGTATATTTATTTTTCTGGACATGCAGGTCAATATGGGGTAATTCCAAGATGACTGAGAGGACACTGGCTTGTCTAACTACTTGCCAATGGTCCTGGAGCTATCAGCTCAAAAGTTTGACCCAGGAGGACTAAATATTGACAATTTCACCTGTAAAGGCTTGTCCAATGACAGAAGTCTCCTTCTTCACATCAGTCTTCAATACACAGCTCTAGAAAGTCACCTGTATTTCCAAAGTTTCTTTTCCTCGCTTATTAGGGCAAGATTCATATTTTGATTGCTTTTCTTTATTAAAAAATGAATAATTCCTAAATGCATATTAGTGTGATGATAGAAGCCATATGGAATTTCATATGAAATATTTATAACTTCCTCTCTCTCCCTCTCTTATTCTTGTTTCTAACAGAATAGAGAGAAATGGAAAGCTGGGGAGAAAAAAATTGTATCCTCAAAAATGGCATGTGCTTAACATCAAAACATTTTAATTGAACTTCACATTACAAAAATCCAGATGGCCCATGTTCTGTTCAAGCCTCAGGGGGACTGCAACATGTTACCATGTGTGAGATGCATCATCCCCTTCCTTTTCCTGGTTGTACAGAGGACTTTCAGCCAAGATACCACAGGCTGGCAAATCTGAGTTTTACATTCTCTTAAGGATGTGGGGGAAGATTTCAGGGAATGCTTGAGGGATTTGGGACTATCATCCCCTCTTTCTTGCAGACTGAATCCATGCAGTCTAAAAATCACTGTTTGGGTTGAGGCAAGAGATCAAGGCTTCACTGGAAGCAGAGCTGACCTGACTGACCTTCAGCTGGAGAAAATCAGTTCCATAAACACACCGCATCTGAATCTGGCCCAAATTACAGCCACCCAGGATCTCACCAAGGACAGGCAAGTATTTCTGACACTCCTGGTTCAGACTTTTGCCTTTGAAACGTGATTTTATTGTCCTATTGCAGCCTGGTATCACCCTGCCCCCAGTATAGTGCCTTGAAGCCCTAAAAAGTAAATGTTTCTCCATTCCCCAGTTGTAATAAACCCCAAAACCAGTGCACTTGGTGCTGTGCCACTGAGACATATCTCAGTGACTGAACCTATTCAGACCTTCCATGAGTTCTATGGACGTAACCCACTGTTCTTGAAGCTCATGTGGCAAAACTGGTGGTAGTTCAGTTACACTGCATAGTAGTTCCACTTATATAAACATTGCCATCTTTGTTTTTAAGATTGATCTCAAATTAAATCAGATCTGGATGTATTGAAATTTAAAGCAGCCCTCACCACTCCTCAGAAGACCATCACTTCTTACAGATTTTCTTGTCTTCTTCTTAAAAACAACTTATTATGCCCTGAATCACAAGACAGGCCATAATGTGCAAGTTCCTGACTGGTTCTGAGGAGCAGAAGGAAGGTAGGCATAATGTTTGTCACCCAAAACTAATCAGACCAGTATTCAGTGTCTTCTGGTCTTTGCCTATGATCACTTTAAGTCTACAAATAGGATAAATTGCAAATGCAAGGTTTAGTCACATGAACATTGGCATCAGACACACCAAGCACTTGTAGCTGCCAGCTTGCATTAGAAATGACAGAACATTTTAACAAGTGACTGAGCACGCTGCAAAGGGATGTGGATTGGCAGGTTGATGTGTGGAGAGTGATTGGTGGGGAAGATTTTGAATTGAAAACACATTAAGCTCACTAGTGCAGGAGCAAGTTTGATGCTTTCAAGCACATCTGCAACAAAAAAAACTATTTAGGTAGACTGAAAGTAACCTGAATCCAAAACCATTTGTGTCTGACCATCATCAAGGTGAATTATTGCAAATAGCTACCAAGAAACAAGTTTTCACGATTCTTGGTTTTTACTTCAATAATAAGAAAAGGAAAATTCTAAACAATCATCAAATAAAATTTAGTGATATTGTCCTAGCTTGAGCAACACACAAGAAAAGCAGGTTCTGAGGCTGTGCTTTTTCCTTGCAGGCTGTCCTTTCCATTAGGACTTCAAGGACAATTCACCTCTGTCTCCTCAATATTTACATTTTTACAGCACTTGCTGGATATGCTGCTAATTGAACAGAACAGTGAGCTGGGGCAGGGACCTTCTGTGGTGCTGGGATAAGGAGATATCCTTTAGATAAAACAAATTATAGATAAGGAGGGGATCATGCAAAGCAAAGGAAGAGAGAAGAATGACTCGAGGAGAAGGAAAGTATCCTCTCTGCCATCTTTTAGAACAGGAAAGAGAAAATGGTGCCCAAAGAGGGAGCCAAGTCCTCAGTGAGACTCTGAAGACAATGTTTGTTGTCCAAAGGGACTGGTTTTGGTGCCAGCAATCCCATATGGGGGGGGGGGGGGGGGGTGGTATGGATAAAAGGAACTTGATCTTTACCTTTTTTAATGTCAGAAGGTTGATTAGATAACTGATCTTAAATTCTAAAAAAACATGTCGAATGACATTTACTGGCATTTTGTTAAATTTTAAAATAAAGCTGTGACCATAGCAATAATTATAAAGTGACAGAACTCTTATGGCTTAACAAACTGGCACACTTCAGCCAAATCACCATCCTGGTCCTCGTGCACACCCTCAGCCCCAGGCAAACGTACAGAAAATTGATTTAGCTTTGCTCACAGGGACAGAGGGTTAGCAGGAGTTACATTATCTCTCATGGCACATGGCAAATTGCTGCAGCTCAGTGATGCACAGCAACCTGTGACAGCATATCCTCTGTGCTTGGAGGTGTGCTGGACCCTGGAATAATGGCCCAAGTCCTCAGCTCTGAGACACACAGAGCACAGCAGGGAAAAAACCGTGAGGCAGAAATGGATGCTGGAAAAAGTGGAAAGAAAAGGGATAGATTAAGTGACACCACAAGTTTTTCCAGCACTCAGTCTTGAGAACCTGCAAGTGCAGTTGAGACCAAATTAATTCACAGAGTAAATCCACAGAGGCCATTGCCACTCCCAGCCTCTGATTTCAGCAGTTTGCTTTGCACTGCAGGGATTCCTGTGGGTCCCTGGGCATGGTGGTCAGCCACAGGGAGATGTGTGCTATTTGCTTAACACTTAGCTAATCCTACTCTCTTTGTTGGTTTTGTGTTGCACCTGATTCTCCTGCATGATTCAGGAGCGATCAAAGAATTTTTTATTTCCTTATGTTCATGGATAAATTATGTATATTTATTATGGATAAATTATTGCTCTTTTCCTGATAGTTCGTATCAATAATTAGCTCACCTATTAAAACATCAACACTATAAACACATGCAAAATATAAATACATACACTATAAAACACACCCCACCCCGAATGTGCCGCCATGGATACCTGGAATTTGAACTGTAAATTAAGGCACCATGACGGAATTTGAGGCAAGATAAATGTGGTTCTAACTGTCCAATTGTTACCTGAGACCTGGGGTAGGTTAAAAAAGTTGGAGGAGACAAATATGCCTCTGATAGTGCACACAGAGAATGCAGAATTTATGGGCCATGAGGGAAGCAACTGAGCTGAAATCAGTTTAGATTGGGTAAAAGGTGTCGGGGCAAACCAACAGCTCAAGACAAGAAATACACCAACTCAAAAAAAAAAACAAAGAGGAAGACTGAGCAAGGAGTAAAATAGCATTGGAAGTGAAGGAAACTTTAATCAAAAGAGAACTGTGTAGCTAATGAGCATCAATTCCTTTATTTTCTAAAATGTATGAATAGTATGAAAAATTTTGAACTGCCTCGAGACCCTCCAAACCAAGAAGTCCAGGGTGACAAAGGACCAACAGGACACCACTGGATCCACCGGGACTGACTGTCTTCTGCTTAATATCTCTCTCACTCTCTTCCCCTGCCCCCCCCCCCTCTTTTCTATTTCTTCCTATCTCTCCACCTCACATTTGCTGTTAAATAAAATCCATATTACTAACTTCTGGACAGAGTCTCACCTGCACCTTCCAGCAGAGACATCTCTCAGTAATTAACAATACCCCTCATTTAAAAAAGGACAATAAAGTAACTGAATGGTTCATTTTGGAAGGGACATTTCAAGATCATCGAATCCAAGCCCCAGCAGGGAGCAGGGACATCTGCAACCAGGCCACGTTCCTCAGAGTCTCATTCAACCTGGCCTTGAAGGTTTCCAGGAATAAGGAATGTAATCACCTCTCAGGGCAAGAAGTGCCAGTGTTCAACCACCCTATTTGTCAAAAACTTCTTCCTTATATCTAATCTAAATCAATCCTCTGTCAGCTTAAAGCCTCTTGTCCTATTGCAACAGGCCCAGCTAAAAAAAATTGTGCCCCCTAAGTCCTTTATAAGGTTAACATGTTTGTTTTCCTCTCTCTATCTGCTTTTCCCATCTGGTTTGGTACCACTGTTTATGCCATTTTAACATCCATCCTCCTCCCCCTCTGCACTGCATAGATTTTCAGGCTGGAAACAAAAACAAACCCACTGTAAAGCACAGTGAACACAGCCACAGCACCATAGGTCTCCCCAAGCTGAGGAGAACTTCATCAAAAGGCAGGTACCATATGGAGCATGTTTATCTCCTGGTGCTGAAGTCTTTGCTGTGCCTCCAAAAGACAGGGGTTTGGAAAGCATGAGCTGCTCTCATACCTATTTTGAATATGTTATTTTTTAATATAATTGTTATATTTTATAGATATTTTGTATTTATATGTATATTTTATATTATTATATTTTATATACCTATATGAGAGGTAGGTAGGTATACCTATCTGCCATACACACACATATGAATATATTCAAGTCCAAGTGCAAGCTTTAGGTAAGGGTAGCAGCAGCAGGACTGCTGAGGAACCCTAAGAGGATGAGGCATTCTGCTCCCACAAGCAGAATGAAAGGCTTGATTGGCAGCACTGAAAGGCAGGCTGCTGATTTTGTACAAGCTGCCTGATGAGCAAAAGCCAAAAATATCACAGTTATTAATAATAACGAATCACAGGGAGAAGAGTGAGAGAGCACAGGCTCCTCAACTGCTTGCACAAGTTGCACTCACTACTAGTAGGGACAAATAAGCAGAAAGTCAGAAGAAAAAGCAGAAGGGAGAAGAAAACAGGGCAACGGGATTTTAAGGGCTTTAACTGTGGAAGTGGAGTCCTAAGGTTTGTTTTCCTGGACCTGACCTGGCTATACCAGAGCATATCTGTAATTAGTAATCTGTAATCCCGTAATTAGCTGGATTACCATCTTTTCCCTCCCAGTTTGTTGCCAAAAGGCTGCAGAGTCCTGAGGCCAGGTCTTCCTAATCAGACTGTTGGATTTGCTGCATGGTCTGAGCTGTTTCAGTGCAGCTGCCCCTCTGCCTTCCAAGGGCTGAAGGAACTCCTCAAGGGACCCACAGAGGTCACAGGGACCCCACTTCAGCCCTGAAAGAGGGAAGACTGCAACTATGATGAAACTGTGCTTTAGGAGAAGAAACTAGAGGGTGCATAGACACACAGGGGTTGGGAGACACCTGAAGTCCCTGACAAAGGGACAAGTGAAGAGTCTGGATTTGCTGTGGGTCTCTTTGTCACACAGACGATGGGTGTCTATTTCTATCCCCCCACACCCTCATTTATTGTCTTCATGACCCTGTGAAGGCCATTTAAATATAAAAAGGCTCACATAGTTATACTTCACAGGGCTGTCCTGAGGCTGAATCCACCAGTGAGGCCAAGGCACTCAGGGCCAGGCCTGTCACACTGGAAGTAATGGGAATGAGGAGCCTCACATGCTTATAAACTCTGTAACCACATACACAAGCATTGGCTTACAGAAACAAATAATCCTGAATCACCAGTGATGGTGAATTTTCCACTAACCAGGCTTTCTCCTGCTGTGTGATGTTAGAACCTTCTGCAAGGTGGCTGCTTTCCCTGAAAGTTCTCCTGGAAACTCTGTCTCTGTCCTAAACTCAGCCCCTTCCTGAGATATTACACAGGGACACTCAGCTGTCTGAAATCTGCCTTCATGGGCACGATCCTAATGGATGCAATAAGAAATGCTGTCCTGAATGCAACACATGTACAGAGTGAGGGTTTCCAAGGCATTTGGAACATAAAAAACTGGAAGTGACTTGCCAGATCAAGCTATTCCACTGTGCCACAAAGCCATGATTTAGGTGGAAATCATCATCTGGAGTATGCCTGGTGACTTCTATGTGGTATCAATAAAGCTTGACTCAGAGATATTCCCACTATTTTCAGATTCAGCTTCTGTGCAGAGTGGGAGGTTGCAGACTTTAACATCCAGCTCTTAAAGCTCAGTACTTTGACCTGCAGTGCTTGAGCTGAAGAAGACCAGTGGCAGGTAACATTTGAGCAATTAATTTTTAAAAGAATATAAAGAGAGTCTTTGAACAGGCAGGTTCCTCAGCATTAGCCTTTTGAAAATGGCCCAGCAAGCCCTTAAGAGCACAGCCTTGAAAGGACAAAGGTATCATCATGATCAAAAGTGACTGTAACCTCTTCCCTCTTCACATTTAATCAGTAAGGAGAAAAAGGGAGCACACACCACAAGTCTTGAGAAGCTTTTCCAGGCTTTGAATTGAAGACTGGACTGAAATCCTTTTCGCTGCCCTAGTAGAGCAGGTGGGATTTCTTGTCTATGCCCTGAGTGTCAAGGAATACAGCAATACACAATGTCCTTCTCTGGGTTAGTTATTCCCTAAGCAGTCTCCATATTTGCAGTGATCCTACACCTCTATCAAAGCCAGTTTGGGCACCTACCTGACTCTCCATTTGTCAGTGTAATAAAAATAACTAATGGTCCAACTTATCTAACACTGAAGTCAGAGGGAAAACAAGGAAAAAAATTAGATAAGAGACATGAGATACTCCATCTTCAGAGTGGTGTTTTATTAGCCTTTGCTGTCCTGGTGAATCTAAATCCTCATGCATGAGGCCTATGATTACACCCAGTGGGGAAATTCAGATTTATGTCAGCATAGAGAAAGAAGACCAAGTTATAATCTGTATCATGTGGCATAATTATATTCAATAAATGCAAAGGACTGCATTTGTTAAATTGACTGACCCCTTGTTAAATAGAGTCTATACTCCTGTCTTTTAAAACCAAGGAGTGATCCATTATTAATGAAGAACAAAGACAAAAATCTGAGCAGCTGGTGCATGCACAAGGTATCCTAAAATAGGCTCCTAGCACAGGTGAAATGAATTTTCTTCTGGAAGCTGACTCAAGGAACTTTTTTTAATCCCATATACATTATGGGACACTCAGGACACCCACATTCATTCCTGGAAGTTGGTGTGTGTATTTCTGTGAACATTTACAAATTGGACAGGAGTCTGAGCGAGCATGATTGAATGGGCACATCAAGCATGCAGCATTGCAAACCCACAGCTGCAGGCAGTCACGATGTAATTTGCCTGAGCATCCAATTAGTAGCCACCATCCAGCTAGAACATGAACAGCAGCATTTCCCCGAGTGTCAGCTGCCTGTCTGCAGCCTATTGTGCCCAGTGAAGGCAGGAATGCTCTCTCATCGAAAGAGAGGTCAATCTTAGCAGAGCACACAGGAAAGGGTCTTATCTAGCTCTCTCTCTGTTGGAAATTAGCACTAATTTGGGAAGAATAAGGTTTATCTCACCTGGCAATCTGTAATTACAACATCCTGGCTTGCTGACAGTCTGCTCTACCATTAAAGATGTCCTGGAGTCTTTAGAGGGGAAGCAATTTCCAAAAGGAAACTCATCCCAGCAGTCTGAAGCACCTATATCAGGGCAGTTTCTCTTTCATCAACCTAAAAGGTAGCTGAGCTTCAAGACCTACTTTTACAAAGAATGTAAAGAGGAGTTTCTGTTTGCAAAACAGAAACTCCTTGTTGAAGTAACAGTTTCTCAGTGCAAAAATGTTTGTGTTTAAGAATTGCCAAAAAATGAAATCGACAAACTTTGCAAGTGGGACTTAACTCTGATGGTTGGATCCCAAGGCACTGGAGTTGATGTTTATGTATTATATTGCAAGCTCTCTATCAAGACCTATTGTAGTGGAACTATCATTCCCTAGGTCTTCAGCCACATAATGATTCCCCTAATCCTGAATTAATCCATTCTCCTGAAACCAAGACTATTATTCAGGGAAAAAAATGCCTGAAGTTTTTAAATATTAATAATCAGCTAACTAAATAAATATATAAATAACTGGGGCGTGCATATGTGTCTCAACACTCAAAGGTAGGTTTGATAAAGAAAGGTCATGTCCATGTGAAAATGATATTACATGCTTGTAATACACGTTTCTGAATGTCTCTACTGCAGGAACTAATGAAACTAGAATTCACAATGCTGGAAAAAAAAAAGAATGTTGTCCCCTAACAGGCATAGATAAATACTTTTTTTCCTACACCAGAATTCACCTATGACATCTCATAATTGTAACAGGAAGCCTTGAAATGGGAGCGAAAATTACAGCAAAATCTGTCATGCCTTGCTGGTCTGATAGCTTTGGTCTCCTAAATAACACTCCCCATAAAAGTGACCAACTGAGTTGTTCATGTGCCCTAACCAGTACAAGTACTGCTCAATTGGTCTTCTAATTTTATTTTTGATAGACCAGTAATTGTCTCCAATGCTGAGATAATGCAGAGAAGTAATGCAGTCACACCTCTAGTGTTATGCTATTGTTCTTCATCACAAACACGTTTAATTTGCCATACAGCATGTCTTTGTGGATTTTTTTTAATTGGTTATTCATATTTTTCTCTGAGCCTTACTAACAGCAAGCTTCACACACTGCTTCCAGTGCAAAATGTTAATGAAGAGCCAGTGACTGAGTGGATAAAGCAGACAAAGGCTTCATTTGTCTCATGTGCTGCAGGGAGATGAGTTTCAGGAGGGATAGGAACATCTCTGGAAACCCTACATCACTCAAGCATCTATAGATTCACCTGCAAGCATAGAGAGAGTCGTCTGATTCTTGAGTGAGAAATTTCTTGCTTTCCCTATCTTGTGGTTAAACTCTTAAGGACCTGCACATCACACCTTGGGTCTATCAGAGCTAGTAACTCCAATTTTGGATATTCTATCTGCCTCAGCTGGCCCTCTTGCAGTGGTGGGACATCCAGCCATGTGGCTTTTGGAGACAAGTGAGTGTTTGTGTGCAGCTCTTCCTGCTGCTGCATACAGGCATTCATTCCCCACTTATTTTTGTATGGGCTAGAGCTCCTTCTCCTGCTCAGAGTGTTCCCCATCCTAAGTGCCATGGACCTGCCACAGGTGGTCAGGGTAACCCAGATTCTTGTTAATCAATCCCTCAATGTGGATTAGAGTGAAATGAAACTGAAAAATCTGTGTTTGTAAAGATGCACATGGGTTAATTGTAGAATGATTTGGTCACACAAGAAAGCAGGTATGAGCCCATTTGGTGGCCATTTCAGTAGCCGTGTCTCACAGGAGGGGAGGGAGATCATTCTTATCTTTTTGGCTGATAAATCAGTACATAGGACACTTTGATGAGGTGTGGAAGACCCGGCTTCACATTCTTCAAAAGCAGTCAGCAAGCCTGCCTGGATCTCAGGAAGTAAGAACACTCACTGAGATGCGATTTCAAACCCCATCAGGCAGGCACCCTACTGAAAGCCATGCTGGGCCTCAAAACCAAACGTGACTCACTGGGAAAAAATAGGCAAAAATCCCGTGCCAATTCCATTTCCTCAGATTCCATATAATGGAGTTCTGCTGGGATAGGAGCCAGGCTAAAGCAACTACCCCAAACCACCTGAGTAAAATTATCTCTCCAGAATAATAAAGGAGTTTGTGGCGGGGAAAGGGAGAGAATGATCATAGATCAATTTGGTTGTGCAGCCTACAGGATAAAAGCCCTTCTACTACTTTATTTCTGACACAAGACATGGGTAAAATAATGGAACCTGTGTCATTCTGGTTTTAGTATTATGCACCCTTTAAAATGTAGATGAGAATCTACCTTTTCAGAAAGGTCAGCTGTGACTCAACCACTATTTTTATGTTGTTCTGCAAATTGTTACAGTGAATCACTGTGTACTTCCCCTCACATCCATAGATATTTTATGTTTCTTTATCCCTTGTCCCCCAAAGTAAAAGCAGTCCAGACTGAGAAACGCAGTGGGCAATTTGTTCATTTTATGTGGGAGGAAAGCAAAAATACCTTAATATTGTGAAGAGCATCTGTTTTCCTTAAGCCAAGGTTTCCTATGGAGCAAAAAGGTCAAACCAATTTGATTAAAAGGAATTTCTACCACCATTAACTTCATCTGCCTCTTGCTGCAAACACTTGTGTGAGTCAGAAGAAAATCTGACTAAAATGAGCTCACCAGAAAGTCTGTGGGCTGCTTCTGAGGTGAATGTGAAGCATCCTGAGCCCAGCCGAGCATTAGGAAGTTTTTCACAAATATAAAGTATAACAACACATTACAATTTTTGAGTAACACATTATGAGTCAATGTGCCGTTCGTGTATTCTGAGATCACCACATTAAAATGAGAGTTGCAGGCTAAACAGAACCAGTTTGTGGGCACCATCAGTCATCCCTGTTGATTTCATGGAGAAAAAAAATTATTTGACTTTTTTTCTTTCTTCAGTTCTTGGTACTCAACAGATATGTGTCAGATAGGAAGATGCAAGAAGGAATGTTAGAGTGGATAAAACAGAACTGATTGTTGAGAAGTCAGCTCTACTCTGTTACAATCCATATGTTTATTTTTATCTTGATTGCGTTCAGTCCAGTTCTCTTTTTAAATTCTGTTTATTATTTTAAATTCTGTTTATCGTCTTGAGAAGATTTCCTCTCAGGCTACTGCAAATATAAAATCATTAATATGTGGGAGTTTTAGCTATGCCCAGAGTTTGGGCTTTTATATTTACCTAAAGAAAATATTTATTTTTCTTGAATATTTACACCAATAAAATTGGAACCCCCAATGATCTTATGCAGTGTCTTTAGACACTAAGAGGCAGAAAGCCAGAAAGAAAGGATTGGTAAACTGCAATAATCATTGTCATTTAAAACTCTGGATAAAACCTCTGGCCGAAGCAAAGCTCTCCTTCTCCTGAAAATAAATATTTTTATTATTATTTTATTTAGTAGAAAACCCTCAAAGTTCAAGGATGTATGAGTAGGTTACCTAAATCTGATTTATCCTTCTCCAAACAGCCCATCTGTAGACCCTGCAGATTTTGTACATCCCAGGCAAGCACTAATTTTTACTAAACTCACTCTGTGTTTACAAAACCTGCATAGGAACGCAGGGAAAGTCTGTGATTTAGATGACTGCATTACCTGCATTAAGGAGAGTTTAAAATGTCATTTCATGTGCTTGCAGATAGGATAGAAAGGGGGGCCAGTGAGATAGTCCAAAGGATTAAATCTTTAGCATCTTGAGAAGGGCATCCAGAAATGCTGGATCTGCTTAAGGTGTGAGTGACTGAACAAAGAAAGTCTCAGTAGGAGTCTCAGAAGAGAAAAAGGCTTCTGGATGAGACTAATTCTGATGCTGCATGAAGATTTATGGTTCTGCTCTTTCTATTTCACATTATTCTGGCAACAATCTGATGGATGAAGCAAGTAAACCTCCCCCCAATTCCTTCACAGGTCTTGGAAAATGTGACACCTAGAGAAACATTTGTAGTCAGAAACTCTGTTTCTTACTAGAGCAACATATTTTGACAGGTTTTAATGCATAAAAACAGTTGTTGGGGTCTTTAGCTGATGTAGTAGTCAACCCTTAAACCTCTGCTATTACTTTTTGTAAGTGATTACCATCAACATATGTTTGCCAGTGCTAACTACAGAGAATGCATGTGCAATACTAATTAGGAGAGAGGGGAAACTGAAGATTTCCTTGCTGTTTTTGGTTAAACTCTTAATATTATTTATTCTGTGCATTACAGTAGCAGAGATGGAGGCACCCTTGAGGCTAAGCACTAAGCGAACAACAAACATTAGAAAGTCCTTGCCATACAGGACCATACCAGCTAATTAAACAAGGCTGACAAGGAATTGGACAAGCAGCTGACATGACAACAAAGCCTCAGGTCACATAACAATAGAGCTATGTACAGAGGCTAAATACCATCCTTTGTAATGAGCTGCAGCCATTGTGTCAAAGCAGCTCCTCCAATGGGGGCACAGGAAGCAGGATAAATCATCAGAGGGCTTTGTGGTGTGGTGAGCAATTTTCACCAGGAACAAGATGGGCATCTGCAGTGCTGAAATGATCTGTTGTAGAATATAAAGCACTGTAACGACAGAAGGACACTTTCATCGCTGGGCAAAAAAAATTAAATCATAAAAGCAAAATTGAGGGCATGTTTATATCTGGAGGAGCAGGGCTTGATCAAAAGTAATTAAGATCAATTCTTCAGGTATTGTCACTAAGCTGTTAGCAACAAGATAAAGGAAACATGCTTTAAATGATGCAATAATTCATAACATTCGGTGGAGGTTGCTCTCTTTTAACCTAAGCCATTCAGTTAAGAGAGGCTTACAATGAAATGGAACTGATTCATCCATCATTAGTCAGATCAATCCAAAAGAGAGTACCATCATTTGGAGTATGCTGTACAGCAATAAAGCACAGTGACATACCAGAATTGACAAATATTATTAATCATTTGAAATGGAACATAAGGTGGTGGCAGGTGCATCACTGCATTAAAAATCCAGCATTCCCCTTCCAAATGTAAACTAAATTGTTTGACTCTTCGACAAAGAGGTCTCCTCAGATCCCAGACAGCCTTTCAGCTCTGTAGGTGACCATGTATCAACTGGAGATCAATTTTCAGAGCCACCCTGCAGGTTGTGGGTGGGTGCAGTGTGTACCCACAGAATGAACTGGAGAGGGAAAGCTGAGGTGAGAAACCAATGAGGACAAATATAATCTCACAAAAGCAGGGTTGCTGTAAAGTCAGACTGAAAATATTGGCTCCAGCTTTGAAATTAGGCACCTTCACGCATGGTCACCTTCTGGACCCAAGCCTATGGGTGTCTTGTCTCTGGACTCTGATGCTCTACATGACCAAAGGATTCCTGCTTCAATCTAACCAGGAGCTTGGGTTGAAATTTCTTAGGTGTGAAAAGCACTGACTATATGTTCTGTTCAGAAATGATACACTTCTACAGCTAGGAAACTGCAAAGAATGTGAAGAGAGGAAAACTGCCCACAGTTCCTCAAAAAACAGGACTGAGGAAGCACACTACACTTTGGGGTGGCAGGTTTGAACTTCAAAAAGGGAACTGTCATGCTTTCCATACAGCACATACTTAAACTGTGGAATTTTACCCCAGGTCAGAACTGGGGTAAAAATGGGCAAAACTGTATAGGAGGCCAAACAGGAGAATAAACATGATAGTCAAATCTCCATACCAGAAAACCATAGTACCAATAACTGTGGGAATTGAATGAGCATGGGAAGAATGATCTTTTATATTCTTTTCTTCCACAACCACAGTTGATGATGTCAAGGGCAGGATATGGGGCTGGGTAGCTCAGAAAAACTCTTACTCTGCTCTGGTCTCATTTTACTCTCTGAGGAGCAGAGCTGTCTTTTCCTCACAAACAATTTTAAGGTAATGGAAATGGCCGGTCACCACTCCTGTCACTGACTTTTGGTTCAGAGTTTTTGCCTGAGTCTCAGAAACTCTTCAAATCATGCTGAAAATAATGGGAAAAGTCCACATTTAACTTAGATGATGCAGTTTATGGCTCACTTCACTTGGGAGGAGAATGTTCAGAGAATAGGAGCTATGGTAGTGTACATTATTAAAAGTGATAATATTGGGCAGGACTTGGAGTGCTTCCAGTTCATACAAGTACAAAAAATTCAGAACATTGGGTCTCAGGTCACTGACTCAAACCAAAAGTAATGACAACTGCAGTGAGGGTAGGAAATAATCACTGAGACTCAATAAAACAAGAATCAGTGCTATATTTTTCTTCTGTTATCTGCTCAGTTTATCAAAAAATAAGCGGTGAAGGGACTTGCAGCTGAATCTGAGAATGCCAGTCAGCAAAGGGTCATCTAATCCAGCAGAGAAAAACTTCAGAGGAATGGGTGGTAGAAGATTGTCTTCACCAACACCTCTCAGCAGTAAGGTACAAGCTTGGAGCAGTGAGGGTGATTAATTCCTGAAGCAAATTTCCAGGGAAAGAGGCAGACTGTCTCTCAGCTGAAGGATGGAGCCATTTCTAGAAGATACTCTTCAGGGCTCAACAGAAGAGTAACTGGGTGAACTTTATGGCCTGACTGTGTAAGTCACAGGAGGTCAGGCTAGAAGATATAATAGTTCTTTTCGGGCTCTGAAATCTATGAATGTATTAAAAATGTATTAGGAGCTGGAGGTGGTACCGGCATAGTAATACCAGCATTATCCTGAGCCATTTCTGTGAGCAAGATCTAAATACAGACTTCAAGCCTCCAAGCTCCCACATAAACATGGACCGGCATTTGCTGCAAGCACAGCAGCAAAACTGACACTGAAGCAGCATCTTCTGAGGACATTGGCACTGCCTCTTTCTGTAAAAGTTTTCAGGTCTGGTCTTGGCTGAGATCTTCAGGCTTTACTGTAATATGTGTGATCATCATAGCAGGATGGCTCTGCCTGTCCTCTCTGCACCCCTCCTGTGCCCCTCCCTGCTCAGGGCAGGTTTGAGGCTTGAAGGAAAATGCCCAGAATGATAGAAATAATTCTTGCTTTGTGATTTACAGAATGGATAAATGACCTCTGTAAAACACGGCCTTCTGCCCAAGCACCCTATCCTTGGGGTGACCAGGGCAGAAGAGAGGATGCTTTTAAGACAAACAGTTCCTCCTTCCTCTTCATCTGGCTGGTGGAGGTGTCATGGTGCAAGTGAAGGTTGTGATCCTTGTGGAGGGGGATGAAAGCAAAAGGGATTACCCTGAGCTAGGGAGGTCCTGCTTCCCACAGAGGATAGGACAGAGATCCCCAAGCCCCACACTCAGCACAATAAGGAATTTCAAGAAACCAGGAATGGAAGCCCAGTTTTCCCAAAGGTGTTGACCACAACTTCCCCAGAGAGATGGTAGCTGCCCCATCCCTGGAAGTGTTCAAGGCCAGGTTGAATGGGACTTTGGGTAACCCAATGGAGCCGAAGACGTCCCTGCTCAGAAAGCAGAGTAGGACTTAAATGGCCTTTAAAAGTCCCTTCCAGCCCAAACTGTTCTGAGATTCTGTGGTGGCCTGGGCACATACTGAAGACAATAAAGTAACAGCAGCAGATTTGTAAATATGCCTCTTTGACGAGGCACTTACAATGCAGACTAAAAGACTGTTTTCTTGTCTTTCACAAGTCTAATCTTTTACCAATCTGCCTCTGAAGAGACCCTGAGTGTCCCAATGCAAAGATCCTGCACTGGGGAACTATGGTGAGAGGCAAAATAAACAAGTATCTCATAATGACAACAGCAAGTTAAAGCAGGCACTCAAAAACAAGCTTGCATAACTGAATGCCACTTTTTAACAATTTTAAAATGTAGAATGCCTTCTGACATTATAGCACAAATACAAAAGATTGGACCAAATCCTCCAATTTATTTCTCTTTGAAAAGCAGGGAAAAAAAAATTCCCTGTTTATGTCTCTAGTGCTGAGACAATCACATTTGTATAGTTTTAAGACCTATTATCTGACCTGTTATTCTTACATGTAAATGTCACAAAATACCAGCTCACAAACTGAAAAAATAATTTTGTCTCATTCTGCATCTTTTATCAATAAAGAACAATGTTTTTTTCCTCTCTCTTTAATTACACTCACAGCCATCTGCTTAACACTGGGGATAAATATGAGATGAGCACTACTGGATGGCAAGCAATAATACTTCTTTACAAATTATGATGAATAAAGAGGAAGATGAATGTGTACAGATAGCGTATCAGCGTAATGGACTGCTTTCCAACAGACATTTTTTGTGTTCTTTGCTCTACTGCATGTAAAATTAAATCTCCAGTTCTGTGCCACAGATACTTTTGCATGAGAATAAATTCATTATTTTCACTGAGGAAGAGACTGGCTCAATTTAAGGACAAGCTGTTCCCTTGAGCCCGAGTATTTCTAAACTCTGAACTCGTCAGAGTTTTTATCAAGATGATCCAGTGGGGGCTTTGTACAGGTTTGACAATGATTTAAATATCGCAGTTCTGACTGCAAATCTCATTTATCTTCAACAAAACAGAACCACCAACATGACAAAAAAACTCTTGGGTCAGTGAGACCTTAAATAGTACATCTAATCATAAAATCCTCTTTTTGGACGTATCAGATTCCAAGTTAGAAGTAATTAGGTTTTTGTGGGGTTTTTTATCTCTTGTTCTATGACTATTTTTTTCGCTCTTACAGGAACCTTCTACTAATCCCTCCCAAGCTTTTACTTTTTCAGTCAGGACACTAAGGAAAATGCATACAAGTATTTAATATGTATTGAAATACAAGAGTATATTCAAAAACATGATAAAAACTTCCTAAAATAACCATTGTCTTAAAGAAAGGAGAGAAATCTTAGCTTTAATCTAATTCCGGATGGATGGGCCAAATATGAAGTATTGAAATGCAGTCCTGCTCCAACCTTACCTGAGCCCCAGATTTACCTGACTTCATTTCAGGCTGTTAAGTGAGAGCAGTTTGGAGCTGTCCCAAGCTCTTTCAGGGGGAAAACCAGACAGTACGGACAAAACAGGATTGCAGAGGGTGAGTCAGATATTTAGGACAGAGATGCAGCCCTGCAGAAGGGCTCATTTTTCATATTCACTGCAGAGGAAGCTCAGAGCTACTGATCTCCTCATGAAGGAGGTACATTTCTAAATATTGGTGGATAAGATATTAATCCCAGGGTTTTCTGAGTATGCTTGCTTTTTTGCTTTTCTTTATGAGCAGATTACCTGAACTGTTGCTTCTAAAATATACCCAGCGTGTTATGAGACCCATGAAGGTGTATCAGGCTCTAAGGGTTGACCAGCAGCTTCTCAGAGATGGCTTAAAATAATTAGCGAGATGGCTGATCAGGTGTGCTTTGAAAAGCAAAAGGTTTTAACAAAAGAGAAAATAACAAACGATACAAAACAAAAGCAAAAGCCATACACAGTGCAGAGAAGCCTCCAGCACCTGCTAAGGCACCTCAAAAAACACTGAGAAGCCTTGTGCTCTTTCTTATGTACAAAATTATTTAGGAGGGTTTTCTTGGCAAGCTGCCCAATGGAAAGAGCCACAAGTTTTGAGGTACGTTTCAAAGATCCAACCAGTGCCCCTGTGCTGGCACTGAGCAAATTACAATGAGCAAAGAACAGAAAGTTCTGGTGCTTCTGCCTTAAAAGTCAGGGGCAAAATTGAAAATCTTTTCCTAAAATGGACGCATTTGCTTGGGTGTGGGGATACAATGCAATAGGCAGAACTCATTGAGATTAATTAAGAGGCAAAAGGAAGGCACACAGCACTCTTCCGGAGACTGGGGACAGCTGTTTCAGACAGAAAACTGAGGGTTTGTCACGACTGAGTAGAGGGGCTGAGAAACTGCCCTTCCTCACTTGGGAGCACAGCAACCACTGACCCATGGGAGCCAAGGAGCCTCCACTTGTGTGGGCACAACAACCCTCGGTCCTCTCCTCTCCATGACTCCAGAGGCTTTTGCCTCACTTGGGAAGTGCCAGACACCCCAGCTGTCCTTGCTGGCTCCATGGAGCAGTCAGTGGCACAGGCTCAGCAGAGAAGGAAATGTCAGTCCTTTATTTCCCCCATCAGGAAATCCCTCTCAGGAACTCTCCTGCTGGACATCAACCTGTAGTGAGTTCTGATTTGGTTCTATCAGTAGTGCTTTTCACACAACGTTCAATTTTGATAAATTTAATCTCCTCTTATTTCAAACACTTGTAATTTGATTTCAGACCCTCTACCAGTGTCCTAAGCACAGGTTACATTACTAAAGCACATTATTGGTTTACCAGAGCAATTTTACTCTCATTCCCCTTTTCCTGTGAACTCTCTTATCAATGGCCCCAAAATACCATGGCTATGGGTATTGATTTCTCTCAGCTTTGTGCAATAAAGCCAAGAGCATGCTGTGTATCCAGCAAACTCCTTCATTTAGGAGGGTCTTCTGCAAAAAAATAAGTACCCTTAACTATAATTTCAGAATTAGCTTTGACTTCCTGCAGATTTGTTTGTGGGGTTTTTTTGGTTTGGGTTTAGGTTTTTTGTTCAGGTTTGTACTGGAGGAAAAAAATAGAAAAAAGAACAATATTAGTTTCAAGTCTGGAAGCTTTTGGCTGTGTTTGAATCTGCCTTGTTGGCTGTGTACATATGAACTGGAAGCATCTTCAGAACCAATTTTTAAGCCTGTATTTTGTGCTTTGTTTTTTTCTTGGACATGACAAGAAAAAGAAAATGAAAAAGGAAGATAGGCCTCAACCTACAAAGAAGGATTTTAAATTGCTCTGTGTTGTCTCTCATACATTTCATGCACCAGCATCTGAGGAGCCAAGCACAAACAACAATAGCAATGCTGGTGCTTTTTTCAGCAACAAGGCATTTTGCAAATATCAATCTGGAAAATGAAGGAAACAACACAAACAAGTATTTTTAAAGGGAAGGAGAGAACTGACTGTAAAATGTTTGTATAGGAAAGTTATTTTACAGGGACATTGGAACAGAAGTCTTAAAGAACATCAATAAAATCAAGAACAGTAGAGACCTGGGATTCCTTAGTTAACCAAATGCATGGAGAGTTCTCGCATTTTCCTCATACTAGACTGAAAGGAAAAACTTTGGCTCTGGTCTTCAAGATGCCAGAAAGGAAAATAAATAAACAAACAAACAACTAAATAAATAAATAAATAAGGTGTCACATATTAAAGTAACTTTGGTTTGAATATATCCTGGGAGGATTGACATAAATAACCAAATCCAGACTTAGTCAGCTGGCATGTTCTCAAATCTTCACCTTGCTAGTCCTTTACTCCATTAGGTCAGTTTAATCAGTGCTTTAGGTGAGTTCAATAAAGCACTTGAATAAAAAGCTCTAGTAGAAAGTCCTTCTGCAAATGTTTTTTGTTTCTGATGACTCTTGAATCAGAATTCTTCTATACAGAATATATTTAATCTGATAATACTGGAACGGGTCAAGGGAGAGAGAACTGAAGAAGCATTAACTTTAGTAAATGTAATAAAACTCCATCCTCTAAAGCCTTTCTTATTAGTAATGAGTTTTCAGTTTTCCATTCCTAGGAGATTATTCTCACAAGGTCATCTAGAATTTGTGGACACACTCAGAAACAAAAGCAACAACAGTTTTTGGTAATATATTCAGCTGTCTTGTTTACAGGCATTTACTCCCCAGATTTTGTTATGAGCTAAATTCTGTTCACCGTTATGGAACCAGCAAAAGCCATGGGGTCTTTAACTGAAGGAGGGCAGGTTTAGATTAGATATTAGGAATAAATTCTTTACTGTGAGGGTGGTGAGGCTGTGGAATAGTGCCCAGAGAGGTTGTGGACTCACTACCCCTGGAAATGTTCAAAGGCCAGGTTGAATGGGGCTTTGAGCAACCTGGGATAGTGGAAGATGTCCCTGCCTGTGGCAGGGGTTGGAACAGGATAATCTCTAAGGTCCCTTCAACCCAAAGCACTGCTCCATTTTTTGTGATTATGTGCATTGATGTCTGAACACCGGCTGAAGAATTTGTCCTGATTTCATTACCCCTGTGATTTGCACCGCGTTCAGGACTGAAAGCAAAGAAACATGGCAAGAGGTACAAGCAAGGCAAAACCACATAGTATTTGAGAAAGGTACATAGACACTGACTGGTTCCTGGCTAGATGATGTTGTTAACAATGATGCCTTAAGTTTTAGCTTTCATGTTTTTCAGATCCTGTTCTGCCTAGGGGTGCAGTTCTGAGCCTCGTATTACGTGCCAGTGAGTTCTCTTCATAGAGTAGGGAGACAAAACAAATCCTTTTCCTGCTGGAGACCAAGGACAATTTTCAGGCCCAAAAGCATAAACAACAGTGGACTGAAGAGAGAAAACAAGAAGGGTGAGACCTCACAGCCTAAAGGTGTAATTGGACTATTAAACCCTGATATGCAAATGGACCAAAACTTATAAAAATGTAAGATCTCGTGACCAGTTGCCCATTTTGTAACCATTCTTTGTCCATCTTGGGTGTAGCCCTGGTCAGGCTCCTGTCCTGCCCAAGGTGTATCCTGGAGGCCTTTCAATAAATACCTGCTTTATTCTCTAGCTCTGTCCAGTCTCTGTTTCAGGTCAGCCCTCCCAAAGCATCAACGAGCCAATCAAAAGGTCTCTGGAAGCCTGGAATAATTTAGTCCACAGCTCCAATTTTCAGTAAGGCTTCATGGCTGGGACAAAACCATTTTCGCAGATGTTGGTTTGGGAGTCATTAATGCTGGAAGATGGTCACACTCATCCCCCTCCCCAGATGGAGCCCGGGCACCGTAACTGTGTTACCAGCTTTATGCATTCTCACACATAATGCGTTTTAATCATAAAAACAAATGTAGCGTCCAGAAAAAAAAAAAAATAGTGCTTTATTCACAGCCTGTTGGGAACCAATTTACTGCACTATAGGCCTGAAAATGAAGCTATAAAGTGGCACCAGAAAGGCACAAGTCTGCAAGCCAGCCACTGCAAGCTGTGGCCATAAGGACACAGGACACGCTGGCACTCAGAGAGAGCCATGGGGCTGCTGGCCCATGGAGAGGAGTGCCTGGCACAGGATGTGAGAGGCTGTTCTGAGGACTTCCACAAAGCCCTCTGTGTGCAGGGAAAGGATATTTCTTCACAACAATGGGACTGTAAAACTGAAAAATCATGTGGGAAAAAAAAAAACACCCAAAACACATGTTTTGGGAGACCAGTGTGTGATATAGGTAGGAAATGCTGGAGCATCCTAAAAATCCTTAGCTCAGGACGAAGGAAGTCTGTATTACTCCATTTTTGGCTGCATTAGTATGTAGCTTAGGAGATCTGAAAATCAATCCTTTTTTTGACTGCTTTAATTTGAGTCTGACTCCCAGAATATAAATTCCTATTCTTAGGAAGTCGTGTGAGTTGAAACAGGAAAGAACTTCAGTAAAAGGCAATCTTTCCGTGCAGCCAAGATGTTTTTCCAATGGAAAATATGACAGTACAATAGAGAGTACAATTTTGGTTATTGACAAACACACTCAAATAACTTTTCTTATATGGATATTTTAATTGTATCAATAACATACAAATATCTGATTTGTTCTGTAAAGACAGGTGGAAATATGCTTGTAATGTACAGGAATGTAACATACAGAATGGTACGCATTTAATACTGTTTAATGCATTTAGTACACTAAGGAGCATAACTCTTTCGTGTTAGGTATTTCACTATGATTTAATTTCTGTAAGAATAGGTAATGAATTATTTCTTTAATCAAAGTGATAGTTGCACTTCCTTCCTGCACATTCTCATTCCTGAATTCCCCTTCAGTGCACTGCAAAAAACAAATGTCCTTTCAGCAAACCATCCACAATGACAGTTAAAAGTAAGGAATGCAGAAGGGAAAAAATGTGATGGCAAAGAGAAGAAAATAAACTTCTGTGTGGGGAAAGAGTTCGAGTATCAGTCTCTGGTGGAGACTGTATTAGCACTTGTTAAAGTATAGCCAGAATAAACATCAATTAGCAAGAAGCACAGGAGCTTGCAGAGCATTTACAGAGGAGTTACAGCAGCATAATTAAAAGGTGTGAAGGCATGGACAGTCACAAAGCCATGAAGTCAACGAGGGGATTCATTTGAGCAGAGCAAGGGGTATTTGGCAGGAGGTGACCCCAAACGAGCCCTGTGGCCTTGCTGATAGGAGACAGAGCGAGCAAGGAGTTGTGTCATTTTCCTACGTTTGTGTCTGGCTTCAGAAAAATTCTTTTCCCCATCCCTGCCTTGCTTCCCCATCTCTGACCACCTGTTGTAGGAATAAACTCCTCAAGCCTTTTCCTCAGTCAGGCCTGACCCGCTCAGTTCATCAGGAGTTCAGCACAGCTGAGGTGCCTAATTAGGAACCAATTTTCCAAAGGCTGTTGAGAGTCTCTGGAGAGAGTGGTCACAAAAATTCATATCTGCTTGAGGAGATTTCAGTGATGTCTCTGTCCCCCTCCTTTCCATGCACTACAGGGCAGTGTAATCATGCCCCAAAAGTGGATTATTTCTGCAGACCAGGGGAGGTGCAGATGTTCCAGGGTGTTGTTCTGTTGCTCAATCTGCCCAGACATAGCAAGTTTCTAACGTGAACTTGCAATTTTTCAAAGATTTATGATGCACACAAATCCACTGCGCTTCCCCACCCATCCAGAATAAACCTCTCATCCAAAACTGACAGGCATTGTCCTCCTCTGGATTTAATAACCATTAGCACTAGCACTGAGAGGTTTTCTTTTTTCCTCACATTTTGTTAAAGCAGATAAAACAATTATTTCTTACTATCTGCATTTGTGGAAAAGGCTTATTCATTTTTCCTATGTAGAAATAACAAAAAAAGCAGCATGAATCAGACCATTTGGCCACAATTTCTCAAGTTTGGCAAAGCTTAAAAAGGCAAATGTTATGACCTTCAGTAATGGAAGCATGAATTTTATACTATCACCTGAATTAAGCAACAGGGCCAGCTGATGTGGAAAATCTACTCACTTTGCCTGCACCCTTTAAATTTTAGCACTTACTAATTTTTCATTTCATGTTAACATTCCTAAGCAATGCAATCTGCTGGAGCCGAGATTTGTTGGAAATTGCTCTGCTGCCTTTTCTTTCCCATTTGTATAGCCAGATGAATCAGATACTATCAATTGATTAATCAACATGTTCACTTTCTCTCCTCCATAACTGTGAACATGAGAATGAATATTTATGAGAGCGTGTAATTAGGCACTTGATTTTGTAAATCATCTGGTGATGCTGTCAGTGAGTTTCAGTTTGCAGAGAGGCTTCAAGTCTTACGTATCTTCATGAAAGAAATTATTAATTTCCACAACAAGGAATTGGAAGAAAATATAGTTCTGTTACCACACATAATTTACAAAATTATAGTTATGGTGTTGTTTGCTACATACTTCAGCAAAGATCTTATAGAAATGGGCTGATGAGCTGAAGGAGGAGAAAAATCAAGACATGGCAGCATCAAGATTTAGTCTGATCTCTCTACATGAAAATGCTTCCATTTTATATTGTCTCCCTGATTTCTTTTAATAAAATTAATATTTTTCTTTTTTTTAATTTATTTGTTTGTGGTTTTTTGGTTTTGGTTTTGTTTTTGTTTAGTGTGGCTTTGGCCTAAATCTTAAAATGCTTGATGAGCCTTGAGCTGTAGAAATCCCTTTGATAGTACTCAGATTTTTAATTAAAACTTCATATGCATTTTTACTTTGTTATGTTATTGACAGTGACAAGAAAAATGACACAGTTGTGATCAGAGTGGTACAGATCCTACAGGGATTCCTGATGACATAACTGGTGTTTGAGTTGCTCCCTTTAATGTTCTAGAGCAGTGCCAGGGCCATTTGTCATTGTTATTAATTTAGGATTGTTTGACCTACAACTCATTATTTGGTGAAATTACAAACAGGCTTTTCTAGGTATTAGCTTTGAAAGCTTAAGTAGCATGAAAACACTACTATTATCAATAATAATAATAAAAATTAAAACTAAAATAATTATTAAAGATGCAGAAAATTTTAAAATGTCTACCAACTTCTTCCAGTATGTTCAGGTTCTGCTCTGGGTTTATAAATTGCAAAAATAATCAGAAGAGCAAAGCTCGTATATTTTCTACTGAGAAATTTCCAAAGTTTTACACTGTTTATCTTTTCCTTTTAGGCAAAATATTAGGCATGTGTGTTTAGTGTATTATTCAACTTTTTAAATTAAAATGCTCTGCATGACTTCTTTTGGACATCACCAGGTTCTTTGCACTCACAGCTGTGGTTAGTTTTCTGTGTGGATAAATTGCTCTAATGTGTTCATATCTCCCTCAGGAGAGGACATAGCACTGACATGGATAAGACTCACATTAGTGCAATGCAGAGAGCTGAAACCAGGATGCAAGAATCGCATGTAAAACCAGGGTGAGGATTCTCCCAGGTGATCCAGCTGGCTTGGTGTCAGACCTGCGGGGAAGCAGAAAGGAAAGGAAATGCTGCATTAGACTCACTGGCCCCAATAAAGATGAATCCTGTGCTTGACATTTCTGTGTCAATTATAATTTGTGCAGGGCAGAAGAAAGAGCTCCGTATTTGCACTGCTGGGTTCATAAATCTGAGGCCTAAAATTTTTACTTTTCTGAAAGCTCTCTGCCATGGAGCAAGACCCCACTGAGAAGGAACAGCTCTTCATGGATTCAGAGGTCCAAGTTTCTGCAGAAGGCTGTGAGATTTGGTCCATAACCATGGGCCATGGCTTTAAGCTGAAAGGGAGTAGTTTTAAATCGGATATTAGAAAGAAATTCTTCCCATTGAGGGTGATGAGACCCTGGCACAGGGTGCTCAGAGAAGCTGTGGCTGCCCCTGGATCCCTGGAAGTGTCCAAGGCCAGGCTGGATGGGGCTTGGAGCAACTTGGGATAGTGGGAGGTATCCCTGCCCTTGGCAGGGGGTGGAACAAGGTTTCTTCCTGCATGAATAAAGTGTTGAGTTTGATCATTTAGATGGTCTCTCTTTGACCCACAATTTTAGTTTTTGGGGGGAAAATCTTCTAAAATATAACAAATTATTTCAGTTTTAGGAAAAAAACAAAAGAGAAAATTTCACCCAAGCAAAAAAATCCTTTCTCAGCCAAATCTATGGAAGGTTGACTCTAATTCCCGTCCTTTGTGCAATATGGGGGAGTAAAGCCTTGCATAATGCTAAAAAATGAAGATAATTCTGTACTTTGTTCACTGAAGTCAGTGGTGTTCTGGTTTTTGCCATCAGAAACTGCTTAATAAAAATGACTGAAATAATCCCAAATTAAGATACTAATGTTCAAAAACTGACATAGGAAGAGAGAAAGAATTTGGGGAACATTGGCTTTCAGATTTTCAAGGAAAACTCAAGTACATCTATGAGGAAAGAAAAAAATTCAATCCAAATTCAACATTATGTTAAAGAGGGGTCTAATTTTAATTTTTTTTTTTAAGAAAAGAAAAAATTATACTATCAGTCACTTATTTAATTGGAAGGTTTTATTGAACTTCTTATTCACATTTAAATGTTTTTCGAACCTTCCTGGACTATTTTCCTTAATTTATCCAGAAGCAGTGAACTTCACTGACGATGTCTTGTTTCCAAAAGCATTCTATTATGTATGTCAGCTTTTTTTGAAAGGAAATGAGTGGCATATCCATCACATCCTTGCTCTTTATTCTCGTCTATAAGACTCTAATTAATCTTTTCACCACCTATCTTTTTGCTTTCACTCATCTGCTCACTCTCCATTCCCTTTTGCTCTCTTAATCCTCCTCCATTTTGACTTCTTTCTGCTTCTTTTCCTAAACTGTGTTTTATACCACCTATTATGTTGCTTCCAAAGTCCAAGAGTGATCCAGTAAATAACATTCCTGTCTTTCTTTAAACCATCTCTTCAAATATCCCTTCATCTTCTGTCCTCTTCCTCACTGATGCCAGCAGCATCTTTTTCCCTGAATTGATTTCTATGGTATAAATGACACTTACAGAGCTCATAGATTTTTTTATTAAGGCTGAAGTAAGACACAAGATGCCTCAAAAAAAAGTGAAATATGTAATTAATCAAACAAATTGAGGACAAATATTCTAATTAAAATCTGTGTATATATATATACACATGTAGATTCTTACATTAATGTTTACATATTATCTATTGATATTGATATATTGATATTTACACATTTAAATTATATCTATACTCCCCACATATATATATTTTTAGTGAATCATAATTACTCAGGGGAAGCACCCTTCCTGTGTGATTTTTTCTGTGTTCTTGAAACTGAATATACTCACTGTCTAATACATCCTTTTTGTCTGATTTAATTTTTATTTGACGACATTTCATAAATGAGTAAGCAGCAGTTGTCAATCTGAATCAAGAACAATTACTCTTGCGATGCAAAAAATTCAGAAAACTCCTGAAAATTTTCCAACTGGAGAATAAATCAGACGCGAATGCACAAATTTTAGTGTTCACCTATACTGACAAAGTAGAATACGGAATCTAAATCCCCTGAAGTGTGTGAGCTCCCTAATGAGGAGCAGGACCAAAATTTCGTTTCTAAAAGGACCCCTTCAAGCTGTGCATGTTTGAGTGGAGTCTCAAAGCCATAAACTTGATTACTCCTTGACAAGTGCTCCAAACCACAGCAGAGAGTAGTGCTTTCATACAACCTTGCAGAAGGATGATGAGATCTGACAAGTGCCATATTTATGGAAATGCAAAAGCTTTACTGCACTGACATCCCTGTCACCCAACAGAGATCAAACATAGAATACAATTGGCCTCCAGCACCTAAATTGAATATTTAATAACTATTAGAAGGAACTAAGCAGGCAGGACTTGCACTGCTGACAGCTGCAGGAGTCCCACCCATTTTTTATGAACTTCCCTAGTCTGGACAAGAAGTCAAAAGGCTCCTAATTTTTTTTCCTTTCACAACTGAATCGGGTAATGCACCATTTCATTTCCAGAGGTGTAGGAAAAGATCTGACAAATCCACTGATAAGTGTGACCTGTGATAATTATGGAAATGGGGTTGCAAAAAGTAATTGTGATGAGCTCAGTCATAATTCCATTGCATTATATTTAGCAAAATGTAGGAATTTTTTCATCAGACACTTATGTTTTCCTCTCCGCGTGAGAGCAGCATAGAGGGTAAGTCATTAATGCTGATGAGACCCACTGCTCACATTACAGCCCCAAGCAGTTGGGTTCTCTGGGTGTTAGCTACCAGTGTCTCAGTCTTTTAACAGCTTATTGCCCACTAAACCAATTCCCCTGGTGTGCACAACGGCACACACACAGGGCAATAAACCATGTCTCGTTCTGCAGCTCTCTGTGCATTCTAGTAAATACAAAAGCATTCAGCAGAGCATCCAGCAGCAGGAATTATGTGGCTGACATTCTGCTACAGGAGGCTGTAAATCGTGTGTTTGCACAGTGATCTCAGTGAGACAAGTTGATTTAGTGCTTTGCAGCTGCTGGGCATTCAGGTCTCATATCATAGGTCCCAGTCCTGGAAGCACCTCTAACGTTGTTCATCATGGAATCATGGAGCCATAGAATGGTTTGGGGTAGAAGGGACCCTAATGATTATCTTGTTCTGATCCCCAGCCATAGGCAGGGACACCTTCCACTGAACAGGTTGCTCCAAGCCCCCTGCAGCCTTGTCTTGGACACTCCCCAGGGATGGGGCAGCCACAGTTCCTACCAAAAGAATATTCTTTTTTAAAGTGTTGGACAGTGTGTTTGAACCATTTAAATCCAGCAATAATTAACCACAGGAGCTTATTTTTCCATCTTCTTATTTCTCCCTTGGCAACCATTAATCTCCTGTCTCAAAGGAGACACTGGCTGCTCAAGGATGAACCAGGAACAAATTAATACACACAGTATCAACCACGCTCTCAGAATGAGCCCAGCTGGATGTGCTCCAGCACAGGAGCAAAACATCTGCTTGATTCAGAGGGTACTGGCTGAGGTGCTGTGCTGACACATTTACACTGCTGTGCTCATTCATCTGCCTTGCCTCCCTGAGCTGAGTTACAGCCCTGCCATGTAGAAGGGAACACAGGTGACCTCGCTCCTAATAAGTAACAGCTGTGTTCATTACCCAATACAGCCTCCCCCGATGAGTCACAGCTTTAGCCAATAAAGATAAGTGCGATAAAAGGGAGTGAGTTAGCTACTGAGAGAAAATCATGAAGGAGGACTGAGCCTTGAGGAAGACAGAACAAGAGAATCGTGAAGAAGAAGGTTCCTAGGGACAGAGAATCACTGCTGTGAGGTCACTCTGGTGCTGCAGTTAGAGCCTGTTGTTGGAACCTGCAGTCACAGTCTAGCTGGGTAAAAGCCTGCAGTCAGAGTCTGCAAACCAATCCCTGCAGTCATCGTTTAGCAGGAAATAACCAGCAGTCAGAGGCTGCAAGGAAAACCTACAGCAGGAGCTTGCTGCAGCCAGAGTCAGTGAATAGTTGGAGTCAGGATGGCTGAAGTGTAAAGAGGAATAAACCAGGACCCTTTTCATGCTGTGATGAACAAGAAGTCTGTGTCTGGGCTCATTTCTATTCTCTAACAAGAGGGCTGCTGCAACACTGCTATGCCCCAACTCTGAGCAGGATGAGAAACTGCTGGGTGAGGGGAGGCTTGGTGTCTCTGCAAGGCTGACTGAGGATCTGCCAGCCAGGTCAGTGTGGGCATCATCACTGCCTGATGTGCTCTAACCTCCTTCTAACTCACTCTGCTACTTCTCCTGTGTGTTTCTGAGACTAATTCAAACATGAGGGAAGCTGTATCTATTATCATACAAAGGTGATGGCATTTGTGGAAAGGAGAGACAGAGCTGGGCTTTTCAAAAGGTGGTGGTTTATTTCTCTACTCATCTGCTTGTTTTTTAAATTTTAATGATTTTTAAACGTTGCTCACTGAAGGGAGGGGACGGAGCACCAGAGAAGAGCATGAAGGTTATACTGAATTCAGATAAACAAGGAATTTCAGACTGGATATTAGAAAAAATATTTTCACTGAAACAGTGGTTATTGGAACAGGCTGCCAGGCCAAGTGGTGGAGTCATCATCCCTGGAAGTGTTCACAAACCAGCAGATGTGGCACTTAGTGGGTAGGGTCATACTTGGTTGAAGGCTGGACTTGATGTTCTTGGAGGTCTTTTTCAAATTTAATAACTGTGATTCTAGATTTGTCACTTGGCAAGAAAGGGAGGTTGTGCCTTATTGAGACAGTCTGAATGCAGGAAAGGAATAGAAAAGCCACCTCTCTGAGTTAAAGCAGGGCTTGTGCAATTCACCCTCCCAGAGTGTGAACTGCTCCTATGGTAGCCCTGAGATGTGCAGCTCAGCACAGCTGCTGGAGGCAAGGACTGGAAACAAGAAGTCCTGAAAATACACAGGCAGCTGCCTTGTTCCCAAGCTCCCTGCAGAGGGGACTTTGCTGAAGCTCCAGAGAGGTCAGATACCAGCTGTGCCAGCCCCTGGACCCTGCGTTGTGCCCAGCTTGGGCAGCAGGGGTCTCCCTGCAGCCTGCAAAGCTCATTTAGCCTCTTTTCCTGCCGGATTTTCCTCCACACATGAGGGCAGACAAGGTTAATGCTTGGAGGAAAGGCACACAGATGTTTCCAAGAGAACAGGGCAGATCCAATGTGGGGCACAGGAATGTACAACAGCCCTGTGCCTTACAGATGGGGGGCTCTGGAGAAGAGGCAGAGATGGCGAGAGACAGTGGAGTGTCAGTTCTGGCACACAAACTGCTGAGATGCCAGTGGGAAACACCCAAAAGAGATGATGGTAGTCCCTCTGTCTCCTTTACAAGCTGAAAAGGAGGAACATTCCAGCACCTGAAATGGATTCAGGCTTTGAACCTCAGTCCTTCACTTAGGCATTGGATAGCTCAGCTGCCCTGGGGGCTTTCAGGTTGTTTGGGAGGGACTGGTCTCCATTTCAGCCTTCTAGGAGGTATACATATAATTAAAGCAAATTTTGCTGTGTGCTATGTCTTTTGACTGGAGAAAACTTCAGTGACTCACTTGAACAAGAGCCTAGGTGAATCCCACTGTGTTTTCTAAAGGTGTTTGTGTGTGTAGAGACACTTAAGCTGTGGTTTCTTCCAGTTATGTTCAGTAAAAACTCTGTCTGTCTAGGAGTCTTTTGAGGAAGCCTTTGGATACTGCACCAACCCAAATACTGATTGGACTATTTGAGGTTTTTTCTTCTAAGCTCTGAGAAAATCATCCTGTGCATATTAACTTCATTTCCATATGTGCCTTTTTAAAGGTTTCTAAACACAGGGCACCAAAATTCCCCACCATGTTCTGCCTGGTCATCAGCCCAGGAGTGTCCCATAGGTGCTGTGCTGTATCTGCCAGCTCTGGCCCCTGTCTCAGCCATCATAGGGCATATCAAAGCCTCTCAAACTTAATCTATATATTTGATTTGTGACCAGATTTGTCATTAGCTGAACGTGTTATGAGTTGTTGTAAGGTTTTATTCTTACTTTGTACTCTGACAAACAAGTTTTACAGAATGTTTCTCTAGATCTTTGGTAACGCTAGCTAAATATTCAGAAGGAGAAAAGGGGATACAGTGTGCAGAGGAGAATTACCATCTTAATGAGGTTTGTCTCATTAAAGAGTTTCACTCAATTAGTTTCACAGATTTTACTTCAAGAATAGGAGCACAGAGCTCTACATGTCTGTAGCTAATTTTGGCTTATTTAAAACTAAGAGACCAACCTGACAAAAATTATTTAAGTGGAAGGACAGTAATGAATGTGGTCTTGGATCTTTCAGAAATGTATGGTTTTGAATCAGGAAATTAGATGAAAATACATTGTTGATTTTACTTAAATAAGAAATGTGTTGGCAATTTCCCCCAGCAAAATGTGATCACTTCAGCATAAAACACTATTTGTCATACAAAGACCTTTGGTGTTCAGGCAGTTCAGATTTGCATTATTTCCCAAAAACTCTGCAAGCACATTCTGCTCTCTGCCTTTGCTGACCTATGATAAAAGATTGTCAAAGGTCTTAGGCTGCAGTGCTGTCATCTGCAGATAATGTGGAAGTGTCACCTACACACAGAGTGACATTTTATCTGTCTGAACAGGGTTGCTTTCCCTAATCTGTCACTTCTTGTCATGTGGGTTTTGTCAGATTCCTCCCACGAGTTGCACTCTACTCTCTGCACCCCTTGGATGGCACAATGCCCACAAAGCTCAGCAAAGCTGCATTGAGGATCAACTGAGAAGAAAAAACATCTTCAACAGCATCCAGCAGTGCCTGGTATGGGAAAGGATGCCAAAAGAAAGGAAGTGTACAGAGCTGCTCTTCTCAACACACTCTGGCAGTCTAAGGTTTAGGGATTTCAAAAGCTAAGGATGCACCGTGTTAGAAGACCCAGGAGACTTTCTCCAGATGCAATTACTCTTTAAACCCATGTGCAATGTTTGCAACTAAATGAACTGCACTGAGAGGCTTCCTCAAGTGCAAAAAGAGATGGGGCTGGTGTGCTGTACACAACAACACAGTGAGGGAATATGATCCACTGCAGGAGAAAAAAGTGAGATATATTGGAGTAGTTGACCCAGAAAAGGTGAAACTGAGGTGCTCTGTGCCCTGGGTAGTCAAGGCAGTTTTTCTGCATCTGAACTATGAAGCAGCCAGTCACCATCTTGTGCCCCAGGTCACCCTGCAATGTGCAATGCTCTAGAAGTTCAGAGGGTCCTGATTCACCTCACCAGGCTCAACATCTGCTCTGAAACTGCCTCTAAAGGAGCTGGGCACCTGCCTGGAGAATAATGGGCACTTTTAGTAAATTACACAATTGACCTACTTTGGCATGGGATGAACCACACCTCCAAAATCCCTGCTCCTCACAGGGAGCCTTTGGCAGGCTGGTGTTGAGAGGCTGAAGCCTGTGTTTGGCCAGGTGAAATCCCATTCTGTACTCATGGCATAACAAACTCAACCTGTCTGGTGAAGCAGAAGAGGAAGGACAGGAAATCAGCTTCATGCCTGATCCAGAAATTAGCAGAAACTCTTCTGCTCACTGCCTGCCTGATCTGAGGCTGTTGTCTGTGTGGCTGTCCAAAGCACTTTGCCCACAACAATTTCCAGTAATTTATATTCCTATGGAAAAATTCCCTCTTCCCTCCCCAAGACATTGTGAGATACTGGAATACTTCAAATTTTATATTAATCTTAATTTTGAGGAGTAAGGATTTCTGAGGCTTTAAGGGTTGGTTTAGGTATTTTTCAGTATCAACAGCTTCCAGCAAAATGCTTTGCCTTTATATCTCTTGGGGTTGTCATAGTTTGCTTTTTTTTTTCTTGAAAGCAATGTTTGAAGGAGAGAAATAAATAGTGTTAAAGATTTTCTTGCTTCTATTTACTTAGATTTAAAATGATTTTTTTAAAATAGTTTTAGAATGAGAGAAAATCACAGAGTGGTTTGGGTTGGAAGGGACCCCACAGACAGCCTTGTTCCACCCCTGCCACAGGCAGGGACACCTTCCACTATCCCAGGTTGCTCCAAGCCCCATCCAACCTGGCCTTGGACACTTCCAGGGATCCAGGGGCAGCCACAGCATCTCTGTGCCAGGGCCTCCCCATCCTCCCAGGAAAAAATTCCTTCCTAATATCTAACTTAAGCCTGCCTCTGTCTGCTTGAACCCATTCTCCCTTATCCTATGTCTACATGCCTTTTATACCTAAACAAATCGGATTTTTTTCTAAAATAAAAAAAAGCACTTAAAAAACTACAAGAAAAAAAAAGTTTTTTAAGTACAGTTTTTGCATTTTTGGTGTTCCGAAACAAATATCAACTAAAAAAATAATAGCTTTTATCAAAAAGATAGCATGTTTTATATTCTTTAATGGAAAAACAGCTTGCTTGTTGCATTGCAGTTTTAACTCCACCATGATTTTCAATAAAAAGCAGTGTTGATACAGAAAGTTCAACTATTTTTAGTGGAATGGTTCACAGTCTCTCCTGTGCATCACAAAAAATGTGTAGTTTAGCTTTAGTCATATTTTAAAATATACATTTTCAAAATTCTGGGGTGAAACCAAGGTGCTGTTTTTCATATTCAAGATATTCAAGCTAAACTATGACAAACACACACAGCTTCTCAGTCAAACACGAAGATAATCCCCAAAGAGATTTTTCTTTTTGTATTTTTGTTGCATGAAAAGGAAGAAGACAAAGTGGGGGAAAGCAAAGGAGAAAAAACCATTGCAGTGAAAGCAGAAGGTATCAGTAAATGAGGTGGGAAAAAATAGCCCATAATTGCCATTATTAAATACAGATTGTAAAGAACAACAGATGACATCCATGTTTAAAAAAAAACCTCTACAAATAGCAGGGGACTTGTGAATAAGCCAAATCATCAAATTGCACTTGCAGGTCTGTGGGGTTTCCTGTGAGCAGGAGTCACTTCATTAACACAAACAACCCACAGTGCTGCAAAATCAGATTATTGTTGGCTCTGCCATTCATCAGCTCCTCTCTCCCTTGAACTCCTGCTCCTACACAGGAAATAATTGCAGAAGATTCACTGAGAATAAAGGGATCTGGGGGGCCTCTTGTTCTTGATAACATCCGCATGTTACAGCTCCACCCAGCACAGGGGCAGCTCACCCAGTGCACCCATCTGGTCCTCTTCTGTCTTATTTAATTATTCAGGGTCCACCCGTGTTCAGCCAAGGACCTGATTTCTCATGAAACATTTCTGGGAAGATCTTCCTGCTGGAAAAGTTACTCACAAATGGATCTCACAGACACTGCCCCAGTGACTGAACAAACAACCAGAAAGGCCCCACACTGGCAGTAGATGTTTTTGGGATAGAAATAAACAGCAGGTTCCTAAGAATGAGGGCTTGGTATAGCATCCCAGGATTGTGCATATGGATTAGAGTATCGAGAAACAGGCCAATTTTAAGATGAATCTTGCTAGGTTGTGACTGTGGCTGCTGGTGATACCTCAGAATTAGACACTGTGATCATGAAAATTCCTTTGAATCTGATGCTTTATGTTTCTAATTTTTTCTGCTTTAAAGCCTTTCCTCCTAACTCACCAAGAAGGCAGAGTGAGGCAGAATGAGGAAAATTATATCATATATTACCTTCTTTCTTCACCACCTCACAAGAATTGTCATTTCCCAGTGTGATCTTAAAAATTTTAAAAAGCAAATTAAATAAACCTAATTTTTATCAGTTCATCTTCTTTTTTCTTTTTTTTTTTTTTAATTTATTTATTTGCTGTTTACTTACTTGTTTTGATCAACTACAAAAAACTCATGCACTGGCAGACTGTAAAACACTGATCTGGTGGCTGATTAACAGGACTTCTACTGCCATCTTACTGGGCAGGACAATGATGCAATCTTTCTCTTTTATTAACAGTAAAAGAGAAATATTGCTCCAGAGAGCCTGGAACAACATGCAGAAGCATGGAGTGAGCCCAGGAAAACCAGGAACTCTGTCACTCCAGCATAACACATGATCTGAAGTCTAATTTAATATCAGAAACTCAGAAAATAAGAATGATGGCAATAATGAAGGGCTGAGCTCTGTAGGTATTCATTAACATTTGGCATGCTTTTCCCAAAATCCTCTGTTCATCCTCTGTGAATCCCAGGCGAAATGCTGAGTTTTGGGGGCTGCAGTCTCTCCTGGCCTGAACCCAGAGAGGGAACTTTATTCAGCTTGGCTTGGCAGTGCATCCCCCAAACTCACCTCGCTCTCCTGGATGAAGCAAAATTTCAATCCAGGTCCTTAAGCAGGTTTGTCTTTGGAATTAAAAAATTCTCAAAATTCTGACTAAAAGGAGGTTGAAATTTAGGCAGTTTTTTGAGGCAGCTATGCTGACTTTGCACTGTGAATCCTGAGGAGCAGCCATGAGGTTCCTTTTACCAGTTAGGCACAACCTCAGCTGAGAACTGTGGAAGAGCCACCACAGGAATCAACCTCCTAAAACATGACAGACATTTCTGTGATTGTTTGAACACAGCCTTCATTATGTTTTGTCAATATACCTGAAAACAGAATGTTGTAGACAGAACACCGGGGCAGAATGTGTTGTTTTAACGTTCTACAGACTTGATAATTTGCTTTGCAAATTGTTGTGACGTGCGTGGTAAAGCAGAGTTTCTCCAAAAAACAAAATAAATTCAGAAACTCAGCAAGTTTTTCATGCTTCATCATAAAAGGGGCACCAGGAGTGCTGGCACATCAATGCTCTATTGCAGGGCATGTCCTGCTGAAAAACGAGTTTGTGTTTCTAGGCCAGAGCTGTTGTACCAGTCCACCAGAACCTCTGGTCTGGAAACCTCTGTGTCTCAAGGAGTCATTTATTTATGAGCTTCACAGGTGTTTAGGTGACCACTGTCAGCTTCAAAATCTTCACCCTGCATCTACTCTTACTGGGCACATCTCTTGAACCTGATAAGGTTCTTGAGGCTGTGTCTCTGTAAATTTTTTTCCCAGCAAGTCAGTGCTCAGTAATGCATTACAGTGTTTTATACACTACAGTGTTTATTTAATAGTTCAAATTACATCCCCCCTATGTCCCCAGAATTTTTTTTTTTCTGAAAGATCACTGTGCTGTGAGGAGAAATTGAAATATGAGTATGGCATGAATTTTATTGTAATTATTTAAAACACAAAAAAGTGATCTTAGAAACTTGGCTTTCCTTGTGACGGAAAAACAAGCAGTTCAAAAAGATTATCCAGGAAATTACCTGTCCATCCATTTGGAGCTGAGAAGCCAATTTGGTCCTCAGATCTTGAGTCCTACTCCTGCAGGGAGGATGGGATTGGGATGTAAAGCAGCAGGTCTGCTCCTGGCTCTGCATCTGTGTCTGCATGGGGGCACAAAGCCCCCACGTCCTTGTGCTGGGAGAAACCTGTGGTGCAGGGAGAGGGAATGTCAGCTCAGAGCAGGCTCTCAGCAGAATCCCTCTGCTTCAGAGGGAGCACATGGCAGAGAGAGAGCCTGGAAACACCAGAGCTGCCTTTTGATGCTGCTACAGGACGTTTACAGCAGAGGCAGCATGTGGGATAATCTCTGGGTGCATTAATTTTCATTTCTTCTCCTGGCCTTAGTCAGGAACCCAGATTGTTTTCTAGTTGTTGATTTTAGCTGAATTCATCTGCAAAGGCCCATTTCCAATGTATTTCCATTAGACACAGATGCTATCACTATACGCCAGTGCGTATTACCAAGCAATTAATCTCCAGAGTTATTATTGCCCGTTTTATTGAAAGCAAATATTCTTGAGTTCAGAAAACTACGTAAAGGCTTGGAGCAGCTTAGCTAAATTCCATGCTAAAGGCACAATCCTCTTTGGAAAGGAATTCTCTCTAAAACTGCAAGCCTATGCTCCTATCTTGTGTAATTTCACCCCAAAATAAAGCATCAACTCCCACAGCTAGTGTCTTTGCAAGCTACCCTGACATTATCACTCAGAACTCTCACTCCTTTGTTACCCACTGTTAAACTGAAAAGTTCTTTTTTGTGGCATACACACAGGCCAGAGGTGACACAATTAAATGAATGTGTTTGTCATAAAAATTAAGATCAGTAAGAATTAAATGGCAGATAAATTAGGATTGGAAGCCTTTTCCCTAGGGAGCAAAATATAAGCTTCCTAAATTCAATGAAGAGTGTTCTCCCCTTGGCCTTTGATCTGCAATCTTCAGTCAATATTTCCAGTTTTTAAAACAGCCAGTCCATAGTTATACACGTATTTGTGAATATTGTTCTCACTTGTTGGGGTGGCCAGAAGAAATCTGAGGGTGTGAAGTGAGGCAAAGCTGTAATCAGCTCTTAGAAACATTACCAAAAATCAGATTTTCCAAGAAACAATATCATCATCCAGTGCTGTTATTTTCCAGGGGAGTTGAAAGGACACAACCTGAGCAGTGGCAGCTGCAGGAGCAGTCTCCTCCCAAGGTTTCTCACTCCAGGGTAGGACCCAACGCAGGCCAGTACCACTCCAACAGGGTTTATTTTCTCTCACTGGAGAAGGGCTCCAGCTTGTCCAGCAGATTTCTAATACATCTTCCAGAGCTGGAATTGCTTTTCCTGTGCTTCTGCAGCCAGGGAACAGAGGCAGACCTTTTAATTCTGCCTCTATTGGCTTCATCCTCCCGACATGAGGAGAGCAAAAGCATTTTTACCTACTGCCATCTGCTTTAGACATCTTCTGCCACATCTCTATGCTTCCTCCACCCCTGTGACATCCAGAGGTGGCAACTCAGCACTAAGTAATTCATTTCCTCATTTCCTGGACCTGCTGTCCCGTCCCATGGAAAGTTGTCCCTACCTCAGCTCCTCTACCTGCCCCTCCTGGATTGCAACAACACAATCATAACAAAATATCCCCAGATTGCTTCCAGACTCTACTCAGCTTCTCAGTCTACCTCCTGCTCCTCTGTGTACCCTCCCCAAAGCCTGTCAGATGTTCTCATCACCCTTCCCACTAACAGCACTGAACCCAAAAAGCAAGTATCAGAGGAAATCTCTCTCTAAAGGAATAAAAAACAAAACACATACAAACACACACACACACACACACAAAAAAAAAACCCACAACAAACAAACAAACAAAAAAAACCCACTGAAACAAAACAAAAAACACCACCCAGAAGTCAAGTCTTGAAGTCTCTCAGAATTCCCCTCAAAGGCAACAAGATTGAAACAGCTTGACTTGGAACTCTGAGCAACCTGGGCCTTTAATTATTTTTAGCACTACTCTTGTACTTCCTTGTCACTGCTGTTAATTATGCACACTGAAAGCACACTGAGTGTCTCATTGCACTGCAAGCACACGGGGTGAGCCAGAACATGTCCCTTTGTGCTTGTAGTGTGGCTTCTGAGGAGGGTTAGTTTTCATTTGTCAGTTCAAGCACGTTAATATTCAGACACTGCCATGGACATTATTTGTCTCTCTAGTTGATACCTGTTCCTGAACCAGCAGCAGAAAAGACAAGCTATAAAAAACATATCAAAAATGTCACCCTTTTTATTACGCCAGACCCTATGTCACCATTCTGTTATACCAGAAATGTTTGACTAAAGGAACATGCCTTTTTTTCATCTTTAATTAAAGCAGTATGGCCACAGGATGTACTGTAACTGCACTACCACCAAACAGCAGACTGTATTTGGAAAAGGTTTCTGAGGAAAACACAGTATCATCAAGAAGCTAAATAAATTAGGTCAAAGAAAGCAAATGGGCAAATAGGCTAAAATAAGCCAACAAAATACACTGCTGTGAGGACTGTGTTGATCAATTGTTGCTATGCTTGAAGATCCAGCCTAGATCAGACCCCTCTGCTCCAGGCTGTGGGTAGTCTCTCTCCCTGCACACCACCAATGTCCTGACTTCTGCTGGGGGGCAGGACTCTTCCAAATAAAGCGGGAAGTACATTCCATAAATTGTGGCTTTGGCAATAGCTGACAGAAAGGGCATTGAAGTGCTCTGTCAGTCCACTGGCGCTGTGTCCAAGGAAGAAAACTTTATTTCTGCGACTGAGAAGGTGGGGAACACAAAAGCAAGCAGTGACATGAGCCTTGAAGCTGTAGTGAAAGAAACCTGGACACAGAGCAAAGGAAGGGCTCAGTGTGTGTCTGGTGCCATTTTAGACACCTTGCAGTGACTCACCTGGCTTTGGATGCCTCTTCAGACATTCCTGGGTCCTGCCAGCATGAGGATATCTCAGGTAGCTTGGAGCACCTGGACAGGCATTAACTTCACCTGTTTAAGCCAATCAAGCCTACTCTGAGTCTCCAGCTTCCCATCCATCCTCTTTTAAAATGGTCTAAAGAACATAGCTTTTTAGCTCAGGGGATGTATTCAGTTCTAAATTGCATACACCAATGAGCTGGAGTGTCCACACAGCCCAAAGGCCCTGGATGGGCCCCAGCACCAGCTACTCAAACTCAGGCTGAGCCAAGGCTCACTTATCACCCTTGCACTAGAAAAGAAAAGGGGGCACATCTGCCTTTAGTGCAAACAAGCCCTCAGAGCACAGCACAGAAAAACCAGCTCACAGGCTGCAGAGCAGAAACCCCAAGGGAAAGACCTGACAAAGTGCCACCAGATAAAACCCAGGCTGGCAGCAGGAAATGGAGGCTTCCCAGCCAAACATCCTAATCCAGTGCTCAGGGCTTGACACAAATGAGAAAGTAACAGAGAAGCAAGGACACCTGGGAACCACTGCAAGTGCATTATAGATGAAGGATATCTGCACTAATGATAGCTGGAGACCTTGTAAAAAAGCAGTCCTACACCAGAACATTAATGATACAAGAGTCTATCTAAAGAAATCTTCCCAAACAAGAAGCTGGGGGATTAGATTTGAAAAGGGAACTCATTAAGAGAAACTTCCCTTATAAAATAAAGTAAAAATAGTTACAGGCTTTCTTTAGAACTTGGCACTCCTCTGTGTTATAGGCACTGAGGAGGTGATTTTTCAGACCGACTGTAGACTTTTGCAATGTAGATTTGTACACTTGGGTGAGTCCCCATAGGTTCCCACAAACCCACCAGAGACAAATAGGCACTTCATCTCACTTTAAAGCACATTGCAAAATATGGCAAATTAATTGTGTCCTAAAAATGTCTTTTTCTTCCCATCAACTGTGAAGAGATCCTTGGCTTATTAGCTGAGATATGAGATGATCAGCACACATCCACACTCTGAATATCTGATGTTTATGTAATATAAAAGTTACATGAAGTGTTTGGTTCTATCAACTGCATATGACACTGTTTCACACTGTAGAGCCAATGCTTTATGTTCCAGGAGTGCGTTTGGCTTTTGAGATTCTCTGCCGAAGTGGGCAGCCAATGACTTTCTTCAGCTCAGACATTGATTGAGGTGTGAAAACTTTTTTCCTTTGTGTATTGAGACAAAATGAAGGGGTTTTAAAGTTTTTTGTAAGCCTCAAGGAAAATTAATGTGAGATGGCCTGTGGCATGCCCTTTCAGGAACTTATTAAAACTTTTGGTGATCTGTATTTAAATTTTGTTTTCACCCCATGTGTCCTAAAACAGATACTGCCTTCTTAGCTGGGGGTGGGCATCTTTGCCTTCAGGGAATTTGTACTTCATTGGGATAGGGATTTTTGCTTGGATTTCTCTTACCTCAGAGGAATTGCCTTGTCTTCCTGTTACTGTGTGTCCCACTGATACAGGAGGGTAAGGCATTCCAGTGTAGATAAGTCCTCATTTACATGGGAATAATCTCATTTAACTGGACATGTAAGAGTGCTGAGGTCCGTGTCTATTGATCACTGAAGGAGCAAAACAACTCTCTTAATTCACCTGATGTTTAAATTGTGAAACTGAAGCATCTCATCCTTGTGAATGAAATAACGTAAAAAACCCAACCAGTTTTTAGTAAAAAACCACACAAACCGCAAAGCAAAAGAGGAAAAAAAAAATCAGAGGAAAAAGTGCACAAACTGAGGAATGCAGATAATGTGATGGGTTTGTCAGTTCCTTCAGCCTCCTCTTCTCTTTTCTTGGGACATTATATGCAGATCATTTTTCTCAATAAAATGTCATTAAAGCAAACCTTCATATTATAATGTTTCAGTCATTTCTTGCAGAAGAAGGAGAAGAAAGCAATATTCAGCCTGCAGCAAGTCTTCTGGAACATATTTAATAACTGCTGATTAAATAGCAATGGAGACTTTCAAAGAAAGAATTTTAGAAGGTACAAATATTTCAAAAAGACATTAAATTACTACTCCCTTTTAATCTACAAAAGTAGTTTTGGTTCCTCTGTAACCCAGAGAATCATCTGACTCTGAACTGCCAGCTCTGTGTCCTGTCACAATTGCTCCTCAAAGCCCTTAAGTGACAAATTTCCTAAGCTCATGCTGGTGTGTTGTACAGACCTGACTTTAAAGGGCTACTTTACCTAATCAACCTCTGAAATCCTCAGCCAGAGGAGAGATGAGATCAGCAAACATTTGGCCATGTCCTAATATCTCCAAACACCATTACCCTTGTCCTTGACTTGAACAGAAATTTGAGTTTTGTCCAGTTCCTCTTTCCCATGTTCTCATTGCCCAACAACAACCCACCTTAGCAGCATCTGATGGGATCAAGCCACGTGCCTTCAAGCTGACTTCTTTTAGGATCTAATTATAAAGGTCTAAAATTTAAGGACTTTTCTTCTCACTAACAAAACAGATTATTCAGTATTATTTGATTGCTGTTAAAAGAGTAATTTTCCCTCTCAGGTTCTTTCCCCTCAACTTATTCTAGATGATGAATTCAAAACTATGAATATTTAAGATGTGTAGCTCAAGCCACTACAATTTCTTTATTATCCTTTATTTTTAACAGAGAACAAGTGAATCTCATGTTTTAAAGAAAAAAAGAAGGCAAAAACCTGCTTTTTCAGCTGTACACATGGGAATTAATCAGGGAAGACAAGAAAAGGAAGTGGAGTCACCACAGGTCTCAGGGCAAGGGGAGAAAGGAAAATTGCCAATGAGGAAAATCCATATGGCAGTTCAAAGGATGACTGACATTTATTTAGGTTTTTCCTGGGGCAGATCCAAGAAGTTCCAAGAAAAACTGCATTCTCTATTCCTCCAGTCTGTTAGACAGTAGACTGTTGCCTTTCCAGCAATTTCTTAAATATTTTGAGCTCCATCTCTCTCAAGTAGGGTTTAAGATGTCCTGTGGGTATCACGCAAGGGGGGGGGCAAGAAGAAATTCTGGAATCAGGACAGAGGAAAATCAGGTGGAGTGGGAGGCTGAGATGATGCCTACAACAGGACCAGACATGTTGTGAGGTCCACTAATTTCTCTCACATTTTTGAATAGAACTTTCACATATTATGAAAAGACTTGGTTACAAATCCCATCTGTTCTCTCCCACCTTTATCCTCTCCCAGTCACACATATCCCACATCACATCTAACCTCAGTCAATGCAAAAAACAAAAAAATTAAAATCAGCAATTAAACCATCTGTCTCATCTGAGATGCCTCCTGAAGAATGGATTAAATCATGCCCCTGGATACCTCTGCTCCTCTTCATTTCTGGAGCACTTCCAGCAGAACACAGAAGCCAAAGCCATGGAGAAGCAGCACATTGAATATCAAGTACAGACTTCTCCTGACAGATTGTTGTAGTAGCTCTCGTAGTAGCCCTCACAATGATTTCCTCATTCTTCTTTCTCAGCTGAGGTTAAATATACCCACAACAAAACCAAAAATTATGAAAATTAAAGGTTGTAGCCAAGAGGCATTAGAAGCAAAGAAATTTACACCTCCACAGTTGAAAAATAATCAGATGACATGATAATGTTGGCTACAAAACCTCAGAAGACAAAGATCTAGTGAGAAATTCTGCACAGCTGTTTGCTTTATTTATAAAGAAACATTCTCCTTTCAGCTGGAGCCATGTGAATGCCCTGGTTCCAGTCTGCAGATGCAGAGACCTTCACATCATCACAGGTTAATCTCCAAAGCCCAGAGAAGATGCATCCCATACAGACTAGCCTAGTAGCTTTTATACTGGCTTTTATCTTAAAACTTATTGAAAACTCAGTATTTTTTCCTCTCCATTTTATAAATCAAACTGCATTTATATATATATATTTGAACTATTTTACTATATTTCTCCATAATTGAGTTATACTCTTCAAAAACAAGGTTTTTTCTGCTTATATTTCTTTCCTTCTCCTGATGGCTCCCAGAATTATCCCAGTTTCCAGGTCCTGGCTGCGGGCCAGCACCATAAATAATTATTTGGGGACTGGTTCATGCACCTTGTCATTACAGATGGCTGGGTTTACTCAGAGATATTCCAACATATTCTGCAAGGATAATTCCAGATCAAAGAAGGTTCAAGGTATTAATAGCAGCTAAATATAATTAGAAATCGCTTGAATGTGTTTTCCTGTGTTTTTCACATCTGAGTGGATTTGTTTGGGAGTAGCAAGCTGAACATGGCAGGGCAATACCAAGGATGAACTGGTTTCAAATAATTTTCTTTTCTATAATTACTGCCTTGAATAACTTTTACCTGTTGGCCCAGGGAAGACATTATCCTTAAAAATGTATTTAATATGGTTCCTTGTCTTTCTTCTAGGACCTCTGACCCTTTTTGTAGTGTGTGCCAAGAAAAACTGGTAAAGAAAGAGTTTATTTCATTAAACAGCTGTAGAATTACAATTTGAAAACAAAGAGGAGACAACAAAAATGGGAAGGCAACTAATACCAAGAATCAGAGTGTTTTTGAAAGGATGGAACAGCCTTAACATAGAGTATTGCTGATATATGTCAAAGTTTGTAATAATTTTCCAGACTTTATGTCACTTGACTAGCAAAAGTTCCAAAAATTTATTTAGTGCAAAGTCCACTAACTAAGCATTGAAAAGCTGCTGCTCTGAGCACCTGGAGGAGAGCAAAATGTAAATCAAGATTGATTTCTGTTCTAATGCTGATGCAGTCGCATAACAATGAACAAGACTACGGAGACTGGAGTATCCTCCCAAGAATTTCAAGTGCTGGGATGGAAAAGGTCTGAATTGATTCAGGGCCTAAAAGGGCTATTCATCATGGCAAAAGAACATTCCTTTGAAGTACAGAAATACAGAGGACATTTATCAATAAGAAGAAGCAAAGACTAAAAGACCAAACTCTTTGCCTCCTGCTCCTCTTCTAAGGCAAAAGAAAAAAGTCTAAACCCCAAGGCACTTCCAATGGAATGTGACCTCTTAGAAGTGGAATGCATACACCTGAACAAAGTAGCTGTCATCTATATTAATGTGTGCTCATCACAAAAATACCAGCGTTTTATCCAGATAGGTAGTTAATCCAGGGTACCTTTGAGGCTACTGAACATGCCTGAATAACAGTTTCATTGAAGGAGGGATAATATGGAAATAATAATCTGATTATCAGATCTGACTAGTCTCCAGCTGCAGTTTCTGGGATCTCAGTGAAGATCAGGAAACTTCTCTGGATGCACAAACACATCCTAACAGATGACAAACAAATAATACAAGGGGATGATTCAAACCACAGATTAAACACATGAATGTTATGTAAAATAAAATCTGGTTCAAGACTTTGAAATAAACTCTACAATCGCCAGCTCAGTTAAGTGATTTGGAGGAACCACTCAGCCAATTCAGTAAACAAGGCAAAGTATTTGTGGAAATCTATTAGTTGGACTTGGCTTTTGTCACGATTGTTTCTTCCATTTATGAAGTGAAGGAGTGAGGGAGAACATCCTTTGAGCTACAGGAATTTTGGAAAGAGACTGTGGGTGGAGGGATCACTGTCCTTTGACAAAAGCACAGTTTTAATTTCAGTTCTGAGGGAAATACAGAGATTCCACCTTTAACTCTCTTTCTCCTCTCCCCTTGTGCTTGTTTTTCAAGTGCCAATGAGAAAAACTTCTCTGAGTCAAGGGATGGCAGTGACTCATGCATCAGCTGAATGCACAACAGCAATGGCAGAACTATTGTGCACTTAGCGTGGCTCCAGGGCAGGATGACACAAATTCATCTCCCAGTGGAAAGCTAAAGTAAATTCTAATTCACCAAATAAGAGCAAACACAGTTCAAATGCCCATGTGCCTCACCTCTGTGCACACAGGGGGGATTATTTCATTATAAATCACAGAATGGTTTGAGCTGGAAGAAAATTTAAAGATCAGTCCCACTCCCTGCCATAGGCAGGGACACCTTCCACTATCCCAGGTTGCTCCAAACCCTGTTCAGCCTGGCTTTGGACACTTCCAAGGATGGGGCAGCCACAGCTTCTCTGGGCATCCTGTGCCAGGGCCTCACCACCCTCACAGGGAAGAATTTTTTCCTAATACCTAACTAAAATCTCTCCTCTTTTAGTTTAAACCTGCTCCCCCTTGTCCTCTCAGACATTGTTCCTGTCTGGCTGCTGTGTGTGAAGGGAGGGCTGGTGAGCTGGTGAGGGATTCCTCTGATGGGAAAGGGCTGCAAGCAGGAAAGGGCAGGGAAGGGGGGCCCGAGTGTCAGAGGTGTAAGTGACAGCTTCTGCAGGTGTGTTCTTTTATCCCGTGACCTTTGCTGCCGACAGCTGAGAAAAGAAAACAGTGAAATGAAAAAACTGCCCAGACACACACACAACTTCAGCATGTGCCTACAGTTTGCATTGCTTCTACCCACACAATGAGATTTTTTTAGGGCTGAAACCTGCTCCCATGTAGACCCAAAACGTGGCATTGCAGACAATTTAATCTGCAGAAAGTGCTGATTTCTGTGTACCCACAGTGCTGGAATCGTACCATATCCATGCTTCAGGAATTTAACAGGTCAGGAACTAGACGAACACAACAAAGTTATTCCCAGTGAGCAAACACCTAAAAAAACCCAGAAAAAATAACAAAAAGGAGATCAGCTCTCTACAAGTGTCTGACCTGGAGCATTTATATGCAGATCTCCTTTAAAATGCAGAGTTTTTCTAGACATTTTTTCTTTTTTTCCTGACTGCAGGGTAACACAGCTCACTGGGGTACAGGCTGCAGGACACAAAGTTGTGACTGGGTCCCTCTGCTACCCTGAAGGACCAGGGTCTGAGAAAGGCTGGAAGCATCATCTCTGTCTCTGAGGAAGGTGTTCCTGGATGCAGGACAGAGGAGATTATCGCAACAGAAAATGGGAAACCACTGTCCTGTGACAGGGTATATTTCTCAGACTGTCCAGTTATTCTGGACTATTTCTGTTCCTCAGTGCATACATGCTATTTGCAAGTCTCCTCAGAGTAGGTAAAGATGTGAAAATTGCTTTCAAAGATATAATAAGCAGTATCGTTTCCCTAATAGTTTTTTCTCTCTGCTCAGGCCACTGTGATATTGCCACTGTGGCATAAAAATTCAACCCTTGTTTGCAGGACGTTCATGCATCTTTTTAATGACCTAATTAACCAAATTGAGGAGGGATGGGAGGGCTTGGTAGGTGTGTTCCTTCAAGTTATCTTCATATCCTTATGATCAGAAGAAAATGTATATGCAGCTGGAATTAGAAGGAGATTACTGTGCACACGTGGAGCAGAGCAATCAAATTCTGCTGTCCCTCTCAGCCCTCCCTCTGGGATTGACACTTACAAATGTCAAGCTATTGTTTTCCCATGGCTCAGGAGGAATGTCTCTGGTTCGATATGCTCAGGCTCCTTTCTCTGCTCTTGCAGCACTGACCTCAGACTGTGTAACCCCCCAAATTAACAATGATTGCCTCAGCACCAGTGCCTGCTGCCACCCCAGACCCATGCTGTTGGGATGTTTTAGGAACACCTGAAGAACTGAATCCCTCCTGTCAGCTGGAGAGTGACTGTATTGTATTTTTAGGGTTTTTTTTAAAACCCTGAGGTGATATCAGCAGCTGGGAGACAGAGCTGCAGGGTCCCAAGTGTGTGAGCATCCTGTACCTACCAGAAACTCAGCCAGCCTTGGCAGACTCAGATCCCGAGCATCCTGAGCCAGCTGCCTCCAGGATGGAGGTGGGGATGCATCACCAGGCACTGTGCTGGAAGATACAGCTGCTGAAGCTCTTCCATCTGGGAATGGGGTTCTGCCTGCATCACCTGTCACGACAACACATCAGCACATGCTAAATAGGTCTCTCTTTCTTCCCCCTGAAGTACTTGAAGATTAGTAGCCAGATATTCATGTAAAGATATCCAAAATTGCTTGGTACCTTGGATTAGTTTTGATATACTTTATTTCTTGGTTATAAAATATTTGGGAAATGCCGTAGCTCCTGCAGATGGGATTTGCAAGCAGGAGGAAATTGCTCCCAATGCGTGACACCAGTCGGGTATTTTTTATTCTAGCAATGAGACAGAGAGAACACAGTTAATTCCCAGTTAACTCGGTAGCTGCTCTGCTGCCTGGCACTGGTGCAAATTGCAAAGGTGACTGGTGATCTCTGAACCGTGCCTGCAGCAGCACTGATGGCAGGAATTGCATTAGTATGTCTCAGTATGATATTTTGTGTCATATTTTATAATGTAAACTGATACAGTTTAACTGATTGTATCAGAACTGGGCTAGTCTGGACTGATGGAGGGTCTGACCCAAATATACATGTTTTAATTCATCCTGAGCTGAAACTCCTCAGGACTTTGGAAAGATTCATCGGGGTGTTTTCACTTGCATTGTGTGAAGTATGTGTCAATGTAGACAGGCCAGAGCTATTCATCAAAAAAACCTAAATAAAACATTACTTCCCCACTGGAAAACAGAATTTCATCTCAACCACATGCACAGAAAAAAATGTCAAATTCTGACAGGATTTTTCACCAGAAAAGAAAAGAAAAAAAAAAAAAAGAAAAAAAGAAAAAAAAAAAAAAGTGCAGAGAAAGTCTGCTTTCATCAGCTCAGTTATTCTCAGGAGCTATGGTTCCAGGTTTCTTGTGATCTCCTGAGTACCCAGCCAAGCTACATCTTTCATGATGTCTCATTGCAATGCCCCAGGAATAGGCACGCCTCAGATCTAGATCTTTCAAGCTTTTATTTCTATTATGGTGATGTGTGAAAGTGCCAGTGCTGCCCCCCTGAGATAGTGAAAATGTCAGAAAAGACAAGAGGCAGAAAGTGAATTTATGACAAACAGCAAGATGAAAGGGAGAAGCAGAGCAACAGCCAGAGCAAAGAGTTTGCAAACTTACTTCAATCACATGTAGGCACAAGCTCACTGTTGTGAATCACAGAAACATATTTAATAGAAATAGCGAAACACTTCTGCTGTCCCTTCTCTCCCACCTCTATCCTCTGCCTCGTGGGGATTTTTCTGTAGGGATTTTAGCAGAGCTTTCTCTCTGAAGTTTCAAAGGAAGATGAAGAGCCGTCAGTAAATAAGGATCTTTGTGAAAGAAGCCTCTTAATTACTGGATGGCTCATGGTTAGAGACTACAATATGTAGGCAGCCAGAAAAGAATGAAAAAACTCTCAAAAATCATTTGGAAAAATACTGAAAATTATATGGAGGAAGCAGAGAGTTGGTATGGTAATGTGTATGATAGGAGCAAGGAAATTCCCACCTTCCACTGACCTGAATTTGGGGTCCTGTGCAGGAGCTACTTCACTCCTGGGAATGCAGACTCCTGTCAAGTTGCTTCACTCCTGCTGGGCTTGGGGATGTGGAATGAGCATGGACACAGGGTGAATATGGGGCAGTGCTGCAGTTCTGTGCTGAGCTGTGATGTGTTCCTGCATTCCTGGGCTCTGCCAGCTGGATTGCCTTGGCACTCAACCCCTGGCTCGCAGGGACTGTGCAAGGGATGATCCCCAATGGGCCCTGGGGAGAAGTGTGTGGAGCAAGGGGAGAAGGACAAGTGCACAGTTAGATAAGACTGAACTGATCACAGATTAAAGGCTCCTAATCACAGTCTTGTACATTCACTGGGTGTCTGAATTTCCATCACAGCCACCAGAGATGAAGGACGCAATTTAGCAGCTGAAACAAGATTCTGATGTGATTTAAGAGGCCCCAGTGCATGATATGTGGTCTCCATCACCTGCTTTAACAGGGCACAGCTCTCCCATTAATCCTATATCACATTCATTAGGCTGCACAGATGTCTTATGTGCTGGGGATCTCAGGTTACACCGGGCAACACCTCTGAACCTGAATCAAGCTTACAGGGCTTTTTCTGAGCCAGACCCTACCTGTGTTAACTAACCAAAGGTGAACTCATTCCTTTGTGAACATCAAGAGGCACAAGTACTTTCTAAACATCCATCAATAAATTCTACAATTCTACAGTCTGATGGTTTAGGTGTACAAAAAGCAAGTTTCAGCTCTGCAGAGGTACAAAAGTTGGGAAAGAATCAGATGGAAAAGGACAATTCATTTCTAATAGGCAGGACTAGTTGAAAGACAGTTCCTTGCCTTGGGTACCCAACCAACACTTTAGGACATTTCTAGCAAGAATGAATAGAAATATTTCACACATGGACTGCCCTTGTGATTAAGCACAGCAATAACTCTGGAGGTGTCAGGGTCATTTGTCACATGAAGAGGGACATGTAAATGTATCTAACCATGACAAGTGTGAATATGTGATGGTGTTGTGGGTAGGGTTTTTTGGTTGGTGGTGGTTTGGTTTGGGGTTTGTTTGTTTGTTTTGTTTTGTTTGGGGGTTTTCTTACATGGTTATGGGGTTTTTTTATTCTTTTTGGCTTTGTTTTTTAAAACCTTATAACTATTTTTTTTTTTTGCTTACAGATTTCCAAGGGTTTTATAAAGAGGAATTATTTATTTCCATAAAGTCAGTAACAGTGAATATGTAGGGCCTAATTCCAAAGCCCATTTCAATCAGTGACTCTGTCCATTACCTTTTGAGCATCAGGGACAGAGACAGTGAGCAAAATTCCTAAGTGTAGTGTCAGAAGAACAAACATCTCCAGTTCCTCATGGTTTGCATTAGAGTTCCCAAATTCTTCACTTTTTAAAATCCCTCCAATTACCTCTTCAGGCATAGTTTATTAAGAAAAACCCAACCCTGGTTTTCAGTGACATCTTTGGTGTCATAGGGATATCTGTGTTAGAAAATGAAGTGCTGATAATTCTACAAAACCATTTCCTTTAACACATCCTCCCACCTCCTCCTACCCTCTCCATGTGTCTGCTTCATCCATCTGTTTCATCTCATGAAATTCATGGATCATGAGCTCCCTGGAGCACATCCAACTTTCTCTGCCTCTGTAGTTCAACATTCACATTTTCCCGTCCTGTAGACAGGCATAAATATTGTGTAGTGAGCAGTTTGCCTTGTTTCCAATTTCAGCATGTCATATCCTGAAAACTACCCGTTGTTCAGAAAGGCTTGTGGGTTTATTTATCAATTAATACGTGACATTATGATCTTTGAATCCCTCACTGGGTGTATTCTCGACACACACTTTTATTGCTGGTGTTGGGCTGTTTCTGTGTAAACACTGAGCTGTTCAATAACCCATCAGTCAAATTGCTTGTGTGACACCGAGGGCCCAGCTACAGCACCTGAATCCAGAGGGGGGAAGGGTTTTGAACTTCTGGGGCCTCTCAGCCTGAATCTTCAACTGCATCTTGGTGCTCAGCAGCTGCTGCAGGAACATTCCCTCATGCTGAGGAGGCAGCACTGTTAATTTGCCTTTGAAACTTGCCCTTCAGCTTAAAATCCATCATTTTAAGGAAATTATTTATTAGAGCAGCCCTCTTGCTAGAGGGTAGAAATGAGCCCATACACAGACTTCTTGTTCATCACAGCATGAAAAGGGTCCTGGTTTATTCCTCTTTACACTTCAGCCATCCTGACTCCAACTATTCACCGACTCTGGCTGCAGCAAGCTCCTGCTGTAGGTTTCCCTTGCAGCCTCTGACTGCTGGTTATTTCCTGCTAAACTCTGACTGCAGGGATTGGTTTGCAGACTCTGACTGCAGGCTTTTACCCAGCTAGACTGCGACTACACATTCCAACAGGCTCTAACTGCAGCGCCAGAGTGACCTCACAGCAGTGATTCTCTCCTCAGAATCCTCCTCCTTCACGATCCTCCCCTCACCAGCTAACCCACTCCCTTTTATCACACTTATCTTTATTTGCTATGGCTGTGACTCATCAGGGGCAAGGCTGTATTGGGTAATTAACACAGTTGTTACTTATTAGGGGCAAGGTCATCTGTGTTCCCTTCTACAATTGCTCTGGTACACACAAGTATTCACAGAAAACAAACAAAATATGGCAAACAGACATATTCCTTTCCATTAAAAATAGAAGCAAATGTAAGTGGGATGCATTGGCCCAGCCTGGCCAAGGATGTTATAACCTGCAATAATTAAAAGCATTCTTTTGACCCTTGTGGAAGAAAAGCACCAGTCATTCCTATTGATTTTACAAGTATGAAAGTCTTGGTCAAAAGTGCAATTTTAATTTAAAGAGGCTCCCCCCATTGCAAACAGCCTTGGTTGTGGTAGGAGGATGTGTGCAAGAACTTCAGTAATAAATTTCTCAGGCTTTTACCCTGGAATTTATTTCTCTTGTTTGTGTTGGAGTCACTGCCAGGGTGTACACCCACTGAGAGCCCTGAGAGAGCAGGGCAGAGTCAGCTGAAAAACATGAATATGGAGATTTTGATCTGTGACACTACTTTAAAAGAAAATCAGAGAGTGTACTTAGTTTGAATCTGGCCTTTTGGCTATAGTGAACTGAAGCTATCATGGTTTCTTCTGAATGTTTTTGACTTTTATTTTCAGCAGTATTTCTGTTTTCCTTCCTTTGTGTTAAGAAAGCGATCCCACGAGCTCACATTTTGCTCATCCAATCAATTCTGTAAGACAAGCACTGTGCTTTGCAGCTGGTGGAAGTGCAGAGACAAGCACCATCCTCTCTCCAGACAATTCATAGCTCACCACACCTCAGACTGAGTTCCAGCGTGAAGGAGCTGCAAAGCTCATCCCATTCTCGCTTCCTCACTCCCACAAAAACAAGGGAAAAAACCAGGAAGGATTTTGCAAGCACACAGGGTTGTTCCAGCTGTGATGGCCTGATCCAGGTAAAAAATATTGAAAGTTACCAAGTAAAGATCAAAAGAACCTCCAGAGGTCTTGCTGTTCAATATCCAGCTTCTCACTGGAAGAACAGGACCCATGCAGGGAACTGTGCTGTCACTCCACCCTGCTCTTTGTCTTTCTGCGTTAATCTGTAACTATCTCTTTTACTAGATTTTCACGCATTTCCATGTATCTAAATCACATTTGCTGCAATAAATAAAGGAAAACATCCTGGGGCATCTTTTTACTGTTATCCTTGATGAAAATCTATGACTCAAGAACATTTACTTCACCAGGAGTTCAATTAAAACTGAACAGGGAGCACTCTGATGTGAGCAAATACTTGCACAAATGAGAAATTCACCATGAACTACATAAAGGTGACGTATGTCAAACAGCAATCAACAGAAACCTAGGCACAATAAAATAAACCCAGTGAAATGTAAATATATAGAAAAGAAAATAAACAGGTCTTTTTTTAGACCTCGAGCCTGAGGATTATATTCTCATAACAAATTGCCGTTAACATTGGAAATAAGGTCATGATCTACTTGATTCTCTATCACTTACCACATATGAGTAAACAAAATTAATATTAGCTGTTTATTTTATCCCTTTGCAAGTTTTCAAGCATCTCTTTCCAGGACATGTTGCATTCTAGCCTAAGAAAAGGCTGTAAGGTGAACCCAAAAAGAGAAAAAATGAATTTTTATGTGGACTCCTTTATACTATTAATACAGGAACTGGGGAAAGCAGAAACCTGAGGAAAACATGCTGGCAACTAATTTATAGTCATCTAGTTCAACTATAGAGTGAGATCTACTAGATTAAACACCTACACACTTCTTCTTCTTTCCCTTGGTCCTAGAAAACAGAGTCAGAGCAAGCAATCAGGAAAAAAAGAGGGCTCTGGAAGATAACTGCAGAAGAGAAGGAGTTTGAATATACCAAGACCATCATTGGAAGAGCAAATCACAGATTATACTGCTGCTAAAGGAGACTTCCTGGAAGTGCATGGTCCCAAGATAGGATTGTGATTGGCTGCAGTTCAAACACCCAAGACAATCTGACAGTGTAAATAAACAATATCAGAACTCCAGAAGAGTCTATGGCCATCATTGAAACCTCTTCCTCACAAGAGCAATCACCTCGTAGTGTTCCAAGCACAGGACATTTAGTCTTCAAAGCTGCAAAAGCACCACAGGGGATGAACAGAAATAGTACAATCATAGAATCAAAAAATTATTTGGGTTGGAGATGAAAAACCTTTAGAGACCACCTAATCCAACTCTTCTGCAATGAGCAGGGACACCTAACATCTAACCAAAATCTCCCCTCTTTTAGCTTAAAATCATTCTCCCTTGTTCTATCACTACCTGTCTGTGTAAAAAAGTCACTCTCACTTTTTTTTTTTAATCCCCTTTTAGATGCTGGAAGGCTGTAATACGATGTCTCTGGAGCCTTCCCTTCTCCAGGCTGAAAAACCCTGACTCTCTCAATCTGTCCTCACAGGATCCTAACAGTGACCTCTCCCCAGAGAAGGGGAGGGATTTATATTCAGCCACATAAAATTCCCCCCTCACCCTACAATTTACAGCCCTTTCCTCTGCTCTGAACACTGACCTTTTATTTACACCCATTAGTCCAATTTACTGCCTGAATTATAAATGTGTGTGTCAGCAGCACCAGGAATCAGCATTTCTGTGTGGGGCTCGGTTCCATTTATCTCTTGGCCGAGCTGCTGAGCAGGAGGGCGTGGGAAATCAAGGCACAGAAAAACTCTCAAAACCTTGAGCCTGCAGGCCCAAACTTAAAAATGAATACAGGGTTTAATCTGGGACCTTGGAAAAGGCTTCCAGATCTGGAGACCAGAAGCCAGAATGTGGATTTGTAGTTTAAGCAGAAATATGCCAAGATAGGTAGTGGAAAGTTTTAGAGTTTAAATTAAGATATAGAACTAGTTACAAAGGTAGAAAAAAGCTTTAAAGTGTAGTCCTGTAAGTTTGTGTGTCATTATATGATTGGTTAAGGAAGTCCGCATTGTGGCAAAAACGTGTTAGACAAATCAATTAGCTATTGGTGTGAAAATAGAAACAATCTCAGTGGCAGTAGTTTCTAGGCTAATAAACCTTTAAGAGATCTTGTAATAACCAGAGATCTTGTGACCACTGTCCAGGGACTACTGACCTCTATCTTATGCTGTGAAGATGTTCTCACTCCCTCATGAGACTGCAGCAATAAATCACGCTCGAAAATGTCCCTCAATGGTCCCGTCTCTGCCTTAATCCCAATATAAGGGGATCCAAAGCATCTCCCCTGCTGCTCTTTAACAGCTCCATGAAGTGTGTTACACACTCATGCACCTCAGGTTTTTAAGTCCTGGGGGAGCAGGGGAGTGCAGGATACCTCCAGCTAATGACAAAAAGTACACTATTTTGGATTATCAAAATGTTTAAATGCAGGTTTTCTGCTCTTCCCTAGGCTGGAGCTTTGGCAGGAACTCATCCAGAGTCCAAATGAGGCTGGAAAGCTGACAGGGGTATGGAAATTGAGTTCATAATGAAATGAGGACCACGAAAGATCCTAGATCATGGAACAGAAATAGGATTAAAAAGTTTGGAGAAAGTTTGTGGGAAGATTATATAGGTTGGGCTTGTTGAGGCGGTGTAAAGGAGCACAGATTGTGGCAACATGTAATAAAGATGGTAATAATGTTGTGACAAGTCATTTTGTATTGCCTCTCGCGTCATCCAACTCAAATCATGTCCAACAGCAAAAACATAACTTGGGTGAGAGGAAAAGCCCTCTGCAGATCTCTGCTAGCAGACTACAGTCACTGATTTCTTTCTCAGCAGGTTATTAAGGGTAGATCAGACAAGTCAGCTGCTCCTTCCACATCATCTTTTGGGAGGGAATATGGACCACTCTCAGGGCTGGGGATTCATCTGCCCTCAAAGTTATCACTCCAGGCTTTCTTTAGCAGTCAGTGGAGAGAGAATGACACATAAGGCAATGAACATTATCCACATGAAAGGCTGGCAGCAGGGCTCCCTGGGGCCACTTATTTATTCCCTTCAGCTGCAAGAGCAATAAAGAGATCCACACAGAGACCCACCTTTAGAGTACTTAAATTGGAGCAGATGCCTCCCATCCAACATGCCTGGTATCCTTCCCTTACCTTCCTGCTCTTCCTGAACACATCGATCTTTATCCTCTTATTCCCTGCTTTATGACCCTGCCAACTGCAGCAATACAGAGCTCTGTCCCACTTCTGGTACCACTTTAGCCTCCACAGCATGCATCCTTTCCAGCCCTCCCCAAATCCCGTCACGCCAGCAAGAATTAAACTTATTAGTGAATCATTTGCTTCATAAAACATTTGGTTGAAAAGCAAGATGAATCTGGGGAATCCTGATGGAATTATACACATGTCAATGAAGGTTAACATTTCAATGAGAATGTTAGGCTTTTTTTCAAGTTTCATCTACATTCAATTTTTCTTCCCTTTCTCTGATTCTTTTGTACAAATCAAAGTGTGCACATGGAACACAGATAAGAATTCACCTCATTTCATTTATATACGAATTTCTCACCTTAGGTTCTCTTTTTGGTTAATGAAAAGAGGCAAGAAAAATTGTTCCCTCTTTATCCCTGGCATTTTTATTTTCTCTATATCATCTCTCTGTGTAAGGGTCTATTTCCCAAATCTAGTATCAGGGCTTATTTCCCAAATCTTAGAATGGTTTGGGTTGGAAGGGACCTTAAAGATCATCTCATTCCAAACCCTTGCCATGGGCAGAGACATCTTCCACCAGACTAGTTGCTCAGAGGTTCCTACACATTAGAGGCATTTCTTTCTGTGCTTTTTAGGCAAATCAGCAGGCAAACAGAAGGAAACTGGTCTGCCTAGATAAAGCCATGTTATGAAATTAACTCTACCCCAGCCAAAACCAGGACAGAATTCTTTGAGATTTCCTTCCTGTGCATATTCTAAAACTGGAGGACCACTGCTGAACAATCTATCTGTTGATTTTTCAGCTGAAGTTCAATTCCTGAATTTTTGAATTTGTATAATTGATTGTAAAACTTTCTAATTCATGCTAAGTTGGTTATTTAAAGATGTCATCCAATCAGAGAAAAAAAAAGTGCATTGCATTTAACTAGCTAAGATAGAGCAAATTACAATCAAATATACAATTAATATATGAGTAAACCTCATGCAAGCTGAAAATAAGATGTACATATTTAAGGCATCATAATTAACCACTGGAACAAATTACTGAAGCTCATGGTAAATTCTTTTTCATTTGGGAGTTTCTAAATCAAGACTAAATGTCTTTCCAAATATATGTTCAGTTTGCAGTCATTAGGTGAGAAGCAGAATTATTGATGAAATTTCACATTCACTATATTTTAGAAAGCCCAATTAAATGTTCATTGCAATCTTCCTGTCTTAATAAGAATTTGTTTATTTGGATTTCCCATTTCAATAACAATGAAAATAACCATGAATTTCATAAAAGAGTTAATATCTTTAATATAATATGTACTGATCTGATCAAAGTATCGTTCTACTGTTCACATGCATCTGGAGTGACACAGCCTAAAATTACTGGAAGGAAATACGACATTAAGGTTCTTTCTATGTACTCAAAAAAAGGGCAAAATTTCTTCTTTCAAAGTATTTGGAGATCATTTTCATACCAAATCCAGTATAAAATACCAAAATTTCAGTTGAGGTGGATATTCCATGTTCATTTTCTATGACTAAACTTCAAATTCATTGAAGCACACAATGATAATAATAAAATAGATAATACAAACATTGAATTCTGAGCATTTGGGGACCTGACCTTGGCTATAATTAAAGCATTTATACTTATTTGAGCTACATATTCCTATGAAGTATTGATGTCATATTGATTTCTACTTTACATACCAGCTTTACAAGAAAAGAAACCAGATTTTGGTCTTATTTTGCCTTATTCCTTTCTCAGCTGTTGAACTATTAAAGAACAAGACAAGATCATAAGTAAGAGAACTAAAAGACTGCAAATACAATGAAACAGTGAAGGAACAAGATGGCAGACAGTAAAGATGTTTGACAAAAGGGATAGAGAAAGAGTGTGGGAAGCATAAATATTCCACAAAAGCAGCAATAATGTGGCCAAGCTCTGTGAAGGTAAGGAGGAGATAAAGTTTCACTAGAGAGGTTATAACTTTCCACTGGACACCATGGGATAGCCAGAGCTATGGGGAGAGAGGAATGGTGGGAGGCAAACTCCTACAGAAACCAAAAGTTTTGCTTCATATAATAAACAGCTCATCTCTCTCAGGGTAATGCCTTCATGCCACAGTTCTTTCCAACCAAGTCAAGTTTATCCTCGACATCCACCTGTGGTTAGATGAGCCATGCTGGATGGCAGGTGCCCACTAAAGCCACGCCAGCACTTTTCTCCTTATCTGGAAAAGGGAGAAAAAATATATCCAAAGGCTTGGAAAGGGCAGGGAGGGATCACTCACCAGTTACAGCCACAGGAAAAACAGACACTACTGGGGGACATCAATTTATTAGCAATCAAATCAGAGCAGGGTAAGGAGAAATTAAAACCAAATCTTAAAAACACCTTCTTCCTGTCCTTCCTTCCTTCATGACTCAAATTCACTCCCAAATTCCCTACTTCCTTGCCTTCGGTGGCATGGGGGGACAGGGGAATGGAATTGTGGGCAATCCATCACAGATTGTCTCTGCCACCTCTTCCTCCTCAGGAGAGGATTTCCTCACATTCTTCACTTGCTCCAGCATGGAGTCTCTCACATGGGAGACAATCCTTCATGAACTTCTCCAGCTTGGGTCCCTCCCATGGGGCAGAATTCTTCAGGAACAGGCTGCTCCAGCATGAGTCCCCCATGGGTTCACAGGTCCTGACAGAAAACCTGCTCCAGCATGGGGTTCCCATGGGTCACAGCCTCTGGGCATCCCCCTGCTTATCTAGGAGGTGTGGGGACCTCCAGGTGGGTCTCTGTCACACTGTGGACCTACCTGGGTGTCCTGGTTTGGAAAGACAGGTGCTGATAAGGAAGGCAGGAGCCTCCCTTGAAATGGAGAATTTAAACCCTCTCCCTCCAAAATATTATAATTTTGAAATTAAGGAGCTCTCAGGAAAAGATATGGGAATTGGAATAACAGTTCTTAACCGGGAAAATCAAAATAAAAATGTAGTAGTACAAAAAAACAACCAAACAAAAAGAAAACACTGACAAGAGTTATAACACAACCTGACAGCCTGTTGGTCAAGTCCTCCTGGAGTGACAGATGTGGTTCTGTTGAAGCAAGGATTCTGTAGAAGGGTGTAAGTTTTCCTCTGAAGGTCCAGTGGTGATGGGATGGGTCCAGTCTTCCTCTGGGAATCCAGTGCAAATAGGCTGTCCTGGTGTTTTGACTCTCAGGTTTTATCCAGGTAGGAATGCTTGACTCCTCCCACTGGGTGGAGCATCTCCCAATGGGATGATGTAATTGTATCAGTCATGCAGTGAGCCTCGATGGCCCATTAACAGCAGATATCCCCTGGAGGGAGGATGGGGGGTGGAAGAGATAAAGAACACTGCCCCACCTGGTTTTAACAGCTGGCAATGGAATAAATACTTTTGGTTACATCTTACATTGCAGCCTAAGACACTGGGCTGCAGGGGCACAGCTGCCTCACTGTGGGCTGCCCCATGGGCTGCAGGAGGATTTCAGCTCCAGCACCTGGAGCAGCTCTTGCCCCTTCTTCTGCACTGACCTGGGGTCTGCAGAGCTGTTCCTCCCACATATTCTCATTCCTCTCTGAAGCTGATGGAGGTTTTTCCCCCTTCTTACACACATACCCCGGAGGCACCATCCCCATCACTCAGCCTTGGCCAGGGATGGGTCAGTCTCAGAGCCAGCTGGCGTTGGCTCCATGGGCATGGGGTAAGTATCCAGCAGATTCTGATGGAAGCCATCCCTGCATCCTCCCTTACCAAACTGTGGCTGTGGAAACCAAACACCCCTGCCCCGAACTGCTCCACAGCGTTTGAGTTCCCACCACGTGAACACCAATTAGTGAGTTGCCACAGTGGGCTTAGCAAGGCTTGCTTGTGACAGAATTTTACTTGATGGGGGGAGAAAAAAATTTAATTCCACTGTTTAGTTCTGCCCAGAACAAACAGCTGTAGGAGCACTCCCAGAGCATATGGGTTAAATTAGTGCCTGCTGTGTCCCAGCACCAGCATTTGTCTGATTTAGTGACACTTGTTTTAAACAGTTGGAAGAGGATCCAGGCAGCTCTGGAGGTGGTTTTCAACTGGATTCATCCTTAAACAGCAGCCTAATAAAATTCCAGCTTTATATTCAGTCTGTGCTGAGCTGCCACCAACTTTGGGTCACCAGAGGAGGCATTCCCTGGGATGAATTGTGCAAGACAGATAATAGCTGCACAATGTCCTTTTGATGATAAAATACTAAGCAGAGCTGACATTTAAATTAGCATCCCTGCATGTTTTCCAGCTAGATAATGATATGGGTAAGACAGCCAACACCTGTGGCATCAGGAGGGATCCAGTTCCCAGGGAGCCATGGCCAAAGGTTTGTCATCATCCCAAACCATTTATGTTGCAACTGATTGAAAATAGGCTCAGACAGTCAGAACCTGGCTGTCCTGGGAGGTGTTTTGGGTTAACAAGCCTGGGTTTAATTCTTAGAGCCTCATCCCTCCTGGGACTCAGTTGGCTTCACAGAGCTGAGGTCTTTGGTTGGCCCTAAAGCCTGGGGAGAAGAGGGATGAAAAGAGTGAGAAAATGAGTAGATAAGCAAAACCACAAAATCTCTTTGCTTTTAGAGAATGGGAGAATAACTAGAAGGACTAAAGGACTAAAATAACTGAAAGGTCATTACAAGGACACAGAGCGATAATTTCTCAGCATTGACTTTCAGCAGTGCTGTCCTGAACAAAACAGCTCCCCCTTACCCCTGCACCAACATCTATTGCTCCAGGGTCTATTCAACAGCTGAAAGGCAGGGTGTTTTGATGCCAGAAATGGTAAAATCAGTGCTGTTATCCAGCATTTTCTGATGGATTTCAGCTCACTAGTGAGGAAGTGGCTGTGTCTAATTAGACAGACAGGTCCTGCATAACCCCATGCCCATGCCCTTCCGATTGCAGTGGGTGGATTTTCTCCCACAAGGTGAGGTGCCAGGCAGGGTTGTGGAGCTTCACACTGCATGAATTTAACTGTTGTGAGGTGCAGGAACTGTCTCCCCTTCTTTCAGCACAGTGGGGCTCATAAATATTCTTGGGTATCAAGTGGAACTAAACGAATCGGCACAAATCAGCCAAGTTCCCCCTGCTCCAGCATCTATCCTCAAACAGGAGCCTGACCCTTCCCCACTGCCTGATTTGATTTGGAGCACATTGAGGATATTTATGGCCCAGTGGCTTTAACCCTCATCAGACACTAAAACAAGAATGCCCACACAGCAAGTTTCATTCTCAGCCCCCACTGGCTGTAAATCAGCTTGCTCAGTGAGTCAAGAAATCTTCCAGAGATTGTTTCTGGCTGCGGGAATCACCTGCACAACTCTACCCCATAAACAAGGGGTGCCATTTGGAGAGGATCCTTTCAGGGCCATCTGCAGGCAAACCAAAAGTATTTTTTTCAGTTGTGTTGTTTTTGGTTTTGGTTTTGGTTTTGGTTTTGGTTTTTTGTTTTTGTTTTTGTTTTTGTTTTTGTTTTTGTTTTTGTTTTTGTTTTTGTTTTTGTTTTTGTTTTAATTTGAACCTACCCTTTGTATCTTTCTGACTGCCTTTTTGCTAACCCTGCCCTCCAGCAAACCCCTCAAGATGAAAACCTGCTTTGCCTTTTTCTGCAACAGGCAGGGAGATGGCAACAGCTATCCAGTCTAAGAGAAAAGACTGATTTCAGTCAAAACAAGGATGAAAAGTAGAAATTTCTGTCACCAGTGAGTGTGACCTGGCACTAGGGAAAGCACATGAACATCAAAGTCAGATGGGTCAAAGCACTCACCTCTGAGTCAATTACCATATTTTCTTAGATATAAATCACACCTCAGACAGCCTAATTCTCTCCAAAAGTAATGGCACTTGAAAGTGTGTCCTCAGATAACCCGTGCCCAGGAGGAGGCAGGCAGAGGAGTTTGGCTCTGGGGAGTTGTGTCACCCACTGCTGGGTGTGCACTCAGCCCCTGCTGCTGCTGCTGCTGCTGCTGAGTCAGGCATTTCATTTGGGCAGAGTAGACATGCAAAAATATGTGAATTTCTCTACAGCAGTGCAGTGTTTGAAAATCATTATGCTGATTTAGCATCCTGACCCTAAGCTGCTCCACGGCAGATTTAGTAAATATAGCCAAACTAAAAGAAGACTGTAATAAACCATTAAGTGCAAATCAAATAGCTTGGTTAATCACTGTGTAACTGCAGTTTTATACAGCTGTCTGCTTCCCTGAATTGCACTGGGATAAATCTGCAGTGGCAGATTTGACCCTTTACTGATGTGCTTCAGCTCCCTGCCCGTAAAAAAATCAGGATAATACATTTCCCCAAGGCACAGGGCTGTTGCAAAGATACCTAAACTTAAAATGATTCTTCTCACATTAATTTGATAATACGCTACTCAAAACTAGAAGAATGCAAAGAGCTAACAAAGAAAAGGCAAACTAAAACAAAACCAAACCAAGAAAGAACTAACCCCCCAAGTCAGGCTTCAAGAAATGCTGCTGTTGAGCTTGGGCTGAATGTGTGTGGGAGTGATGACCAAAGCATGACATCTTATTTTAATTCAATGAAAGCAATCAGTGCTCTCTGCTCAGGAGAGATAATGGAGAGCTCTACAGCTTGCTGTGGGATGTTAATCCTAAATAAGAAGCTGCTGTAGAATACAACCCTGTGCCTAGGATTGCATTAACACAGCAAAGACGAGTCCGGATCAGCCCTGGTCTTACCCAGGGTGCTTCTTGGCTTTGTTTCGCAAGATTTGATGCTGCAAATCTAAGAAGTGAAGCACATGTCTCTCCTGTTTTTGTATTTCAAGTTTGATCTCGTGGTAGAAGTTTCCAGAAAAGGCAGACAGAGATAGAAGGTACTGGTAGGGAAGGAGCAAGAGAAATGGGGAGTATGTAAAGGGAACAGGGATTATTCTTCCAAAATTTCTCAGGAGAGTGACATTAATAAAGTATTTTTGTGAGTAATGTCTTGCATTGGAAGTTGAAGTCATGGACTCTGCTGGTGATACGAAGCTGGAGAGCAGCATGAATGCAAAGAGCATTGGAAGAATCACACAGGAATAAACACATGCCTTTGAAGCTTGTCAAAACAATAAAAAAAGCATTATGCTCTGTAGCACAAAATGATCTCATGTATTTTGGGATGAAAAATGGGAATTTCTGTTCTAGGGTATTTAAAAAGGTGTGAGTCACTCCTGGACTGAGACACCAGCCAGATGCAGCCATGAAAGAGGCAAAGGTGACCCACAGCTACATCACCATCAGGGACCACTGAGCACTCACCTGGTGTTCTTGGGACAAGTCAGGTCATGAAGAAGAGGAAATCCAACAGTCAAAGGTGCAGAAAATTTATTCCTGGAATTGATAGGATATTCTAGTTTATGCAAGGAAAAAAAGCATTAAAATAAAATAGGTGACCACTGCTTCTGTTTACTCAAGAAAAATGAAGTCTGAAAGGGATGAAATTGCAAAGCTGTCCTTGGGGATAAACACCAGGGAGGAGAAAAGAACTGCTTAAGTCAAAGGACAGGCCAAGCAAAAGAGATAGTAGGTGTAAACTGCCCAGAAATAAATCCAGTCTGAAAATTGAAGGTAAAGAGGCTTCTTCCCACCAGAGCAGTGAGGTGCAGAAGAAGCATTCAGCCAAAAAGGGAAGAAAACTCAGCTACTTTTAGCATAGAGCTTAATGGATAACAAAGTGGAGCAGGGTAGGTACACAAACATTTTTACAGGGTGAGGAAAGGGGGACGGAAAGGGAAGGATGTTGGGGTAACTTCAGCACTTAGAAGACAGTAAAAATATAAACACTTTCCTCCTTAAATAAACAGCTGAGCAGTTTGTAAACAATACACAAATAATCTTACTGGCAAATAATGAAGAAATGGATGTCAGCTAATACAGGTTTTTAAAGAAGAAGTCATGTAAAGCAAATATAATCTCTCTCTCTCTGACAGGATAAAGGCCAGTGGAGAGAGGAGTAGGAAGAAATGCCTCTTTTACATAAGCCTTTTGGTAATACCTCATATGATGTCCTCACAAACAAGTGACAGAAGCCAACTCAGCAAGAAAAAACCACAGAATTGGTGCAAAACTGGTGGAATAATCAGACACAGAGAGAAGTTGTCACAAGTCTGCTGTTAAAGTGATGTATTGAGTAGTTTGTCACAGGGTTTGCAGTGGGTCTTGCACTCTTCAGTGTTTCCATCAGTGAATTCCTGTTCTATTTTGTTGCTGCTACAAGACAGAAAAAGCTGCTTTGTGAGATGAGCAAGTATGAGAAAAATTGGTGTGGACAAGTGCAAAATAATAACCCTCAGTAAAAGTCAAGTTAGAGAGAGAGAGGATGGGATTCAACTGTTCAAACCATTTCTCCTCAACACAGTACCCGGGAGATCTTGCAGATTCTACCAGGATCAAGTTAAATATGCTGGTGCTGCTAAAAAAGCCAAGCACCATATAGGTCCATATGAGACGCAAATTCCTTGGCTCTTAACCACTGGAAGTACCTTGATTCTCTAGATCTGAGTGGCACACGTGAAAATGTAGATCATATGTAGACAAGCAGAACTAGAAGAAATTATAGAGGTTTGCAGGTCATGTCCCCTGGGAGGAAGGTTGAGAGAAGTGGGGCTGTTCAGGCTGATGAGAAGGAGAGAGACAGCAAACAGACTCTGCTGCAAGGAGAATAATCTATTCTCGCTGCCTGACAGAGGAGTGAGAATGAATCTTGAATTATATCAAAAATTACAGGGTAGGCATTTATGATAAATAATCTAATGAATGGTGAAGCATTTGAATTCATTATCTGGAAGATCTGCCTTCCACATCAGAGTTATTTGAAGACAGACCAGGAAGGAAGAACACGAGTCATGATCCCAGTGAAACACTGTGTGACAATATGAACAGCTACTCAAATCCCTCTTTTTTTCTGTTTTCTAGGTTCTGGTGAAATGGTCTGTGCAATAGAATTTCTTGAGAATATAGGCAACAAGACTTGAGGTCCAAGGACGAAAGTTCACTTTGATATATACACACATGCCATTCATGCATCACCTCTATGTATGTTACCCTGAATTCCTTTGGTCTCTTATTCTTGCAGGGGTTTGCAACTGGAGTTCTGAAATCTCAGGTGTGAAGGCTTGTGTCTTTTGGCAGGATTTATAAAACCAGTTATTCTTCAGCACTTAATTGTGAAAATTGTGTATCAGAAGGAAGTAGTGGTCAAAGGATTATGGTATAACAGAAAAATAATTAGTGTATCTCTTGGCTTTTCAAATTTGCAGTAAGAAACATTTGGACTGTTTAGGACTAGGAGAATATTTATTTATTTCTTAGGCAAAACTTTGTTTCCAGGTCAAAGGGTAGCTTCTGAACACTAAGCCAAACCAGAAGTTTTGGGTTTAGTTTTTTTCCCTCCCAAAAAAAAAAACCCTCAACCATCTTATGAATGGAAATACACAGACAAATGAGTGGTCATGCATAATTTATAACATTTTCTTAAACACTGGTGGATCCCAGGCTCATTTTTTTCACTCCCTCTGACTGAATGCTGATTTTCTGAGCTTTCTCACATGAGCAAAATGTGGCAATCTGTGACCTGCTGCAGGAGGAGCTAATGCAGCCTTGTAGCTCTGCGTCACCACCCCACTCATCATATCAGTGGTTCACTCTTTGAGCAGTTTGGGGCACCAGCCCTTATAACTGTGGGGCTGGTCTTGCAATAATCTAGTACATCTCTGATTTTCAAATTTTCAGAGAGGTGACAGATGCCAGTTCTGACTTCCTGCTGTCTCCCAGTCCTGTACCAGCAGGAGGAAGGTGATGTCCTTTCAGAGCCTGCCATGAGAAAGAAAGGATGTGAAGCATCGTCTCCCTGTTTATCTAATTCTCTTTCATCATCTTCCCCCCTAAATGCAATTCTTTGGTATAATCTAAACAAGGGAACTGAAACAAACAACTTCACAGCATGACTATAATCTATTTAAGTCATTTTAAAGCCAGCAGATGTTTTACAGCCTAAGATTTTCAGTGCTGTCTCTTTACAGACTCCTGCTACTCTGCAGGTGGCTCAAACTAGGCCAGTGACTGCAGACAATTAAAACTTTAAAACTTTCATTAGCAGTCACCAGGTCTCCAGGTCACTCTGATGCTTAAATGCAGCTTCTGTCACAATTCACTCAGGGCAGGTCAAACTGTGATGGACCCTGCTCAAAGCCATCAGAGCCAGCCAGCTGTGACCTGCTGCCTGTGGCCACAAGGAGACAGAAATAAACTCCCTGATCCCTTCAGTGACCTCTGGGTCTGGCAAAACTTAGCAAATCCCGTCCTCTTCACCAGATTTGAGAGATGGTCCAGAAATTTGCTTTTCTTCAATGCCTACTTGGACCCACCTGTGAGTATTAGCATCTGTTAATTACCACTGCACCAGCAGCATTTTGGGCCACAGAATCCTCCTCATTTCACAGGTTTCACATCCATTCAGGCTGCCTTCCTACCACTTCACCTCTTATAAGCTGTAATACCAATTTTCAGGGTCACTCCTGGCATTCCATGATATGCTGGCCCCTCTTACATGGAAATTCTCAGGTTCAATGAAGGATCACTTGCTAAGGACATGCATGAGGCTCAAGTCAAGCATTACTGCAGGAAGAATTGATTTCCTGATGTAGTGGCCTGTGGCTTTAGGAATTTTAACAGGGGCAGGGAGATGCCATGAGTCAGATGCAAATAAGAACTCAGCCAAATCAATGGCATCACACAATGATCTGCAAGTCACTTCCTGGAGTATGAGGACACACAAAACAATGATTGAATTTAACAAGGGTTTCAAAATGTAGATAGGGCAGCATAAGTCTGGTTTAAATGTTCCTGGCTTCAGTATGCTGCACACATGCAGAAAACACCGAAGTAAACCATTTTGTTTGCCATGTCATATTTAATGTAAACACCAAATACTACTTGTTTCAATATTTCATTGTACTCTGCAGATGTCTGAATCTTTAATTTTGTGTTCTAAGCCAACTGAGTCGGAATTTATGAGTAGGTTTTTAGTAATGATCTGCCAAATGTGAAATGATTGTGCTGGTTGTTTAAATGAAAAAGGAGTGACCCTTTTCTGTGTGCTTTAACTCAGCCTCCTGTGCTGCCTCTCCGATAAAGGACTGGAGCATGGAACAGCCATGATGTCTGTAATTTCTCCCCCAGGATCCCCCCTGGTATTTAGATTTCAGCTCCTTGATTTTAAAAGGTCACTTAGCAAAAAGAGAATGCCACATTATTCATTCCTCCCCACCTCCCTGGCTCATACTGTCTCTCCACTCTTTGTGGAGATACGAGGAAATTAGCACCCTGTGCTTGTTTAAAAACAGTTCCTGAACCTGAAGAACTGTTGACTCTTGTTTTTCATCCACTGTGCTCTTGTATTGTGTTAGAGGGATACTTTTCCAAAAATGCAGCTGTTATCACCCCACCCCTCCCATCTCTTTCCCAGGGATCTTCTGCACACTTGCACTGAACTCAGTGTGCCAGACCTCTTGCCCAGAGGCAAGAGTCACTGGAAGCCCTTGTCATTGCCAGCTGAACTTGCCATGGCCCACTGGCAAAACAGTTCCCTTGACTGGTGGAACTTGGCTTCCAGCTCACTGTAGGGAAAATGTCCAGGTTATTGTAAGCCTTCCCAACATACAAGGGATGCAGCCAAGTTATGGTGAGATAACTAAATATGCTGCAGAAAGAAGCTGGCTCTACTAGAGAAGCCCTTCATCTTCCTGAGGTGGAGAGATCAAAGCTGATAGCCTGAGTGGCTTCATCCTTGTTGCCTTTAACTCCCACCAGGGAATGGGCCCAGCTCCTGACCCAGCTGGAGCTGCCTGGTTCATGCCCACACTGCTGAGAGCAGCACTGTCCAGAGTGGGCTGGCTACCTCCATGCTCCATCTCAGACCTCTCAGCCCTGTGTGGCATCCCTGCTGATCCATAATTGCCAATTGCCTTTCTCCTCAGAGTGCCCCAAAGTGGAGGGCTGGGATCTCAGTGGGGTTTTCACGGCATGATGTCAGCCAGGGCTGCACATCCCCACTGCGGGGCATGGCCAGAGTGTGACCATGGACAGGGGACAGGGACATGCTGAGACTGTGCCCAGGGCACAGGGAGCCCAGCTGACGTGATCCGTGCCTGCACTGCGTGTGTGGCACTCACAGGATGTTATGCTCATTCTTAAATATTATCTCAGTTAATATCCTGCTGCCAGGAGAGGCAGGGGAGAGAAAACCGTATGGTCCTGCTATCATTTCTCCTCAGTGCTAGCTGCAGAATTAGGATATGTGTGTTACTAAAAGCCAGCTTATCTGCAGCAGCACTTCAAAACAATTTCCCTCATCTGGTCATCTTGTGCTTCGAGGCTATTCACTTATTTAAGTATCTTTTAGCAACCAGTATCTCTCAGGCAGCGAGGACGCCTGTATTTTAAGCAAGTTTCATTATTTCTTTGCTATATGGTGTAAGCTCTAATATGCTCACTCGGGGAGAGTCTGGTTGGAGATAAATCAGGAAATGCTTCCAGAAAAAACTGTCATTTCTGCTTTCTTGTCATTGGTTCTTTATTGTAAATCTTATTTGTTACAGCTCCCGGCAGCAATTTCTTTACCAGAATTGCTTTCTGGTGAACTTTTTGCAGTGAACTTCAGCTGCCACAGAAATCGCTCATCACATCTGCATTCCTGTATCATCTGCACCCCGCTGTGCTAAAGCTGGTGGGAGACTGAGGGCTCTAAATGTTGCCTGGTTTTCTTCAGTCCCTGTTCTCTTGCTTGTACACTGCAGGGAAACACATAAATTGTGTGTTCTTCACAAATAATGTGGAGCCCAGTCCAAATCCTGTTAATGTAATGGAAAGCCCCATCGGTTTTAAAGGATCTTTTATGCTCCATATTCCACCAAGAAACAGCTCTGCTCTTCACTGACTTCAGTGGGAACAAGTCCACGTGTAAATTTTTTATAGAAAGGGTCACTGTGTCTGTGTGTCCACCATGACACTGGCAGTGCCATGTGCCTCCAGTCCCCAGAGGCTGAACTGCAGCCACGAAGGACAAACTGCAAAGGGAAATGAAGTGAAGACGGTGACTCTGCCAAGACAGGCCAGGGGATACAACTCCAGCACAGCAGTTATTGCTGTTCCTTCAGAGCATGGAATCACAGAAGAGTTCAGATTGGAAGGGACTCTCAAAGGCCATCTAGGCTAAGCCTTCTCAGGCTGGGGTTTAGGCTAAAGTCAAGTCAGCCTCTTCATATGTGGAATTCTTCCAAGGTCATTTGGTGTATGAGACATCCCCAAAAAGAAACATCTGTTTTCTTTAAGGGGGCAATTCCACAGTCCCTTTCTTCCACTTAAGGCTCTGGCTGCTGGTGTTATTTCAAGATCCCTCTGCCTCAGCCAATTATTCCTTTGACTTTCTTTTTGTCATTGCTAGATTTTCTTTGACTCTGGAGTATCCCAGAAACTGGGCTGGCTGAAACAAAAGTAAAATCTACACACTTCCCCCCACAAAAGTCCCTAAAAACACCAAGGGGAATTCTCTCTGAATTCCCCATCCAGATTCCTCATGGAAATTATCTTTAGCACAAGGGAGCAGGCAGGATTGTACAGCCAAAGGGAAGAGAGGTAATAGGATTGCTTATTTTCTACAACAGCTGAGACAATGTGTTAAGGAGACTTTAAAAGAGAATCCTAGAGCAGATGAAATAAATCCCCCTCTGGAAAATAACAACAGCAGAGGAAGCCCACACAGACTCTTTCAGCTTGAACAATTAAATCATCAATGTCTATAATGAGGTGAAATGGATCCCACACAGGAGAAAGGAGATTTCCAAGGCATAGAGGCACATTCACATCAGAGCTGTGCAAAGCCACCGCTGCATATTGAGGATAACCCAGAAAACTTAACCAGGTAATCCCCTTCATTTTGTTTCATAATTCTGGAGTTTGGACCAGCCAGAGCCAGCAAGCTTCCTCCTGAACAAAAAATAGCTCTATTAACTGCAACAGCTCCAGTTGGGAGTGATGGAGGGGGAATACAGCATGTCCCTGTTCAGATCCATGGCAAAGCTGGTGTGAAAGGATAGGCTGTACTGGTGTGACAAGAAATCAGACAGAAATAGGACAATTATTATTATTATAATTTTTTAAAAAATGCTCTTTCCTCTAGAGTTTTCCCCTTCTCACTGAACTTTATGTAAGGAGCTGCTCACTCTGAACCAGAGGCAAAGCTCAAGCTGTCAGAATACCTCCTGCCTGCTAAGTCCAGGGAGACATGGGAGAGTTACCACCACAACAGCAGTGATGGTGCTATAAAGGCTTTCGGTTTTTTCCTCTAAAGTAAATGCCTGCCTGCTTTTTGAACCCAGCCAAAAAAGTGCAGAAGGGTTTTAAGGGTCATGTGTGAACAAGCAGCAGCCAGGAACTTCAGTAGAGGGCTCTTAAAAGATCTGAGAGGTGTTCAGAGTCCAGAGATGCAGCTCCTCTTCCTCATCCCACAGATCGGAAGTCACATGGGTGTGAACTTGGGAATACAGTTGGTGTAGTATTCTATTAGATACCATAGAGGATTAAATCTGCCAAAAGTTTAGTGATCTGAGTCAGGGACAAGGGAAGCAGAAGGAGGAGGGACAGCCAAAAAAATGAAATATACATCCCAAACTCAGGCTGTACTCAAGCCTTGGACTGCAAGAATTTGTACTGTGCATGTTTTTGCAGGCAATACTGTCCAGACACCAGTTCAGAGATTGCACCATTATCCATTAAACCTTGGTGCCCCTCCAGGCTTCAACACCCTAAACATGAATCCAAGTCCACAGATAGTACAAGTTCACAGGGACCAGAGTACATGCAAAATACACAGAACAAGAGAAAGACCTTCAGCAATTTCCCTGTCCTCTCCTATATTTCAGACCCTAAATTCTTTCCCTGTTAAAAACACTCTAAGTGTCGTGCCTTACCCTGAGAAAAACACTTTTTTCTATCAGCTTCAGTCCTCCTGAGACGTGCATGATGCCCTTCCATTCCAAAACTAAAATTGTTTTATTTTCTGAGAGATCTAGTTTGATACATGTATTCCAAAAAATAAACAAAAACAAGGAGAAAATAAACCAACTATTTCACCTTTTTCCTGGAAAATTGACACTTCTATAGCCATTTTTATGGGGAAAGGCATGGAAAGAGTATACTGAAAATCATAAAAGAAGCCTGGACCCTGAAATAGGCACTATTAATCTCAGGGTTTGCAATTTGGGATTGATTTAGAGGTATCAGTGTAATCAAAACTTGGTATTTGCCATCAGTATAAAAGGACCTCATTGCTGCACTCATAAGCCCATGTGCTCAAGTTTGAGGCAACATAAAGAATTTTTTACTGAGTTGGGGTTATGCTAGGACAGCTTGAGGACATTCAGACAGGATCTGGTCAGGGCTGTGGATACCCCAAGTGCAGTGAGGTAGCTCCATCCTAACAGATGGTAACGCTGTAGACTAGCCGGAGAGGAAGATGGTAACATAAAGAAAGGGGGCTGGAACAAGGAGTGGTGACAAATTTTCTGGGGGAGGAAGTGGGGGAATTTAGTTTAACCCCAAATTTCAGTGTTGGAAATGAAAGCAAAGTGGAATTTATGGAGATGGATGAATGACACCAGCCTGGAGCATTTGCCCTCTCTTTCTGAAGAAAACAGGATGAAGGGAGCAGTTATTTTTTTTTCTCCATGGAAGACCTCAAAGAAATTAGTAGTTTAACAATATTGTCCTCAGCAGAGAGAGCTGGTGGGTTCCTGTTAGCCTTGCTTTATGCAGATACCAAGAGTATTTGCAATGGCATAAGAAAGAAATCAGTCCCAAGCTTGAGTCCTCCTGCAACGCCCCAGAAATACTGCTCTGCTGATGGCAAATGGTAGCAGGGGACTTTTCGGAGAAGTGTGGGCTTGTCAGAGCAAAAATTATTTCAGGAAGCATCTAAACAAGGAAGGTTAATGCTCTTCTGTGAAAGGGTGAAAAATCTGACCAAGTCAGAAATATTTTAAAGCACATTCGGTAGAGTCTGAACTTAGTGCAGGGAGGTCACAGCCCTTCTGAAGGGACTGGAACCAGCAGAGTCATCTGTAAAGCAATGTTTTGTAGAGCTTGGCTCCCACAGCCTGCAGGGATTTGAAGCACATTACAGGAGTTCATTTCCTGAGGACAAACATAATTCATTACCCGAATACCTCACCCTAATATTTCTTGGTCTAACTCCATTTCAGGCCTGAGTCCAGTGGAATTACATTGGCACAGGAAAGGAACTTCAGACTAACAGGTTTCTTACTGCTAAATGATAAAGAGGGAAAAATATTCTGCCTTTTCCATCTTTTTCAAAAGTGCTTGATCCAGAACTGGCAGAAGTCAACAGGGAGTATTTCCATGGACTTAGCAGATGTTGGATCATAACATCCCTGGGAACTGGAGCACTTCACTCATTTACCAACCACTTCCTTATGACAGATAAAGGAACTGCAAATGCCTGAATTTATGGTGAAAGTTCTCACCAGTCGTAAAATGCAGAAAACTGAAAAGCTGCAGCAGCTCCTATAAAGTTACTGCAGCTGAAGTTGAGATTGTTACTTTGGGGTAAATAATCTCTGTGTTGTCTTTAGCAATTTCAGGTTTTAAAATTATGGAGTATTTTTTTTCCCCCTTTTCGTTCCACAAACAAAAAAGCCATTGTTCTGTAACAGGTTTTCTAGCAAGTAATGAGAACAAGGTAAAAAGAAAGTTAAATATTGCTCCATTCCCCTGGCAGCATTATTTGAATGTTCCCAACATTATTAATGTCAAAATACCTTGGAGTGAAATAACAGCAGTTTTTTCCGGTATCAAGAGGGGTTGTTTTCCTCTCCTTGCCTCGCTTAACAGTGGATTGAACAGAGGAATGGGGAATCATCAAAGACAGGTCCTGCTAAGTGGGGATTGCATGGAGTCCAGAGGCCAAACAAGCAGTTCAGAGCAACGACAGGGCTCAGAGAGAAGCTCCACAAGGTGGGTGCTGTGGTGGGCATGCTTTGGCTCTGTCCCCTGCAAGAGCTCCTGTCCTCAAGGGAAAGGGCTCAGGGTTAGGTCTGTAAAGTCTTGCCAAAGCACTTTTCAGGGTGAGGCTCAGAACGGAGCAATGGGTGGTGCTGGCCAGCCAGGACAGACAAACCACCAGAGTCCCTTCTCTCTGAGTTGTGCAGGTGGGGAAAAGAAAACAAAATCCTAAATCTATTTATGTATAAGAACTGTCTGTGATAGGAGATATTTTCAAGTCCATCTCTGCCTGGTTGGAAAGGGATAAATGACTGTGTGTCTTCCACCTCCCCAGGCAGCTGTTCAGCAGGCTGCCAGCGCTGCCTGGAACAAGATTTCCCTCCTCTCCCCAGTTCAGGTTGTCCCAGAGAGTGTAAGAATTAAATGTTAATTGAACCAGAGACCCGCGTGAGAGAGAGAGAGAGAAAGGATAAGAAATGCTCTCTGGAACAGCCTCACAGGGAAAGGGGGAGGAGGGGCTGGCAGGGGCTATTGCTTCCCTGCCTGCAGGTCCAGACCTGGGTCTGCATCAGTTCTGCAGGTGAACATCCCAGCAGTGATGCACCCGAGTACCCCTGCAAAAATACTCCTGGGAGGGCAAACAGAGCCAAAGCTTTGCCAGCAGCAGCGGGAGGAAAAGCAGAAATGGTTGTGACTGGGGAAAATGCTCGGAGGCAGGAGGGGATGTCTGTCAGCACAGCTCCCGGTCTACACGGAGAGGTTACGGCGCAAGGCTGCCTGCACTCTGCAGGAATGCTCTGCTTCCAGCCAGGGATATCTGCAGTGGAGTGCCCTCCACGGTGAAATATTGCAGCTGTGCCACTGCCAGATACTTGTGCAAAACTTTTTAGAACTGGAAGTTTAGAAAAGAGGGAAAAAACAGCTTGGTCTGACGTCAAAGTAGGGTAAAAATATGAGCCAGGGGTGATCAGCGCTGGGATGGGAGGTGTTTTTTCCCTCGAAGGCACTGTCAGGTTTGTGCAAGATTTGGAGCTCATGAAATTGTACACTCGTAACTCCAGGCAAGGAAATATTTTGGAGCTCACAGAGCATCCAGGCAGCAAAATAAAGGCTTGGTTTTGGCAAGGCAGACTCCGGATTCATTGCCACAGGTAATGGAGCCACTAACACATGCCAGTCACTTGGGGAAAAAGACAAGCAAGGCAAACAGCTCTTATTTTTAGTTCACAGTTTAGTTAGCAGCTAGTTCACACTGCTGCATAGCAGTGCAGCATTAAACACAGGGTGGGCTGCAGGTTTGTCTCGGGGGAATGGAGCCAGATTTCTGTTATTTCAAGAGTAAAGGCACAACACACTGTACCTTCCAGGGTGAGACAGAAAGGGTAACATGGGGACAGTCTCGATTTTACGTAGATTACTTACATCTAGATTGTAGGAATGCTGACACAAAGAGGCATCAGCATTCGTTAGTTGCATAGCAAAGTCTTATTGTTTGTCAGGGACTTATCTGAGTTTCAGGTAATGAGAGCTGGGAGTAACTTGATATCAGTATTGTTGCATTTAATATGTGTATTTTGACTGTAAAAGAGCAAGCACTAGCACTGCCAGTAGTATGAAACCTCATAGGCTCATAACTACAAGGCTGCTGCCTTTAGCACAGCACTAACAACAGAAAGCAAATTAAGTGCACAAAAGGTAAAAATGAAAGAAGAAAGTTGATTTTATATTTGCAGAGTTTGGAGTTACAGCTGAAGGAATTTAGGGGATGTTTGGTTGCACCAACAGTTATTTTTGATGACTGTGAATGAGTGAAATATCCTCTGCATTAATCCCTTCTGAAAATACAAAGCTTTCCTATGCCTTATATCTTTTCAAACTTTTAATGCAAAACAGATCCTTAGAAAAATACGCAGACAAACATAAATATGAGCTGTTTTTTTTTTCTTTGATGCATCCATGCAGCATCAGTGTCTATAAATTTACATTATAGCTCTACTGCCATCAAGTGATGAAAAGATGTTTTAGTGAAGATATCAAAGAGAAAAAAAAAAAGGAAATTTTTGTAAGTTACAGAGCTCTTACATAGAAATAGGACATTTAATATTCACCCCTGCCTCTTCCCCATCCATGGTATCAATGGTTACCCATGGGAAACCAAAAAAACTCTTAGTGAACTGCAACCTGAGTAGAGGCAAGGAGCCTAATGAAAGTGCATGTCAAGATTTAATTATTGTTTGTGGGTAGAAAAAAATCCATATGCATGTCCTTTCATACCTTTTGAGTCATGTAATATGGTGAGGAGCAATAAAAGGAGCTTCTTGGTGCTGCCAGCAGTCACTGCTCAGTACCATCGACTTGCCATTTCCCTTTTCTTGGCTGCTCATTAGAGCCTCCCTACTTGGAAAGAGGGGCTGCTCCAGCTGAGGAGAGGGGGAAAGGTGAAGAAGCATCAGATGTGGCCTTTCAGCACTTAAAGGGAGCTTAAAGAAAGGTGGGGACTGACTTTTATGATGAGTGATAATGGCTTTAAATTAAAAGTAGGTAGATTAAGACTACACATAAGGAAGAAGTTGTTGACAGTCAGGATGGTAAAGCACCTCAGGCTTAGAGCCCTGTCCAACCTGAGATCTGATGTTTCCACGGATGGGGTGTCCAGAACCTCTCTGGGCAACCTGCTGTAGTTGAAGCTGTCCCTGCCCCCAGCAGGAGGTTGGACCAGATAGTCTTGAAAGGTCCCTTCCAACCCAAACCATTCTGTGTTTCTATGGCTGGGTTCAGAATAGGATATGTCTAGAGCATAACTTACAAGGTGAGGGACAGGGGGATGGATGGAAAATATGAGGACTCACATCTGAAAGGAGTCACATCTGAATGGTCATGAAAGGTCCCTTCCAACCCAAAACATTCTGTGCTTCTGTGGCTGGGTCCAGAATAGGGTATATCTGGAGCATAACTTAAAAAGTGAGGGACAGTGGGATGGAAAGTGTGAAGAGTCACATCTGGAAGGGTTTTCTGGCACGCTGCTACAGAATTTGGGGGTTTCCATTGAGAGAGACACCAGTTTAGGAAAGGCAGATCTCTGGGATTTCCCCACAAAGGTTGTGACTGTGCAGCAGTCCCTTCCTTTGCACTTCAGGGTCACAATCTCCATGGTGACTTCAAAACAGCTGCCACCTGACATGGACTCTCCAAACTCCACAATGATTTTGGCATCAGTGACAGGAACGGGAAATCGCTGACTCCTAACACAATGCCTCACTCCACACACATGGAAAAATACAGTTTTTGAGGGGCACCAAAGGCATCTTTGCCTTCTTGCAGAACCGTTAAAGTTGAAAAAAGCCTCTAAGACCATCAAGTCCAACCATTAACCCAGCACCACTCTGTTCACCACTAAACCATGTCCCCAAGTGCCACATCCACACGTTTGAAACATTTCCAGGGATGGTGATTCCACCACTTCCCTGGGCAGAAAATCTCACAGGTGTTCCTTTTATTGCTAAACCTGATAAACAGCAGATCTTCAGCAAATGTTTTGCTACACCTCCAGCTGTTGTACAATCCACAGGATCTGAACTGGAAGTACTCTGGGCTCATGCACAGGAGTCCTGTTTCTGGAAACTGCAAATATCTCTGCTCAATACAAATAAAATACATATTAGGGACTGCTTGAAGGTGAGAACCCCAAACCAGACTTTTTACAGACATAAACTCCATCTAGAATAGAACTAAAATGAGAAACGAGATGTATTTCACAAGTTTTTTCTGCTTGGTTTTGAAGATATTACATACTATTAAAAATGAGCTCACCACAGGTTACATTGTGTGAAAGATAAAGGGAGGCCATTCAACAAGACAAAAAAACCCCCTTGGGTTCAGGGCTCAGTTCCTAAATGCTCAGGATTAGGTTATTTCTTTGTATGACATTTTGAATTCCTATGGAATAAGAGGAAAAATACAGAAGCACAGAGCCTGGACAGTGAGTCAGATTGCATGGAAGAAATAAATCAGAAGAGGCTCTAATGGCTCTGAGCCCTTTGGGGGATTATTGGCAAAAACAGCATTTGCCATCCAGTAGAATCCAGTAGACTGCTGAAGCCAAAGCAGATGTGACAAGAGCTGAGCTAACCATTTTGGGAGACATAAAGGGGGAAAAAATGTCCTAATAAAGCAGAAGGACTAATAATGGACTCGGGATATTTTTTCCAATTGCCCAGAACTTTGTTTGGAGCACAGCATCATCCAAAGAGATAGTTATGGACTTAGGCAGCTGAATATCAGGTCTGTCTGTCATGCCTCGATCAACATAAACGGAGAAGGGAAACAATGTGAACAAAGGATAAAAAAGAAGGATGGAGACAGCACAAGGCAGCAAACAGGACTGTTATTTCACACTTTCTTCTCCCATATTTTTTGTTTATTTTCTGTGGATTCCTGTCACAAGGCAAGAGTATATTTTATGAGCTAGGAGCTGCTATATACCTGAGTGAAGTTGCAAGGGTGTATTCAAACACTTGGACCTATAATTTATTATTATATATGTATGTAAACACATAGTGATAATGAAGTCTACATGTTTATCTGTACATACATATATAAAAAATCAAAGAAAAGTTTGAATGGGGATAAATACATATACACATACATCGCAATTTTAGATACTTTACTTTCAACAGTCAGTGATTTCCAAAAGGCCATTTCCATGCTAGCAATGTAGCTTTTTCTTTGGAGTGCAGCAAGTTAGACAGGAGAATAAAAGTTCAATTAAGAGTCTGCTTGCCTCTGACTGATAATGGTTTTGACATTTGCAAAGTCTCCTGACAACAATGCCAGAGCAAAGTGGGGAAAAGGAAATCAAAGAACAAGTTCTTTGCAGATGGAGATGAGAGGACACAAACATCTCAGGCTTTGCACTCATTGCCACAGAAACAACCTTTCCCTCCACACAAGGCTGTGTCAAACATTTCAACTTTCCAAGGAGAGGTGTTGAACTTTCTGAATAAATTCAGCAGCTTTGAGGGGGCCTGGCTGGAAGGTGTTAAAGAAAGAGAAATGTTTATTTTACAAAGTGCCCTGATCACCACCAGTGCCTAAAGCAGAGGAAGGAAATGACCAGCTGATCACCAACCTAAGCTTTGCTTTTGAACTTGTCAATTAAAGTAGCATCCTTCTAATCTAAGATCCAGAGGGTAAATTCCCACTGGTCAGGCTGGGGTTCTCAGCACTCTGGGCATCAAAGCTGCCTCAACTCCAGCTCTTGACTGGGGCATCTGGGTCTGATGCCATCTGCTCTCCTCTGTGAGAGGAAACACAGGTGGAGTTTCAGGAATAGTTAAGATTAAATAAAGTTCAGTGACTCTGCCCGCCTGGGATAAAACCAGTGCTACCTCTTAGAATCTGGCTGCTCTATTTGCTTCTGCAAATGCCTTTACTGAAAAAGTTCAATTTGTCAGAGAATGTCCAAACCTCAGCCACCAGCCTTTGAGAAAATCTGAAGGTTTAGTGCCCCCTTTGCACACCTATACAAGGAGTTGACATGAAATTCATTTCAATTTGCACTAATTTTAGGGAGAGGAGAGTTAAAAAAGACTATTTTAAAACTCAGCTTAATGGATCAGAAGCAACCAGAATTAGAGTCCCTTCCTTATTCAGATTCCTGAGCCAACACAAGCCAATTGCCCCAGCTAGTGGCTGCGGTAGGCACAGAGAAGCAATGAGTGAAGACTGTGTGGGAAGAGTGACCAAATGACCTTCTAAAGCACAGAAAAGTGCCCTCATGCATCGTGTCAGGGGCTCCAGCTGGCTTAACCTGACCACTGTAATAGGATCAAGCCCAGGTTGCTTTAGAGGTGAGCACCACCACATACACTGGGAAGTGTGCCATTCCCTGGGGGTGCATCACCCTCCCTGGCAGTGTTTAGAAGTACACTGTCAGCTCCTTGATGTGTCTCTCAGTCCCTTGGGCCCCTTGTAGCCTCTGATGCCTCTCTGCTCCCCAGAGCCTGTGGTGGGCATGAGCTCAGCCCTTCCCACCCTTTCCCTTTAGCAGGCAGCTGAAGCAGAGACTCTGCCACAGTTAATGGTCCCCCAAGCCATATTTCAGCAGGGTGAATGTCCTCACATCCAGGCAGCAGGGTTTATTCCACCTTCAAAACTTTATGAGAGCTCCTGGCTTCTAACTGCAACGTTTCCCTGGAGTGTGATGTGGCTGGTAAGCAAGGAGAGGAGACCTGCTGCTGCAACATGTCAGAGAGATTTACCATTAGCTCAAGAGCTCCAGGCCGGTGGGTTTGGATGTGAAGAGCCAGGCTTCCAGTCTCAGAGGCACAGGGCATGGTTATTTTGCTGTTTATAGCTCATTAATTTATTACCCTAGGCCTGTGTGGAGGGTACTTTTCCATGCCTGTCTTTCACATGACATTTTACGTGACACAATAGGGCAATTTTGGACAGAGAAAGTGGAGCCATCAAAGGACTTGTCAGGTCTTTTTTAGCCAGTGGATGGATTTTCTATCAGCAAAACCTGAGTGTGTCTGTACGAGCAGGCAGTACAGGCATGAGCCACACACTTGTATGATTCACACATCAATGTGCTTCACCCCCTGTTCCCAAGCCACGAGGATCATCCAAATCTCTGCTCAGCACTCAGCTGCAATAATTCAAATTGCTAACAGAGAGGAGAAAGGAGGGTTTTGAACAAAACCCCAGCTCCTTCAGCTGACAAAACCATGCTGCCCTGACCTCTCCTATTTGCTTCCCTGTCTTTGTCATTCAAGGCTGTCTAAAAAACACTTAAAGAACAAGAAGAGAGAGTGAAAATGGGAGTCCTTCAACATAAGTTTAGTATTCCTCTGCTGTCATTAAAAAGATCTATTCAGGGGTATTAACAAGAGTGTCTAGCAGGGTGAAGTGCTACCTTTGTGGAGAGGAGCTCTACTACAAAAGGGTTGCAAAAAGAATGGAAACCACTTGAATTTTGGTGCTAGGTCTATCCATGATTTTATCAATGTATTTTCCCTCTAGGTTTTTTTCAAAGCAGGGAATTTTTAAGGCAAACAAAATACATAATATCCATAAGACAGACAGATACATGAAGCAGTCAGACAATGCCTGTGCTGGAAAGAAAACCTTCCCAAACCAACACAGGCAGCTCAGATTCCAATACAAGCAGAAACATAAGTGTAATCTGTTCAAAACCTGCCCACAGATCTCCTTCTTTCAAAAGAAAATAAAGTTATAAACAACAAAACTAAACACAATAATTTGTGTAGAACCAAGGTGTTATATTTGAGGATGTGCTGTATGTGTTCATGGTGTGTTTTTATATTTCTTGTCATGTGCTGTTACCAAAGTAAAAATCCACATCTTGGGCAACAGCAGGTGGAATTTCTATTTTAGCACAATTTTAGCTCATTAGAGAAAAGAGAGTCCAGCTTGAAGTTTTGCAGAACAATTCAAGAAGCAAATAGAAAGAGAGGAGAGTAGCTGATGTGGAGAGGCTATGGGCCTCTCATTGTCTATGAATATAAACTACAAAGAGAATGACACTGGGTAGTGGTAAAGTCCCCCAGTTGCGCTTGTTAAATGTTCACAGATGTGTCATCTTTGTGCACATTTTTGCTCTGATCAGTTTAAACTGACTCATATAATACAGGATACAAGGTTTTCCATGAGAGGCTGCATGGATTCCTGGACTGAGTAGCTGTCCTGTTTCCACCCCTCCCACAGTCTGGCCAGAGTGACATGAACTCTGTTCTTGACTGTCATATTGAAGTACTAAAAAGGATGTGCATTTCAAAAGGCTTCATACTCTTCTGGGAAGTGGATAAACAAACACACTGACTTGTTACAGCAAATACTTTGTGCCTATTGGGATGTTCATCTTGCACAAGATATTGGCAAAACGACAAAGCAGGATGAGATCATTTTCTGAAGTTGTCTCTGTCCTGGGGAATTATAAGGAGAGAGAGAGAGACGAAAGTTTAGTTTTCTTGAAGTTTATCTTAGTAGTAAAAATGAAATTTCATGGGCAATGCAAAGGTTTGTTTTGAGACAGCTGCAAGGGGACTGCAGCTAGCTCTGAAAGACTTTGGACAAATGTGTAGATTTAAAAAAAAATATGACAGATTATTAACTCCTGTCAGAGATACATCACTAGGCAAGAAATAATAGGGGCCAAGTCTTTGTCAGATTGCATCTTCTCACTAGTGCATCAAGGTTGGACTGATTCGAGAAGAGAGCACCTGGTGCTGCAAAACAAAAGAGGAAAAAAAGAAACCACACACCTGTAGATGTTGAAAAGACTTAACTGGAAAGAAAGCTACACAGGAGTGTCCAGGCTTTGCCATGACAGAAAGAAAGAAAAATTTAAAAAGAAAAACAACCATAAATCCAATTTGCTGAGGTGAAAGGGGAAATGGTTGTTGTAGACAGGGGGTTTAACTGACACACTGGTTTGAAATCCATTTGGTGTATCTGGTAACCCCTCCTGCTCTCCCTGAGTCCCTTTTCTGTGAGTACCACATCACACCAAGCTGGGAAGGGCTTTCCAGCTTTCCAGTGAAGCATCTCACTAAAACCTTACTGATTTCTCTTGCAGTACGTGTGGCTGGAAAGAAACACCCACTGGGCTCCACCACCAGCTGATGCAACCACAGACCAAACACCTGCTGTGCTTGGGTTCCCAACACCAGACCCAAATTTCTACATTTCCTTTGGTCTCAGTTGGTTTCAGGATCCAGCTTGCATGTTCTTTGGCTCTGGAAATCTACATCCTCCTTTCACACTCAAGTCCACTCCCTGGAAAGTCAGCATGAGCCGGTATCTACAGAGCACAGCTTTGCATGAGACAGCTCAGGGGAAAGCCCAGGATAATCCAACAAAACACAGCATCTGGCACACTCAATAAAGCATCACTGTAATTTATGGGAGGTTGGAGAGATATTGACTTCTCCTATTACTCCTCTATAAATGTTTCATACGAACCCAGATGTAACCCTGTCCCAAAAATGAGGGATGGAGGGCAGGAGGACAGGAAAAGAGAATGTGGCCATATCACCCCGGACCAAACACATAAACATTGCACCAGGCAGAGACAATAGGGGCTATCACTTTGTTTGTCTCTCTTCATCTAAACCTTCTACTTTTTCAACTTGCCAAAGCTTCTCAAACAAAACAAAAAGCAAAAATTCCCTAGATGGGTCTTACAAAGGCAGTTTGTGATACTCTGCAGATTTCCTCCTGGGTTCATACCCATAGGCAGAAATGCTCAAGGAGAAGAAAAGCAAATCATAAATAGAAAATTCAGAAGAACAAATCTTGAAAGTCACTATTGCAGTAAATGTCTGTGCATGTCAGAAACCATTCTCACAGGAAACATCACTGAATAATTTTGCATGATGTGCAAAATGTTATTTTTTAAATCAAACAAGGAAAATCTGCATACAAATAAATGCATAAAACCTGAGATAAATTCCCGCAAACAAGCTTTCAAGGTTGGTTGACGTTGCTAATGGCTACATTTGTCCAGCCTTTAAAAATTTTGCTCAGGCATCATTCATATTGGATGACCTCTTGCAGTGAGAACGCAGAAAACTCTTGAAATCCTTGTCAAATCACTTTCACTCATCCCTGATATTAACCATTTGAGGCATTTCCACTTCCCCACTCTGCCTCCTGCCATCTTGGAGAAATTGTTTTGATTCCTCTTCCTTTTCCTCAGAAATTGTTTCACAGCAAAGGAAATAAAAAATGACAATAAATCCCATAACTTAGTACCCACTAGAACATGCTGGTCCAACTGCAGTAACAGCCTCACTCTTGGGCATTTCCTGTGAGACCCATGGCCAGCTGCCTAAAAGCCCTGCAGTCTTGCTTCAAGCCATCAGCTCTCCCAGTCAATCAATCCTCAGAAAAAAGAAGGGGGAAAAAAAATTCTGGGCCTTGGTTTAAATTAAAAAAAAAAGTGTTAGTGTAACCCCTTATGGTGTGATATGGATAAAACTTATGGATCACTCTTCTGGTCTCTTCATCATGTTCAACAGCCCTGACCAGTCCAGCTCCTTCCCAGCACACCCTGGATGGGTGGTGGCCCTTCACTTGATCTTCTCCATGTCCCTCTCCACCTATGGACAACCTAAGCAGTGTTGTTCCATGGGGAATAAATTTCTCCTGCTGGGTGCCCTTCAGGACATTACCCATCACAGCAAGATCCATCCTTTTATAGGTCGTGTTTTACCTGGCATCTTCTGTCACCCTCAGGTCACAGAATTACAAGATTATTTTGGTTGGACCTTAAGGACCATATATTTTCACCCTCCTGCCGTGGGCAGGAACAACTTCCACTATCCTAGGTTATTCCAAACCCCGTCCAACCCAGCCTTGAACATTTCCAGGGATGGGGCATCCAAAGCTTCTCTGAACAACCTGCTCCTGTGCCTCCCCACCCGCACAGGTCCTCTCCAGAGGGGAGACTGTTCAGGCAGTCACACCCAGCTGGTTTCTCCACCCCAAGAACAGAGTTTTGTGCTTCCCTTTGCCAAACCTCACGGAGTTTAATTTAGCCCTTTCTTCAAATTAATCTGGGTCTCCTGGGCAGCCACTCTGTTATTTGTCATGTCAGACTCTCCTCCTAGTTTAGTGTCATCCAAAATTACTTGTTTTGGTTGCACAGCTAGAGTGAAGAGACCATTTAAATGCCCCACCCCCGGTGTGTTTGCTCGTGGTAGAGAGTTTGTGTAAATTAGAGTCCCCTGGGCTCCACGCTGTGCCGCCTGCTGACCCCATCCTGCAGCTGCCCTAATAGATTTTCCCTGAGTATTTCAATGCTGCAATATAAAACTTCATTTCATAGTGATTCCTGAAATGGAAGTGCTTCAGCATCTGCAGTCTGAATCATCTGTGGGACTGAGCTTCCCTGCAAGCTCAGAGCCATAAAACATCCTCTGCCCCAGCTGGGAGCAGCCATGGGCTTGTCCTGTGGAGAGGTTTCTTCTGGGAAGATGAAGCAGCCCACAGACCTTTTAGTGCAAGAGTTTAATAAAAAGTTTAGCTTTTGGGCTCCTTTGCCAGTGAACAACAAGAGTTTCCCTGCTTTCTTTCTCCTTTGCAGGATGAGATTTTTTCTTTTTTCTTTTTTCTTTTTTTCTTTTTTCTTTTTTTTTCTTTTTTTTTTTTTTCCACAAATATAGGAGAACAATTCACCTGCCTTTTTCTTCCCTCTGGCAGATCTCTTTGCCTAAATGGTCTCCCTCCCAGGCATAGATCACTGGCCTGAGCAAGCTGTTGTTATGTTAGAAACAGGAAAATTATAATGCTGCCCTTTACTTTTTCTCATTAATTCATGTGCAACTCACTCCTCTCCTTCCTTTTCCACCTCTTGAAATTCACCTGTAAGTACCTCAAAGGAAGAGCTGTTCAAATCCAAGTCCAGCAGAGAGGATGCTCTCTAAAAACAACCAAACTACCAAAAATCAGAAATCATTTCAAAGAGCATCACTGCTTTTGGAGAACTGCCAAAACTATGTGAATGATACATAAAAGATAAAATGTCTAACAAAATCCTCCAGTGCTGCAGCAAACAGTTCAAAGAAAAGGCATCAGTGTCCAATTACCTGCCCAGGGTGCTGGACTGTAGGGAAACATCAACTTTTGAGCAGCCACAGCTCCACACAGGTACTAATTGTGGTGGGCTTGCTGTGGTAAGAGGCAGGTTCTTTTGCTTTTTCCTTCTCCCCAGAGGTTACTTTGGGACCATTAACAGCACCTGGGAGAGCACCAGGTGCAGTGCCTCTCAGTTCTCACAGCAATGTGCCCAGCAGAGCAGGTAAAAGCTAATTTATCCCATCTTTACTTCAGCATCTGCTCATGTTAACACCATTTTCTACCTGAGGCACCATTTTGTTTCTGATCTGCCCCTGAGCACAGCTGCCCTGAATTTTGTTGCCTGAAAGAGAAACATCCCTCTGCTTCAAACCAAGTTATAGATTATTATTTTTTACCACCATCCTCAATCAGTGCTGTTTGCCTGGGGAATCTCCTTTCTCACTGTTCCCTCCTTACACCAGACTGAAAAAGCATTTCCAGACAGGCTCTTCTCCCATTTGTATCTATCTCCCTGTTCTCTTCTATACTGCTACATGGCACCAAGCATGGGCAGAAAAGCAGAGCTGGATGAACCCAAAGCAAACCCTCATTTGAGCATTTAACTGTAAATTCACATCTGATGGGAAGCTCCCTGTCCCCTGCTTGCATACTGAGACAAGTTGTATCTCTGGTGGACTTCTAAGGTTATTCCCTGTCCTCCTTCCTACAAATCTGGCATGATACACATTACAGAATTTAATACATTATGGGTTTGCAAGCAATGATTAAAAAAATCCATTTCTCTGCCTTTTTTGGGTTCAGCTTGGCCGACACTTCCTGAACACAGTCTGAGTGACTCAGAGGGGCCAGTGATCTGAGCACTGCCCAGCCCTGAACTCCCTGCTGACATTTCTTAATGTCAGTAAATAACAGCAACTTTTGTACATGTTACTTTTCTTTCTAGGCAATTTACTGTCTTTATTTTTTTGGGGTCTCATCCCAGACTGAGATTAAAAACAGGGCCAGCTTAGGCAGGTGATTCATTTTGTGTACGTCCATGTGTCTCATTGCTGTGCTTGAAGTCAGACGTGCATAAAATTTGGTGATTTGGGGCCATTGGGCTCCAAGTGCTTTCTCTGACTTTCCCAGTTTCCCTCACCACCGATCTGACATGACTGCTACTCTCATCTTCACTTTATCTCTGATCATCAAACTTCTGTAAAGAAAGGTCAGTGACATTTTGCAGTGTTTCTAAATGATAACATCTCAGACCTGGTCAAGCTTGCATTAAAATGCTCTTTTAATGACAAATAGGCCATCTGCACCCTGTCTTTGAGTAAATCCAGGAGCCCACATAAACTATTCCTGTTGACAGCTATAAAAATGAGCAGAGGCCAAAATCTTTCACGTCTCTGCCTTTGTCCTCCCTTGGAATTACTGATTGAATGTTCCCTATTTTGAGTGAAAACTGAAATATGGATTTTCTTTTCATCATCACCACTTGCACAGCTGCATCAGTCATTAAGCTGTCCTGAAGATCTGTTACCCAGGAACTGGATGCCAGGTGTATATCGTATCCTGAGGTGAATTGTGGCAAGGCATAAATTGATCATGAGGTTCATGCCTTTGAAACCCAAGTGAAAGAACATCAATTGTCATCAACTACAAGAATATAAATAGAAAAGATCAAATCAGTTCTGGCCTAAATGTGTTGTGCAATGGAAATATATTTTAAAAAAAAAAAAAAAAGAAGCCAAACAAACTAAAAAATCACAAGTTAGTTTGATCAGGGACAAAAAGTTACACTTTTCAATGTAGGACATAAAATGAACAGAAATTTCTTTACTCAGCCTGTCCCTTCTCCATGTGTTTTGTAAAACTGTATGCTACAACTAAAACCTCAGGCTTCTCCTCTATTGTCCCTGTTGAAAAGTCACTGCAGAACTACAACCTTCTGGAGCTTAACTTCCTTCAAATATCCAGGTGAAATGTAGCCATGATCCTTTTAAAGCTTTTTGCACTGCTGTCAGGTGTTTATTTTAAACTTCTTCTGCCAAAGCTTCTGAGGTAGTTGCAAAGTCTCTCCTATATCATTATGTCAATATACTCTCTTAATTCCCCTTAAATTGCAGTTTTCTAGGTTAAATAAGCAAAGCTATTACCTTTTTTTTTTTTTAGCTAAGGTATGTTCTCCATCACCTATTTCAATTTTACTTAATCCTTCTTGAATATGTGTGACTAGAACTGTATGCTATCATCCTAAATGAGATTTTATAACACCACATTATTTCCTGTTTCTGCTGGAAATTCCTTCTGTGAGATATGTTCATATCCATTTTTCTCTACTCATTGTTTTCTTGAAGGTTCATAACCATCTCAAGGTCAACAAATGCAACAAGGATTTCTTTCTTCTTCATTAATGATTTCCAAGCCTAAAGCAGGAATTACTTTTTTTCCTCTCAAAAAATTGAAGTCTTCCTCACTATTACAGCCGCACTAGAAAATCCATATGTGCCTGATGCCATTTTTTCCCATTTTAATATATAAATTTTGTCATTTGACAAGAGAAAAATACCAACTTTTCTAGACTTACATTGGACCCACAAGTCTGTGTAGGAGTTTTGTCTGAATTCTGGAATGGAGACTAATTAGTCTCACAATTTAGGTTTTTTAATCCTTTATGCCTGCACTTAAATCTCTGATTAATGAGCTATGAAAAAAAAAATCAAATACAAGGTTCATGTTAGCTGTAATTAGTTATAAAAACTGGAAAACTCACACCATTTACACATAATTCACCTATAATGTCGGTCTTACAGATGAAGCTTAGAGCAGGATACAGCTGTCTAATTAACTACCAAGACAGGTATCCAAGATAGTTTGGGGTATCTCAGGGAGCTCAGACCTGGCAGATACCACACAGAACCTACAGGAGACCTTGGCTCTTCTGAAACAGTTGCTGCAGGGCAAGTGGGGTACCCTAAAACTTGCATAATTATTGGGCACCTGACTGAAACTCACCCTTCACCTAAAGGTTTTAGCTTGGAGAGGTGAAATGAAAATTGGAGCCGGTGAAAAGCCTACATTAGATTAATTCAGCTTAGGAACAGAGTTATTGTTTCCTGCAGAGACATTACCAGGGCAAGGCGGTGTCTTCATGTTTAGGAAGGAGATCTCTGGAGTGGCAGCCTTCAAAGTTAACTCTGGGCAGCCTGACTTGTGCTAATTTCAGTACACTCAGGCTTTCCTGCTTTCTCAAAGTGATCAGCAGAGATCAGGGATCACAGCCCACCCAAAAGCTTTAGCAGATGGATGCCTGAGGAAAAACTCTCCCCTCAGTTGTACTCTCCTGGGTTTTCAGAGCTGTTCACTTGGAGTTTGGCTTTCTCTGGAGCACTGGGATAAAGAACTAGGACTTACCTTCTCACACACAGCATTTTGAGTTAGTTCCTTGCCATTTCAGGAGCCTCAGTTACTAAGCTTATGTCCATTTCTCCTATTTCCCAGAGGTTTGGTTGCCTGTGGAGATGAATGTTTGAGTTCAAAGTCACCTGGGAGAATCTAAGATGGAAGAAGTGACTTGCAATTCACAGCAAGACAAATTAGATGATCTAATCACCCCTTCTGGCCTCAAACCCTGTGAAACCATATGAAAATAATAGAAAAAGGACTTGCCTGTGTGACTGCGATCAAAAAGAAACGTTTCTCGTTCAGTTGCAGGTAATGATTTTGACATCGTCTCTGAACTCTTGGCTTTGCAGATGTCAGAAGCTTAACAGCTTGGGGAAGTTTTGATCTCTGATTCCAGCTTTTATCTGTGGAGGTGGGAGACAAGGAAGTACCAAGTGCAAACCATCCAGAAAAGGGCTGCTTGAGTCAGCAACTTTCAGCTCTTCCACTGTGATTGTAACTGATTTCATGTCCCTGCTTACCAGGGGGAAAACACCACATCATGACCAAGGTGCCACCTAACCCTTGACTCTGCAGGAACTTGGGAGAAATGTTGTCTCCAAGTTTTCTGGGACTGGGGTCTTCGATGGAGGAAAAAATAGTATAAGAAACCACTTGGTTTAATAACAACTGTGAAAAAAATGGGATTCTGATTTGCAGTGGATATTACAAATCTGCTATCTCAACAAAACATGCAAAAATAAATGAAATGGTAACATAATTGCTCTAGATTTTCCATTCTCTCAATTAATTTTGCTTTCTTGTTCACTGACACTTTTGCCATGCTGTAGCATCGTGCTTTGAAATGTTCCTGGCCTGCTCCAGGAGGTCTGCTGGACTGATGCCTCTGGCACCAAAGTCAAAATCTCTAAATTAATTGCTCCCTTCATCCCCTAATTAGAACCATGCTAATTTCCTTAAACATCATTATTCCATAAAAAGCCACTCTTTCAGCTCCACGTTGTAGATGTGGGAGACTGAAATCAAAAGAGGATCAGTAAAGAGGATACACCACAGGTAGCAGAGACTCACTGCTCTGCATCATTTTCTAGGATGTAAAGCAACAAGATTTTTCTGAGAATTCCACAAATTCTTGTACAATTCCCTCTTTCCTGGTGGGGGTCCAGACCAATACTTAGCAAACTCCAGTAGTGGAAAGTTCTTCCTCAGCTGGCCTATGCCACTGGGTGCTTGTCATCGGTAGGGACACGAAAGAACCACACTCACTCAGGTTCAGAGGTGAGCAGAGAAAGAGAAAGTTTATTATGACTTGGGATTTAAATAGGATTTGGAGTTTGATCAGGGATTGGTAGATGAGAGGAACACCTTTCTGACCCCAGTGGCCAGTTCACCAGTCCATCACAGACTGGAATGAAAACAATCTACTTGTTTATGTTACATTTGTGAGAGACTCCACTAGAACTATGTAAACATCATCAGAAGGCTAAAGAATCAGGGCGACACATGCTGTAAGAAATTTCTGCCTAAAGAGAAGGTAAAGTAGTCAAAGCCACATGTAGGATATGACATCGAGTATTAGGTAGTTCATTTCTGGTTCCTCATACTAAAGCAAGAAGAGATTTAACAGTAGATTTTCAAAGCTCAGGTTCATTTCTAGGATGTCACTGTTAGGCTGGCCATGCAATGGTATTTTGCAATATATGTTTGGGGTTTTTTCTGTTTGTTCTGAAATTGAAATGATTATTGTAAGAAAAGACCCACACTCAAAGTTGGAATGTGGAAGGTCAAACATAGAGGAGAATATTCAATTCAGGAAACAAAGATGCCTATTTAGAAATTAAGGACTAAACATGCTTTAAGGCAAATGACTTTTTGAGACCAAGTGCAATTTAGTCTTTACTTATTTTCATATTTCTTTATAGTTGCCATGAGAATATTTTAATAACCTCTGTAGAGTTTAAAATGATGCAGGTAATTGCTTAAAGTAATTTTAGTGCTATTAAAGATAACAAACCTCTTGTGTGAAATACTTTGCTAAGCAACGATCAGCAGAAAAGGGGTAAAGATATTTTTATTGCAAATTTGAGTTCTTTTTATAGGTGAGCTGAAGTGAGAATATAATTACATTATCTATAAAATAAAAGGTGTGCAGGTATTCAAACACCTACCACCTCAATCTTGCATTGACTCATGCAGAAAACACACCAGAATTTTAAGCAGATCCCTTTCTCCCATTCAGCAGCCTGTGTGTGATCTCTGAATCCACCTCCAGTTTGCACTGATAATGTTCAAATTTCAACTTTATTCATCACAGCACATTCATAATACCTGAAACAGAATTCCTCCCAGATTACTTGGGAGACACTCAGAGGAATGAGTGAGTATAAATCCTGCACACCCTGCTTTCATTTCTTTTCCTGACCCTCTTGATTATAGCTAAAAAATCATTTCCTCCTTTTTGGCTCTACTTAATAAAAAATGTGTCAGAGAAAATAGGAGAAGTTTGGGACTTTGGAAAAACAACTCACACAAAAGCTGCAAGGCCCCAAGTGAGCCATAGTAAAACTTGTTTCTCTAAGTTATTATGTCCTGCTAATGAACTATAAGAATCCTTACAACCTGAATGAAAAAATAGAACTTGCATTTTTTTGTCTCCTTCAGGCTTGCTTAAGGGATGCAAGTGACACAAGCAAAGCATAATTTCACCAACTCTTAACCAGCTGACAGTCAGACCGGTTAACCAGACATTGGAGTTGTTCTGCTTTCCCACAAGAAATTCCAGTTTAAACAGATGCTGGATCTTTTGGAATGTTGGATTTAAAGCCTGATGGGAACTGGAGGCTGCTTTTTTCCCCTGCCTTTGTTGTAAGTGTTCTTCAGCACTGGGAACTGTGGGTACCTAAATCGTGAGGGGATCTTCAGTGCTAACCCGCTCCAGGGAATATGTGAAACAAGCAGCAGTTACCAAAGTAGCTTGGAAAAAGAAAAGAAAACATTAAAATATCAGTTTATCTAGAAAACACATCACATTTCTGTAACTGTCAAAGCTCTGCTACTACCTGGGACGTGCTTTAGGTGAGTATTGGCCCAGCCACTCTACAACAACTTCTCACCAAACTGAAAAGTTAAGGAAGGCTTCTTCCACCCCTTTTTATTATGAACCATTTCTCTCTCCTAAAACAGACCAGAAGAGCATTTCAGAGCCTGCTGTTCACAACATGAATTTATTTACTTTCCTTCTTTTCCTTTTCCCTCCCCCTATTTATTTTTTCACCCCTCTGAACAAGGTCTCAGGGTGGAAACAGTCACCTTCCAAACCGCTTGAAGGGGGGAAATACTCTTTCTTTCCTGTTCTTCTCAATGAGCAAGATCGATTTTTTAGCCATTAGCTTCTGTGAGCTGCATGTTAATCATGAGCCTGCACAGTATAAGTAATAATGATGGATGCTTTCCACATGCACATATGGGTTGCCAAGCATTATTTCTTTCCATAGGCTCCTTGCAATGGCTCCTACCTACAGACATCTGCCATTTGGGACATGTCCATCCCTTACTGTGCCATCCTTTCACTGGAGCTCAATGTATGGGGTGGCCTCAGTTCACAGAATTGATTCCTAATCACCATGATTTGGGGAATTTCCCTTCTATTTCTTATTTATTTTTGACATAGGAAGAACTGTATTCTTGTAATTTTCCCTCCTGACCTGGTCTCATTGAACTTAAAAGGTAAAATTCCTTTTTGGTTGCTTTGGTTTGGTATTTTGGGTGGGGTTTTTTGCTGTAAAGCTTCATCCCTGAATATTTGCCACATGCAGGTGTTCCTGATTAGGGCAAGCAGCCCCTAGGAAAGTCACAGAGGCATTTGTATTAAGTAATGGGGGAAAAAAACTTATAATTGAATTTTTTCAAGATAAGCCTTCACTCTCCTCTCCAGAAAAAAATTATCAGCCCCAAATAAGAACTGAATAACATGTGCAAGTAATGACTCAAGAGTTCTTAATTTTACAATTGGTATTTCTGCCAAAGTAAGGAGTCAGTGAAGAATTGCTGGGTGTTCCTCCTCTTCTTATTCACCTCTAAACCAGTAAGTGTGCACTGGTGGATAAAGCTAAGCATCCTTCCAGGGCACTGCTCAGTCTGATTTGAGAATTAGTAAGTCTTAGCTGCACAGCATTATCCTGGACAGCAATGGATGGCGAGGGATCTGACCCAACACTGGTGCACAGCTCCAAAATCAGACATGCTTTCCCAAAGAACAGCTTCTCCCAGAAGGATTTAAGTTGTTCCTGTCACAAGTGTTTCCCGGGGAGAGAACTGAGGCGTAAGCCTCCAGAAATAAGGCAAAGGACTTGTTAGAGAAATTTGATCCTGAGCAGTGAAGCAACGACAAGGACTAATGGGGATGTGCCTTTTCCTTCTGCCTGTGTTCTTGGAGAGACTGAAAAGGCTTTTCAGCCCCCAAAAGGTACGTTTTAATAAAATATAAGTTCAAATAGTTAACTCTTCTAATAAAGAAAGCCTAAAGAGAGTAGAACAATCAGCACTGAAATGAATGAAGCAATGCAATACTTCCTCCCTGCCCACCATGTCTCTCTGCCCAGCAAGTCCCTGCCTGGAGTGCTGGGGCTGCAGGCAGAGGACAAAGCTCTGGCTGAGGTCTGGATAACTGGATGGATGTGGAAAACTGCCAGGTGTGACACAAGAAAGTGCTTAATGTATTAAATAACAATGTGAGAAACCAATAAATCTACAGATAGTGCTGTGAGGAGTGGTCAGATTGTTTGGGAACCTGGATGGGAACACCAGGGACCTTTTGGAGATCCAAGTGTAGCAAGGCCAGCAGCAGCACATGGGGAACTGAATCAGCAATGCTGCAAAAAATGAGATGGCAAATATCAGAAATAGCAAATAACCATATCAAAACCAGCAAGTTTCAGGATGCACACAGCAAAATTGTGACCACTGGAAAAAAAAAAAAGTGAGTATGTGTGGGTTGGTTGATTGGGAAGGTATGGGGGCGAAAAGGAGGAAAGTGGGGCATCCATTGTACCCACATTTCCATAATCTGGAATGATTTCATCCATAATCAGGAGGGACTTGGGGTGTCTAAGGGAACAGTGGTGGAGGAACATGGGGATGCTCCCACCTAACACCATGGGCAAGAGAAAGCAAAGATTCCTTTGCATATCCCTGTCAAACGAAAATCACTACAAAATTGAAATATTCTGACTACTTTTATTTTTCCACCATGCCTACCCATGCTCAGACTATCCACTCATCTCTTCCCAAAAGGATATATTTGAAACCTACTGCCAAAACCCAGTGGAAGTCTGGTTTTTAGATTGGAGGTGATGGTGCTTGTGAGGCTGCAGACGCAAGAGGAAGATCTTGTGAACAAAGGCAGGAGTTGTGGATCTGGAGATCACCAGGATGTCCCACTCTGTACACACTCACACCCCACCAAAACAAGATTATCAGCCTTGCTAAATCATTTCCCGTAAGAGACTTCTTCTGGCTCATTTTGGAGTGGAATTTCCTTCACTGCAGGTACAGTATTCCAATATTCCCCCCTTCTTTTGGCCCTGATACACACCCTGCTTTCTAGTGACTGACACATCCTCAAGAAAAGAAAAAACAGCAGCACTTCCAGCTTTTTGCCAGCTATAGTTTACTTTACTAAGGAGCAGCTCCATGGCCATTTTGAGAAGCCTCCTGACTCTATGAGGTGACTTTGCCTAAGGAAACGTGACCGTATAGGACAGAGAGCCCATCCTACACAAACAGGTCATGTTTTCAAGTTTCTCTTTTGTGTGTGTGACTTTCTGTGGTTTTATTTTTCCCTGTTATTTTTCTTTCTAATTTTCAAATAAAAAAGAATAGCCAAACACTAAACAGTGGGTAATAACTCTCACTTTATATCTCCATCAAAGTGCTGCTAATTGTCCCCTCCTTCCTCTGAAAATATGACACAGAAACAATAAGGTCTGGAGGTAAGACTGTAAGTACCAATAATTATTTTTTCCGTCTACTGAGAGATTTCAGCTTGGACCTGACAGTCACCATTGACTTATGTGCCGCTTGAGCAGGAATTCTGGTGTCATTTGCAGGGACGTGAGTGGCTTGATGAGGCTTTTATGAACAATTACACAATGGTGTCATTTACAGCATTAGCCTGGCATCCACACCATGCAGCCGGACACACACAGTGTGGAGAGGGGGAAATCAGGAAAGCACAGCACTGCGCAGGCAGGCTGCCTAAAAACCAGAAACTGGGAGGCTGGGCATGCAAACCACAGGAGACCCATTCTGACAGCTGAGGAAGGCTGTCCTCACCTTAGAAGATCATTCTAATGCTGAGAGCCAAATTAGCACTGGCCACTTTACCTTTGGAAGGTAGAACTTGAGCATTCATGAAACCACAGTAAGTTTATTGACATTTAAGTTCTTCAACTCACTCTCCATTAAATCTTTCCACCAAAAGCCATAATGATGATGGCTGACATTATTATTATTGTTTGTCATCACAGTGGCAGCATTTTGTGAGCAGCCAGGGGGTCAATTGTATTGCAAAGTTTAGCCCTAACTTGTATTGATCCATTTCTCAAAAAAAGAAAGCCATTTCTGAGATTTTTAGGTTTTTTCTTTGTATGGATTACAGAACTGTGGGCTCCATTAGAGTCACCCCTCTGCAGGGAAGTTGCAATGGGCTGTTTAAAACCTACAGTTCATGGATTGAAACACTTTCCAGAGCTTGTGCTGTCAGTCAGGTCAGAGACTCCGTTTCTCTCAAGAAACTTCACCTGAAGAGACCCTGAAGGCAGCAAAAGGTCTCTCAGTGACTCCCACTGCACATCAGCCATGCACCAGATCCAAGCTCCAGGATAAGAAGAAGAGGAAAAACTCAGCTGAGCTGAAATCTGACCCACCCATGTCCTCTCACCCACCAGGGCTCAGGTGACATGGCCACACCACAGCTGTGGGTTCAAACTCCCTCTGCTAGGGACTTAGGAAGCAATGCAAGTTTTAAACCCTGAGGCTTAAAAGAAAACACCACAAAACAATATACTGCTTCTGGACCAAAACTCTTTTTAGGCTCTCATGCATAGGTGGATATCACTGACACCTGCTGTCTTTTTTGATGAAAAAAATGGCCAGTTTTCTGTGGTTTAAAAAAAAAAAAAAAAAAAAAAAAAAAAAAAAAAAAAAAAAAAAAAAAAAAGAGAAGTAGGGTTTTATCCAGAAAATCTCGCTGAAAAGAGGAAGCCAACAAGCAACTGCAGGTGGGTACCAAGGTCAGGGAGATCTTTATGGGCTCAGATGGAATTTGGACATTTCCCATGGCTTGTCAGCCTGACGAGTGTTTATGGGCATCATTTCCAACTGCAGCATTTTGCCTGTTCACTACATACAGAAAATAGGTACCACACTCAGTCCTCTGAACCCCTCTTCCTTCTCTGTCCCAAACTGCTGCACAGTCATGTCTCGTTGTTTTGTATTAAATATTCATACATTTCTGTTGCACAGGATTTAGTGGGAGCTGCTTCAGAAGTGGCTGAAGTGTTGTCCCCATATTGCTTGGTTTTATACACATCAATTTTAGCACATTACTGAACTTCCATTATGTTCTCCTTTCACAAATGAAAAAAGTGACTCAGAGCTGTGAAACTGCCTGAGGGTATAATGGAATACTACAAGATCTAAGCTTCTTTGTTTCTAGTCCCATACTTAATAGTAGTTCACAAACAGAAGTAACTGAGCACCCAGCATCTCTCTCCCCCGCACCAAAAAGAGATGTTGAGGTTGTCACTAATGTATTCTTATTGTGTAGCCCTTTTTGCTGCAAGTGGGCCAATGCAAAAGGAATACCCTCCAGCCTAGTTGCCTTGAAAGCTGTGGCAGAAACTATAAGTAGGTGATCACAAAAAATTAAATAAATCCCATTGGTACACACTGAAAAAATAATCAGTGATCTTTTCGTAGCAGACTTGACAGGTTTATAATAAGACATGTTTGATTAAAGCAGTAAAGCTCATTGTCTGAAAATGTTGTAAAGTAAAATAAATGAGAATTAAAACTAAATCTTTATTAAGTTTTCATGAAGATTCTGTCCTTGAGCTGTAAATCCAGGGCATTCCTCTCCTAGAAAGCCACTAGGAACGATGTATGTGATGTACCACAGATGGAATATTTTCTTAGATAATGAAATCACTGAAAACTGTGGGTGAGAGTTAGAGCTGAATCTGTTCTTCCTCTTCCCAAACTGCCAAGTTTAGGAGCCCATGGATTACCTTGCATGTGAAAGGATGAAACCCACGTTCCAAATGGACAATAAAATAGACAGGCCCTTCCACAATGAACTTCATTTGTTCAGGAAACCTGAGATGGAGGCACAGCTACTACACAGAGGTGAAGTCAACTGAGCTGTACCCTACCCCAAAATCCACCAGTCAGCCCTTTGGTAAGACCTCTCTTAACTCAAGGTGGGCACCTGTGTATTTCCAGGCACAGGTGAAAATATAGCAAAGCCATTTTACAAAGGAATTAAATTATTCTATATCTAGAAGAGGGTGAGGCTGAAATGGGAAATGTGGTAGGAAACTGGTGAGAGGATGAGATGTGAGTGAAAATGATTCTTCTGAAATGAGGCTTCCCCTCCTTGGCAAAGAGAGCTGAGGGGCCCTAATTCCTCTTGGTTCATAACAAGAGACAGGGAAAAGCACCCTGAAGCTGAAGGAAAACACTGACAAAAAGAAAAATGGCTGGAAAATTGGACATAAATATATTTAAACTGGCAATTAGAAACAACTTCCACTAAGTCAAGTCCCAGCTGGAGATTAAAGAGAAAAATGAAACCCCTCTTAAAGACAGAGCTTCACACTCTTTGAGAGAAGGGTATGAGGTGTTGTTTTTTATTACAGACAACTTGACACACGTGACCAATTCCAACCTCATTCTGCTGTGCTCTCCAACACTGTCAGTGCTGTCCTCATAACAACTGAAAATTGAGGGCACTCAGCACCAGCGAGTCCCAGATTTGAGGGCAGCAAAGAATTCCAAGGCTCAAATTTGTTTCTCTCAACTGCTGAAAGTATTGGCTCAACAGAATCTGAGAAGAGCCATGTGGGCAGGGCATCCCCTGGCCCTGTTCATTTCCTTCAGAAATAATTTCTCAGAAAACATGTTTCCATTTTATAGTGCTGTCCCAGGAAAGTCCTGGATCCGCCGTTTTACTTTTCTCACCTGCCCTTGCAAACAAATTTTAGCTGCTGATTACTTGGGCTGCAGTGGCTCCCTTTGGAAGGATTACAATGACAGTAGAAGAGGCTGATGAAAACTGTGACAATTCCCTCTTCCCCCAGCTGATTTGAAGCAGCAAACGTTAATGTTAAAGTGTACAAATGGCTCTGCATGCAATTTTAATATGATTATCATATGAGAAAAAGAAAGACCATCTGTGGAAGTAGGAGATCTTAATGGGAGATTTAATTGACTCCATTTATCTAAGGGGAGGTACACGTGTTTCAGGACGTCCAAACCAGTTAGGTTGACACCTTTGCTGTGCTAAAATTAATGGTTTGCTTGATGGAGGGTGCAGTACACCTGAGAGATTGTAGCTGTCATATCCCCCTCTGAACAGCGAAAAGCGAAGTTGTAAATCACCTTTATCACCAAGATGATGATTATGGACAGAAAGTAGCATTTTAGCACAAGAAAGGGATGAATGACTGTTCCAAGACCCAAAGGCCTCAGACCATAAAACAAATAACTGTGATTAAGAAGATCAAAAGTCTTTAAATTATCCAGGGCTGTAAGGACCAAATTAAACCCCAAACCATTTAGGAAATGGGCTTCATAACATTTCTTGTTATGAGCATCTTGGCGGGTGTTCAAGAACCTCATTAAGAAATAGGAGAGACAAATCCACTTTATTTAGACAAAAAGATCGTATTATTTTGCATTTCTGTGTCAGGGAGAAAGTCAGCATCAGGGAGAGCCATGGTTCTAACTGAGCACCACCCATCCAGGCACAGGTGGTTGCCCAGGAGGTGGTCCAGTGTTTGTACATCCCACATCCACCTTAACATCTCTTAACTCCTTTTGACTTCCTTTTCCTTCTGACTTCCTTTCCATCGTCACTGCCAGCAGAAATTGGGAAGGGTTTTCTAATTAAACAGTGTTGCAAAATGCTATTTTGACCATATTCAAGCTGTCTTTTTGCAAGGGGGAATAGAGGTAATTCCTAAGATCTTTTTTTCCTGAAATTTTTAAATTAACATCCAGGTCTTCCAGAGGAAACTAGAGAGGTCAAGGACAGCTTTTTCATTGACCATGTTCATACAAAAGAAGATGCAAGAAAGACCATCTTGCCTAGGGATGTCTCCCAGGGGGATATTTACTGCAATGCATCAATGAAAGAGAGAAAGCAGGTGATGACAGTCCATTTTTAGCATCCCTAAAAAATCCTCTGTGCTCTTGCCTACACCCCATTTAGTGTTTGTTACACAAGGACTTCTGTAATAAAAAAAAGCAAAAGTAAAACCCTCACGTATATCTGTAAATATTAATGCACAAATATCCATGTATTATCTCAAAGAGCACAGCTGCTGTCTAGCAGCTTCCCTCAGCACCAGTTACCAAATTCCCTTCTCTTTAAGTTACAAGAAAGGCAGAGAAATTTTGCAGTCACTGACGACCTGATTGGAGCTCTCCTTTCCAGAGGCATTGAGATGACAAGGTGAGATGTTCTTCACTGGGACTGCTACAATTTATCCTGAGCCTTGAGAGGTGTAGAGGTGAAACAGCAACACAACGAGGCTTATACACCACTTTAATTCTTCAAATACTCTTGGAAAAGCAGGAGCAGCTTGGGAAGGCAGAGAATTGCTCTTCAGAGCCAGAAGAAGTCATCTCAGTGCAGATGGAAGGAGGGAAGAGGGTGGTACCTCGATTGTCCTCCAAACTACATCCAGGCAGATGTTTTCCAAACCCCCAAGGGACTGAACTCTTTAAAGCTACTTTTACACTGAGCAGCAGCTGGATTTTTTCATGTCCAGAGAAGGGAAAAAGCCAGATTGGGGTCAGTCTGTTTTCCCAGGTAACAAGGGACAGAATGTAAGGAAATGGCCCCAAGTTGCTCCAGAGGAGGTTTAGATTGGATATCAGGAAAAATCTCTTCACTGAAAGGGCTGTCAGGCACTGGAACAGGCTGCCCAGAGCAGTGGTTGGAATCACCATCCCTGGAAGAGTTCCAAAAATATTCAGCTATGCCATTTGGGGTCATGGTTTACTGGTGAACACAGTGGTGCTGGCTTAATAGCTGGACTCAGTGTTAGAGGTCTTTTCCAACTTTAATTATGCTATGATTTTGTGTGAGCTCTACAGCCCTAATGACCAAGGCTGAGTGACCCTGGTGACCGCTGAGGGGGCTGTGACACCCCGGCAAGGTGAATTGTGTGAGAGGAGCACAGGGCACGTTCAGGCCTCTCCCCAGTGTGAAGGGGACACAGTTGAGATGCAATCCTGGAAAACCTTTGCCTGGGACACCCGGAAATCAAACTTCAAATCCAGCATCAGACCTTGTCGCAGCGCAGAAGTTTGAAGCATTTCACCACAGACAAACCTCCTGCACCCAGGTAAATATCAGTTTTAAATCACCTTTGAACAATGCAGCAGCCGAGGCTCGCACACGGCCGCCCTTCCACACAGCACTGCAGCAGACAGGGGCCGTCCTGCTCTCACTTTAAATGCTCCTCATCAGTCTGCTTTTTTGAAAAACACTCCGAAATAGCTTCTGGTAGCCACATGGAAGTTTTTTTCCGTGTAATACACTACCCTCTGCTGCTCACACGGGTTAATTACAATGCAGTGTCAAAATTCCGGTGCTTCTGAGCTCTGTAGGGGAGAGCTGGTGTTTGGTGTTAATCCTGACATTAATCCTAAACCCACGAAGGGTGTGAGTTATTGGAACAATCAAAAGGAAGTGGTGGCTTGTCTGCTTGTGATAACTGGATTTATTTAGAAGGCATGTCTGGATTCTATCTGAGCTTTCAGGTTTTTTCCTTAAATCTACACCGAATCAGAATTTGTTTTGTGCAGAAATTAAGGCCAAAGGCTTCCTGCAGCAGATTTTACTGGGAGGATCATGGAGCCACAAACATCAATACGTGCATATTGTGTTTCCAAAGTGGATGATCTGTCAGCCCAGTCCTTCTGATTCAGCACAGGACATGAAGCTCATCGTAACTATCAAAAAAACCAGATTTATTTCAGAAAACAATACAGTGATGATGATTTAAGGAAAACTTGCAATTGGCAGTTTTGGATCTCACCTTCATATATTTATTTGATTTAATTTGTCCACAGAGAGGTACACAGACTCGTTTATCCCAGGTCTCTTCCTTCCATCCTGGTTTTCAGACCCATAGAACCTCAGTGACTGTCTTTCTTATTGCTTTACCTCCTACCACAGACCCAGAATCTATTCCAAAGCATTTCATTGGCATCTCTTTACTGGAAGGAGAAAGAAAACTCTTGATGGCCTGAACAGCCATGCCAGAAGGTGAAACACCTCTCGTCCTCTAATAATGCTCAAAATTTTCCCTAGAAGCACAAATTCTGCAGAAGGAGTTGAAGGAGGGGAACTTTCAGCTCAACTCACTGTTGCAGCCACCCTTAGACCCATTTCTGAAAATCTTCAGTGACGTGTGATTAACTCAATGCTCTGGGCAGAGTCCCCTTGAAGCCTAATGAGCTTTAAATGTACAGGCAGTGGAAATTTATTCTGCTTGCAAAGCCACGTGCATGCATAATTCTTTGTTGATTCAGGACCATGTCCACAAGGATAAAAGCAACTGAACCTACTGCACTTTGTGTGACTCTGGTCAGAAAAAGTTGTGAGGATTTTTCTTCTAAATGTCTTGAATTGGCTATAATCAACTTTCATTCCATCTAGCTCTTTCATCCTGATTCCTGCAGAACAGCCCAACACCTTGCATATAAACTGTGAAGGCCCTGGTGAGCTGAGCATCTGGTATTTCTTACCTGTGGGAATTGATTTCTTCTTAGCTCAATATTGATCATTTTAGGAGGATTTGTTGTTGTTGTTCCAAGAGGTAGGAAAAAGTGAAGGTAGGTATGTCATTGGTCCTAGTGCCATTCTTCTACGTAATTATCTCTTTTTCTCACAAGATACCATTGCCTAATGCATGCAAAAAAAGCGGGCAAAAATATTTCTTTTAATCGAATGAACAGGAAGAAGATGATCCGTCCCCTCAGCCCTCACATGGAAGGCATGAAATATTTGCCATGACAAGGATCATTCAGCCTACAACTGAAATGGCTCATGAAAAATCTTAAAACACAACAGGACATTGTGCAAGGTCAGTGCACTCTCACTCTCTAGCGGATTGGACCCTAAGGCAGTGTAATTCTATGTGGATTTGCCCAGGAATACTCAAAGCCCTCACATGGCCTTTTTTCTCCTGTTCTGGAGACTACAAATGAGTTTTCATCTCTAAGTGGATACTTCTTATGCCTTTTGGGTATCATTCCTATGCAATTTTTGGTTTAAAATTTAATGGCAAGACATATACAAACACTCAGCAAGCTTTGCCTCCTTAGGAAGTCAGGCTAACTATACAATTAACAAACCAAACAGCATCTAACTTTACCTTGAAACATCAGTAACTTATTAGCTTTGCCATTGCAGGTGCTGAAGACAATAAAATTCCCAACATTGAAGCCCTAGTCAAATACTGAAATGCAGCCAAGCTCCTAAGGCTGGGGCACTGGAAATAATCTGTTTCCCTGCCAAAACCAGAAGAAAGTTAGCAACCAATTTAAGTTTCAAGGCAAGCTGCTTTTGTGCATGTTGTTCATTTATTTGTCTTTGCTAGACAGGTTTTTGCTTCCTCTCAGTCCTTAGCTTGTACAAGGCTGCCAAGAAGGAGAATGATGTGGTGTCGGGAGGAATTGGAAGGAGTCTCAGACAGCATAAAAGTGCTTGTTTCAGAGGCAGAGACAGAGAGGCTGAATCAGGTCCATGCTGCCAGGTCATAGCAGTCAAACACACTCTAAGATGACATTATAAAGAAATCATCAGTGCACCTAATCCAGGGACAAGCCACAACATAAACCAGGCTGCTCAGGCTCGCTGTTGATGCTGTATGGGTTGTGCCTTGTGGCTGCACTGCCTGAGAAGAAATTCAGATTTAACTCTGCCAGCTCTGCCACCCTTGGCCATCTGAGCCTCAGGTTCAGGCCCTTGAAAATCCATCTGTAAAGGGAAAAACAAGGTGCCAAGTCTCGGCAGACCATCCTGCAAAGGGCCAAGGAATCAGCCTGCTGTAATAATTGCCCTTCTAATAACCTCCTGTTCAAGGAAATCTCAGGCTGTTGCAGCCATTTACCCTGGTGAGGGACCTGGAAGGTTGACAACCCTTCCCACTCCCTGTGAAACCCTTGATTTCAGTGCCACAGTGTGATTACTCAAGTCCTTCTGTAAGTTCCTATAATTCAGGAGCTGCTGAATTATCTCCTTGCAGGTGGGCTGTGACCCACTGCTGACTGATTCTGCTCCTCATCCATCTGGGCAGGCTTCAGCCACTTCAGCAAAGCTCTATGGGACAAAGTACACGTTAGAGTGATTAAAAGGTAAACCATCACTCATTTAGCTCCCAGAATATTTTGGGGGTTTTGATTAATGACTGAATTTCAGTTGGAGGATTAAATCTAGAGACATAAGTCCATGCATTTCCCCCTTCCTTCCACCAGAGGTTTGGAATCCTCATAGATCTTGAAACCTAGATGATGATTTCCCTCCTATCATACTAGAGCATATCTCAGGACTAAAATATGAGAGCTGTCCAAAACTTAGAAGGAATAAGGTTGGAAACACCTAGGCATCTCAAGGCCACCAAGTCTCTGAACAGAGGGGGAATGACACTGCTCCCTATTCTGTAGTGACAGGACATGAGGGAATGGCCTGAGGTTGTCAGGGAAGGTTTAGGTTGGATATTAGGAAAAAGAGTTCTTCCCCCAGAGGGTGGCTGGGCACTGAACTGGCTCCCCAGGGCAGTGGTCACAGCACCAGCCTGGCTGAGCTCAGGGAGGGTTTGGACAATGCTCTGGGGCACAGGGTGTGACTCCAGGGCAGGGGATGGATGTGAGCAGAGGGCTCAGGTGCACCAGTTCACAGTCACTTGTGGTTGTTTCAGAAGCTCCACAGCTCTCTGATCCCCTGGCAAAGGGGACGGGGTGCACAGACAGAAACAGCAACATCTTGAGACATCTGCTTTAGGACACAGTGCTTACTTCTTGGGTACATTCTGTTATCAGGCCAAGTAACTGTTTGAAAGTCTCACCAATTTCTGCAGATCAGTTTCTATCCATGGAAGTTTGCCACCTCAGGGTTTTTGTTTGGTTTTGGGGTTTTGGGGGTGGTGATGGTTTTTTGGGTTTTTTTTTTCCTGGTAGAGAAGTCTAGCTAGGATGGTATTTCTTTAAAATTCACCTTTTTTTTCTCCTTTCTACAATCTGTGAACATGTCAAGGTGCTTCAATATTAGCATATGCCAATGAAACATTTCTAATTAATATTAAATGTCTGGGTGTCGTTTATTTACAGAGCTCAGGAGCATGATGACAGACCCATCTAACCACAGAACAACCAGTCAGCAAGAATATTTTTCATAATTAAAAGCCTTTTCCCAATCCAAACACCTGTTTCCCATCCTTTAATTTGTATCTGCATGCCAAACAATGTCATGTTGAAATTCAGAATTACAACAGTAAACAAACACCTCCTCACTGGTCCTGTGGAAGCAGCTCCCTGTCTCAAAGGTCACCTTGGAGAAATAAAGAAAGGTCATGTGTCATGGAGGGACAAGCAGATGATCTGCAAGACCTAGTGGCAGGGAAAGGCCGCTGCAGTGAGAGTTTAAGAGGTTCCACAGAGTGGATTTTCACACTCTGATATGACATAAGACCCCTTCAGAGCATGAAGCCACGTGCACGCCCCAGAGAGCAGCATGCAGCTTTCCAAGGACAGCCAGCAGTTCACAGATCTTGATTCAGGTTCTGATGCTTTGTACCTCTACAGCCAAACTGCATCTGGGAGAAAAACTTTCCCTTGCTGCAGTACTGACTGCAACATCCTTATCCACACCAATTGACCTCCTGGTGTTCCTTCATCCCTCACTGCATCACTCCGGTGACAACTTCAGAAGGTGTCTTAAACTTCAAGGGACTTGCCATAATCATGCCCACAGGGAGCAGGGTTGGTGACGCCTCAAAATACCTGCTCAAGCAGTAGCTGTGAGGTTATCACAGCTTCAGTGGGTACAAAGCTTTAGGCACTGACTTCAGAGACCCATATGCATGTTAGTTCCAGATTTTCCATGCATTCAGTCAGACCGTGAAAGTATTTAAATCTCAAAGTAGAATCACCACAGTCACTGAAAAGTACTTGACCATTGATAATTAGCAGGGAACTTGCAAGTTCTCTTGGAGCTGAAGTCTAGAGTATGTCTACAGGAGCTGTCTGGAATTTTCCAGCTATATTTAGAAGATATGTTACCAAAGATTTACCCTTTCATACAACAGCTTTGGCCACGACTCTTCATTGTGGTCAGCAGCTACCACAGGAGCCACGCTGCCCTAGTTCACATTCTGAGATCCATATTTCTGTCACGCTGAAATCAGAGTTATTATAAACACAATGGGACTTCTCAGGTTGTAAAGGCTGTTTCTAATTCCTGTTTGCAAGATGAAGAGGCAAGACTCAGCAAATAGAATTAAGGTGCAAAGGCCAAGTCATACACATTTCTTCCTGCAGAGATTTATACTGGAAATGAGGTGTGTCCAGATAACAGAGCACCAATCTAGTAGAGCCAGTAAAGAAAAAAACTGAATTTAATTTTTAGTTTTCGGTGTGTGGACTTCTCCTCTACTCAGCTTGGCTGTGTAGCATAAAAGCACTTTGAAGTGACAGGGGTAACAACACTTCTGCCAAGGGAAGCCGCTGTTTGTGAAATTTTTTTTCCTGACTCCTTCAGATCTTACAACATTTTTCAGAGCCTGGAAACAGCTGAAGTGCTGTCGTTAGCAGTAAGCAGCCAAAGAAAAGGAAGGAGAAAAAAATGGAGCCGTTCTTCTTACCATATGTCTGTTCCCCAGGTCTGTCTAGAGAGTGCAATTACCAATAGATAATCACTCAATTTAGAAATGTTAGACCCTGTAGGCAGCTTTCATGACTGAACACAAGGGATGTGCTGTATTAAATAGTTACTCTGCCTCAAAAGATAATTCTCAGTAACACTTAGTGGGTCAGAAATCATGGCTGCAATCGAATTCAGGTTTTACATCTTGGTCCAATAAAAATATATCAGGTGCAGTTTAGAAGAGAAAAAAGAAACTTGCATACAAGCAGACATAAACCAGTTTTCCCTTCACATCTCCCTGCCCATCTTTTTTTATGTTTGCTCTGCATTAGAGAAACGGGAGGCTAGGACCTTTTGCCTCTTTGCCATGTTGAATTTATTGCAAGGTAGTTCCTCCTCACAGCTCAATGAGCAGTGGAGAGGGGAAAGAAGTTCAACCTTCCCCTGTGAAAACTTTCCCTATCCAGAGATGTGTCCTCCTTCTTCCCAGGTACCTCATTCCTGCTGATGCCTTAAGTTTTGGCTTTTATATCTTCCAGATTCTGTACTGCATTAGTGTATAACTCTGAACTTCATACAGAGTGTTCATAAGTTCTCTTCACAGTTTGGTCAGACAAAACAATCCTTTCCCAGATGGGAACTGAGGTCATCATCTCACCCTCAGGCCTAAAAAGTATAAACAAAAGTGAATTGGGAGGAGCAAACTGAGGGAGCATGACTTCATTACCAGAAACTGTAATTGAACAATTAACCCCCTGGTATGTAAATAGACCAAACCTATATCTGCCTGAAAAACTCATGACCGTGATACATCTTGGGTGCAGTCTTGGCCAGACTCTTGTACTGCCCAAGGTGTATCCTTTGAAGGCCTTTCAACAAATACCTACTTTATTTTCTAAATCTGTCTAGCCTCTGTTCTAGGTAGCCTCTCCAAGGCATCACTGCCTCTTGGATGAAGTTGCTGCAGCAGGAATGGAGTTACAGGGACACTCCTGGGAAGCCCTGGCAGCAGATGTAAAAGGGAGGAAAGGCCCAAGGCTGGCCCTGCAGCTGAGCCCAGAACGCTCATGGCACAGATGACTTTCCTGTTGAGACATCCCAGCAGGGGAGGTTATGTCATGGCAGGCAGTGGTGGTCAGTGCCACAACGTCCACAGAGAAGCATCCTGAAAAGGACACACCTGGTCACACACTCTGCAACTGCCTGGTGATTTCAGCTCAGCTGTAAACTGAGCCTTCAGGGCGACACAAAAGAAGAAACGGGGTCTTTGTCTGGAGGTTCCTCAGAGCCTTTACTCTGCCGCTTCCTCAAAGGGGTCCAGGGATGAAGAACCACAGAGCAGGGACTTATATAGGTAAACCAGGGGGCGGGGTTACACAACTTGGACAATCAGGTGGAGGATTGAGAAATGAACCAATCAGGAGAAGGATTGAAAATAGACCAATCAGGTATGGTGAAAAGGAGAAATGAACCAATCAGGGGAAGGATCGAAAACAGAGCAATCAGGTATGGTGAAAAAGAGGAAGTAGGGAAAGAACCAATGAGGTACAACGGATTGACATATCAACCACAAAGCCTCACATTTTTTCGCCCTGAGGGAGAGAGCGGTCTCCCAAGGTTTCTCCCTTAGGGGAACCACCACATACTTGAATCCTAAGGGTTGCTCTCTCTCCAAGGGAGAACATCCACATTACTGGTTGGCCTACCGGCCTCCACAAGGTTCCAGCTCCCCGTCTGCTGAGACAGAGCAGAGCATGACCAAGAGCAAACCTTCTCTTCCTTGTCCCTTTGGTCCATGCCTTTGTACCACAGGACTTTAGAGCAGGACCAGCACCAGCACTGGCTGTCTGAGCCTTGGCCACTGTGAGGAGACCTTGCCATCAGTTTATATCTTCAAAGCTCACTAAACACCAGCTCAGTAACCCTCCCCAGGTAAGAGCCAGCAGGATGGATTTTTCCAAAGTGCTGAAAGACACTTCTGCAAAACCAGTTTAATTTCCTGAGGTAGTGTGTTGGTTTAGCATGGATGGTAAAAACCAATTAGTGACTGACTTGTAAGACACATAACTGCAAGGAAGAGCAGTTTCCCTTGCCCCCATCCAGGCAGCTTTATTTGTGTTCTGGATAGATCTGTAACAGTGCTCCTGACTAATGAACAAAGCATTCGGTGACCAGAGAGGGAGGCTCCAGGCTACAAAACTATAACCTCAAGTGTCTATTTTAACACCCCAGATCCATCATTACTGCTCCTTCTGAAAAGGAAGGTGGGCTGACTACAAGCAGCAAAAAGAGAACAAGGGCCTGCTCCCCAAAACCATAAAAAATAATCCCCCCTCAGTCTCCCACCAAAAGCCCCTTGAAGTTCAGATGAAAGCTCTTAGGCTCAGAAAGCAAAGACAGAGTTGGGTAAATTTTGGGAATACCAAGGGCCATTCCTGGGATAATCCCACCTTGATCTTAGAGACATCCAACTTGTTTTGGCCCAGATAAATCCCACTTAAGCACTCACACTGGTGTACTGAGAGCTGTACAATTTGAGCAGCATTTCACAGCTATTGGATAAACCCTTTTTCTGACCCAGAGATGGGACTTCTGAGAGGGGTTTTAAAAGATTTTATTCCATTTTCAGTCTCATGAGAAGGGTGAGAGGGTGCAGAAGTTACAATTCACACCATCAAAATCAGAAGCCAAACTATTTCCTAATTACAATACATTGTAAGCGTGTTTTGTCCTATCAGCTTTTGTCACACAATTCTGCTGATGCTTCTAAGCCAATCATCTATTAAAATATCCAGTGTGGGTCCTACTACAATACACCTTTCATAGTTGTATTTCTCCAAAATATCTAGTCTATTTGCAAGGTCATCATTTGAAACTTGTTTCTAGTTCAATTTCTCTCTCAACAATGTCTGTCCTATTCCATGGCATTAGTAAGTCAGCATATTTTATCTCAGAGTTTGCATACAGATGCACAAGACTCTGTAAGCCTTCTGTCAGGCTTTGAGAATTCTCTACAAAAACATTTCCCACAACAGCCCCACGCTGCTCTCAGTGGTCCTGCAGCACCAGGACTGTTCTCAGCCAGAGTCAGAGGATTACATTCACATTTCTCCTGCCCTGTGCCCTCCAACTCCTTCCAAAGGCAAAGCAGATGATCAATTTCAACGCTGATGTATTAAAATACATCTAAATGTTAGTGATTTTCCTGCCTGGAAGGGCTTTCCTTTGAGGAATTTTATCAGGAGTTACATGAGAAGCAGGCTCAGGTGATCAGTATGGATAGAGATGTACAAATTACCTTAAAGAAATGTTATTTGGACTTCCCTTGATAAGGCAGTAGGGTAAAAAACCTTGAGATGTATTCATTGGTTAAGCTGGGAATAAGTTTTTATCACAGAAACTATTTGACATCTACAATTCTTCGTTTGTTCACAAGACAACCACTTTCAACTTGACATGGTTAGAAATCAAAGAGCAAGGTTAAAAATTACTTTGTAACTCAACGTTTTTGTGCCATAAATGCAACTGTAGTTATGCTAAATCACTGGAATATGGTAGCCTGAATTTACTGCTGAGTCACAGCATGAGCAGTTAATTCATGGATATTGCTCTACCTGGTCTAGAGGTAAAAGGGTTGTTAAGAACAACACTCTGGAGCAGTTCCCCCATGGCTGTCATTCATCTTCCATCCAGCCTGCCAGGCTTCTCAGTGTGTTGAAAGAGGCTTTGATTTCAGCAATAAAAACAAGTAGCTCGAATTTTGCTTATTTTTGTTGCTACACAAGCACAGCTCCCCTGAAATGATTCTGTGTGTTTCAAAGCTATCAGGTTGGCAAATGTGTCTTTAACTTCATGAAAGAAATGGAACTGAATTGCTTCTCAAAAAACAGCGCTTACTTAATTTTTAACTTTTTATTACCATTTATACGAAAGTCATTCATAATAATTACTGTTAATATACATGCAACGAGTTTTGCAAGCAATTCATATCTACAGCAGCCTTGCCTCTTGTTCCTTGGTAAAAATACCTCCCACAGGCCCCTATGAATTTGGAAACCATCTATCATTTGTGTCACTGAGTTATGAAACATGAAAAAAAAGCAGGAAGTGAGATAGCACGTGAGCTCATCAACATCAGGTGCCTTGAATGTGTTTTAAGTATGATAGAAAACCCACCTCAAAAGGACATCACTATGATAAATTGTTTTAATTTTTTTTTTTTTATTCAAACCTAAGTTGAAATGACTCATTTGAGTTACACTGGGAAAAAAAAATAACTCTCTCTTTACAACTGCCATCACTGTGGCTTTTGGAAGGGAGATTTTCCAGCTTGCTTGTGCAGATCAGTGAGGTCTGTATGCACATGGATGTTAAAAGAAGAAAGGGTTTATGCTTATCTGAGGGTTTCCATTAAAATCGTGCTTTGGGTTTCTGTGAAGGCCTGGCCATGTTGATTCTTTGGGAATGGCTGAGAAAATATCTCTCTGAAATTAACTTCATATGAAAGACTACATGGCTCCACTGCTATGTGAAGTGAGGGTGACTGGATTATGCATCGGTTTGTTTCTGCTGGAAAACAGGTTTTTGTCAAAAGGAATTTACATTCTACAATGAAATATTTTTTGGCTGTCACCTTTAAATCCTTTTCCAGCAGGAAAATTTTGAATAAAGCAAATATTTTAATCTACTTTGCTTTTCAAAAGAACAGATTGCAAAGTGAAAGCAGAAGTGGAATGGAAACCAACTTTTTTAACATAAAAGTACAGGTAAATGTTCTTTTACTTTATTTTCATCAGAGGGTTAGAAAATAAATAGATGTATAATAAAATGAATTAAAGCAACACCAGTAGGGTTCCCGACATGTTTCATAAAAGAAAAATGAAATATTGTTGTGTGTAGAGCTGCATTTATAGATTTTTCTTTTTTGTTGTTGTTATGGTAATTTATTTTGAGAGTGAGAGGGGTTATTTGTATAGTTATGGCTTCTTACCAGGATTATGGTTCCCCATAAGATGGTACTGCTCCATCATACAGTGCTCTGAATTATTTCAATAGGTGTGATGAAACTTTGAATTTCACAGGAAGGGGCAGGGGAAGTGGAAAGAGAAAACTTCAGCTGACTTTTTTCTCCTTTCTACCCTCAGTTCCTGCTCACACATGTTTATAGCCACTTCCAAGGATGATAACTTCTTTGAAAGGGTTGCAATTTGAGCATTTTTATACACCCCAGGTGTATTGCATCTATATAACTCTTATTACCATATAACTCTTTCTAACTATAAAACTCCTTTAGGGAACATAATGTTGCTTGCATTAACTCAGGAGCTCAGAGCCAGTCAGCAGGATCTAGGGCACTTCATGCAGGGCATTGCACATGTCCACATCCTTTACTCCAGGACAAAACAGGCCCACGAGCCCTTTTTATTCCTCATAATGGCCAAATAGATTATAAAAACATTTCTCCGCAGGAGTGGCTCTGGAGATAAGAAACGTTCATCAGGATTCAACGGGAGCGAATTTAATTTCAGCCAGCACTATCTCCAACTTTGCTATTGTGCACCTGGTGCCTTCTCCCGCTCAGCTTTGAGGGGAATAAAACAACTAAATTCCTGGCAATGGAAAAACCAATAGCAGGAGACAAGGGACTGAAATCTCCTTGCGCAGATGAATATTTATAGCTGCCATGTGAACATCTATTTTCTCAGATTACACCACAAGATGTGATAACAACACTGAAGGAAATTACTTTATGAATCTAATACTCATATATTTCCTGTAGTGATTTCATTCATCTAGGTTTGGTGGCATTTTATGTGGGTGGTAAGCTCTGTTCTATCACTACTCTTATTACAGCTAATAATCATCATCATTGTTATTGTAATTAATTGCCAATTTCCTCCTAAAAAATCTTCTGTGAAAACAACTGGGGAAAGATACAATAATAATAGAAATATAGAGGCATTCAGAAATTGCTTAAGCAATCAAACTGTCTAAGATCTCGTGCTAAGGACTTCCGACAGCTAAAATATATCTCTGATATACTTAATGGCTTTCTGCTCAGCACCAAAGGGATGAGATTACACTCAAATTAGGAATCTGTGTCCTTCTTCAAAAGAGCACACAGCAAGACAGCCTGTCTCAAGTGCCTTGAAAGCCTCTCAAAGCCGCCCTGGTAGGGGAGACAGGACTTGGCTGTGATGAAACAGAAGCTGATTTTGGGAGCAGTGGACACAGATTTTGGTAGGTCTAGCCACTCACCAGACTGCTAAAGGTGAAGCAAAATGCAGACTCCTCCATCTGGGGTACAAAAGATGAAGAGACAAAAAGGCACAATTTAATGACCCAGATTGGTACCTTGGGCCATCTGGGATGCTCTGGGACATGAGACAATCTCCTGGAGTGGGCATGAACCACACAGGACCCACAGAACTCCATGTCCTTCGGTCTAATTTGGGACATCTTAGGCAGCACCTGGCCTCTCCTTTAAAGTCTCTGTACACTCCATGGTGTTTTCTCTAATCAATGTCACCTCAATCCATGCCACAGCCAGACCCATCTCTCTCTCAGTTGAACCAAATCAGTATCTCTAATCCCCATGCTCAGCACAAGAAAAAAACACAGCACAGAACATTAACCAGGGTCAAGCCATCTCCCATATTGGTCCCTGATGTTTTTATCACTAGATAAATAAGATAAGTGATATCAACTAGAAATAATCTCTTTTAAAACATTATGCTGAGAGATGTCTTTAAAGAGGTCTGGAATTCACAGGCAGTCTCAAAACTTGATAAAATCAATGAGCTCTTCAAATGTTCTCCTCTTAATTAGAAAAGGTAATTAAGGCCCCTTTCCACCTAAAGACACCATGGGACTTGGGTTATGTTTAACCTGATGCATCCCATGATAGAGCAGGGAACTCCAGGCAAGCACACTCCTGGAATAGGTGGTCTCACTGCCAAGAAAAGAAAAAGTCTTGAAAGAATGAGACACAGGGTCCCAAGGAAGTGATTTTAATATAGGAAGAAGCAGCAGGAGTGGACTCTGATTATTGCCTGGCTGCCAGCAGATCAGGATGGGCAGCCCAAACTGGATACCAGAGAGAAGTCATGGACAGAGTCTGGGCCCCCCAAAAGGCTGCACTGAGCTCACCATGAAACTGCCAGGTGTCTTTATGCTTTCAGACGCAAGAAAAGCACTGGTCACTGCTGGAATTCTGGAAGCTGAGGATTTTGGCCTTTCTGTGCTAAAAGGCACTGACCCTCAGGCAAGTACTGCATTTTGACTTGAGGCCATGGAACAGGCTTCCAAAGTTGAGTGATGGCACTGGAGTTGTGGGTGTGTAGTTTGAATAGTATTGTGTGATCTCACAGGGTGAAAAACTTTGAATTTAAGGTTTTAGTCTATAGTAATATATATGGGGCAATATGGAGGATTTAAGGCATTGCCTAAGTCCTTCTTCTTCACGTTCTTCTTCTTGGTTTCATGTGGTTTTTTCTAATTGGGTGAAAAAAGTCCGCATTGCGGACCTTGTGTGGTCAATTATTGGGTTAAAAGTATAAATAATATAGGTGTCATCTCATTATTAGATAGTTTATGCTTAAATAATCTTGGAAAGAGTTAGAGACACCTCCATTTTCTACTTCGCTAGTAAGATTTCACGGCTCTTGAGACTGTAATATAGATAAGAATTAATAAACACTGAGTCCGAACACGAACACTGCAACTCCTGTGCATTAATCCCAGCTCTAACACGGAGAAAAGAAGATAAAAACCTCACAGGTCACCATTTCAGCACTTGGGAGAGTTGTCCCTGCCTAGGACAGGTCCCACTGTGTCCATGTCTTTCTTTTTCCAGTTGTGTTTCAGACAGTGACCTGTCCCATCACCACCCTGCTCGGCTCACAGTTTCACCCGTGACCTTCCCCAGCTGTTTTCCCTGTGTGTTCTGTGACAGGAGCACATTTCGGACACGCTTGTGGGGAGACTGAATGGCCATGACCTTACTCCAGGAACACACAGACACACTGCAGGATTTACAGCCCCATTTCCCCAGGCACCACGCAGATGGGTTTGAAGAGACAGTCCCTTTCCCGAGCTGGGTATAGATGAAGAAAAAAAAAAAAAAAAAAAAAAAAAAAAAAAAAAAACACCTAGGAAATTTATTATAGTTACTCAACAGCCGAGTAAGGGAAAAAAAATGCCAGTCCCAAGCTTGGTGTTCTGCCCAGACCCTTTTACCATTTCTGTCTTTTAATACATTTAACTTTTGCTTTCACTGGCATTTTGTTGAAACAAACTTTATGGTCCATAACATCAACGGCACTAAAATATGACAATTAATCACAGTCAGCCGCCAAGCTTCCACTGAGTTCAAGCATTTAAGTCACAATTAGCAGACACAATATTTCAGGATCTCAGTTTAGTCGAAACATGGAAACGCTGAACCAAATTTGATCTATGACATTGGCAGAGACACAACCAGCCCATTATTGTGCAGCTATATTCATCATAATTTATCTGGTCTCTATCAAACTCTGCTGTGTTCACCAGGCCATGAAGGAAAGGACTATAAGTAATTCTTGAATCTGCAGAGATGATGGTTAAAGCCTAGTTTGCCCAGCAAATTTTACTGTCCTGTTTTGCACATGCACATCCAGTAAAGTTCCTGAGAATAAGCGCTTCAGGACTAAAAAGATCAATTTTTGCAGTAACAGGCTCCAGTAGTGCCAGACCAGCTGTACATTCAGCTCCCAAAGATGCTGCCAAAGCAACAGCAAGCAGCTCCAGGGCAAGAAGGGGCTCACCCACAGCTTTCTTACAGGGGAGACATTGCTCTGGTATTTACACCATTCTCCACTAGCAGAGCAAACAGCCACTAAACACCAAGAAAAAGATGAGGAAAAAAACCCTTTAACTGTCAGGGAGAACTCTTTCTTATCCTACCTCAGTCCCTGCAGGGCAAATGTAGCATTTCAGAGAGGGGCTGCTACGGGACAGAGAGGATATTTGGGAGATGCCACTGGGCGATGGAGTAACTGCTGGGGGTACAGAATCAAATTAGATCACCAGCAAACCAGAGTTCCTTCAAAATCAGATGCAGGAGTAGCTGAAAGACTGGCACAGGTGAAGCTACCAGACTGAAGGATACTACTGGAATTATAGAAGTTACATGCTTGACACAGCAACCAAAAACAAGGGATCTATGAACTGACTATTCTCATGAAGTACAACTCATGGAAATGTTTCTTTTCCCCTCTTCCTCAATAAAAGCTTAATGGTTGAAAGAAGATAATGAGAAAGGCAAATTTAAAAAAAAAATAAATAAAAAAGACTGGTTCATTGTCTGGTAGCCACTGATAAATAGCAGGGCGGAAGAAGAGGAAAAATTAACCCCAAATTGTCCATGAGAATGCACCCAGTGAGACTCAAGTGTTGCTTACAAATGAGCTGCACTTTAAGGCTCATAACTGCACTGCATAGAGCAGATCCTGTGAAGAAAAGTTATCCACTTCATCTCCTCATCCTCATGGGCTGAGCCTTGTCACTCCTCTGTCCATGAGGCAAAGCCAGGACTTCTGGGTGTCTCCTCCTCTCAACACCTTTGCTCCAGCCCAAAGAGGCAGCACAGCCCCGTGCTTGGTTACCCCAGTGGGGCTGCCCAACCAACCACTCCCACCCACCTGCACCCACCTCCTGAATGGAAAACAGATCATGAATCCAAGACATCCACCCCTCCATATGGCAGCAGAGCTCCAGATTTTCACATCTGGTGTGGGCCTGCCCTGCCCCTATGCCGGGCTGAGCAGGAAGGTGTCTGCAGCCTAAGCCTTGTCTTGGGTTCAATGCAAGATTTATACTATTTCCTATCTGTTGAAACTGGTTGGAGAGGCGTTCCTTTCCTCATTTCTTCCTCTGTTATTGGCCCAGCTTTTAAAACCAGGTGGGGCAGTGTTCTTTATCTCTTCCACTACCCATCCTTCCTTCAGGGGATATCTGCTGTTAATGGGCCATCAATGCTCACTGCATGACTGATACAATTACATCATCCCATTGAGAGATGCTCCACCCAGTGGGAGGAGCCAAAAATTCCTACCTGGATAAAACCTGAGAGTCAGAACACCAGGACAGCCTGTTTGCACTGGATTCCCAGAAGAGGACTGGATCCATCTCACCACCACTGGACCCTTCTACAGGATCATCTCTGCTCCAACAGAACCACATCTGTCACTCCAGGAGGACTTGATTGGACTGCTCCCAACACCCTGACCAACAGGTGTCAGGTCCTATTCTGACTCTGTCAGTGTTTCTAGGATTTTGTTTTGTCTGCTTGGGTTTTTTGTTGTTGTTGGTTTTGGTTTTGGTTTTTTGTACTGCTACATTTGTATTTTTTAATATTCCTAGTAAAAAACCTGTAGTAAAAAATTCCTATTCCCATGTCTTTGCCTGAAAGCCCCTTAATTCCAAAATTTTAATAATTTGGAAGGAGCAGGTTTACATTCTCCATTCCAAAGGAAGCTCCAGCTTTCCCTAGAAGACCCCTGTCTTTCTAAACCAAGACAGCCCAGACTGTCCCATATCCATCAACATTCTCCTCCTCTGGCTCTGCCATTCCCTGTTGGGCATGAGCCATCTGGACTCTGACACCTTCCCAGAATTGATATGGATGTCTCCGAGCTCTCAGAGTGGTGAGTGCCTTGCCCAAGCCTCCACATGTCACCAAAATGACCTACTTTCCCCACTTGCCTAGGTGTAAAAGTCTTGCAAACAGGTTGCACAGAGTCTATTTCTGGCTTGGCGCACACGTGCTCATCTCCACAGTGGACTATTTTAACCAATTGTGCTTAAGATGATTTATAGGTTTCCAAGAGCCAAAGTCAACTCACATCACTGGGTTATTTTTGTATTACTATTCATGAAGCTCATTCAAAGCTCGATTCAAAGGGCATCTGTACACAGTTGGAAAAGAGCTGGGACCCCCACTGTAATAAATGAGTCATTTCTCAGTGGAGAAGGAAAAACTTACCATGTCAGCAGGAAGAATGCACATGGCAGAGCCTTGAGACAAAAATAAAATAGGGTTAAGGCAATAGAAGTACAAAGAAATTTTAGGGGAAAAAGAGAGGGCAAAATATCCAAGTAGAGAGAGTGTCAGATGGAGCTGTGTGTGGAATTGCTCTCATGAAGCTTTTTGAAAGCTCCAGAGCTTCAGAATGAAAGAAAATCATCCAGCTTGTAAAACTACTTTGCAGCTCCCTTCCCAGTGAGTTTACTTCTCAAACTGGGTGTTCAGGTGAAAAAGAGATGGTGCAAGGATTCCCAAGGGGAATCAGCCTCTAAGGGCATTGATCCATGAATAAACTTACCAAGTCAGGGCATTATTGTCTAGAAGGTGCTTGGCTCAGAGCAGACTGGATGGCAGGTGAAGGCTGGTTCACCAGCCTACTGCCACTGTTCTCCAATGAGAGAGCAAGCATCCAGGCAGGAACATTCCCAGTACTAGGGAAAGCAGGCAGGAATATTTTCATACTCTTGCTGCACTGTCCATAACAAATTTTTGGTCCTTAAGGACAAAATTTTCTCTTGCACTGGGCAGTATCAGCCTTTCCTGAACTATCTGGAATTTCTGCTTGATGTTTTGTTAGAAAAGTACAAAGTGGCCTTAACTTTGTGTGAGCTGAATCAGTGTCTCTGCAGGGGATTCTAGGGGAATATCTGTTCTACAGGGCCTGCCAAATCAGAGCCAGGCCTAACAGCTCCCAGGATGAAGGTTGGTAACCTGCACAGCTGGTACCCTCACACTGCTGCTCACAGAAGGAAAGATTTCTTCCCAGGACAGACCAAAGCTTCCTAACTCCGATGCCAAAGGTTCATCTGCCTCTCAGGCAAGGCTCAGCTGCAGGTGGTCCAGTTTCATTAAATAACAAGGGGTTAAAACCACCACTGGCTTCAAGCCTGTTAAAAAATATTCTTCGGCTTGCCTGTGTCAACCTTTGCAGTTGGCTCCTTCCCCTCTACCTGTCCCCAACCCAGGCAACTTCTCCTGATGTCCCCTTCCCATGTGATGACTATACTTTTGGTAAAAGTGTCACTTCTTTTAATTCACTATGCCTTTCCCAAGAAAATCTCCTGCTGATTTTTTTCCAGGTACTTCTGTATTTGTTCTGAGGGGTTTGCTTTCATCACTTTAAAATGTGTTTCATTAGGAGGCTCCCTCCTCTAGTGTGGCTAGAAAAGCCTGAATGATAGACTCACTTCTTACAGCATCATTTGTATTCATTTTTCTCAGCAGATGTTTTTTCGTGGGGCTGATTCTTTTAATTTTCCTTCCCTGAGGTCTTCTTATTGCTGAGGTTTTTCACAGAGCTGCCAAAAGTACCCACAGAGGCTTTTCCCCTGCATGGTGGCTGATGCTGCAAAGTCCATCACTGCATGTGGGAAGCAGGAATGGTTCTGTCTGGAGGAGGGAGCCCCATGGATCAGCACCTGGTTCTGCAAATCAAGCAGGTTTGAATTTAACACCTCAGCTCTTTTGCCATGATCGTGGTTGTAATCCTTCACAATTACCTTCAAGTGGCACTCTTGCTCCCATTCAAATGGATAATCTCCTGCAGGGACTGCCAAGAACACATGGAGGGAGGGGGAGAAAAGGAGGGATAAAAGAAGAATATAACTAATAGGAAAGGGAATGCAACAGAACTACTTCTTTGTCTTCCTCCTTCCCTTAGTTTTCCTCTCAGAATTATAATTATGGCTTAAAAAGTGCAGGTTGTTTACAGAAAATGCTGGAATAGTTTCACCAGCTAAGATGGTGAGGGATCCCAGGAAATGGAGCTGGGATTGTTACTCATGGGCTTGATGATCCCTGTGGGTGCCTTCCAGCTCAGGATGTTCTAGGAGTGAAGGGCCGTTAAATGCCATGAAGCTGTGGCATGTGCTGCCTTCAACATCAAACTGTTTCGTCTTCTTGTCGCTTCTTAAATCTTAATGCCAAACTGGTCTGAAGCCTTGAAATGTCTCACTTAAATCTTCCTGAGGTGTGTAGATAAATGAAAGGGAAGCCAAGAAATTTTGCCACCTTCAGAGGGTTTAGGAAGCAAAACTGATTGTGAAGCAGAAGCACAACTTTCAGGTTAACCGTGATGGGCAAGAACAGTAAAATTTCCTTTCCTTCTGAAACAGCTTGAAGATGAGTCACCCCACCTCTAGACCATACAATGAGTATTGAAGAAACCAAGCCCAACCAGAGTAAATAATTCAAGTGTCCATGTAGACAAAGAGCTTAAAATACCCAAACTTTACTGGGGGTGCTGCAGAATCAAGCTGTAAACAGGAAACTGAAGTGAGAGACTACAGTGGGGATACAAAGCAAAGAGCAGCTTCATGTTCAAATAGCAAATTTCTGAAAAAAGATACTGCTCCCTGCCTGGGTTTGCTGCACTGACCTCATTGCTGGCCTTGCTTTGAGCAGGAGCCTGAGCCAGAGGCCTCCTGAGGTCCCTTCCCCACTTGCATTATCCTGTGATCCCCCAGCCACTCACCTCCTGCCACCTTGGTTGTGTTCGTAGCATGAGTTTCCCTGAGGCAAAGTGTTCAAAGGCTTTGGTCAAGGCCCTTGCAGAACAGTAATCCATGATACAAATCACTATTTTGATTGTTTTGCAAGCATACACCAAACCAAGCACACATTAGGAGCGAGCCTTGGGATGATCTAACCAGGTCTGCAGGATAAAAATGACTTAACAGGCGTTGAAAGCCAGAAAAACCATCATGGTCATTGAGACTGACCTCCTGAACACACAGGCAAAAGCATTTTAGCCAGTGTTCTGCACTAAACATTTATTTGCCATGGCCACCTTGACCATAAATGCAGAAGTATTGCAAACACCTTCAGAACTGAGATACCTGAAGGTCTTAATCCCTTACGATGATGCCAGTGTAGCAAAAAAGCACTGTAACCTTTTTGCTGAAACAGGTGCTTGTTCATTAACCACAAAAGGAAAGAGGAGGTTCCAGCAACAATTTAGGACCTCAGAGAAAAGCCTCTTCTTGTTCAGCCACCCTTGTTCTCCCCACAGGGCTCACAACCTGTGATTAAAGCTGGGTCTGGAATTCACATCAGACTGAAAATGGGTGCAAGACTGACCCAGACTCAAAAAATTTTTTATATATCATATCTTAAATCTCTTGGTGGTGAAGAGTGACACAACATACCCTGTAAGTCACAGGCTCAGGAGAAACTTGAAAACATTTCTAACATTTTGGCAGTTGAATTGATGAATTTAGAGCTGAACTCTTGGACCCATGTCACATAAGACAGAATGATCTGCCAGCACAGATCTCCTCAACAGCCACAGAGCACAGAAGCACAGATGCTGGTCAGTTTGGTCAGACAGACAGCCTGACAGACACACAAAGAAGGAAGTCAATTAATGAACACAGCATTTTTCATGTCAGAATTCACACATGCACCCCTTTTATTTTTGAGTAACATTAAAAATGGGATTCGGCATGAGAAACACATTTTGCCATCCAAATACAGGAACTAGCTGGTTCTCTAAGTCTCAGTGGAGATCACAGGGGCAAGTTGGCAAGCAGCTGATGTCTGGATGTCTCAGGCTGCCCTCCCTGACCTCCATCTGCTCTCCTTTAGCCCATTAATCTTCCACAGGTGCTGTATCAGATTCACAAACCCTACGTGGAAGATTTGCCTATTTGGCATCTCCATGTGGAAAGCTGAATCCCACTTCTACATTTGTCAAAATCTGGATTTAGGCCTGAACCTGGAGCTGAACAAAAGAATTCTCTTACTCTTCTGTGCCAACTGTTCAAACCATCAGATGTCTCTTCCCCTTCTGCTCCATCTCACAGCCCCCTAAAACACCCTCTAAGGAATCATTTGCTAGTTTTCAAAGTTCCTAAAGGGCTTTTAGCGTCTTCATGGAAAAAAAAAAGTCAATTATTTGATAAGTCATTAATAACCAGGATATCAATATCCTTATTCCTGATGAGCAGGATTTAAACTGTCCCATCTGTGGAAGCAGTGGTTTAATTACAGGTGTGCTTCTTTAATATTTTCCATGAGAGGGCCTTGCCAGGCCATAGGAAAGAGCAGGAATGGTTTGATGCACCAGAGATAACTGGTAGTTCAAATAAGTAATTGAATTTGGTGGCCTCCTGACACTCTGCTGCCTGGGATAACTGGCATTTATCAGCTGATCTTTAGTGTTGCATCTGTGGAGAACACAATTTTCAAATTCTAAGGCTGGAATTCACTTGTCCAGTCAGAAAAAATACACATAAAACAAACAAGTGAATAGGACAGAAATATTTCCAAATGAAATGCCAGCAAGCTGCTACTCTCACCCTCTCTTTAATCACCTAGTTCATTTAGTGACATCAAACAGCCTCCCTGGGAAGAGTCCAGGCTGTACAGTTCTGGAAAAACCTCCACAAACCGGAATTCTTGGGATACTCAGAGCTGGATATTTGTCCAGCCACATGGGAACAGGGTGTTTTATCACAGAATCATGGAATGGTTTGGGTTGGAAGAGACCCTAAAGATCACCTAAATCCAACCCCACTGCCATGGGCAGGGACACCTCCCACTAGACCAGGTGACTTCAAGTCTCGTCCAGCCTGTGGATAAGACTTGAAGATCCAGCTGGTCTTTAAGGTCCCTTCCAATCCAAATCAAATTCTGGTTCTGTGAACCACCTGGAAACTGTCTCTTGACACCTTGTAACCCCCAGACCTGAGGCAGCTCACTCATATCCATTGCAGAGGTGTGGCCAGGAACAAAAACTTCCCCATTTCTCCCTTGTTCAGAACCTCCCCGGAAGTTTTGGCCACGTTGCTTAACAGCTTCCAAGTTGGGAACCTGCTGCACTGTAGGAAGGATTGTACTAGTTTGAAATCAAACCAGTGGGAGATCGTAAGTCAGAATTATAATTTTATAGGAAAAAATTTAAAAGAAATAAATAAATGCAGTAGTACAAGAACACAAAGACAGAATACAACCTGACACCCTATGGTAGTAGCAGTTCAAGCAGAGTGGTTCTGTTGAAGCGTTGATCCTGTAGAAATAATGGGTCTGAAGATCCAGATGTAGCTCTTGTCTTCTGGGAGTCCAGTAGGTCAGCACTGCTCTGGTGTTCAGAGTCTCAGCTTATATCCAGGCTGGAATGCTTGGTTCCTCCCTCTGGGCGGAGCATCTCACAATGGGATGGTGAGTCATGTGATAAGGCCTGATGGGCCCATTAACAGGAGATAGTCCAGGAGGGGGTTATCTGTGAGTCATGTGGCAAAGGTGCTGATGGGCCCATTAACAGAAGATAATCAGAGTGGGGGAGGCAGGGAGCACTGCCTCACCTGGTTTCAACAGTTCATGAAGATGGTGATAGAATATACTTCAACCCAGGACAAAGATCCTCAGAACTCCAGCTCTTGAACCTTCTAAAGAATTGTCTCCTTGCTTATGCCTTTGCAAAAGAAACTCTTCAAAAGGCCTCTGTGGCTGTTCTGTCTCCAGAGGATTCAGAGCTCCCCTCATTTCAGTTTCTGAGCTCTCAGCTTGCAGGCAGGTCAGATTTTTCAGGATTTTCTCCACAGCCTTGGGGTACAAGCTCCAAAAGGGCCCTTCCAAATGGAGAAACAGCCGCTGCAATGGGCTGGCAGCCTCACAGGGACGCTACTGGATTCCAGCCCCTGGAGCTGAGCACTTAAGGAGCAGAATTACGTTACAAGGTACGCAAGAACTTGAGAGTTGGCAGCAGGGATTTTGCTGTAAACTTTAAGATGAGTTCCTCTAATCCAAACCATCTTCAGGCTTCTGCATGACTGGCCTCCAGGAGATCCTTATAGTCAAGGGGAATGAAACAAACCCCAGCTCATTACAACTATCCTATGAAAAAAAGAAACATAGTTTGAAGCTGTAAATCCCAGCACTCAGACTCGAACAGCATAAAAACAATCTACCCAGCAGAAGATGTTCTCCCCATCTTGCAAGCATTATTCACACATTAAATCAGAACTGACAACGCAATCTTTTCAGCTGAGCTGTTCTCATCCTTCTTTTTTTATCATGATGAAATAATTCCCCTTTTTAACGACTTCCAAATGTTCCTACGGATGCATTGCTGAAGTGACAATGCAGACTCCGAGAGGATGTGTTTGGGGTTTTTTTCAAAGCACTAAATAGACAGGATGCTAACGAATTGGAAAAGTATTAAAAACATGCTTTGCAAAAAGAAATGTTTTTAACTCTATCAACTGCTGCAACAATTATTGATTGTATTTCCACCACAACAAGGCAGGCAGGGGCTGATTTATGACAGCAACCCACCCTAACTATCTAACCAGATTTAATATAGTTGCCATCCCATGACACAATGATGTATACTTTGGTGACAATCTAGAAAATTATTTTGCAAGGAGTAACAGCTCATTCTTCAGGCATCAGCCATAAAGCTGTCACGGGAGGGTCCCCAGCCCTGTCTGTGGGACAGTGATGTAGTGAGGACAATTGCAAAGCCTCATGGGCTGGGGGGAGAATGGAGGATCTCAAATTTATGGATAGGAGCGTTTCCGAGAGACTGTGTCATTACTGAGTTTATTTAACCATAAACTAAAGGTAACAACATCTCCATAAGAATATGCAGTGTTTACCAAAATCTCACTTTTTACTGTCTGACAAAAAATTCAAAGGGTCCTTACTGTGTAAGCTCACAATGTGGTGTTTGGAGAGAGCTGCAAACAGCTTTTCATCTGGGAAACCAGAGACAAGGTTAAGGAGAGAAGAGCAGGGTGGAGTTCCTCAAGGAAGAACACCCATGTCCACAGGCTGCTGGGACACAAAACATTGTGCAGGAGATGCCCTGAGATACCTCTATAGATTTGCAGGTCCAGCCACCACTCTCACTCTTGGGCTGGCAGGGCTAGAAAAAAACTCCAAATAGACTGGAAATTAGGAAAAATTTCTTCACAGCAAGGATGGTCAGGTATTAGAACAGGCTGCCCAGTGGTGGCATCAGCATCCCTGGAAGTGTTCAAAAGCCATGTCAATGTGATGCTTAGGGACATGGTTTAGTGGGGACCTGGCAGTGCTGGGTTTACAGTTGGAACTGATGATTTTGGAGGCCTTTTCCAACCTTAATGATTCTGTGATTTCCACTGGAGGAGAAGCCTTTTTCTACCCAGTCCTCATTAAGTGCTTCACACAAGATAATTTCTAACATTTATCATAAGCAGAGCTAATAAATACTTGACAAGCAATTCCTTTTCTGTGCTTCAATGCGGGTTAAATGGTTGAGCAGTAAATACAGACAAGCCCCTTCCTCTCCACCATTCCCCTGCTGCCTGCTCTCTTCTGCCTCTGTCGCTCTCCAACACTCCCATTTTTGGGGTTTGAGGTATTTTCTTTCATTTTTTGCCATTGCTATATCACCTCCATTTAGGGTACACTGGCTTCCCCACCAAATCTCAAAATCTGGTCAACAGGATCACTGATACATCCAGAGATGCTCCAAGCAAACTTCAAGGTGCAAAGTAAAGAGGACAGGAGGACAGTAGGTGCTTCAGGCTGAGTGACAAGCATCACAGCAGGTTTTCCTAGGAGAAAAATCCATGTTTGAAGCCTCTAAGGATGCTTTATTTTCCAGCAGCAAATAAAAAAAATGAACAAACAACAACCCCTAAAGTTAACCACAGAAGACAGTCCCTGCTGAAAACAAGCTGAGCTTATTTTCTTTAGTTGACTAATTCTTGTTTATTCTTTGAAGGCTGACGCTATAAAATTCACAATCCAATTACAATTTCCAGGCTGAAAGAATGGCTTCTAATTATATTGTTTTCCATCATCGCACGAAAGAGTGGATTAATGCTGTATGATTTCATTCCCTGTACAAAATCAGATCTTGGCGTTCTCAAGTGTTTAATAAAAGACACATTAGATAAATTATTAACTGTGTTTTTGCAACAGAAATGGGCTGTACAATAAACAGGACAAATTGAAAAATACAGATCTGCTGCTGTGTTTCAATGCATCAGAAATGAGGATGACACGGTGCACGGTGCCAGTAAAATGGCACTAATTTAAAATTGGAAGGAAAGCTCAGGTGACTTTTTGAAATGTGGGAGTGGCAATTTGACTTCCAACATGACTTTGGGCAAGTCACTTGGCCAAGGGGAGGGAGATTGCAGCTCCAGGCAGAGCCAGCCAAGCTGTCCTGCAGGCATAGCTGTCTCCATGCAGGTGAGGGTGTTAAAGTTTCTGCTCTAACCAGGAGAGGTCAGTGATCAAACACGCCTGAAATGTGACCATTTCAGAGGTTCTCCTCTCTTTGCCTTGTTTCTTATGTGTTCCACAAGTACTGGATTCTACCACATGTCTAAACTTTGGGATATGAATCTTTCCCCAGATTCCACATTTCAGGAGAGGGCTGAGCCACGGTCAAGGCTGGCATCTGTGAGCTTTGGTTCGATTTATATCCAAGTCATCTATACTCTGGGCAAGAAAAAAATTTAGTGCCTGTCTTGAACAAACGTAACAGTTGCCTACAGAAAGATAAATAAAATACACTGAGCTAAATGGCTGAAATGATTGGAGACTAAATCTTCTGCCTATTGCCTCTCCTCTTTGTAGCTAGGGCTCTAGTCAATAATTAGACTTGCAGTCTGAAAGCAGAGCAAGGGAGGAGAGAGTGACCTTGAGCAAGGCAGTGTCCCTCAGGGTACAAATCCTTCCAGGACACTTTTACATGCACACATCTGGCTCCACACACAGAGCAGCTCTTCCCATACACAGCTCCTGGACCACAAGAGCCCTGGCAGCCTCTTCCATGCAAGGGTTGGCACTTTAGACCTCGAATGGTGGAATCACAGAATGGATTGGGTTGGAAGGGACCTCAGAAAATCATCCAGTTCCAACCCCCCTGCCATGGGCAGGGACACCTCCCACGAGACTGGGTTGCTTCCACTAAACCAAACTGGTCTCATGCCCAGGAGGAGCAGGACTGGTCCCAGCCCTGCGGGCACAGGTGACCCATTGCCCTGGAGGTTACAGAGCCTGGTGGGCACAGCAGCACGGAGGATGCCTCTCTTCCAAGGGGCAAACAACTGAATAAAAGGAAAAAAGGTAAAGTCGGATTTGCTAAGCCCTTAAAGAAACAGTCTGAGCCATTTCTTGCCTGTTTCAAAATGAAGACAGGTATTTCTCTAAGGCAGGTCCCATTTGACTGCCAAATCCACACGGTTCAGACAAAATACAGCAAGAAAAACAAGACAACATTCCAACATCACGAGCGTAGTGAGAACACCATGAGGAAACCAGGCAGGCTCTTTAACACCTCTCTCCAACTCATATAAAAGGATATGATCATTAATCAATTTAACACACAGAAAGAATAAAGTAGCGGTGGTTTGCTTCCATCTTTTATTTCTCCAGTACACTTTGAGTCCGAGTTCAGAGCAGGAACCAAACCCACGTTTTGGAGTCAAAACCTGCCACCTAGAGAGCAAAACAGCAAATGGAAAGGAACAGGCTTGGAGGCTGGTGGGGTTTTTTAAAGTAACTATCTCGTAATGTTACAGATGTGCTGGAAACTATAAATTTGCTGTTCTGTCTTTTACAGCAACAAAACAGGTTTTAAGAGACCCTCAATTATGTATCTGCACAGCACAGACATCGTTACAGGATACTGCTCCTACTCCCAGCACCAACACTGCTCTGTGTGGTTACTCATTACAGCACAGAAACATGGGTTTACTCCCAGTCCTAGAAATTTATGTGTTTCTGTAAACAGAGAGGCATCTCTTGCCTTTTCTTTTGAGATCACGTAACTGCTGCAGAAATAAAGTCAGATTTAATGAGAGTTTTTGGATGCTCCGAGTACCAGAGAATTCCCTGAGTCTGAGCCCTGTGAGTGAGCTATGGATGGTCAGCAGGTCCAACAAGTATCAGCTGGGACCTGAAACCACCAAAAAAAACCCCAACACAAAAAAATAACCCCAAACCTAACCAAACAAACAAAGAGCAACACACCATACACACAAAAGAATAAACAAACAAAACACAACCCTGATGCAACCCAGATCAAATTCCCTGAGGTTTTTAACTTGAGCAAAACTCTCAGATTTCCACTTCTAGGGAAATACCCTGTTTGCACCTCAAATTCAAATGGGAGGAGCTGACAAATTCCTTAAGAAAACTGAAAGTGTTCCAACATTTCTGAGTCAAGAAATGTTCCAAAATTGCTGACATTGATTTCAGGTCAATTCAACACTAAACTAAACTTAGAGATACAAGGAGAGGGGACATCCTGAAGTAACCTCTCCCTAACAATGGTACCTAACAGGTTTTAATTCCTGTATCGTAGAATCACCTCCATCACACATTCAGTCACAGGGATCCCTAGTTCATCATCCAGCCCAGGCAGGAAAGAAGGAAGAGGCAGGTAATTTCGCAATTGTGCATTTACCCTACACTGTGAATGAAACACCCTATCTACACCACTCACCTCAATCAGCCCTCTGTGAAAGGTCCTCAGAGCCTTGGAAGGGCTGCACAGAGCAAAGGTTGGACGCAATCAACCAATTCCCAAATATGCTCTTGCCTATAGCCTTAATTACAGACTAATTGCACCACCCTGAGCTGGGATATAATCTCTGATAGAGAAATACAGATTAACCTCTTATTCAGTAACTCAGGAAAAACAATTATTTAACAATATGGCCAGTAGCACAAAGCTCACTTAATTGCTACTGGAGTGCTGCAAGTTGATGTCCAAGAGATTTTTTTGTTTTGTTTTGGTGCTAAAATTTCTGCAAAAAACATCAAAGCTGGACTATTCCCTCTTCACCAGTATTTTCCAGTCATCCCAAAGCTTGAGGCTGCCTCAGCATTCCCAGCCCTGTACAGATGCTCCAGGAGGAATAGCCCACTGTGTACAACAATCAGAACCTGCTGCTGCTGCCAGTTATCCACAGCAGCACAGCTGATTCTTATTCTTTTTCTCTAGTTTTGTTAATAAACCTGTCTTTATACCCTTTTAAATTTTGAGCCTGCTTTGCTTTTCTCCTAATCCTATCTCACAGCAGAAATAGAGTAAATAATTCTAGCAGGCACTCAAACCATATTAATTTTGGGAAACAGAAATTGACGAACTTTAAACCACTACATAGTGCCACCTTCCAAAATCACCTGCAGGCTCCTGCCCATGGTATCAGACAGTCCTTCCTAGGAAAAGCTGTCATCTAATCCTAACCAGCAACAGGCAGCAGGAAAGGGAAGGTGAAGGTGATGGTAAACTGAGCAAATAGTCATGTTGGAGCACAAGATTTAATTCCACAGTTTCAACAAAATTGCTTTGAAACCATCAGCACAGAAGTCAGTCTGAAGTTCTTCAAATGTATCTCTCATGGCTCAGATCCTGGCATTTTCTGGCCCAGTTTGCACTGACACCTGGCTGCCACCCAGGGGATCCAATCAATAGAAAGTATTAGGGATCATCCAAAATCAAATATTGTCCAGTGAGAGAAAAAACCCAAGAGGGTCTACATTGTTCTCTATTTGTTGAAAAAAATCAGCATGGCAGTAAATTTCCCTGACCAAAATGAACCTCCAGGATTCATCTCTCAAAAGTGAAAGTGATTTATGGATTGACACCATTGTCAAGTGTAGATCAAGAAACACAAAAAGGACTATTTCATAAAATGCTATGGGAACACCAACATTGGCAGCATTTCTCTTGCACATAAAAAAATCCCTAGGTTATATCAGATTATAGTTATATGGGTTAACTACTAGGTTATCAAGTAGGAACAGCTTCAAGGCTTAACACTAATTTAAGTTTTGCCATAAAAAAAAAATAAATATACAATTTTCCAGATCACTCAAAATATTTATCCACAAGAACATATGGTACTAAACAGATGTGAATGTTTTCCAAAGAGACGCTGTCATTAATTAGCTGATATTTGTCAAGAGCACATTTTTAGGCAGCAAGAAAAAACTGTGCAGACCAAGCCTTTCTCTCAGAAAAGGTCAGGGTCCTTCCCCATATCCTGAGGGGACATCAGTGCCAGGTTAGTACAAACTGCTGCCCAGGCTGGAGCAGATCCAGGCAGCTGCTGAGCCACAGCACTGGACACTGCTGCAAACCTCAGAACCAGGGGTGAACTGCTAAACCCATCCTCATATCTCAAGACAGAAGGGTACACTTTCTCAGGGTGCAGCAACCATTGGAGTTTATAGCTGTCATCTAAAATGACTGGTGCCTCTAAAAGAGCTTCCAAGGAGCAGTCCCTAGCAGGAAACTCCCTCCTCCTCAGTCGTCCTGGAAGAGCAACTGTTCCAGGGATGAAATTGAGGCAGTTCATCACAGAGCGCTGCCCATCCCAAAGGGCACCAGCACAGCACTACCATGAGTTACTCTGATTATCAGGCTCATAAGAAGACTGGCTGCAATTCCCTGGCACTTGTTGCTGAGGAATTGCACTCTTGCACAGAGACAATTCAGCACTGCTATTTCTCTAAAGGGCACCTCTCGGTCTTTTTGCTCCATATTAAAACAGGCACCACCAGAAAACTGAGCAGATGTAGTTAAAAACAAAAACAAAAAACCCACAAAAAATAAAACAAAAAACAACAAAAAAACCCACCCTTATCTGGTGTCATAGGCTTTATCAAATGATTTACTGCTCAATGCTGCTTTCAGCTGTCCAGTGACAGGGCATCAGGTTCATTTCAGTAAATCACACTCAGGTGAACAATGCAGCACCTGGTCTCTGTGTCCCAAGGCCTGGATCACCTGGCTGATGCCAGACCATACATCAAGTGCATGAATACAGCTTCAGTGTGCAGAGGTACAACCTGTCCCTTATGCACTTCATCAAGGCTTAGCTCTAGGAGCTGCAAATGTCAGTATTGACACACCTGCTTGCTTCAGCAAGAGAAATTCCACAGGGATGAATTTGAGTAGGAAAACTAAGAACAGTTTTAAATAAATAACGACACGAGTTTTTGTAACAGCACCTTTATAGAACACAAGGTTAGCTTTAAACAAGTACCAGGTTACATGAACTTTCAGTCCTCTATATAAAGCAATCTGGGGTTTCAGTCCATCCTGATGAAACTTGCAACATTTATAGGCACAATACTTGGGCCATATCCACAGTAAAAAAAAGGGAGGTTCCATTACAGTGCTGGGAGTGGTTAACAAGGAGGTTACCTTATGTTATTTTCTGGAGAAAAATAATTCTCGTCCACTATGTCCCATTGTTACTTGGATTTCAGAACACAAGCGGTGCAATGCTAGTTAAGATAAAGTGGAAATTAGGGTAATGTCAGCTAAAGACCAAATTATCTTCACAGTTACAGACAATTTTGAATATATATTTTGCATGTGAAATTATATTGTTATCAATAACAACTCCATCTCTATACACAACAAACAGAATTCCTTGCCAGTAGAGGACTGCACTGTGCATGGCTAATCAGCCTTGAAGAGAAAGTCTGGACCTCAGGCATATCCAGCTACGTGGATCAACACCAATCCCTTCAGATCCAGCAGCTTTGGTTTAACAGACGGAAACTTTGGCCTATTGTTCAAAGGTACTGGCCAGCAACAAACGAGCAGGACTGGGCTTCTTAAAAATAAAGCCAAGTCTGGTATGTGCATAAAGTCAGTGCCTTGATCCTTAAAAGCAGCTCTACAAGCAACTTTACCTTAAAAAGGGGCAGTGCTTAAGTTACAAAAGGTTTTGTTTATGATGACCGAAGAAGCAGCTCTGCTTCAGGAATTCAAAAGATGGATCAGATTTAGTAGCAGATTTATTAATTTGCTGTGATTTACAACAGGGTGACAACGTCTGAAACAAGGAGACACCAAAACAGGTTTAGCCAGGAGGTTTATGGCTTCCGAGTCAAATTCATTGACCAACGTCAAGTCATTGGGGCAACTGAAGATTAACAGACAAAAGGAAAGCGGAGGCCGGGTGCTGCACTGGTGTTTTGGAGAGAGTATTCCAAAGTGTCTTCTCTTAGAGCAATTTCCTTTTCTCAAACTCCTGCAAAGAGCACACAGATGTTACCAGCAGGGAAAACAGAAAATGCTTCTATTATTCTTCTATTTCAAATTACTTTGTACATATCTTAGGAAATCTGATGTTAAGAACAAAAAATTGGTATTAAAAATTAAAATATACAAATATCATAAAGTGTGCAAGTTCAGGGGAAAGGACTCTGAGCATTCTCCCACCTCACATTAACAAGCCAGCTCTGAAAAGCCAGACTGTAGTCACTGCCAGACTGCAATGCTGTCAAGGAACCATTTGCTCCCAGACACAGCATAACGGGCTTGAAAAACACCAATTCTGCATCAGAACCGCAGCAGAACCCTTTCAGTAAAGGACTCAAGCCAGGGAAGCAACAAAATCAAGCTTTTCATTTCAGTAAAGAAAAAGCACAACAGAAGAAAGGAAGAATTCCACAGCAGCCTGTGGAGATGCTGTACTATACAGTCACCATAGGAAACAAAAAATACCTAACAGAGCTGAATTATGCATCTCCTCTAGCTGTGAAGCAATCCCTTTTTTGGATACAAATTAAGTAAAATGCAAATAATCCCACTGCACACCTCAGTTTTTCAGCATATATTCAACCATAACTCTGAATTATATGCCAAGGCTCTCCTTCCTCAAATACCCGACTTGGACATAATGTTCTCATATTTTACATTAATTCAGGCTCTTTGCATCCAGAAAACAATTTCAACAAGTAGCTACGCTTGAAAGCAGAATGTAATCTCTTCTCTATTTTGCAGCATTTACTTTTCTATAAAACAACATTAAATAAAACTGTGTGCACATATATTTTATGTAGTAATTTCAGTTTGTCCAACCAACAGAGTTCTTATGTTTAAGCAAGTTCAGAGCAACAGAGTATCTGGATAAGAGATGGACTCCCAGCTCCTATTCCCTCAGAAGGGGCTTCTTGCTCTGGATGAGGCAATGCCTGAGGAACCAACCTTGTACATGGTGCTGCCCAGCTGAGCAGGGGACATGCTGACCACAACCCCTGCACTCTGCAGGGCTGCAATCTTCTCCTTGGCTCCCCCCTTTCCCCCAGCAATGATGGCTCCAGCATGGCCCATCCGCCGGCCCGGAGGAGCCGTCAGGCCAGCTATGAAGGACACCACTGGCTTGGCCTTGGGGCCCTGGGAAGAGAGAAATGTGTCACACGGAGGAGGGTGAGAGGAAAAGCAGTTCCTTTCCAAATACAAATTGTTCATTTTGTATTTTTTCTTTAAATACCAACTCGCCAGGCAAAGTTATAAAACAGCCCACACAGCACAAAGAAGTGTGGAATACTTTCTCTCCTGATAATCATCATAAACCAGAAACAAACACAATCTTTAAATCTTTCTACAGACCCATGTATACTACAAAAAAAAAAAAAAAAAAAAAGTCACTACAAATATTGTTACAGGAATAAAATTCAGAAGTTGACAATTCTGTTCTCCAGTTCACACAACCATAGAATATGGCTGGAAAGACCTCTAAAATCACCAAGTCCAACCATTAGATTTAATCTGGACAACACTCTTATTCTCAACTCTTTTTCTTTAAAAAAAGCATGAGTTTTGGGGGTTTTTGTTAATAGAGATGAGGGACTGAACTGACTTTTCTTTGATGTGGCAAAAGAAGCTGGCTAAGTATGAAAGTGTCTGGAAGCAAAGTGTTTTAAGACTTACAGAATTATTTTCTTTCAAAAATGCTGCTGCATCTTCTTCAGCATTTCCTCCAATCTCCCCAATCAGTATGATCCCCTCAGTATGAGGGTCCTTCAGGAAGACATCAAGGCAGTCAATAAAATTAGTTCCATTGAAGGGATCACCTCCAATACCTAAAAAAAAAAAATTAAAACCACAAAAAGAAAAGTAACTCACAATAAAGACACTGCACTTACAACAGAAGTTTATAAGTAAATTTCAGCATGAGGAGTATTCCCAAAGGCTGATAAGACAGGCAGCTCTGAAGGCCCTACCCAAGTCAGAGTGTGTCAAATTCCTGCTCCAAGTACCTCCCCCACAATTTACAGAAAGCTTTGGTATCTGAATGTTCACCTTTCAAACCACAAACAAAATGTTATGGACACAGTAGGACCAAGACCCCAGCTCCACAATTTTGGTGTAAGAAAACTGAATTTACTTAACACACCCAACTAAATGCCTAAGAATGCCCTAATCCTTTATAACACTAAACTTCTTGGGACAGTCTGTTTCCAAATAGACGTCATTATTTGCTGGCAGTTCTCTGTTAAAAGCTGGTTTTAAGATTTCTATTAACTTTATGTGGAATTTATAACAGGGAAGGGCTGTACTCTTAAGAGCACATAGGGATCCCACTTCTCCACACAACTGCCATTCAGCAAATTCTACACTTGCAAAAAGGAATTATTTTGGATTTACGCTTGTGAAGAAAAAGCAGATTAGTCTAAGTCCAACAGGCTCATTCTGAGGGAACCTACCAATGCAAAAAGACTGCCCCAACCCAACTTGTGTTGTCTGATGAACAGCTTCGTATGTCAGGGTTCCAGATCTTGACACAATACCTTGAGGAAAGAAAAGAAGATAAACTTACCACTAACACAGCACATAACTGGAGACAGCTGTTCTTATAGTAATAAAAATCACCTCAACAAACAACATGAGATTCCAGGTTTTCCAGCTGTCCTTGCCAAAACACTCTGTAAGATTCTTTCTGTACTATTTCTTGTTTTTCACCTTTAGACACTTAACTGTCAATGAACTAAAGCTGCCCAGAAAGTCAGTAATATTTCTGTGACACTAAAGCCTTACCAGGAAAGAAAACTGAAAAGCAAATAAAAGAACATACTCCTTATCTTGTATCTGAGTAACTGATGTACTGGACTTGAAACAGAGTTGAAGTTCAAGAGTTAACCAAAGAATTCTGTATTAATCACATCCCCAGTATGACCAGGCACGCAACAGATCTTCCAGAACAGAAAAATGCTGCACAAATGCAAATTATCACTATTAAAGTATTTGTTGCTGCATTACAGAACACATCTAGCATTTACATTACAATATCACAAGAGACCACAACCCCAGTTTTAAATTCAGGATGGAAGGTAGCACAGAGCTTAGATGCAGGGGCAAAATATTTGCATGGCTTTTTCTTCATTTTTTCAAGTCAAGACTTCTGTGAACACTACAAAAGAAAATGCTTTCAGGAAAAACAGACATCATCTCCCATCTACTTCAAGCCATATAACAAGGAATATAACACATACATTCCATGAACAGAGGAGAAAATACACCACTAGACTAAGAACCTTAATTTTATCAACACTTTATATTGTTGCCCAGCACAGGGTTTTTTCCTTGCTATGTTTGCAAAGGCCTCCCTGTTTACCACTAGGATCAGATTGCCTCAGAGAAGCTACAGATGAAAGTTCAAAGACTGTGGCTATTTTTATACCTTGCATCACAGTTTATTCAGATGATTATTGGATGCCTCACAGTAATAGAAAGCTGGAAAGCACATCACCAAAGGTCACACATTAGATGAAACTGGGAGGGTGGCAAATCTGCATTTTTATTCCTTGATTCCTGGATCACCATTGGAAACATTTCCAGCAATGGCAGAGCTCCTGGATTCAAGATTTTAAATATTCTTTTGCACCTGATATGCCTTGCATTCAGATTCTAATAGCTTGTGACTGCAACACATTTCTTGAATATATTTAGAAAATCTGAACAGAACTTTGATTCAGAAGGGACCTCAGGGCAACACTGGTTGATGTTACCTTTTACAGTCACAGAGCAATGTCTCAGTGGTTTTTATAAAGGGCATAACTGCAGCCATTTGATTTTTCAATTTCAGGTTTATGGGTACTTGTGAAAGCCGCAGGTGGAACATATCTTGGAACATGAATGTTAACACATCTTCCAGCATTCCCTAGGTGCAGTCTATTCTCAAGTCAGCAGAGATAGCTCCTCACACTAGAAGAGTCCCTGTAGTTCAACAGCATTGAACAGGCTTTCCCACAATAAACACACTTTCCATCAAAAGAAATGGTAATGCTGTAAAGGGTACTACTGTGCTCAAGTGAAACTGGTTACCTTGCTGATAGGCAACAGCAGCATGTGCTGTTTACAACAATATTTCTGAAGCTCTACCTAAGTACAAAGGTACATTTCAGAAGATTTTTTTCTACAGCTCCTGAACTGCATTATTTGAAAAAAAAATCAAGTTGTTATTTCTATAGTTTACAACAAGGAGCTGACAGAAGTCAGGACAAGAGACTTGCATGTAGCAGGGTGTGTAACTCACTACACGCAGGAGTGTGACCAACACTGATTATGAACAAGTCACTGCCTTCCTATCCTTTACAACACTGCCTGAAAATTGGCTATATTTGTTACTTCCACTTGTGATGGTTTCATAGTTGTCTAAATTATGTTCTAAACTTGTCTGTAGTCTCTTCTCTTTGCTGTAGTACTGACATGACTAGAAGAGTAGGATACCAGTTCCAAGCAGCCAAGCTGCTGGAAGGAATAGAGGAATAGTGTGAGGAGATCTTAACATTCTCGTCCCAAGAAAAATGGAAGTTTCCTCAAGGTTCTCCTTTGAGGATATCAAGTCAATCATTACCTACAGGAATTCCCAATTGCTTTACCTCTACCATCCGCACCCTGTGTCTACTATGGAAGATTCCCAGTTTGGGCTTTCAGGATTGATAATGCTAAAATTCACATACAAACTGAGGACAGACAAGCTGTCCCACAGTATTATCAACTCTCTCCAGGGCAGGATGTGCCTTGCCTCATGAGGAGGAAGGCAAGAACACCAAACTTGTGTTTTAGATGACGCATAAATATTCAAAAACTCACCAATTCTTCCTTTCTTGTGAATGTGACCAGGCATGATACCAATTTTACATTCTCCAGGCTAAGGAAAGAGTGGGAGAAGTCAGATGGAACGTTCAAACCACCACTAGGAACAGTTCAGCCTTGGACCAAAGCCAGAGGTCACTTACATTGATGACCCCGGGGCAGTTGGGGCCCACCAGCCGGGTCTTGTCCTGCCGCAGCAGCCTGTGCTTGACCCGCACCATGTCCTGCTGAGGGATGCCCTCAGTGATGCACACCACCAGGGGCATCTCTGCATCGATGGCCTCGTTGATGGCAGCAGCAGCAAACGGGGGAGGGACGTAGATGACACTGGCTGAAGCACCTGTTTGTTCTTTGGCCTGCAACAAAAAACGCACCATGTGTTTAGTGGGGCTGAAGAGAATGTTTGACAACAAGTCGTTTAAAAGACAGCCAGTCTCAGGCATGAATTAAGGATATGTATCAATCTACTGTAATCTAAGCAAGTGTTAAATTCCCTGAGGATGGGACACAACAAGGGAACTGAGAACTGACCACTGTCTGGAAAGGATCTGCCCCATAATCACCATCATAAATACCCCTGCATAAAAGTTTGCTAAGTATTCATCATGCACAGCAGAATCAATCAGAAACTAGCTGCACTCATGAAGCAAATGTACCCAGACTCTGTGAACATCACAGTGGAAGACAAACTTGTGCCTGATCACCCTGAATGCTCCCTCTTTTACAAGGCTTCTATTTCACTCTTGGTCCAGTGACGTCCACAGCTCAAATATTTGTCTCTCCAGTATGAGCAATGAAATAAGGAGCCCTTCAGCTTTAAACTCTGTGCCCTCCAGTCACTGCTGCAAATTACCTCCTTCACAGAATTAAACACAGGCAGACCTAGATGAGTTTTTCCCCCTTTCCCTGGAGAAGTTCCTCCAACTAGATTGGTGCCATAGTCCAATGCCTGCTGGCTGTGAAAGGTGCCCTGTGAGAGAGAAAATAAGTAAAGTTAGAAGGCACATAATAACAAATAAAGTTAAACAAAAAGTTTGATGTTATCTGTAATTCTGAAAGCAATTTATGTCACTGAAATTTGCAAAGAGAAGGAAAGTTTTCACTACATATATATTTAATCAGATATTTTGGAGAGTGCATCCAAACGTTTTAAATGAATTTGGAATATGCTAATATGCTCCTTTTTTTCCATCAGAGCACTGTAATTTCATGCTAAAGGGTATTCTGTTGTTTGCTGCTAACACATCTGCAGACACAGCACAGTTTCTTTTCCACATCACGTCTGGCAGATGACAAATACTACAGTGAAACAGAAGAAATTAGCATGCTCATCCATGACTAGCTTTTTTTACAAAACCAGCCTTCTCTGCCTACAAATGTGTAAAAGACTGAATCTGAGAAAATTATTAAATATCCTGAAGTAAAAACAGAAATTTAATTCACAGGCATTGATATTGAAATGCATTTGTGAAAGAAACACTTCAAAAATGGGCCGGTTTTTGCTGGTTTTTTGCAAACGGCCTTTTACAAAGAAACTCTTTCAGCTGTATGCAATATGAAAAACAAAAATGAAAAGCACCATAATAGAGATGACTCAAAACCAACTCTCAAGCTTGTGCACAAGTATTTGGACCAAAGAATGTAAACTACAGTGCTGAAGGGACCCTCCTGATGGTGAAGGAAGTCCAGCTTCCTATCAACACAAAGGCAGTATACAATCCATTTCATATATCATTATGTTTCCGAGCAATTATCTTTCTGATTGAAAGGCTGATAGAAGAAATGATTAATAAACATACCTGTTTGCCTGTAAACCCCTGACAGATAACCTTTGTGTTTTTGTTAACATACAGATTTTTCCTGGACGCTGTGTAGGAGCAGTGCCTGACTCCATTCTGTTGAACTGCAGAGAAAAGAGAGCACAAACCATTAATCCACTCCTTTGGTAGACTCTGAGTCAAAAAATGTCCTACCAAGTAAGTGCATATCAATCAATGCTTGTATCAAAAAAACCTTGAGCAGCTCATGTTTTCAAAAGCAGCTCTGAAGCCTCACTCAGTGCTTGTCATTCTAAGACATAAAACACCTGTAGCTCACCCTATTATGCTGATTACACTATTTACTAGAAATTAGGAGAGGTTTCTCATATTCAGTACTGATATCAGGATTCCTCCTGACAGACAGAAACAACATCTTAAACACTGCTTTCATTTGCAAACAAGCATATTTTTATCTTCTCAGATATTCTGCAGAGTGACAAAGCAGAACTCAAATCCCCATATCCAGAGGCTGTTACAACACTGGTACTATGTGACACCTGCTTTGAACAGAGCACAGTCCAGAGCAGACAACAAGAGACACTGAGGAGCTCGAGGGTCCCTCAGCCCAGGAAAAACCTGATGCCAACTAAGACAGGCAGCAAGAGATCTTTTTCAACAGATTCCTAGATATGGCATCAGTGCTGCACACTCATTTGGGCTTGTGAGGAAACACAGCTCTCGATACTCCACTAGAGTGATTTTTAATTTATTTCTCACAATTCTGGTGCTGAAAGAAAACAACACACCACAATTGTAGAAAAAGAGCACAGTGTGTGCTGGCAACAAAAAGCCAAGGGGAATGACTGCATCTGTGCTGAAGGGAAAGGAATGATGACAGCAAATGTACAGAGTGTTACCACAGAAGAAAGCTTGAGATGAGAAGGGAGAGAGCTTCTGGTATAAATAGGTAGCACATCTAAGTTTATTACCATATGCTTTGTCAAACACCAGTCTTGAGGGGATCAAGACCAACCTACTCCCTCCAAGTGTTTGACATAAAAACCTTAATTTATAATTTATACATAGAGTGAACCTGGGAAGGCACAATCCTAATACAGGATCTTCAACATATACACCAATATGTTACAATTTACCCCTTTAGCTCTTTTAAAACTTCAGCAACTAAAACTTAAAAAAATAAACAGTGAAATTGAAATCAAAGTAACAGATCCTGAACCATGGTCCCCAGACTGTTCCATATACATACTCATGCACGTCTGAACAGGGGAATTTTTTTTTTCTTTTTAGGAAGGGAGTAAAAGCTTTTAAGGAGAAAGAAGTAAAAAAGTATTCTTATGATAATGCACAGAAATTGTTAAGATGCATTATTAAATTAGTATAACAACAGAATTTCTGTGGGTTAGTAAATATGCAGAAACTTTTTAAAACCCACATACACACACATTTCCATCACAGAGCTACACAGTTCTCTCTTGCCAACTAAAATTTTGTGCTACACTGCTTTTATGCTTTAGTTGTATTCAAAGGAGTGAACAGAAAAACCAAAACATGCCAGAAGCAGCCTACACACCTCAGTGCTATTGCTAAACCCAAAGTCCTTACTCTGTTCTTAGAAAGTGCTGGCAAACCCAGGGTTTAACTCCAGCCACCTTCTGCTGTTCTCTAAGGAGCTGCAGCAAATCCTCAGGTTCACATGGACACAAAGTAAAACTCCATACAGAAAGGCAGAGACTAGGATGCAGTAAACTTTGTAAGAGAAGTGGCAAAAGTGCACTTCAGCTCAGTGACCTGCAAGGTTTTAACCTAAATCACAACAAATCCTGTTGCAGAATTCATTATGCCAGGAAATACAAAGCAGTCACAGACAAAATCCATGCGTAATCCCCAGGAAAAGCCATAAAGAAGCCAATTGTATCTCGGGCTGCATCCAAAGCAGGGTGGGCAGGGTGAGGGAGGGGATTCTGCCCTGCTCAGGTGAGACCTCACCTGCAGCTCTGGGGCCCAGCACAGGAAGGATGTGGAGCTGCTGAAGTGAGTCCAGAGGAGGGAAGGAAGTTGATGAGAGGGATGGAGTTATGAGGAAGCTATGAGGAAAGGCTGAGAGAATTTGGTTTGTTCAGCCTAGAAAAGAGGAACCCTTGGGGTGACTCAATGAACTTACAGAAAAGATGGGGCAAGACTATTGACAAGGGCATGTAGTAACAGGACACGGGAGAATGGCTTCAAAGTGAAAGACAGCACATTTAAATTGGATATTAGGGAAAAAAAAACCTGTACTCTGAGGGTGGTGAGGCCCTGGCACAGGTTGTCCAGAGCTGTGGCTGCCTCATTCCTGGAGTGTTCCAGGCCAGGCCGAATGGGGCTTGGAGCAATGCGGGCTAGTGGAAGGTGTCCCTGTCCATGGCAGGGGGGCTGAACAAGATTATTTTTAAGGTCACCTTCCGACCCAAACCATTCTGTGATTTTATGATTTTATGAAAATATGTCTAAGGCTGAGATTTAATGAACAAGGCTACCAGGCTGGCTGTGGGAGGGGAGAGAGAAGCCACTGCTGCAGAAGACAGCACAGAATGATCTTTGTCCTCAGCTGAGGACTCGGCCTTCCTAGGCAGCACCTCAATGAACTCAAAGGCACATCTGGAGAAGAGCAGCCTGCCTCCAGCAAAGGAAAGGCAAAACAAAAACAGCAACAGCTGGAATGCTGGTCAGGAGAGCAGGGAATCAATCCCCCTGAGCCCAGCCACTCAGGCTTATCCCTCATGGTCATGAGATGTGCCTGGGTGAAAGCCAACCCTGAGGACTGCAGAGGATGATCTCCCTTGGGAAGGAGCTGTTACAGTCCTTACCACCAGCAAGGCCTTAGGGAGAACACTCCAGGCTTCCAGGAGAATGGCAATGACTGTTTGAAAATGGGCCTGCAAGGCAAAAGAACAAACAGGCAACATAAACTGATTCAGATCTGAGTTTTACAGAGTCTGTGCCCAACCACTGACAAATCCACCTGCAAAGTAAAAGAGGGATGCTTGCCAGCCACATATCTGCCACTGAGCAATTTCAGTGCTTGGAAAAAAATAAAAATAAAAATCACAGAATGGGTCAGGTTGGAAGGGATTACAGTGGGTCAGCTGGTCCAGCCTCTCCGCACAAGCAGGGTCATCACACAGCACACTGCACAGGATTGTGTCCAGACGGCTCCTGAATATCTCCACTGAGGGAGACTCCACAGTCTTTTTGTTGTTGACAAACTGACAAATAGTCACATTTCTCTACACCTTACAGCAATTCTACACTCCCAGTTTAACTGTTCATTCCAGATACACTTTCATGCATTTATAACATTGCACAAAAATGTTTTTGAAAGCTCAAGTTTGTCAATCCACCATTTTCAGAAGACTGTATAAATATATTTTTCAAGGATAAAAAGCTTTTGAACATTTTCTAAACTATCAAAAAAAAAATAGGCACTGATACCTAAAAAGCAGCTTAGAATTTAAGCTTTGTATAGATTTACCCTTGAAAACCGTATGTGCTTCTTACATTATTGTATGGCCTTCCTTCAGAGAAAACACAGCTGGTTCAAAAATCATGATTTGAGCCATTTGCTGTCTCCAGAGACAGGCAGCTTAGCACGGGCAAATGTCTGGAGAGCAAAATATTTTTGAAGTGATTTATGGAAAAAAAAAGTCCCAAAAAATCACCTTGCAGTCTCTGGGCTGGATGAGTCTGAGTTTTGGGGGTTTTTAAAGTGGCTTGATACAGTTCTGTCCTTCTGCTCCTGGCCCTGCCTGCAGCAGCAACGTTGGCCCCAGTTATCAGCAGAGTGGGAGCAGCAGGGCCATGGGTCAGGATGAGGTTCTGCTCCACGTGGCACAAACAGCAAGTCCTGGGTGCAAGCAGCTGGCAATTTCAATAGCTAAGACAGATACAAGATGAGAAGGAAACAGGTGGAAAGTGGAAATGGCATGCCCAAGTTCACAGCAGGTATGAGTCAGAAATAGAAGCAAAGTCTCAACTTCCACTTAGGATCTGCTTCACAACTTCCAAACCCATCCAGACAATCGATTTCACGAAAAAAAAAAAAAAATCTGGGTGCTTAGGTGTAAATGCATGCTGCTTCATGAAGACTGGGGGCCAAAAAAAAAAAAAAAAATTAAAACCAAAATGCTCTTCAGCTGTGAACCAGCAAGGCTAAACCCATTGATGACGCTATTTTAATGCTCACATCTAAATTACAGGCCAAGTTACAAAGGTGAAGACTCCAGATGAAGTCCTAGAGCATAATGACAAGTCCTATCAAATCCAATTCTTCCCAAAAGCACAGGGGAAACGTTATATTTTGTCAAGTCATAGTTCTAAGACTGGACATTACCAATCATTACCATGGCCAACAACCAAGACCTGTAACAGACCTTTAGAGAAAGTGTATTAAAAATAAAATAAGAGACTGGACAATCCTTCCCAGGCATATCGTTCATTTCTGCCCCACCCCTGTTCAGTTTGTGGTTTAAAAATAAAGTTATACAAATAACAAGATGCATTTATTTTGGCTTTCCAGTACTTTAACTTCTACATAGCTAAAAAGTGAGATGTTCTTTGGCAAGAGCCTACTTTGGTCCACTGTACAGGAAAACCAAGCAATTATAAAAACTGCTCAAGTACCCAACCCCTACTGTCTCAGGGGAGATTTGAAAAGCAGTATCTAAATTTAGCAATGGGGCATAAGCCTGTGTATGGAACACCAGCTGTTTTACAGTCAAGAAACCTTATTAGAAACTAAGGGACAGAGTTACTCCAGCACCACACACTGCTGCTGGTTACTCTGGCATTTCCAGGCAACAAGGTCCCAGCCAAGAGCAGAACTCACTGCAGTACAAATAACTGGGAAATCCACCTCATTTACCTCTTAGGAAAAAAGCTCACAATCCCTAGGCTCAAGCAGGACTTAAAGATCAGTTGTGTATTACAATTAACAAGCCTTTCTAGAAAAAACCCTATTATTTATCATGGAGTCCAAACAGGAATTTACACGTTTAAAAGCAAACTGATCCATTCACAAGGTACGTTAAAGCACACAGGGAATTTAAGTACCATTTACACTGAGCTTTCAGGCCCTCCTTGAGCAGCAACACCTCTGAGGCACAAATCTCATTTAAAACAATGCAACTCAAGCTACATTCCATGGAATCATAGAATGGTTTGGGTTAGAAGAGACCTTTAGAGGTCATCTAGTCCAAGCCCTTCCCTGTTTGGGAAGTGCAAACCAGGGGACAGCGCAGATACTAAAGGCTGAATCTCTTCTTCATCCAAACTATACAAAGCTCAAAACTTACTGTTTTCAGGGCTTCTTGTAAGATTTCCTATGGACCCAAATCCAATCAAAGTGTCTCCTTCTTAACCATATCTACCCCCCCAAAAATAAAAATAAAAATAAAAATAAAAATAAAAATAAAAATAAAAAAAATTTGTAAGCTGAGGTAACATCTGAGGCTGCTCATAAAACAAGCCCAAGATAAAAGCAAGGTGAAACAGCAGATTCCTCTCCACAATGACCTGAGCTGACAGCTACTCTGCCAGAAGACTGAAATTCTTCCTCAACTGCTCCTTGACATAGGCACAGAACTCGGAGACGATAAAAGATACTCCTTTTCTGTTCTATAACCTATGTAAGGAAAGAAGAAAGCCTTAGAAATCATAGGAGCTTCCATGTAAGTAGGGAAAACGGAGGCCAAAGCAGGGGAAGCTCAGGGAAAGACTGAGGTATGAGGAATGCTACTTAAACTGCTGTCTTTTTTTCTACACACACATCCCAACCCCCCCCCTTTATCTCCCATCAGTTATGGGACTTCAGCTTGCTCCTCGGAATTCCTTTCAATATTTTCTACACATTTAATTTACATTTTTATGACCACCTCTTTTCTCCTTCCTCTTCTGACAAATGCAAGGCCTGAGGAAGACACAACAGGAACAGTTCTGGGGAGCTCCTGACAATCCAGAAGACCGTGAACCTATCCCCAGAACTCACACCTGAAGTTATCAGTTACAGTAGCAGAAGATGCTCCTTGATGACAAAGAAGCCTTCATGCTATAAGGGTTTGCTCAAAACACCTTACTCCTTTGTTTAAGAGAATTATGCACTCTTATGCACACTTTTCAGCCCCCAGGTTCTCTTCTCTCGCCCTTCCCTTGCCAAATTCCTGTTAATTATGGAAACCCAGATCAGTGACCATGAAACAGGAGTTGAGGAATTAAGTAAATTAATCAGGCTGCAAAGGGCAGAGGCAATGCCTACACTGCACCCATCACATGAAAACAAATCTAGGCCTAGTGGGAAATGACATTTAGAAAAATTTCAGTTCTTTCAACACATCTTTCTTTCCTAATTAAAGTCTCTCTGCAGTACAAACCCTCTGTTTCTTGTAAGCCAGGCTGCTTTTCCCCAGGTATCCTCCACCAAGAATGTGAGCAGGTAGAGGTTTGTGAGCTTTTCTCCCTCTACTGTTGACATAAAAACAATTAAAGAATTCTCCAGTTTGGGTTGTTATTTCTGCAGCAATCCTTTGCCAGGGTTACTCACATAATTACTATAATCTTTTAATCTAAGGGCTCTCCAAAGCCTTCTAACACATCCAGGACATGGAATCCCTAATCCTGGCTCTCCAGTCAGTTCAGATGCCTACAAAAACTCAAGGGTATACGGACAAGCACAGGTCTCTCCTGATTCTGGTCCATACACCAGCAGTGCTCTGAGCTGACCTTTGAGCAGCACTCACCATTCATTGACAGATTTCATACGCCATTTCCACAACTTCCTGATCTCAGCCTCAGGGATACACACCCTGCATGTTTCCCAAAGCAGTGCACCAACAAAAACAAGGTTTGCACCTCTTGTGCAACAGAACACACTGGACACTCATGATTTCAAATCACTAAGAGAAGCAGACATTGTTAGTGAAAATGTATGTACAAAGCCCACATTTAAGGTTTCAGCAGTCTTTAAAGAGTATCAGACCAAGGATTTCCAATGAAGGACTACTTCATCTTGCAGGAGTTTCTGTAAAAAACTTCATGAACAGCTGCAAAAAGACACTTCTTGAGTCGCCTAAGATTTCTTCCTCCTTTCTACCCCTCAAAGTAATTTTAATAACTGTTCCCTGAATCTCTCACTGCTATTTGTAAAGGGAACAATGTGGGGTTTTAACACATAAAACTGGACCCAAGAGCAGCTTTGCTGGGAATATAAATTAAACTAAATTGGAAGGTGCTACATTCCCATCTGTTCCTCTCCATCAGAACCAATTCTTAATGGGCCCAGGGGAGCCAATTCAAAAAGCTGAAGTGGCAGAAATTAACAGCATAAATAGTTTTCTGATCCTGTTTGTGGAGAAGAGGCAGGAATGGATACCCACCTGGACAGCAGGTGTGCCACAGGAACTACTCAGATCAGCCTGTGGCTGTGAGATCACATTACCTTACCTGCAAGTCACCATCCCACTGAGACAAAAACACTGTGTGTGCAGTCAAATGAGGTAGGTTTAAGATTGTTCATTCATTTTCAGCTACAAGAACCACATTAATGCACAAATTCCTCTGCTTAGATTTCTAGTAACTGCTCTTGTGCCTGGACATACCCACACTGATCTCACAGAAGGGTTTGGGTTGGAAGGGACCTTAGACCATCTCACTCCAACCCCATGCCATAGTCTGGGACACCTTCCACTAGACCAGGTTAATCCAAGCCCCATCAACCTGGCCTAAAACATGTCCAGGGATGGGGCAGTCACAGCTTCTCTTGGAAACCTGCTCCAGTTTCCTCACTGTAAAGAACTTCTTCCTAATATCCAATCTAAACTTACTCTCTTTTGCTTTGAAGCCACTACCCTTGTTCTATCACTACAAGTCTCCACTTCAAGAGGATGCAGCCAAAAAAAAAAGCACGGAAAGACATTAAAAGGAGGGGAAAAAAAAAAAAAAAAAAAAAAAAAAAAAAAAAAAAAAAAAAAAAAAAAAAGAGGGAGAAAAGCACTTTATTTTCCATTGTGATGTTCAGAACAACACAAATGTTTCAAGCTGAAGTACTAGTCTCAGAATGCTCGTGTTCTCCACAAAGGGAAGCCTGTAACCTTATTCTTGGCACCAAAAAGAAATTTACCACAGGGTAATTCAAGGCCCTCCAGAGGCCTCCCGCCCTCCCAGTGACCAGCCCCAACCCTACGGGCTCCCTCGACCCTTGCCCTTTGGAGTCTTCCCGGGGCTACAACGCCGGGAACAACCACTCCGTGCCCCCACGCGTGCGGCCGCCCCCCCTCCACGGGAAAACTTCCCACTACATTCACAAACAGCTCCTCGCAGGCGGCCGTGCCCCCGTCCCGAACGGGGCGATGCTGCCCCGCTCCGAACGCCCAGCGAGGGCGGAGCAGCGCCGGGAGCAGCGCCGGGAGCAGCGCCGGGACCCGCGGGACGGGACCCCCGGGGCCGCCCCGAGTCCCGCCCCGGTGCCCGCGGGCCGAGCGCGCCCGGCCGCGCTCCGCCGTGACCTTGCCCGGCCCCTGCCCTGCCCGGCCCGCCCGGGCCCCGGCGCTGCCCGCGGCCCCCGCGGTGCGGCCGGGAGGGCTGGTCCCGGTACTCACGGCGGAGGAAGCGGCCGAGCAGGCGGGCGACGGCGGGGCTGCAGCGAGACATCGTCCAGTCCGCAATGACGGCGGCGGCGGCCCCGAGCTCGGCCCGCCCCGGCGGCGGAAGCGGCTCCGCGGGGCCTTGTGGGTGTTGTAGGCACGGGGGCCATGAGGGCGGGGAACGGCTCCGGGATCACCGAGTCCAAGCCGCGACCCGGCACCGCTACGGACACGTCCAGTCTGTCCTCAGACACCGCCAGGGACGGTGACTGCGAGGAGCTGTTGACTCGCTCGAAGGCAGGGAAGCCCTGCAGAGAGACCTCCACAAATGAGAGGGCTGGGCAATCACCAACCGTGTGAGGTTCAACCAGGGAAAGTGCCGGATTCTGCAGCTGGGATGGAGCAACCCTGGATGTACAGACAGATGGGGAATGAGGGGCCGGAGAGCAGTGCCAGGGAAAGGGACCTGGGGGTCCTGGTCGGTGGAAAGATGAACATGAGCCAGCAGTGCCCTGGCAGCCAGGAGGGACATCCCTGTCCTGGGGACATCAGGCCCAGCATCGCCAGCCGGGCAAGGGAGGGGATTGTCCTGTCTGCTCTGGGCTGGGGCAGCCTCACCTCGAGTGCCGGGGGAGCTTTGGGTGCCACAATATCAGAAAAACATTAAACAATTAGAGCGTGTCCAAAGGAGGGCAACAAAGATGGTGAAGGGCCTTGAGGAGAAGCCGTGTGAGAGGCTGAGGGCACTTGGCCTGTTCAGCCTGGAGGAGACTGAGGGGAGACGTCATCGCAGTTACAAATTCCTCATGGGAGGAAGAGGAGGGACAGACACTGATCCCTTCTCTCTGGTGACAGTGACAGGACCCAAGGAATGGCCTGAAGCTGTGTCAGGGGAGGTTTAGGTTGGATATCAGGAAAAAGGTTCTTCCCCCAGAGGGTGGCTGGGCACTGAACAGGCTCCCCAGGGCAGTGGTCACAGCACCAGCCTGGCAGAGCTCAGGGAGTGTTTGGACAATGCTCTGGGGCACAGGGTGTGACTCTGGGGGATGGTGCTTTGCAGGGCCAGGAGCTGACTGGATGATCCTTGTGGGTCCCTTCCAACTCAGTTTGTTCTGTGATTCCATGACTCCATCACCTCACAGAATCACCGGATGGGTCAGGTTGGGAGGAACCGCAGTGCATTACCTGGTTGAGCCCGTGACATCAGCTGCCTCCAGAAACACGTCCTGTAAATATAACCAGTACAAATAACTGTGCATTTATGGGCATACATGGGGTAGGGAGAGCTGTGGGAGTGGGTCAAAACAAAGTATTGCTTTGGAACAAAAATAAGCAAAGTCATACTCTGATTTCTTCCTGATTTATTAATTAATCATATCCCTAAACCTGAAGCCAGAAGGAGACTGTAATGAATGAAGTATCCAGATGTTAAGCTTCTTTATGAGATATAGATTATCCCCTTAGAACACACACACATTGATTTTATAAGGAACACCCCCACTACTAGATGATTTATACCTGGATCCATTTCCAAATCAATTTTTCCTTAAGGCTTTCACTAAGACTCTTGTGGAGATTATAGAATTTGAGTTAGATGCCAATGCACTGTCATTCTGTATACAGAAACATTTTACTGTTTTAGTGTTTTTAACAGGACCATGTAAGATGAGGGTAGAGGTTGTTGGTTTGATGGTTTGTTATTTTTTAAACCTCAGTAGCAAAAACATCTCAGTTCTTTGCATTCAAAACCTTACTGCGTGTAGAGTCTTTTGATTGTGTAATTAACAAAAGTACAAGGTCTTCATCACTCTAACTGTTGAAGTTTCAGGGTATGGAAACAAGCTGTACGATATCTAATTGGCCAGACATACATGAAATTGAGGAAAAATAAACTTATTTTCAGTTGTTTTAATGCAGTGGTTTGGTTCCTGTCAGAGAACACTCTGTCCCACCAACATTAATTTTGATGATTTATTCAACTGCCTAGGAACAAACCATTCAGCCCAGGGAGAAACAATGCAGCAATTATCAACACTCAGGTAGCAGTGACAGGGGCTGCCTCACAAAGCTCAGGTCAGACCCAGTTCTAGTGGGGTAACCAAAGGACTGCTCACTGTCCTAGGACTGCAGCCCTTTATGCCACAAACATTGTGGTGAGCTTCCCACCAGGCAGAAATCCTTCATGAATAATCTTGTTGCCCAGAAAAGCTGTCAATTCCCCATCCCTGGAAGTGTTTGAGACCAGACTTGATGGGGCTCTGAGTAGCCTGGTCTAGTGGGAGGTGTCCCTGCCTATGGCAGGGGGTTGGACCTAGATGGATTTTAATATCCCTTCCAACCCAAACCATTCTGTAATTCTGTGGCAGGAGTCACACACTTGGTCCATGTGATAAACTCAGACATATTAAAAAACTTAAGGTTGTGTTCAGCTTGGTGTCTGTACAAACTACACAGTTGTTACAGCCACAAAATGGACTTTGTGGGCACGTACTTAACAGCATCAAATATACCCCTGATTTCCCATTCAGAAACTGAAGCAGGTTTGTCTCCTGGTGCTGGCCAGAGCTGAAAGTCATCCCATTGACAAATGCAGGTTCCAATAGGGAGGGTTTAGCAGGAAGGCCATCCTTGGAGAGAAAGTCTGTATTTAGGGAATTGCTAAACCAGGGGAAAGTTCTTGAGCTGATTTAGCCCTTACTCACCTCAGTGATGACTCTGGACCTACATTTCTGGCATCAGCTGATGTCTGATTGCTGTCTCGCAATCTTACCCTCAATAAAACAACTCAGCAGCTTGAAATCCTCATTAGTCTTGTTAGCTGTAGTGGCATCATCACGTCCTATCACTGGAACTTAAGGATGTGCAAACAAATTGGTCATTCCCCACCATCTCCCTGGAATCAAGACAGGAACCCAAGTGTGAAGGTAAACCCTGGCCTCACGTCTACCGAGCATCCAGCACCTAAGGGGAGCTGACCCTTCTAAAAACAGACAAGTTTGTGGGTTTCTATAATTTATAGGTTGCAAGTAAAAATAATCCCAGCATCTCAGCCCTGGGAAAGTGACTGGGAGGAGCTGGACTGCCACAGAGAAATTCAGAGTTGAGGATTCCCTTTGGAGGGAAAAACTTGTGCTTTAACCTGCTTTATTTTTAACCTCCAGCCTGTGGTTTCCAGTAACAGAGCTATGGTTGAGAGCATCTGCTAAGGAATTAGCTAGAAATTGATTTGCTGGGACTTCTATAACTCCAGAGAGCAGAGATAAGGACCAGTGGAGAGTTGTGGCAGGGAGGGTGTAGGTGCAATAAGAAAAAGATCATCCAGCTTGCTCTTTTTCTGTGCAGTCCCCATTATGCTTTCAGCAAACAAATTCTATATTTTGTTTCTGACAAAAATCCTGCAAACTTTTGTGGTACTGCTATTAGTATAGTTGTCTTGAGGGGGGCGAGGGGGGAGGGGAGGTGTTCAGTATTATTAATGCCAAATGAAAATAAAGAAGCACACAAACACTACCCCTCATCCCCTAAGCTGTACCGTGGCTTGGTATTTCTAAAGAGGCTGACATTTCTATGGTGCTTCACAAACAGGAGATCAGATTTCAGCTTGGCACCAACTGTGGTCACAACATCAACATCGGAAGTGCTTCAGTGGGAAGTCTCAAGGATGGACACCTGCAGCCTGCCAGCCCCAGAATGATCCTTTCAGGTCCATCATGGCTTGGATTTCTTCTGGAGGGAAGATGCTTACCAAAGACCTGTGGTGATCTTCATCTAAATAGTTTTTTCCTTTGCTCTGTGATTTGAAGCAAGGCTGGCTCTGTCAAATATCAGGGGCTTATCGGAGCTTACTCATTTTATTCAGTAAATTTTGCCAGAAATGCTTCAGCGGCTCCAGGTCTTAGAGAAAAGCTTGACATTTGATGGGTTTTTGTTGCAGTTCACTGAGCTGCAGCCATACACCTCCCACTGCCTTTCTCCCTCCTGGTGATGGGGCAGCCAAGCACAGCGATCTGGTTTATTAAAAACACAGATGTCAGACCTGGAGCTGCCCCACAGTGCTGGGAAAGGTCACATCCTGCAGACCTGCTCTTCCAGATCATCAGGTTGCACTGCTGGTCACGAGGAGTGGAACAGACCTGGAGATGGGAGAGGTTCACAAAGGGAAAACAGCAGACTGGGACAAATTTTGTTCTCAGAGACCCTGCACGGGGTTTTCCTGGTCTTGGAGCAGGATACGGGATCCTGCAAAGCCTCTGCCACCCAGGAAGAAGCAGGAGCAAAATGGGATGTAAGTTCCTTGTAATGCATATGCCAGAAAAGTCTCTGGCCATGGCTTGTCTCCCTGCTGTCAGGAATTGAGTTTGGCTATTAATTCTTTCATAGAATCATGGAATGGTTTGAATTGGAAGGGACCTTAAAAAAGACCGTTTCATTCCAACACCAATTCTTTACCCTGAAAAAGACTCCACTGAATACCACTGAATCCTTGTATGATAAATAAAATCAAGTCTTCTTCCCTGGAGGCCACATCGGGTTTTAAGGTTTCAGGATTGTGAGGTGCATCTCAGCAGGAGTTAACCTGAAACTTGATAAAACCCTAACATCTGAGGGCCATAACTGCAGCAGTGGAAATAGGCACATCCTTTTGACCTCAGCATCCCTCAAAGACTGTAATTCATGTGTCTGCATAATTAGTCATGGAGCAGTGATTTATTTTTTTTTTTTTTTTTTTTTTTTTTTTACCCCTATGGGGAGTTTAAGAAAGCCGTATTTCTGAAAATCGGCGTCGGAAAATAAGAGAGTGGTAAGGATTGGGAGTACCCAAAAGCCACATCCAAGTGAAAGGTCTCAACCTGGCTAAATGTGGCACAGCCTACAACAGATCAGGTCCAGTCTGGTGTCCCCAGAAGTCACAAACACATGGAACAATGTGTTCACCTTCACCATGGAGAGCAGTACATCCAGCTGCTTCCCTTTTGTCCTGTTCCCCCATCACTGTCATCAGCTATTTCATAGGGAGATTGGTCAGGCCACTGCAGGACAACTGGGCTGGGCAGGGCTCTGTGGTCCTGGACCAGGAACTGGTGGCTTTTCTTAGCCCCAGGTGACAAACTTCTCCCTCCAGCAGTCTCCTGGGGCTATTCCCTCAATTCTAGTGATGTTCACCCACCTCTCCTGGAGACACACAAAAGCACAAAGCAAAGCTCAGTTGCAACTCATTTAATTCTGCATCATAGGACCATAGAGTTCTTTGGGTTGGAAGGAACATTTAAAGGTCCTCTAGATAACTACCCTGTCATGAGCAGGGACACCTTGGAGTAGACCAGGTTTCTCAGAGCCCTGCCCAATCTGAATAAATGTAAACACCTTAAGAAGTGCTGAGCTGACAAATTACGCATTTTTACTCCCTTTTATTGGATGCCATCAGCTCATTTTCAGTGGACAGACAGGTCACCTGCAGCCTGGAAATCCCAGAGCTGACCACAGCAGCTTCACAAACACATCTGTTGGAATTTTTTGCACTAAAATTTCTTGTCTTTTCAGGCGCTGTGGGATTGATGAAGAGTAGTTCTGTAGTGTCCACCATTTCTCTGGAGGCTTAACAGTCCCAGAATAAAATATGAATATAGGTTTATTCCATGGTAGAATTTGTCTTGCACCTAAAGAAAAAAGAATTTCTCTAAAATTTGTTGTTACACTGAAGCCAGCTTTGTCCTTGCAAAAGTAACTGACAACATTAAAAGTGCCCAGATTCATTCTAAAGTGAAGAGTTTTTAGGTTTTTAATTCTGCAGAAATCTTGATGACACAGCAATGCCAGTGTGCAAAGTTCTGCAGCACCAAGTTAATGTTCTACTGAATTCCTTTGCTTCAGGACTAGTTCTTGAATGTCTACAAAATGTATACAAATGTTTTAACTAAATCTACAGAGGCTAATCCTCATTTCACATCCTTGCAGTTAAATTTGGAGCAGCAGCTGTGAAGGCACTGTAATGGCAGCATTTGAGACCTGGTGACCTCTGTGAGATCCCTCTGGCTATTTATCCTTTAAAGCACAATATCAGCTTTCACAAAGTATACCTATTTTTCATTTTTAGTATTATTTAGTATATATATTTTTATTGGCCATAGAAGCTGTGGATGGCCTATCCCTAGAATTGTTCAAGGACGAGACTGACCAGCCTGGTTTAGTGGAAGGTGCCCATGGCAGGGGTTAGAACAAGATGATCTTTAAGGTCCTTTCCAACCCAAACTATTCCACGATTCCCTGATTTTTCCGTGCATTGTAACAGCCACAAGCACCACTAGATGTCACAATTGCTTCATTGTTTGCTCACTCCTTAACAGCCTTGGCTGAAGAACAACTTTTGCAGGTTTAACTGAGGAGCAAAATACAAAGGCAACTGAGCAAAACCAAGGTTTTTGTCCTCAGGAAGTGCAGGTTGCTTTAGGACACACCTTTCATGAAAAAAGAAAAAAAAGTCGTATGTTTCTCAAATCCTCTCGGTTTGGGCACAAAAAGGCTCTGCAGTCTGTTCAATATGAAGGAAATTAATGTGCAGACCCCGACCCCTTGAAACTACAGCAAAAAACTGGTGGGAAGAAGTTTGATGTGCGATACAAACTGTGCTGGAGGCAGGAAAGCAAAGTGACCACAGGATATTATTTTTGCTTTTATTCTGATAATTTCAGTGCTGAAAGTGACTTTCCTACACTTTGCCTAGTTATAGCATATGGCATTTGTGTTGTCACTGTGGTTGTTGATGCTTGATGGTCCTGGAACAAAAAAGCACCCACCCACCTCCTCCTACTGAAATAGTGAAGAAATAGCAATAACATCAACTGAACTTAATTAGGCCAAACTCGAGGTGTTTTCTGTTGCAGGAGCTAATTTTAGATGCCAAACTGCCACAGAGGCTGGCTATATCTCTGTCCTATTTTAGCAGCTCGTGGCAGAGAGGCAAATGATTGGAAGGTGAAGGAGCGAGCACAGTTGCTTCAGCCCATGTGAAGGTCAGGGAAGAATATTCTTCCTCTGTTCCCAAGGCAATCTGATTTCTGTCTCTGCTGGTGTCATCCATAGGAACCTGTTCATCCTCAGGACTTGGCACTGAGGTTGTCACAAAAGAAAAATACACTGTTTTCAGAGGGAGGTTCAAAGTAATTATCTCCCACAGGCTTTTAGAGAGTTTTTCTCCCTCCCCTAAACACACTGTAGTCAGTGCACCAGCCTGTGCCATCCTTATGTGCATGAAAATAATAGCAAAGCTGAAGATAATTAATTCATTTATTCAGTCTCTCATGACCAGTAATTGCTCCTGTGGATTCCTTTTTCACTTCAGTGACAACAATTATTGCAAACAAAACCAAAACTGAATTCCTGTAAAATTGCTGTTAAAGCATTCCCTGAAGGTGAAAAAAAAAAACCCATCCACCAAATTTAAAAAAAAAAAAAATAAAATAAAATAAAAATAAAAAAAAATTAAAAGGTACAAAGAAAAAGAAAGAAGAAGTGATTGTCAGAACAACACCACCTAACAACACCTTACAAGAAACAGCGAACGAACGTCTTGGTGGGGGTGTCCTCACTGTGCTGAATTGTGAAACACCTTCTTTGTGAGGGGAAGAAAAAGGGCAGACATTGATCTCTGCTCTGTGCCCGGGGACAGGACCCAAGGAATGGCCTGAAGCTGTGTCAGGGGAGGTTTAGGTTGGATATCAGGAAAAAAGATTCTTCCCCCAGAGGGTGGCTGGGCACTGAACAGGCTCCCCAGGGCAGTGGTCACAGCACCAGCCTGGCAGAGCTCAGGGAGTGTTTGGACAATGCTCTGGGGCACAGGGTGTGACTCTGGGGGATGGTGCTGTGCAGGGCCAGGAGCTGACTGGATGATCCTTGTGGGCCCCATCCAACTCAGGTTATTGTGTGATTCTGTGAAGAACCTGGTTTAACTTCATCCCTAAAATGGACATGAAGTGTGAAAGTCCAGGAACTCCAGCTAAGTTAGTTCATATCCCAAGTGTCCTCTAAAAGCAGAGTGCATTTAATGGGAAAACAGATTTAAAATCCCACAGAAAATAAATGGCACTTTTATACCTTGAGTGACCTTTGAATCAGACCTGCAGTGGGTTCCAGAGGAAACCCCCTGGAGGTGCTCCCATGTCTCTGGGAGATGTCCCATCACAAGGCATTGGAAGCACAGGCAGGAGCTTGCTTTTCCTGAGCAAGAGGCATTTTTGGCTCAGTGAGGTTTCTGCTTGTTTACACCACTTCAGAGGGTACCACAGAGGAGTGTCTGCTCTCACACTCCACTGAAACACCCAGGCACATTTACCCTCAAACAGGAATATTTGCACTGTTTAAACTCTCTGGGATTTATTGACAGGTTTAAAATGAGACAAGCCCAGGTCCTGTAAGAGACCACAGCGAAGCCAACTCATCATACACCTGTGTGTGACAAAATATGATTTTGATTGGATTTACTTGTGCAGGACAAGAAATATTTGAAAAGTGAGGTTTTAAATGGCTGATTCTGGCTGTGCTTCCTCCACGTTGGGGTAGACTGCAGAGGAGGAGGTGAACCACAAAGCAGGGGGTGGCCAGGGGTTAGGATCCACATCTCTCCACTGTAACAGGAACCCAGAGTAGCACAAAGGTGTCTGAACTGCCTCAGGCTTGGGCAGAGGGTTCCCAGCCTGTCTACATTCACCTAATTTGTATGATTTGCTCATCAAAAGATTATTTATTACAGTGGCTTTAGTCAAATTCCTCTTCCTCACTTTAAAGCAATACTTAGTCCATCTCACTTCAGATGCAGCCTAAAACCAACTGAGGCCAATGAGTCTGCTCAAGCTGACAGGCTTTGCTAAGTGAGCATCTCTGTTGGACTCAGTGGTGTTTTCTTTTGAGATAACACCAAATCACAGCTCACCCAAGCCTGATGCCAACTCCTTTCATGACTGGAGGGAAAAGAAACTTGGCCCATAATTTGCCTGGGAAGAAAAGAGAGAAATGTTTCCCTCTCCTCTGCTATCCTCAATATGTACCTCAGCTTTTTCTAAATCAATCTAACAAATCCTAGATGAAAACATTAATCACAGCTATAGATACATCCCCTCCTCTGCCCCATGTCAGCCTGGGAAGCACCCTGTGACACCCAGGGAGGCTTCCTCCCTCTGGTGAACTTCCCAAGCTGTGCCAATTGGACCAGCCCATCAAGGATTGATGGTGTATCAGATTCCCCAGGTGATCATCCTCAGGACACCAAAGGTTGCCTGTGTGTTTTGCCTCGACTGCTTGGAGTGACCTCCCCAAGCATTGCATATGTTTGTCTGGAGAGGCCTTGCCTGTTTCCAGAAAAACAGGATGGTTTCAAACCATCTGTCTATCAGCAGGGGTGACAACTCCTCTTGCCAGGTGAAAACTGAGAGCCCTCATCTCTTTTGTCTTCTTGGAAATGTATTGCAAAACAAACAGCCCCATGGCTGGTCAGGTTTGGTCACAACCCAGAAATTCTCTTTAGCAACCTGGCTGTTGGCACCTGAGTATGTTAAATAAGACCTTTGTGGGTGATGAAGGCAATGACAGGGCTGATACTGGATGTAGGGGGTGACTGGCTGCCTGGCAAGCAGCCCCATCCCCAGCACAGCCACCTTCACCGTCCCTCTGATGGGGAGGTAAATAACACAATTTGGAGTGTGTTGGCTCCTTTCACTCTCCAAAAATCACCTGTCGTGTTTCTGCAGTGACCTGGCTGGTTCCCAGAAAGCATCTCCTGCTCCCACACAGGTTCTGTGGAATTTTTCAGCACATCAATCTCCACATCCTCCCCCTGATCACACCTCTGCATAGAACAAGCCCAGGGAATGTGTCCCATCAGGGATCTTTCTGTGAAACACCTTGATTTTTAAAACTGCATTTCACTCAGACTTTCAAAACATCTTTCCTCTCCATCTGTGAATCCATCTGCAGCTGACAGTGATTTCTGGTTCATCAGCTCCACCTGCCTCACTGGAGATGTTCCTGCCTGGTGTGGAGGTGAGGAACACTCACCGTGGGTTGTCTCCTTCTGATCAGTGGAAGCTTTCACCAGATCACGTTTTCCTAGCAAGTAGAACAACAACTTGGGCCAACATGAGATACTCTGTATACTTGAGTAGATCTGAAAAACTCTCTCTGCATCCTCCATTGAATACTCTGAATTCAGGAAAATCTTGGAGCAATCCTTTCCACTTCTACACATCCCTGCTAGAACTGCATTTTCTGGTGTAAGCACTGCAACACTTTCCTGACGTGTTTTTATAGTTCTCTGGTGTTGAGAGACTTGTAGGTAGGAGGGGATGTGGGTTGCCTTTATCTGCGGTGGGCACTCCCAGGAGGTGAGTGGTCCTGCCTAAAATTGATGGGGTGAATCCACTTGGCTCTTTCCATAGGGCTCCAGGTTTGTCCAAGCTCATGTAGCTTTTTTTGAGTGGGAAGTTATGTGAGATAAATCCTATTACTGATGAGGGAAAACTAGGAGTAAGTTGTTCCTGGTCCTGCTCTACCTATCTGTTTGATCAGCAAAATGGGTGCTGAGACAGATCAATAGACAAATAAACGAATTATAGCAGACAATATTTGTCCATGCTTGGCCAGCCATCTGGCTAAATAGCAATACTGATCCTGTAAATAATGATATCCCTGAAATACCTCACTTACTCCTCAAGCAATAAATACAGGCCTTAGGGCATGAATTTCTCCACTGAATTTTTCTTGAGGAAGGCAGCTATCCACCACAGAGTAATGGCAACATGTGGATCCTCTCTCTCACATTGGTTTTATCTAATCTATTTCTCTTAAATTAGTCAAATGAAGACTAGAAAGGCATCAGGCTTTCTTTTTTTTTTTTTTCTGTCTCACTTACTGAATATTCAGTTTGGAACTCTGAGTATTATTTAATCAAGAGATTATTTAATACACTGACCAAACAAAGCTTATTTTCTCCTTTATGACCAAAATGTTCCCAAACTGGATGAATGAAATAAGCTTCAAGAGCTCACATTAGGGACTTAGTGCCTGCACCACTTTTAGGCAGCTGAGTATAGGAGCTGAGTTCAAACACAGAACACCTGTATAAATGAACCCCTAGGGGAGATGCCCCCATCAATGCTTCAGAGAAATAAAGGCCCAAGGGCAGGTCAGTCCTGATCCAGAGGGATCCAGAAGTCCAGAGCAAGTGTCCCAGGGGGGCTGTGTGGGAGGGCTGTGATTGCGCCAGCCAGGGGCTCAGAGGGCAGGGCAGGGGCTGTCCTTGCTGGGCACAGGTGGTTCCAGGGGTGCTGGGGTGTCCCTTTGTGACAGAGGCATGCTCCAGGGCTCTTTGTGACACAGGGGCTGTGCTGTGCCCAGAGGCCACTGTGACCTCTGGGAGGTTTTTGGGGCACAGAGCCCTGGGATGCCACTGCCCAAGGGCACTTTTCTCAGGAGGCAGCAGCTGCTGCCTGAGAACCTCTGCAGGAACGCATGACAGAGACACCTAGGGGGGAGAAGATGAATCCCAAATCATTGCCCACTCTGGGGCTGCTGAGCCTGAAGAGGCAAAGGATGAGCAACGGGGCAGGAAAGAGAGGCTGGTGATGGGACAAAGCTGGGCTTGAGGTGGGCCAAGACAGCCCCCTCCACCCCATGCCTCCTCTGTCCCACAGATGGACTTGAAGCAGCCACAGGTGGACCACAGGCAGGCACAGAACAAGAAGCACTCCCCAAATGCTCCTCCTGAGGCACAAGAGGCAGCAAAGGCAGCAGCCTCAGGTGAGCAGGTGCCCTCAGGGGCACAGAACCATGTCCCACCCCTGCTGAGCCCCTGCTCTCTCCGAGGCCCCTCATCTGCCCAGGGGGCAGCCCAGACCCTCAGCAGGCAGTGGTCAATGCTGGCAGCACCAGAGCCAGGGGAGGAGGCTTGGGCCAACAAGGAGGAAAAGAGGGAAGTCTGCCATCCCCTTGAGCCATGCTGAGGGGAAAGCCACGTGGAACAAGAGCTTTCTCAATGGGAAGTCAACAGAATCCAGAAGCTGTCCCAAGGGGAAAACAACAGCAACAAAACATCACTGCATGAAAACTGGAGACGAATCGCAATCCAGACTGTCTGGGTCAACCCCAAGTACTCGGAGCTCTTCCAGCACCCCGTCCAGGAGGAGGCAAAGGCAGCAACTCCTTCTGCCTCAGACGAGCAGGTTCCAGCAGCAGGGGCACAGTGCCCTTCCCCAGACAGCCCCTGCTGCTCTCCCTGTTCCTCACGGACTCAGCTGGCAGCCCAGAGCCTCAGCGACCTGCAGGGTGTCCACAGGCAGCCCTCCAGCCCCAGGCGGGCTCTGCGGGCTCTGTGCATCCTGCTCTGGTGCTCCTGCATGGACGATTAGTGCCTGCTGCCAGGCTGTAATTCAAATCAGTTCACTTGGGACAGTTCAGTTGTCAATAAATATTTTTATATTTCCAAAGAGCTCTGGAGAATTGCCACTGTCCCTCGTTACTGCACAGAGACTCAAAGCAACCAACACCTTTCCTGCAGGAGGACACACCAGTAAAAGATGGTGATTTGCCAGCAGGGTTCAGTGAGCCACCTTGGGACCCAGATGGGTTCCAGCAGCACCAGAGATTGGAAAAATCAGTGGTTTCATGGTCATTGTGGCCAAGACAGCCACCAGTCACCACCTCACCCACAAGAGCCTCTCTGGGAACAAGTAGCAAAGCACAGAGGACACCTCTCCACATTAGCTCCCCAAGGCCCTCTGCCAGGAAGTTGTCATCCAGGTGTCTTGGGAATCTCCTGGACCTGTCTTTTCCCAGTTGACATCTGGCCAGTGGAATTTCCCCACAAGGACATGGGTGGTTGCATTGGCTGTGTCCTGAGAGTCCTTAAAAAATAACTCCAATATGCCATGGCCTGGCTGGGTCCCACGATGCCAGTGAACAACATCTCCTGACTGGTGTCCAGAATTCTGTCAATTCCAATGAGAAATATCCTCTGTCTGGTATCAATTCTGGGCACTTGAGGTGAAGAAATGTCACATTGAGATAAAGGAGCTTGGATTAAATATTCCCTGCTGACCTGGCATATAGGAGATGTAATCAATTTTACTTTCACTTCACTGTCTCTAGGAAACTGAAAGTGATTTTTAAGTCTCAGGTATTAGATTTAATCCAGGGGAAAAAAAAGTCCCAGCTAAGTAACTAGATGGGTTTTCCTCTTCACAACTCAACACAGGCCAAGCTCAGCTGTGGAGAGGGAACATGGAATTGTGCCTGCCTGGGAGCTTACAAACATGTCCATCTGATTTTCAGAAAAAAAAAATCTACCTTTTTTATCTTTTATACATGACCCAAAACTGATTTAGTTGAAACACAGGAAAGGCAAGAAATTACCCAGGCAGGATGGATTAAATGATACTGAACCTCTGAGTAATGTTTCGATGTGATTGTGAGTGTCACATGTGGCAAAACCCCCAGCTGTACAACCCAGTGAGCAGAAAGGATTTTTCTAATGATTCTACAGCTGAGGATGTTCAATCTGCTAAAAAATTCCTGCTGATTTGCTTTAAAAGTGATAAAAAGCTCTTGGCCAGCCTTGCTGGTGCTGGGGTAATGGTGTTGGTGAGGCAGAGCATCCCAGGAACTGGAAATGAAGCCCACTGGGCATTTGTGGGCATCAGAGATATGAATTACCGCAAAGCAACCCATTGAGCAGCTTCGAAGAATCAGAGGAGGGAGCAATAATGGCCTTGGGCTGCTGAGGAGCCTCTGGAAGGAGGCTGGAAAAGGCTGTTGATAGCCAGGGCTATCACGGCAGCAAATCCACAGGAAAAACACAGAGCGTGAGCAAAAACACTCAATGCAGCCCCCAAAGCCCCAGCCAGGGTCAGCACATGCTGCTTGAGCTCTCAAATAAGGATAAAAGAAATGTGAGATAGATATGAGATATGTGCTCATATGCAGTGGATCATATACCCTGAAAACCCTCTCAACAGAAGGTGTGATTATCTGCTTGCTCTTCAATAAGACAAGATTTTGGTACATTACTTATGAGCTGTTGGATTTGACTCTTCACTGATCTGGTCCAGCCCTAAGTTACACATAAAAGTAAAGGAAAGGATTATAGTCCCCTCTCCAAAAAATAATACTCACTTAAGGGTTAGAGGAAGGCAGGACTCTCTCTTTTTCCCAGCAATAAATTAAGATAGTAAGAACAGCATCCCAGTTCACCGTCTAGATTTACAGATGGGTTTTTCAGATTCATTTGTCATTGCCAAATACATTACATTGGGATTAAACTGTACAGGGTATTAAATACTGATTACAAGACGACAGCATGCTGTGGCAGGCAAATAAAACTTGCAAGTTACTGAAATCAAGGCTTTGAAAATGTTTTAAGGGAATTAATGTTTAATTAGAGATTTTGATCTATAAGGCATTCTAGTAATAGCTTCACTAGGAGATTACACAAACCTGTGAGACACTTATAGGCAGAAAGAGTACTTGATGTACTATTTTCTTTAATTAATCCTGCACTGGAAGACAACCATGAGGGAATTTAGAGTTTGGTGCACAATAAAAAAAGACCATTCCAGTTAGTAGGCACTACAGCTTCTTTGTGGTTTTGTTTGTTTGTTTCTTTGTTTGTTGGGGTTTTTGTTTGTTTGTTTTTGGGGTTTGTTTTGTTTTGTTTTGGGGTTTTTTTGCATTATCAAATTCATGTATTTTTAACAATACAGCATGAGTGAACTTTGAATTTAGTGTGATTAAGAATATTTCTAATTCAACATCCCCAAGTGAACTTGGATATTGAAGTGTTGGGAGGCTTACAGATCTGAGGTATTACTTGGCTTAATTTGTTCTTCTGCTTTTTCATGTAACTTTTTTTCTTCTGCTGAATTTCATCTTTCTGTTATTGACTTCCAGAAACAACATAAATCATCAAAAGCATTTTGCTTTCCAACATGACTGATGGTTTTATCTTTCACTCAGACATTCTTGTACAAAGTCTTCTGTTTTCACTAAAAAAGTAGTTTATGTAATTTCCTGTCGGCAAAGCAAGTGACTGATCCTTTACTGTTTTGCTCACTACATTTAATGTTGATGGTCTGACATGATTGTCAGAAGGCTAGAAGTGTTGTGACAATTAAGTGTAAAAGGTGTTTGTGTTGGTACGTGTAAAAATACAAACAGAAAAGTCTCACGCTCTGAAAAAAAACCTCCTGGTCCCAGCTACCAAGGTTATGGAGTTACAGGGATGATAAAACTCCCATTAGAGTTACTGGAAGGGGAAATGAATAAACTTCACAAGTTTTCAGTACAAAAACCAGCAGTTTTAGGTCTTCAAGTTCATCTTTAATCTGAAATGCATCACCTTTCTGCTGATGCACTGAATGAAATAAAACTGCAAAGACACTTTTGAGGATTCAAAAGGCTTGATGAATTTGAAAAATCACTTTGAAAATGAAGACATCTTTCCTTTTCCTCCTCTTTTCTTGGTGCAGCTGGACCACAGACAGTGGCATTACACAATTTTTTGTTAAATCCACACAATTAAAAAATGGATCTGGCTTTATGTTTGAAAGATATTAATACATATTACTGCTTACTAATATTCCTCACAGCTAGTTTTTTCTCACTGGTTATGCTATGCTGATTTTCTCCTCATCACTTTAGCTGTAATTTTTTTGTTTAATACCCAGAGCACACATCCTCTATGCTGCTTGCTTAATTATTTTCACCTCTTTTTATGCCACATTTCTCAGATCAGTAATTATGTCAGATCATAAATCCCATCCTACACTGACTGTAATACCTTGACAGATAGTAATACTTTCTATAGAACATGGAACAAGGTGAGTTGGTTTAACAAAAACACATAATTTCTTTCTAGTTAGTTTAATTAATTCATCTTAATTATTTAACCTACCTATTAACCACTGGTTAATTAAATTGAATCTGATGCACTCTCTTACTATATTTATATTGCACTTTTTTTTTCCTGAATGGGATTAGTGTTTCATTACCTCTGTTGCTCATTAATTTTAGTGCTGTTGTTGCTCTTTCTTGAAACGTTTGTTTCCTCCAGGGCCAAGTTAATCCATAATTCAGTGCTAATGGTAAATCTCCGTGCATTATCCACCACACGCAACCCAAAAGGCAATGGGGGGGGCTGGATCACATCAGGTAACAGAAGCCACTGCATGAATGCACCCTAAATAGCCACAACCAGCCTGCCTTGGGGGTAAAAGGACACCTCCTTCCACCTGCTTTTGATAGCATTTTTTTCCCAATGCCATCTTCTAAAAACATATCCCTGCTTTTCTTCCCAGGGTGTAAGGGAGCAGGGTGGGACAGAAGCAGCAGCCCATTTCTAAAGGCTATTGAGGGCTCTTTTGAAGAGCACCTTGACAAATCAAAACCCAGAGCAAATGCCACAGTGAAACCAGCCAAGGTGGTAAAATCAAATTCAACAAACTCAGGCTCAGGAGCTCTCAGGAGCAGCTACACTGCTTCTACCCAAGGAAGTGACAGGGAGCTACAGTGCCTGCCCTCAGCTGGAGATCTACCACAGCATGCTCGTCTATCAACTGTTACCTCTCCATAAACATTTGTAATAATGGTGATAGCCTAGAAAAGCAAGGACCAGGGATTAGAAATACCTCTGCTGCCAGTACACTTCACTTTCTTCAAACGTGCTTGTGGCAAGGCAGCTGAGCATCAGTGTAAGTGGGCTGTGTTGGTGACAGGGCAGAGGCAGGGCAAAAACACCCCAAGAGGGGATGGACTCCCTGCACCACACCTGAATGTGCTGGCAGATGAGGATGAGGGTGGTCAGGACAGGTGAGGGAGCCTGGCAGAGCCCAAGGAAAAGGACATGACCATTGCCAAGAGCCCCTTAAGTCAAACCCCATCTACTGCCTCTGCAAATGTGAGCTGGGAGAGCTTGCACAAGGTTTCAGATGCTAAATTTTCTCCAGGCGTTTTAATTCCACACAGACATTTTAATTCCAGCTGTGTGATACAGTGTACACCATGCCCATAACCCACAGCCTGAGACCCACTCAAAGTCCCACCCAGCAGGGGAATCTGCTGCAAAAGCCCCCACGGGATCTATCCCAGCACCCAGAGCAGCTCAGGAATCAGACATGCCCATCTTCAGGCTAAGGAGCCCCTGCTAAGCACAAAGCTGAATGAGATCACAGCTGGTCCAGGGCCAGAAAGTAATGGTGCAGTAATGGGTTTATTGGCTTTTTGAGAAGGAGCTGTTTGATTTCAGACAGAGGAGAGTCAACAGCAGCGTTCGCTCCCGCTAATCTCATTTCCAGCAGCACGCTGAGTGAGAAGGCACTTGGGCACAAAGCTGTGCTCGATTGCTCTCTGTTTATCCAGGATTACATTAGCAGCCCAAGAGCATCTGAAAACAGCTCCTAGCCAGAGCTGGGGCTTTGCAAACGGCTCCTGCAGCACCAGACTTGTGGGGAAAGAAATCCCGGTGTTTCCAGCAAGCCGCTGGCAGTTTGCTCAGTACAAGAGCTGGATTTAGATGCACAGATGTGCAAAGATTTAGATTTTAGTTGTGCAAATTGAAGACAGTGTCTGTTGAGGAAAGCACTGCAGATAACAAGTGTTGACCAGATAATTTGGTTCATTTAAAATAATTCATTTACCTTAACCAAAAAGAAATCAAATACAGAAGGGTTTGGCCAGGGGGGAAGTTAGCAGAAGTGGGTCTGACCATGATCTACCCCATTATCCACAAAATAAGTTACTTTGAGAACAAAATTACCACCAAGTCTGGTATAACAGCTCTTTATTTCAGTGTCTAAAACACAAAGAGAGGGCTTGCATTTCAACATCAGAACCATGCAAAGCACCTATACACCAAAAAATGAGATATTGAACGAGTGTCTCTCTCCTGCTACACGTGGAAAATTTAGGCAGGAAGACTCCATTTTCCTGTGCGTTCTGCTCTATCCTTCCACAAATCAACCAGCTGTGAGGGGTGATAATTAACCTTCATTCCAAACCAAATCATTTGCCACTGAACACTATTGCATACTGCCCCTAAGCTGCTAAAATATGCTCCTGTAAACTTCATCAAGCACCCAGTTCTGCTCTTGGTCTACAAGGACGAAGTCCCAAACAGCTACAGGACAGACTTTAATCAGAGGTACTGAATTAAATGAGAGCAGAGTTTGGCTCAAAGGATGAATGTCTCCTCCATACAGAAGCCCAGAAAAGGCTCTTATTAGTGTCCCAGAGAGGGGGACATAGAGACCACCCTAGGCTCAGAGAATTGTCATGGTGCACAGAGGACAACCAGACATCCTGAACTATTAAAAAACAGTGGTATAGAAAAATAAAAGGCATAAAATACTGAACCAAAAAGGTTCCAAATAAGGCATCAGCAGGTCCGAACTGGATGTGCTCCTGTTACATACGTCACCCTCCCAGCCAGGATAGTTAGGAATGATGCATTAGGATTGTATTTCTGACTTCCATCCTTAAGCATTATGAGCAACCAGAAGGATTCAAGTTCTCTTTGAAAAAAAGAAAAAAAAAACCCTCCAAACACAAAACCAGGGAGTAATGTTTTGGTAAGTATTTCTTAGAAAAGAAAATAAAAACGTTAAAGCAATTCCTTGAAACGACTCATTAAAAAAAGACGACATTCCTGTAAAGTAAAAATATATATATATAAATAGAATCTATTTTTTGTTTGTTTTGTTTGTTCACTTGGTTTGTTTTGTTTTTTTTTTTAAAAAAAGACATTCAGTAATCTCATCAGAAGGTTCTGATGGGCTTTCCCGCGGGTCTCCTGCGACAGCCGCTGCTCCTTAAGGCAAAACGTCGGGGTTGGCACGGCGGGGACAGCTGAGTCCCTGTGGCAGGGCCCTGTCAGCAGGGCTGCTTCTCCCGCACGCTGACCGAGCCGTCCTCCATCCCAAAATACACCACCTGGGCCATGTCAATGAACAGCCCCGTCTCCACCACACCTGCAGAATGAGAGGTCACTGGTTACTGCCAGAGCCACCCCTGTGCTCCTGCCCTCTGCTCTGCCTGGGGTTGTGTTCGTTAAAAAGCGCCACAGCGTCCATCAGGAGTTTGAAGAAGGGTCCAACCTGTGCTGGCCACACAGGGAGCTGCTGGGAAGTCTTTTCAATGCAGCCACTCCCAGCAAAAACTCTCCAGAGACTGAGAAACAACTCCCAAAGGTCCCCCGACATTCACGCTGCCCCAGCCACCACTGCTGCACCAACACAATCACAAGAAAAGCATTTTCTGCCATCTGATGACCCATGGGAGCAGGAATAAGCTACACACACCCACAGGACTGGGGATCATCTGAAAGACTATCCTGTAAGGGATCACCTGGCTAACACTTGTTCAAATGTTAAGACTCGGCAGCTCCAGTGCTACCTCTGCAATTTGTAGCCCATTAGTAAATGTGCTTTTGATTGCATTTAATTATAGGGTACTCCGAACTTCACAGTGATCACTGAGACACAGCCAGAGGCCACAAAGGTGGATAGAAATGGAGGACAAGGGCTACCAAAAGCACAGGGTGGCCAAAACCCTTCTCCCAGCACTGCATTTAGGCTTTAACAGCCTCACATTTAGGCTCATCCACTTCTGGGTAGGGAAGAAGCTCTTCTTCCCTTAGCAGGTGCATTTCTGAGCAGAAAACAGTGCTGAGGCCCCACCCACAGGGTGGAACAGGTCCCATTATTTACCATTCCTTTCTCAACCAAAAAGAAATGCAGAGAAGAAGCTCCTGCTGTGCAGGGTAACCAGGCACTGTCTGCCTCTTGCACAGACAGAGCTCTGATGATACAGAGATTTGTACAGCCATGGGCAGCAACTGGATTAGGATGTGGAGCACTGCACGAGGGGTGGTCGCCAGAGATCCCTTCCAACCCCAACAGTTCTGTGATTCTGTGATAAGAACTAATGAGGGAAGCAAAACCACTGACCAGAAACAACTAGAAGTTACTGGCCACTCTTCACCCAGCCTACACCCAGAGCCTCTGCCTGGTCTGGTGTTTCAGCTATGGAGCCAGAACAATATATGGCTGCTTTGTGGGGATGTTGGCGTTTGTGCAGCAAGATCCCAACATGTTCCTGCATGATCTGGCAATATCAGTGAAGGCAGTACTTCAGGGACAGGCTTTGCCAAGATAACCAGAAAGACATCCAGATGCTGCTTCCCTGGGGACTCAGAGCCTTCCCTGAGTGCCAGTGCCCCTGGGCAGCAGGTCTCATGCAAGGCAGGAGTCATTGCCAAGAGGCTGTTTTGTTTGCAAACAGAGCACTCAGCCACTGCTGCTCAAGCCCAGCAAGAGCTTGGGCATGCTTTATCCTCACAGCAAGGCCAGCAGGGAGGGCTTCCCAATGGGAATAGGCTGCAGAGTTGTAAGCAGCTCCTGGAAAATACTACAGCACAGCACAAACCCTCCCTCCAGAGTGCACAGGTGTTTCCACTAGAAGTCCCTCTCTAAATGGGCACAAGGAGAGTAAGGAAGAGGACGGGACTGTTGTGCCTAATGGAAAAGTGTCAACATCAACCAGCATCACTCCAGGTTTTCACCACCATATGGAAAAAAGCCACAATTGTACCAATTGAGCTGACTGCTCTCTTGAGTAGAAAAAATGCAGGGTGCATGAGGGCAGCAAATACACACACACATTTCCTCATATCCAGGAGAGAGCTGCCACAGTCCAGGTTACTTATCACACGCCAAGCCTCAGCCACCTTTGTGGTTTTGAAGAAATCAGACATTACCTGGTATCATTTTTATAGCGGTGTTCACTTCATGCCAATTGTGAACCTTGTCAAACTTCCAGTCCAGGATGAAGTTTCCGTTGTCTGTCACCACAGGACCCTGGAAGCAAACCCAGTTGTCATGGCATGAGTTCCGTGTCTCCTGATCCCAGCCAGGGATTGTCACAGCCCTCACTGGAACCAGCTGTCCCCACTGCAGGGGTTTAGTCATAATTCAAGTAAATTGGGGCCATCCCCACAACAAACATGTCAGTGAAACCATCACCCCCCCCTCGAGACCCTCACTGGCAGCTCAGACTGCCCAGCAGCCCCCCCACACCCCCAGAGCAGCAGGTCAGACCCAGGCTGGCAATCCCTCTGCTCCCTGCTCTGGGATGCTTCTTTAGGAGTCATAGCCAGAGAGGCTTTTTTCAGTGAGCAGCTTGAACACTTAAATACACAATTCAGTAACCAAAGTATAGTAAGGAGGAGTTACACATGATGTCACTTGTGGGAGTGAAAGCCCAGATTTCACCAGATGAAGGGCCAGACCTCTGGTCCTCTCTTTTGCCCACGTTGAGGTGGTTGCTCGGGGGAAGCAGGGCTGCCAGGGACACTCACTGCTTTGTTAACAGCCATCCGCAGCTCCACAACACCGCCAAACTTTTTGGTCAGGGCTTTGGTGACAGGGACATAAGCCATGGGGATGACCTCGATCGGAACTCCCTTCTTCCACTGCTCCCCAAGGCTGTCAGATTTTTTCCTGAGGGCACAGTTTGAGGTGGGATTAGTGTTGGACATTACACTGCTGACACCATTAACCCCAGGCCCTCTGCAAAGCCCCTGGGCACAAAGCTCAGGAGGAGACAGCGTCAGTCCATGTGTGCCCTAGTGCAGCAAGAGCCAGTTTAATGCACGATGCCCTATCCACTCACAAGCCCTGTTTTGACATGTTTTGGACAAGCAGAACAGGAGTTGTTTTTCCCACAGGCCCATGGCTGGAAAATTTATCCCATGCTGACAATCACTGAGCTCAGACAGCAGAACTGCCACTTCCCCACAAGCTCTGCTGACTCCCAAGCAGGCCTGCTGAGTTGAAAATTAAGAAAAAAGGATAAACTGAATTGCTGAAATACTGGGAGCCAGGCTCATTTCCACCCATTCCTGCTCTCCTGTAACCATTGGAATGACAACAATGGCCTAACACAGCACCATCTGAAACCTCCCATGGAGGAGAAAGATATTATGAACAGAAATATAATCACCTGTAATCAGCAATAACAATGAAGCACTTTGCAAATCCTGCAACTATTTTCTCCTGTGTCAAGCAGCCACTGCAAGAGGGAAAAAAATAAAAATAAAACCAGAAAACATCAGATGGCTCCTCACTGTGCCTAACGGCCTTGAAGTCCAGTCCCCTCCAGTATGTTCCTGCTGGTTTTGCTGCTGGCATTGCCCCACACCTAATCCTCCTTCTCCCCACCCCTCACTTTGTGCCCCTTGTCCCTGGCAGCCTTGGCCAGGAGCCATCTCCCACTGTGGGTGCACACACAGCCCTGCCCAGGATCCTCTCCAGCCCACCCCAGAGACACCCACAGCCACACAGGGACGCTCAGAGCCCCCACCACCAGCACTGGGACACACAAACAGAAGGACAGCAAGGCTCACCCGCCACCTTTGATAAGGTTGAGGTCAGAGTCCACCTCATCTGCTCCATCGATGGCAACATCAAGCTGTGGGAAGAGGAGAAAATGGATGTGGAAACCCCTTCTGTGCAGCATCCAGGCCCTGCTCCTGGTGCAGCTCCTGGGGTGGAGGGCTCCAAGTGGAAGTCACAAATGTCACCAGAGCTGGGATCACCTTGATGGCAGCCTGACCAGAGACCAGTGTCGGATGGGCCACCCAAGGATACCCTGAGACCACCCAAGCCCCTGTAACAACCCCAGGCATGTGAGAGGAAGAGAAACCCAAACCAACTGCTGGCTGCAAGGCACATCTCTTTAGCCTCTGGTGTTCAAGGACCAGCATGCAAGATTTTCCCAGGGAAAATCTTGGACAGTTCAGCAATATCCCTGTCTCAAGCCTCATCTTGGAAGAGATGCCAAGCACCTGGAGGCAACACAACTCAGCAGCCTTCTTGCCATCTAAAGGGACAAGAACTAAGACAGAACTTGGGGGAAAAATAAACTAAATCTGTTAAAATCATAGAATCATTAAGGTTAGAAAAGACCTCTAAGATCCTTGAGTCCAACCATTCAGCAAACCCTGCCAGGTCCCCATTAAACTATGTCGCTAAGCATCAAACCTACATGTTTTTTGAACACTTCCAGGGATGCTGATTCCACCACTGTCCTGGGCAGCCTGCTCCAGTGGTTTTTTTAACCAACCTTTCAGTGAAGAAATTTTTCCTAATATCCAATCTGAACCTCCTGTGGCACAACTTGAGGCCGTTTCCTGTTGTCCCAACTCGAGTTCTCACTCATGTTCTGCACTGTGGCTGCCCAAACTCAACCTCAGGGGAGGACTAAGGAGCCTGGATGCTTTCTGAAGGAGCAGGTGAGAGGAAGGCCAGGGGAGGTCTCACCTCCTGGTCCCACTTACCTCTGGATTTCGGTCCAAGTCACTCAGTGTTAAGCCATTCTGCAGGATCAGCTGACGGGCCTGTGCACCAAGAAGACAACAAAACACCATTTACCAGTGGCAGGAAAGAAAAACAGACTCTTGGTGTCATTCCCTGGCTGCAGCAAGGATGGAGTCTCCCTGGGAGAGCTCCACTGCTCCGCCCTAAGCTCTTGCAGAGGCTGCAGCAGGAACACACAGCAAGGAGGAAATTATGTTTCCAGACCAGAGCAGTTTAATCAAAAGAAAATCTTGCTGCTGATTTGAACTAAAATGCTCATGTGGTGCAACAGGACTCCTGGGTTTGGGACTCTCCATACTAAATAGCAGGAGGCCTCATCAGCTTGGTGGGAATACCTTGTATCTAAGCACTAAAGCAGATACAAAATTTTTAAATCCTATGTTGTTTCAGCTTGAACATCATTCTCCCTCACACCCATCCAGCCCTTCTCATCACCTTCACCTGAAAAATGGGACCAAGAAAATTAAATATTTACACCACAGTAATGGTGTAAATATCTAAAAATATTTTCTAACAGAGAAAATATTTTTCATATTGGAAATAAGCTAAAAAGTAAACAACAAACCCACAACTCGTGGGAAAAGTGTGGGAAGCTGCTGAAACAGCTGCTTGGTGGCTCTGATCTGCGTTTCCTGCAGTGGCCATGTGTTTCCCTCTAGTGGCAACACAACACAGGGCACCCAGAGCTGCCCGTGCCTCAGTCCCTCAGCTCAAACAGGGAATCACAGAATTGTTTAGCCAGCTTTACTAACATGAAGTCCAGCCTTTAACCCAGCAGAGCCCAGGCCACCGCTAAACCACGTCCCCAAGTCCCATATATACATGGCTTTTACATCCCTCCAGGGATGGTGACTCCATCACTGCCCTGGGCAGCCTGTTCAGGGCTTGACCACCTTCCCAGTGAAGAAATTTTCCCTAATACCCAATCAAAACCTCTCATGGGAAAACCTGGGGCCATTTCCTCTTGTCCTGTTATTTGTTACTTGGGAGAAGAGACCAACTCCAACGTGGCTGCCCCCTCCGGTCAGGGAGTTGTGCAGAGCCAGAAGGTTCCCCTCCTTTTCTCCAGGCTGAGCCCCCCAGCTCCTCAGCTGCTCCTCATCACACCTGTGCTCCAGACCCTTCCCCAGCTCCACTCCCTTCTCTGGACACACTCCAGCACCTCAGTGCCTTTGTCATGAGGCACAAAACTGAACACAGCATTCGAGGTGTGGCCTCACCAGTGCCCAGTACAAAGGGACAATCCCTGCCCTGGTCCTGCCCCCACACCACTGCTGACACAGGCCAGGTGCCCCTGGCCTCCTTGGTCACCTGGGCACACCATGGCTCATGTTCAGCCACTGTCACCAGCACCCCCAGGGCCTTTTCTGCTGGGCCACTTTCCACCCACTCTGCTCACAGCCTCGAGTTCTGCAGGGGGTTGTTGCCAAAGTGCAGACCCAGCACTTGCCCTTGTTGGACCTCAGACCACTGGCCTTGGTCTGTCCATCCAGCCTGTCCAGATTCCCTGCAGAGCCTTCCTGCCCTCCAACAGATCCACACTCCCACCCAGCTTGGTGTCCTCTGCAGAATCTCTAACTGGTTGAATTTTCTGTGTTACAAATCATCATTCGAGTGAGATTCCCTCTTTGCACAGACTCTGCTCGAGTCCAAACTTGCTACCACGCTGCAGCTAGACCAAGAAACCCCAGAGCAAAAGCCTGCATCAGCTGATTCCTCTGAATTCTGCCCACTAACACTAACAGAGTGCATCAGTCACAGGTACTGGCATCCCATAAACATCAGAATTAGCAGGTGGCATTCCTGGCAATGAGATATGCTTTGAAGGGTTTATCACGGCATTTCATAGCATGCAGTTTTAACACTCATGGGCTGTGGGGCCCTAAGAACTCACAAAATGAAAGGAATAAAAATCAGTGGGTCGGCATTCATCACATGGTGTCCACAAAAGGAGATTTCCAGGGATCTGGGGAATTGAAAGCATTGAAAAACACTGTGCTGCACATGCAGGCCAGACCCTGAACAGGCTTAAAGTCAGCAGTGTGGCAACGAGGTGGCTTGGCTCTCTCCAGGCTCTGCTTGCAAGGCGATGGGAGCAGTGGGAATCAAAAGCAGAGCTCCCATAACTGAGGGAGAAGTGGTGGTGACTGCACAGCACTCGACAGGAGCAGTCCCACTCCGTGCTCTCGGCACACGTCCCGGTGAAAAGAGACAACGCAGCAAACGCCGGGGGACAGATACTTACCCTGCTCTAGCTTTACTGATGGTGATGCATTAATGACCTGACAACAGGGAAGGGAGGAGTATAAAAGCCCACTGAAACCAACTCTTCCTTGCCAGTGACCTCAGGCAGCCATCTACACCTGTACACAGTGAAAATAAAATGCTGTTTTGCTGACCTGGGAGCTCCACTCAGAACTGGTTGAGGTCTAAGGGACTGCAAGAGATACAAGGCAGCCCCATGCTGGGAATTTTGGCTCCTGTAGGTGAACAGTCTCTCTCTTCCCTTTAACAGCAACTTTTCTGTCTTACTGGTAAGTAACTCAGAGGTGTTAAATGAACCATGCAACATTTCAAGGCAGGACAGACTCCAGCCCACACTCACTACAAGAGCTTCATCAATATTTTCTTTAAGAACTGATGACAGAACTCAGAGCACTTCTCCTAGATTCACAGGGGACATGACATTTCAGGGTGGGAATCATTTGAGACAGATCAAAGACAAACTATCACCACAGTCTACATAAGCAACAGAAGTACTGATATAGGTTAGATTTTTAATTGTTTGTTTGTTTTTTTTTTTACTTTCTGGCCTTTGCAGCACCTTGCATTATACTCCAGTTGTTTGCAACAGCTGGGAAGAGAGAGCCCTGTCACCCCCACACCAAACCAACTGCAGGGTAAGAAGATGTTAGATTTTCCTAAGATTTCAGGATAATTCAGGTTGGTCTCTATCCAACCTCCAGGTCAAAGCAGGGTCAGCTCCCAGGTTGCTCAGGGCTTTACCCACCCTGAAAACCTCACAGGACAGGCTCTGCCCCGCCTGCCACACTGCCTGACTGCCCTCACAGTGACATGGTTGTGACAGAAGTACAGTCCCCAGGCCCACACCAGGACCATGAGAAGGACACATGCCCAATTCCTAAGACTGGGGTATTGCCACTCAGCCTTGAAGACCCCTTGGGTGGTCACAACCATGTCACCTCTGCCTGCCCAAAAGGAGGTTCCCACCTCAGGGAACAGAGGCAAAGAGACCAAAGCCAGTTGCCAGAGGCCTGGGCGATGCTCAGAAGCTTCCCCAGCAGATCTGTATTCCACCACCAAGCCAGCTTCTCCCTCTCCCTCCAGCCCTCTCAACATCTAGCTTGGTATGAACCAATTCCTGCAAAGGCTGACAGCAAAGGAGAGGTTAAGCCAATTTCTCTTCTGCAATTTCTTATCAAATCCAGCTGATGCATTTGAAGTTCCTGCTGAAAACACAAGAGCTCGCTATTATTCTTCACAGCTGTCAGGGCTGATACAGACTCAAAGGAGACAAAGTGTCTCCAGTGAGCTTTGCACTACAAGTCTGGTTCACCACTAAGCAGCATTTTCCTGCAAGTGGGATCCAGAGGAACCCTGACACAACCAGCCATACCACACTGGCTACAAACTCACCTCCCAGCCTCGAGCTCAGGGCGGGGTAACACAGGACCATCACTTTCTTTGTGAGGTCTTTCTATAGGCTGCACCACAACTGCTTTCAGTGGGGCTTTTGGTTCATTCACACCACTGTGAACCAGAGAGAGGCAAGCTGGCCTCCCACAGCCCAGGCGAGATCCCCTGCAGGAGTGTTTGGACTGCCAGGAAGCAAAGGAGGAAAGCACTCACCTGAAAGGATGTAGGGATGCAGACAATTGTCAGGTTCTCCTCCTTAACTCGCTCAGCTGCAAGAAAAAAAGCAGAAGCCTTGGTCTGTTCATTGCACAAGGCAAAAACACAGCAACTTCCACTTTAAGAAACCTCAGTTCAGCACAGCCCCTCTGATTCACCGTAATTACTTGCTTGGCTTGCAAACAACTCAGTCACGCTCAAAACGCAAACAGGTGCCCCCTCCATAGGCTGAGGCTCAGTTTCAACAGCCAGAAATGTTTAAACACCCACTCTGGCCGAGCCCAAGCCACCATGAGCCATCAACCTTTATGTCTCCAGCAGCAGAGGAGCCCCATCATCAAATCCTCACCTGGGAAATATGCCCCATCCCTTCTCTCACTCCATTAGACAGGTTTTTGCTGCTCTCCATGTAAACACAGAGCTCCAGCAGCTGTCTGAAAGGTTTGCTGGCTTGTTGCCCTGGGGACATCACGTTAATTTATTATAGAACATTTAAATATATTGCAGGGAAAGAACTAATAAAGTACAGTATTCCATTAAATGTAAAGAAATATTTCCTCCCCCCAGGCTAACCTCAAATGACTAAAATCTATTACTAAGATATCATTATGGACAAAATGTTATTTTAGTAATTACAATACTCAGGCACAAGCCAACAGCCCAAGAGTCAGCAGGAGCTCATGCACCAGAGCAAGCACATGAGCTACAGGCTCCAAGGTAATGCTGCTGCTGGAAGGATTGCACATGCAATACATGAGGCTGGATGTTGTTACAAGCCACATCCCAGCTCCAAAGCAATCAGGAGACATGAAAAGCCAGAATTTGCAGCCTGGAACAGCCACTCCTCTTCAAATACAATAGCCATGTATTTAGAGACTGATTCTGTGCTCAAGGAGGGAGTGGTTGCAGTGCTGAGCCAAGCCCAGAAGGCTGAACAGCAGCTCCCAGACAATGAAGTGCATCACAGAGTGGGAAATGGGTGACAAGGGACAGCCCCAGCCCTGCTGTGACCCTGCACAGTGAAGGGCTGGGATGTGCTCAGAACTCAGCCTGTTCTGGGCTGCAGGACAACTCTGCCCAAGGGAGCTGGAGGTCACCAGGAGACTCCCCAGACAGGCAGTGCCACCCAGGTAGGACACACCGAACTGTGCTGCCCAGGGAAGTGGTGGAATCTTCATACCTGGAAGAGTGGATGTAACACTTGGGAGTATGGTTTGGTGGTGAACACAGTGGTGCTGCGCTGGATTTGAGGATCTTGGAGGTGTTTTCCAACCTTAATGATTCTGTGGATCTTCCTCTGTATTCAAGCAAGACCCCCAAGAACAACAGGGCTGATCCTGCACTCACAACCCACCATGGCCCCCACAGCTGCTCTGCTCTGCGTCCAAGTTCAGCACCCCCACAAGCAGATCTAGGGCTGAGAGTGCCCCGAAAAGAAACTTTAAACCTCTGCACTCTCTGTAATGAGCCGTGACAATAATTACCCTCACAATCACTTTGCAGAACTGCATTTGCATTTGAATATTTGGCTGAAATTTTCTGAATCACACCCTGAGCAAACCCCTGCACCTGGAGCAAGCAGGTAAACCTGGCTGCGGGGTACATAAATAAAATGCAGCAGGATTTCACATTCCTCATTTTCATTACACATCAGCAGGGCCCTCAATGTGAATCATGTGGATGTGGGGAGCAAAATGAGCCACAGGCAAATGGGTTAAAGGAAGCAGAGCAGCTGCATGGCCCCGAGCCACACAGCAAGTCAGCACTGGGCAGGGCTGGGCAAAGCTGGAACCAGACCAAGGAGTTCAGCTCCAGTTTGTGGTGGGTGCCAGTGGAGAGCTTTTCCTGGCTGTGTGGGGAGAACAGGTGGCAAATCATTACCTCCTCAGGACTCTCAGGCAATAAATTAGGAGTCCAACACCCAGTTTTAACCTTCAGCTTCAAGTAGGACACAGCAGCAGGTGTATAGACCAAAGGCATCAGCTCTAAGTAAGCATGCAGGTGACTTAGGGTGTTTTTCAAGTAGTTGGGGCAGATGGAAAAGGGGACTTTGTGCGGTGGGAGAGAGAGAAAGGGGAGTGTCCTACCTAATCGTTGCACGGCGTGTACTATCGTAGATCCGCTTCCGATCCCAAGGACTTGATTGTTCTGCAAATCAAAGAGAGACAGAGGAATGCTCTTACTGGAGGCTCCAGACTGTCCACTTTCCCCAGCAAATCTGGCATTATAAACACATGCAAGAGGAGCCCTGTCCAGGGCTGCACGTGGACACAGCATCTCAGCACTCCACCGGCAAGGGAGGGAACACGCTGTGCCAGCGAGGGCACGGCCATGGTCTGCAGCCAAGGGATTTTAATCAACTCTCCCTCTCATTAAAGGACATGTGCTTGCTAATTACCAGCACAGTCCGATCTCAGGGTGTTCAATGCACACTTACTGGTGGTTGCTGGCATTCCATGAAAGCTCTCCTGCCGGAAGGCTGTGAATTTCAGACAATACCACAGAGGAAGAAGGGGAAACAACCTCAAGATAAAATCTCCCAAGGAAGCCACACAGTAAAAGGCTGTGTTTGCTGCCAACCATATCGTTTGTAAACAGCACGGATGCACCAGCAGCCAAAGCAGAGAACAGCAGCTGTTCCTGTGAATAATGAAAAATGTTTTCCAAAACAGAGTGTAAAGCTGCCTACAGGAGAGTCCAGCAAAACTTGGATGGTGGGTGAGCCTGGCAGCATGTGCTGAAGAGGATGAAATTTTAACCACAGCGCCATCCTGGCCTTTCTCTATGTATTGCCTGATTTAAGAAGGATCACTGCCCTGTCATCCAGAACACAGATACACTCCTAAAAGGTGCTGCAGGCTGAGGGTAGATGGGTGCACTTGTGTTACTTCTGCAAGACATATTCTCTGCCATGTCACTCTCTGTTTATTATCAACTCAGTTTCCCATCCCCTGTAAGTGACCTGCAGCCTTCTGTACTTCCCATTTTCAGTGTACTTCGTTTTCTTTGGATGGGATCCAAAGCTTAAATTGACTTAAAGAGGCCCAGTATCACCACAGAGACTTCAGATGAGGAAGATATGAAGACAACCAGAGATGCAGGCACAGAGCTGTTGTGCATTATCTCTTGGACATTAGACAGATCTGGAGCTCCTTCCTCATGTGCAGCAAATCCAGATTTTGGAAGCTGTGGAAAAAGCCACACCTGCAGCACTTCAACCAGCTAAAATCTTGCTGTCACGCAAATTTACCTGGAAAGGTAGAGTTCAGGACAGGTCACACTCCCCTAGGATTAGTCATTTCTCTTGCTTCTGCGGGTTAAAAGCTTAAAGAAAACAGGAGTTCTGCAAAACCAGAGTCTAAGCTAACATCCCAGCCCTCACTAACCACCGTGACTTTGCAAAAGCTGGGCAGAGCAACAGGTCACTGCTGCACACCTGCAACGTGGCCAGCAGAAACCCAGCAGCTCCTGAGGTTCCCAATGTCACCCACCCAGCAGGTAGAGCCAAGCAAGGCCAGCCAAGGAAGGGGCAAGCAAAGCTGTGCAGAGGCTGGCAGGACACAGGCAGTACCAGTGCTCCCAAAAGACTTCTTTTGACCTGGGGACAGGCAGTTTCTTCTCTTTGCCGTCATTTCTGTAGGATAGGACAGCTTCTTGGAGCAGTTGGGTACCCTAAAGGGATGGGGAAAGCCTCAGCATCGGCGACTCCACTGTAATGAAGCAGGAAGAGCTCACAAGGGTCCCAGCCCATCCATTTATCAGTGATTAGAGGTGAAGCAGCACTTTAAATCGGTCTAAACTAGTGCTGTCACAGCCCCTGCCTTACTGTGACTCCCACCTCTCCCTCCTCAGCCAGACCAGAGGCAAAACCAACCACAAAGCATACACTTTTAAAAACAAGGGCAGGGCAAACACTGGTGAGAAGCAGAGCACTGAGGAGCAGCACCTCATGCAAAAAAATTACATTTCAAGTTGTTTACCAAAAGCCCGAACAAAACCAAGGCAGTGAGCCACAGCCCAGCTGAGGACCCACATATGGGTGAAGTGGGCAGCATTTCTCAGCCAAGCCAAGGGTCTAAAGACACTGTCCAGCATTAGAGAGGCCAACAAGGCAACACACATGGAGCAGTATCAGCAGCACACAGGCACTGGCCAGTCCAACCTAAGATTCCAAGGTCAGAGAACAATGAGCTCCAGCTAAAACCAGTAGATAAACACAGAGCAAATCCCCAAGTTTGCTCAGTCCTCTCTGGGGCAGCAGGACATAGGGCAGTACCTGTATTTTCATTTCTAACAGAGGCACTGGCAGGGCCCGCCCTCAGAGGTGTTGTATAAACACAAAGCCAGCTCTCCCCAAGCAGCTTACAGCTCTAAAGCCCCAAGCCCTGTGCCAGCCCTGCTCCCCCAGGCTGTCACAGCCCCACAGTTCGCGGGCTTTGAGGTTGGTCATCTCAGTGCCCACTGCAGAACTGGGGAACTCTGCCCCTGCAGCTGTCCGGGGGACAAGTGCTTTGGGTAAATATACTAATCTAGCTTTAATCAAAAAAAGAAAAAAGAAAAAAAAAAAAAAGAGAGAAACAAGTTTTCCTCTCCTAATCCCCCCTCCCACACCCAGGTTTACATCTGCCACACAAGGAGCTGCTGTCCTGGCAAGGCAGGGATGGGTGTGAGGGTGGATTCCAAGCGAGGAGCCTCATCCAGTCCCAGTCCCAAATCCTCGGTGCCACAGATTTATGGCACAGTTAAGCAAGAGAGATTCGCCCAGCAGAACCAAACCCTGGTGTCTCCCACACATCCCTGCTGTGCAAGGGGAAGCCTTAGCTTTGCTTTCAGAGATAAAGTTGCTCCCTCCTGAGAGCTCTAACAAGCAAACAGAAACGTATCTATTACAAACAGCATCTGCCCCCTGACAGTGCAAACTGACAGCTGAGACCATCCAGAGCCTGGGCAGTGACTCTGAGCTCCTTCTCCAGCATTTCCAGAAGCCAGCTTGCACAAGCATTGGGATGTTACCCCAGAGACTGCCTAATTTTCTTAACCAGCATCACAAGCTGGACACTGAACTTTAATCAGCTGGAACACAGCCAGAAACATTATCCTAAGTTTGACTGGCCATAAAACAGCACAAAGGCCAGCTATTTCACTATTTTCAAAAGTACTGGTTTTACCCCAAATCAAGGGAGCCCCCATTTATTATAACTCACAGCAACAGTGGTGCCTTGGCTCCACACCTTGTGAGACGAGTCCCTCCTCCCACCACCCCTCAATGCACAATTTTGGGCTTGCCTTGGGTAAGAAAGGGGATTTTTATGCAGCTGCCAGAGCCCCCAGGCTCCCCCATCTCACAGACTGATCACTTTTGATCGTGTTGGCCTGGCAGGGGCTGGGTCTCACGCAGCATGTGGCTGTGCTCTCTCAGGCAGGTACACACTGCCCAGAGGAAGGGAGCTGCAGAACCAGCCAAATTTTCATGGGACATAAGGGAAGCCATCAGCAACTGAACTTCAAAACATTAATCCAGAGAGGAGGAAGCAGGAAGGAAAAGGGATGGGGTTTTTTTTCTCCTAACTGCTAATATCGACTTTCTTAACGGCAACTCCTCACCCCGATTTCACCACTGCTATTGCGAAAGGGCTGGCTCCGATAAACCCTGCGTGACTGTAACCGTTCATCTTCCAAATCAGGCTGTGCCAAACTTCAGGCAGCTCCAGCCCTATCTGACATTCAAGGGGCTGATTCAAGCCCCTGGCTGCATTTCTCTCCCTGCAGAGCACAAGACAGAACCCCTTGGTCAGGGACTGTTGCTTCTTGCTTGGGTGCTCAGAAACGGGGTGCAGTAGTGTGCATGGTGGACTTGAAGAAAGGAGCAGTACATGGCATTAGCCTGAAATCCCTCCACAGCCCAGCTCGCAGGAGGGTGCACAGAGAAAGTTTAGAGGTGCAAGACATTACCCCAAATTCGGCGTGCACAATGCTGAGCTGGATCAGGCATGAAGCAGCTGCCAGGGAGGCACACACTGGGAAAAGAAAAGCAGTTTTCTCCCTTCGCCTCAGCTAAAGGGAGCGAAGTCCAAAGCGAAGGAGAAAGAGGCTCAGCAGGACCCATCCGTGCACCCCAGGGTCCGTCCCCCTTTGCACCCAGGACTGTTCATGCTCCGAGTGGGAGCATTCTCAGTGCCCCCCACTGCATCCATGAACCTCGGGGCTGCTCTATGCACTGCAGGGGTCCGTGCTACCTGAAGCCCTAGAAGTTCAGTACATTCCATGGCCATTCCATACACTGAGGAGTCCCAGCACTGCACAGCCTGTCCCTGCACCTGGAGCTGCCTCACACAGCCCTGGGTCTGTGCACGGGAAGGCTCTGTGCACTCCTATGTTTCGTGTCCGTTCTGTGTTCTGTGGGGTCCCGGCACCCCAGAGTTGCTCTGTGCACCCCAGGGTCCATCCATGCACCAGAGATTCTGTGTACCCCACGGCCCCTCTGTGCATTGCGGGGTCCCTGCACCTGGAGCCGCTCCATGAACCGCAGGATCCATCCGTGCTCTGGGAGAGACCGTGGCTGCCCTGTGCTTTAGGGTGTCCCTGCACCCCAGAATCGCTCCATGCATCCCAGGGTCTGTCCGTGCACCGCGGGACTCTGCCCACCCTGTGGTCGCTTCGTGCTTTGGGAAGACCCGGCACTCCAGAGCCACTCGGTGTGCTGGGGGATCCGTGCATCCCGGAGCCTGTCCATGCACTGGGAAGCTCCGTGCACTTCACTGCCACTCCGTGTACTGGGGAGTCCCGGCACCACAGAGCCTGTCCCTGCAACCCAGACCCCTTCATGCACTGGAAAAATCAGTGCACTCCGTGGTCGCTTTGTGCTTTGTGGAGTCCCGACACCCCGGAGTCGTTCCGTGCACTGGGGGACTCCGTGCAACTCCTGGCACTTCGTGCATTCAGAGCCCCAGCACCCCAGAGCCTGTCCTTGCGCCCGGAGCCGCCCCACGCAGCCCGGGACCCGTCCATGCCGCTGGCGACTCCGTGCATTAGGGGGTCTCTGCACGCCAGAGCTGCTCCGTGCACCCCAAGATCCGTCCGGGGATTTGGGGGGCGGGGGGTGTTTCTGCACCCAGAAGTCGCTCTGTGCACCGTAAGCTCCGTCCGTGAACTGGGAGACTCCACGCACCCCGGGACCCTTCATGCACTGGGGGGTCCCGGGACCCCGAAGCCTGTCCCTGCACTCGGGAATCTCTCTGTGTCCTGGGGGTTCCGTGCACTCCAGAGCCGCTCCCTGCGCTGCGAAGCTCCGTGCACCCCATGGCCGTTCCGTGTACTGGGGGGTCCCGGCAGCCCAGAGCTTGTCCCGGCACCCTGGAGCCGCTCCGTGCACTCCATGGCCACTGCATGCCTTGGGGGACCCCAGTACCCTGCAGCCACTCTGTATGTTTTGGGAGGTCCCTGCACCCCGGAGTTTCTCTGTGCTTTGGGGGGTCCCTGCCGCCCGGAGCCCCTCCGCGCACTCCGGGTCCGTCCGTGCTCCCGGAGGCTCCGCGCACTCCGCGGCCGCTCCGTGCACCGGGGCTCCGAGCCCCCCGCGCCCCGCAGCACTCCGGGCTGCCTCACCTGGACGTGCTTGTCCACGGCGGCGAAGGCGGCCCGTTTCTTGGCCTCCTCTGCCATGGTGCCGCCGAGCCGCCCGCGGGAGAAGCCGCGCCGCGCCGCCGCCCGCCCCGCTCGGAGCCTCCCTGGCGGCCGGGCAGCCAGGGGCGTGCTGCGGAGCAGGGCGAGCCGGCCGGGGAGCCGCATGCCGGCGCGGCCCGCCCCCGGGGGGCTCTTCCTCACGGGCTGCAGGCCTGGGCCGTGCCGGCTCCTCTCCTCCTCCGCCTCCTCCTCCTCCTCCTCCTCTTTCTCCTCTGCCGGGAGGCTGGGACTTGTAGTGCTGCGAGCGGCGAACTACAACTCCCACAATGCCCGACAGTCCCCGGAGCAACTTGTTGAATCGATGCATGTACATGTATAAGTACGGAGAGACCTAGTTTGCCAGGGCTGGAAGGGTTCAGGCATTTCTGCAAAGAGCAGAGGGATGCGGGGTGTCCCACCGGGAGGTGCTGGGGGAGGAGGGAGGATGGCGGGGGGAGCCCCTGCAGGAGGCCAGGCAATGCACTGAGCTCGCGGAGTTACTGAACTCTGGCCAGGCTTGCACAGGTTTTGAGGAAGAGCCTTTCTCGGACTTTTCACTCAAACTTTGTGGCACGATCTCCCTCGAAAGTAGCAACATGGACGTGAAAAACGCTTCTGGGCACATGGTATCAAAACCCCATGGAAATCTGTCCTGAAGCACACAGAGGTTTTTTTGGTTTTGTTTTTGTTTTGTTTTTGTTTTGGTTTTGTTTTGGTTTTGTTTTGGTTTTGTTTTGTTTTGTTGGGGTTTTTTTCCCCCATAGTTTTTCCCTCTACCCTGGGTTGGTTGACTTCTGAAGTTGTTCCTGAAACATACTAGAGAGGCAGAGCAACCTTGAAGTCCTTCTACACCAACATTTTCACTCCTGTGACCCACATTAGGACCATTCACAGGCACCTCAGTTTCTCTCCAGCTGAAATCCCGCAAAGGTGGATGAGAATTGCAGGTATTTACCCCTTACTACTCACTCCAAGGTCAGGCCACAATTGGTAGAGAATAATCTTTTTATTTGCTCAACAGAAAAGCTTGCTCTGACTTCTCTTTTTAAATTCTATGTATGACTGACTTGCTTTGCTGCCAACCTCTGCGATTCTGTGTGATTTTCAAGGACTAGAAACATTTCCTTTTGTTCTCCCCGGGCTGGGTACATCAGTCCTTGAACAATGGAGTGAGATTTCAACAAAGACTCTATTATCATTGCCCAGGCTTATCTCAGCTCGGTGAGGCCTTACCTTTCTGTACAGAGCGAGTGACTGAGTGACTCGCTGTTAAGAGCAGCACGTGGTTCTGTGCAGTGGTTCAGTAGTTTCTGCCAGCTGGCAACGATTTTTCCTGCACGTTACCCATTTTAAAGGATAAATAGACACATCTAGTGGGATATATAGTCAGAGGGAATCAGACTCAAGCTCTGTGTTCTTCCATGGTGCAAGAAGGGTAAAACTGAAGGAGCAGCTGACTGAGCTTTGGGAGACACTACGAGAACATGTAGTGACAGGACAAGGGGGAATGGCTTCAAACTGAGAGTAGGTTCAGCTTAAATATTAAGAAAAAAAAATACTGTGGGGGTGGTGAAGCACTGGAACAGGTTGCCCAGAGAAGTTCTGGTTGCCTCAGTGTTTAAAGCCAGGTTGTGAAGGAGCTCTGGGGGCAACATAAGTTGGGGGAAGGTGTCTCTGCCCACTGCAGGGGGTTGAAACGAGATGGTCTTTCAGGTCTCTTCCAACCCAGGCCACTCTGTGATTCCATGATTATTCTGTTCAGTATCCTTAGTATTTGACTGAAATGAAGAATAGTCATTAGGGTTTTATGCTGTCTCAGGAAGCCCATCCCGGGCTTCTCAAATCCCACTGCTGTGGGGAGTGTTAGTGCAGAAGTGTGGGGTGATAAACCTGTTGTACCCTCACATCAGCGGCTGATAGCTTTGGCTTGAAACACATCTTACAGTGCCTGGGGAAACACAAACATTTCCACTTCTAGAAAATTACTTTTCTGTTAGCAATTTATCTCAATCTGTTGGGTGAGTTACAGCTCCAGCGAAAGCACAAAATCTTTCATTTATGCTGTGCTGAGCCTTGCCTGTGCTCAAAAAAATTGGTATTGGACATTTCAGAAATGGATCTCCTGTGAATTCCAGCAACAACCAGCTCTGTTTGCAAACAGCTCAAAGTCCTTTTGTACAAGCCTGTTTTTGTCCCATGTCAAAGCTTCTCCAGGAGCCAACTCTCACCCTCTGTGCATCAGTCCGAGGAGGTGTTTGAACCTGCTTTGAACAGACATTCTGCCTGTCAAACGGTGGCAACTGCAAGGTGTTACCCCCAACAAAAACCACTCTAAGGAATGGAGCAGCTAAGCCCTTTCAGGGCGACTGCGTGACTCCGGGTGCTGAATTCTGCGTCTGAGGCTGAAATTACATGGTAGGAAAATTACATGGTAGCTGAGATAACAGCTTGCTGTTGACAAAAAGGGAAGAGCCTGCTCTTCATTCCCTTCAGCCACCATCCACATGCAGCCTGGGTACAGAGTTTATGCTGGTGCTGGCATTCCCATGACCCTGTGCTGATTCACGTTGCCATGCAGGTAAGAAAAGGCAGTTTCTTCTTGCCAGGTGAGTGAGGTTGAACTGGGTCAGCCAAACTTAATATATCTCCCTGAAAGGAGAATTTTAAAATGTTGTAACCGGCTTAAGCTGCCCTGGTCTAAAACGGGAAAGAAAAAAAAAAAGAAAAAAAAAAGAAAAAAAAAGAAAAAAAAAAAGGAGCTTTCCCACCTTATGGTCCATCACTTGCCAAGTTTTCCTGCTGCCTCCTTGTGTTGGCAGAGGGCTGTTCTGAAAGGTAAAGCAGCCAAAAAATCAAGGTGAGTTTTCCTTGACCTTTCTTGAGGAAGGCAGCAAGATCAGTCAGTTGGGAAGAGGGAAGGATGTGGGACCATCTTCCATGGTAGGCTTAACCCACCCTAAACCAGCTAGAAAAGTCCATTCAAGCTGGGTGAAATCCCGGTGATGGCACAGCTCCTCTGGGTGGCAGTTGTGTTGATCCAATTGACTGTACTCCTCTCTACTCCTCTCTCTCTGATTAGGCATGAAACAGCTAACATCCAAGAGCCATGAAAGTAAAACTTCACCAACACACTGGTGAAACGAAGTGGAAGACTGAGAACTTCCCAGACAAACTCTCCTTCTGGTTGACAGCAGCACTCCAAGCCTGCCACATCCCTGTAATTTACATTCCTGCAACCTAATTTTTTATCCTGCAAACTCCAGTTCGGTGACATTTCCTCTCAGTAACACCTGTCTCCCTGCTTGTCTCTGGTTTGATCTGTCGGGTGAAGAATTACTCGGTTTTATTCAGAAGAGAAGGCATCACCAGGGGTACCGGAATGCTAATTACAACATACGCAGCTTTTGGAAGGTCCGGATTCTTCGGGAAAAGGGAGGCACTGGGAACGGCCCTGAGCACAGGGCAGCCACGAGGTGGCACGCTGGGCTTTCACTGCCGCGCCTCGCTCTTCCAGGAGCAAGTTATTCGGGAAAAGCAGGCAGATCTTCAGTGGAGCTATGTAAAACACCATCCCTGTTAACATCTATCTATCCTGCAAGAACAGGTTTTGATTTCCACATAAGTGGCTAGTCAGATTCAAAGTTATTGTCATATGACTGAAATAGATCTCTTATGTCAGTCAGTCAAAACAGAATGGAGGATGTGAGTCATGCTTTGCAAAAAGCAGGAAATTTGGTTTTGTTGGCACAATTTTTTTTAATACAGAGAGAAAATTATAGGGCCGTATTGCCACGTTTGTCATAAGGATTCGAGAATAACGTTGTCCATCCCTTGGAGAAATGTTTCCAAAACAAGAAGAATAAGAGCTTTTGCATTCTGATTATTCGTTATTCCTTGGTGCCACGGAATCTAGGAGGAGTCTAGGAGAAAACGCGTGCTCTGGTGCAAACCGCCGGATCCTCCCCTGAATGAAAGGCTGCAATTGGAAGGCTGCTGCTCTGGGGCGGGGGCTGGGAGGGGACACGAGCAAATGAGGTCATGCTCATGGGTGTGAGAGGGACACCTGCATCGGGTGGTTGTTGTGTTGCCTTAGGTGTAATAAACCTTCGTGACCCAGCACAAAGGTAGGAGTGCAAGTGTAGCCGTGACGTATCCCGATATTCTGGAACTTTCTGGGGTTATGTGTCTGAGTCCCTCAAATAACTAGTGGGACAAGAGATACGTTACTGTAAAAAGCATGGCAAAGAGTTAGCTTTTCTTCATTGTCCAGAAATATAATGGAGTATAAAATTTAACTAAACTTACCCTTCAATGTGACTGTTCAAAACATCACCATGCAAGAAAAAGAAATTTAAATGGAGACAGGTCCAGGGGAGGGCAAATTAGAGCAGAGAGCCAGATGTGTAAGGGAAGAATAAAAGCCTTTGGCTTGATTTGCCTAGAGAAACAAGGGATTTGATTACTCTTTATAAACATATAAACGGGTAGACACTCAAGACAGAGGAGTTATCTAAATAAAGAAAATAGTATCACAAGACCATATGGATACAGTAATAAAATGTCATTTAAGTTACTAAAAATGACATGCTCCATTTGGCATATGGCACAAGGTAAATTCTTTTGGACTTCGTTATAATGAAGGAAGTAAAAAAACCCAAACAAAGATCCCTGGAATGCAATTCAGTGGTTGGCTGGGGAGCAGTGTTTGTGACCTCAGTTTGCATACACTTGGTGCTCTAAAACAGCTGTATTTCCAAATCATCAGAAAGTAGGAGTGCACCACGAAGAAAAAAATAGGTAGAAGTCTAAAAATTACAATTATGAGCTCTTTTTAAAGAATTAATTGGGACATCAAAGAGCCACAACTTCAAAATCAAGAGAGAAAAAACGTTTTATTTGTGGACTGGAGAGTGTGAGTAAAATTAAAAAAGAAATAGCCAAAATGGAGAAAGCAGGAAATAAGAAAGTGATAGTATAAATGAGAAGCTGTGAGAAGCAGAGTAGTTATTGGAAGTGAAGCACATCAAAGGAAATCCATATCTGGCAAGGCTAAATCCCAGAAAACCCTAGAAGTGAGTGGTACAGGCCCATTACTAGATGGACATGATTAAAATGTCAATAACAATGCAGAAGTGTTCATTGAACATTTATGATGTATGTTTGTAAAGAAGCAGGAAGATACATGTGGGGGGGGAGGGTCACTAGACAGGGATGTGATTGATTTCAGTGCATTAGTGACCAATGGTGCTGTTGTCTTCCAGGGATAACTGTGGCCCAGGAGTTTGGAAGCAGCTGACTGCAAAGACCCCTTGTGTGTTGATGTTCCTCTTTAGTGAACCTTGATAGATCAAGGCAATTCTAGGAGGCTAAAAAAGTGCCAGGTTTGGTGCCTGTCTTCAGGAAAGGAGGCTGCATGACATGGAGTAAATGTAGATCTAATAACATCAGATCTATGGATAATGTTCAGGATAAATACCAAAAAAAAAGGGTGTTATGTCACTCATTAAAGGATTAGTAATGCCGGTCAGAGGTCTAATAGAAATCTCATTTCATGCTTCTGAAAGGCAACAAATAATTCAATTGCCTCCAAAAGGTGTAATAAACTTTTAAAAGCATTTTTACTTGGAACTGCACAACATTTTAATTACACAGGGTAATAAAGCATCAGTGAAGAATATATTAAACACTGGTTAGAGATTATTTTTTTATAAGTGGTTATAAATCACTGTTGAATAAGGCTACTTCTAATAGGACCCTCCAGGATCGTATGTGCTGTACTACACACATACATAATCAATATTTTCATTAGTCATTTGGAAGTAAATACAAAATCAGCCCTAATCCAATTTGCAGATGACAGCCTCATCACTCGGGTGGTACCATCACAGTGACAAGGACTGTTCTTCAAAATATGGTAAACTGGGTCTGGAAAAAACTGGGGAAAACTAACCTTGAACGGGGCAATTATATATCATATATATATAATTTATATCAAGTGTACCATAAACAGAGACCCACAGAATGACTCGGGTTGGAAGGGACCTCAAGTACCATCTTGTTCCACTCCCCGCCACTGGCAAGGACACCTTCCACTAGACCATGTTCCTGAGACCCCCATCCAGCCTGGCCTGGAACACTTCCAAGGACGGGGCATTCACAATTTCCCAGGGCAGATCTGAGAATACATGGAGGGAACACGAGTTTAAGATACCACAGGGCCTTTCTGGGGCTGCTACGACACCTGGCCAAAGTGGCTGCCGGTGGTGGGCCTGTGTGTGCTGGGGTGGGTGGGCACAACAAGCGCACAGAGAGGTGGGGTCACTTGGGGTGACGTCCCTTGGGGTCAGCACAGGGCCGATTTCGGTATCAGGGGTAGGGTTACCTGTACCGCCCAGAACAGCCCGGGGGGGCACCACCGAATGACAGAATCAATTCGGCTGGACGAGCCCTCTGAGCTGACCGAGCCCCACCTCTGTCCGAACAGCCCCATGGCACTCAGTGCCATTTCCACTGTTCCCTCGGTGCCCGCGGGCGGTCCATCCCTCACGGCCCGGTTCCCGCCCGACGAGCCCATTCCGCTCCGGGTTGGGGGGAGGCACTTTCTGCGCCTGCCCCCCCGCGCCGGGTGGTGCGCGCCGCTGGCCCCGCCCTGCCGGCCCCGAGGAACAGCCACGTCTCCAGCCCGGCTGAGGAAGGGGCGGGGCCGCACCGCCCGCGCGCCAGCCGGCATCCAATCGGCGAGCGGGCCGGTGAATCATGCGCTCCGCGATTGGTCGGCGTGGCGGGAAAGGAGGGGGAGAGAGCGGCGTGGCTCCGATTGGCCCGGCGGGCTCTGTTGACAAACACCCAGATCCTCCCCGCCCCCCGCCGCCAGGCGCGCCAATCAGAAGGAAGCGGCCGGCTGAGCGGCGTGGAGGCGGACCAATGGGGTGCGTGTCCGCCTCGCAGGGGCGGGTGTGCGCGGGGTGCCGGTACGTGGCGGGCGGGCGTGGCGCGGCGGGCAGGGCTGTGCGCGCGGCAGGCGCCCATTCTGTGGCGGCGACAGCGGGGACAGCGACAGCGGCGTTCATGTCCTAACGGGTGGCAGCGGCGGGCGAGCCGGGCCCCTCCATGCGGGGGCCGCAGGGCCGCAGCGCTTTGGCCGCCTTCGCGTTGCTGGTGCTGCTGGGGGTGGCGGCGGGCGGCCCGGAACCGCCGCCGAGCGATGTCGCGGCTGTGGAGGCCGCGTTCGGGCTGGGGGCGGCCGCCGCTCCTGCCGCTCTGCACGCTGGTTCCGCGGACGTGACAGTGGAGGACGATGAGGGCGGTGTGGCCCCTGCGGCGCCCGGAGAGCAGGAGGCTGAGGGCAGCGGAGAGGCCCGGACCGGCAGCAGGTGAGCGGGAGAAGGCGGTGACTGGGGTGGGGATCAGTGCCTGGGTGAGAGTGTGGGATGGGTTTCTGGGGTGAGGGTCATGCCGGGGGCTGCCTGGGGAGAGTGTCGGTGACTGGGGTTCCTGAGGGGGGTCAATGTCGGGGTGGAGGGTCGGTGTGGGGGGACTGAGGTGCCTGGAGAGGCTGAGAGATGTCGGGAATCAGTGTCTGGGTCTGGTTAGGGGAAGTATTAGTGGTTGGGATGGGGGTCGGTGTCTGGGATTCTTGAAGGGGGTCTGTGACTGGGGTGGGGGTCAGTGACCTCAGCGTGGCAGTGCCGGGGAGGGGGCTCGGCTCCGGTGTGGGGTGCTGGGCGGGGGTCAGTGCCTCAGGGGAGAAGGGTGCAGTGTCCGGGGTCGCGGTCTGGGCGTGCTGCGGGGGACTCGACTCTGTCTGGGCTGGGAATCAGCAGCTGGGGGTGTCGGGGAGGGGCAGGGCACGGGGAAAGGGCTGCAGCGTCCCGGGGGTCGTGTGTGGGGAGGGGACAGTGCCGGAGCGGGCTTGGACGGGAAGAGCGCTGGGATGGGTCGGGAGCGTTGGAGTGGGAAGAGTGGAGAGGGGACGAGGGAGAGTTGCGCTGTGGCGTTATCGTGGATGGAGTGGTGCTTGGGAAAGGGGTGAAATAAGGGTGTCGCAGGCTGGTGCGTGGGGCTGGACTGTGGGACACTCAGGGAAGTGTCCCAGGGCCGGAGAAGAGGTGCAGGGAGAAGGGGTGGGAGAGATGAGCCCCGTGGCGGGGCTGGAGCAGCGCTGCAGGGATGGACAAGCTGGACCGAGGGCAGGCGGTGACAATGAGGAAAAGGAACTTCGGGATCTCACCAGCGCTGAGGTGCTTGTTCTTCACGCGGTTGTTAGCAAGGAGAAAGAGTGTCTTAGTTCTTAGACAAACAAGCTGCCGGATGTCGCGCTATGTGACATCTGGCCCGTCTGCTTACCCGGTAATACCGAGTCTCGATCCCTTCCTTGCCTTTGCCTTGGTCCCGTGGGGCAGTTCTGTGCCTGCGGGAAGGAGACCCGAAAGCATCTGCAGTCTGAACTCTTCCCAATACCCGCAGCTCACAGTTGTTCCGAGCGCGCTGTCCCTTTCTGTCATCGTTTTGTTTTGAAGAAAATGCAGTTCCCCCGCGTACTTGAATTGTCTGTTCAGCACAGACACTGGGGTGTGCCTGAGGGGAAGCCAAACATGCAAGGCAAATTGATGAGCAAGTTTCAGAATATAACGAGGGGAAATAAAATACTTAATAACTGCGTGTGGCAAGAAGCTCCGGCAAACGGAAGACTTAGATGAATGACTCAAGTGCAGAAATGTTACTGAGCTGATTCCAGTCTGTTTCTGAATTGGCTGAGAATGATGAGGTGATAAGCCACAGCCTGAGTTTAAAGGAAAATCAGCATGACTAAATGCCTGCTGTATTTGAAAACATGAACATTAATAGCCCAAAGCTTGTTCTTATTATGCCCAAGCATTCACTTAAAACAAGAAACTGGCTGGTAACTTGGCACCCAGTTTTCTTGGAGGACAGTCTCTCCACTTAGCAACAGGATCATTGTTTTGTGTATCAGGTGATCAAAATACCACCTTGTTTATTGCAATTCTGCTGTATTCAGTTTTGATAGGACCCTTGTTTATTTAGCCTGGAAGATTTTTAAAAATACATTTTCTGTTTGCCTTCTAGAGCTAAGTAGAATACACTAAAGATGTTCACTGTAGTAAATTAAGCCTGAGATTAAATGTAGCTGCTCTGTAATTGATTAGTATGTAGGAACAGATTTGCTGTCATCAAATAAAAATAGAATGGCTGCCTGGCCATAGTGTTTGCCTGCATTTCTTTATTCTTTTAATTTGTGTTTCTGAGATCTCCACTCATCTCAGCTAATTGTTCTTCAGCAACACCCAGGCAATATAGAGGTCAACATAATATGGAACAAAAAAAAAAAAGGACAAAACCAAAACCCCAACTGTCCTTGCTGTAGGCAAATGAATATAATCATCTTGGTTTGAAGATTGTTTTGTTTTGTTTGTTTTTCTAGAAGAAAATAGGAGGGTTAGCGATTTCTTATGCTCTTTACATACAAACATGCAGGGTTTGCTGTTGGAATAGGTGCTTAGAGTTCAAGTTTAAGAAACAGCCGTATTTGCAATGTCCCAATGGACTTTAGAGGATTGAGTGTTTTAAATTTGATGATTCTTTTAAACTGAAACAGGAACGGTGGTAAATGTACCAAGATGACGATAAGTTCTGCTTTGTTTTCCTAACCAAAACAACTAACTTGAATAAATGCAAAGTTTGATGTAGTGAAAGGGTGTAGGTGAACTAGAAAAGTGTTCCTCCTCTGTCCTGTTTACAGCTTCCCTTGCTATCTTCCCTTTTGTTTGTAGGTAGATGATACCTTCGCTTCTGTAAGGTAGAACAGCGCTGTGCTAAGGCCTCTTGATCTCAGAAAGCAGCCTGTGTTCATTAGGGGACACTAACAAAGGTTTTAAGGCCCAGGACTGGCCTTTTGTCCATATATGTGGAAGTTTGCAGTAGGTATTTTGAATAATTTCAAGGGGGAACATTATCACTGCCCTTGAATAACAAGTTCCTGTCTGTGAACAAAAGAAGATAGGAACTGGTAAGAAAACAGTTTCATTCAGCCATAGAGGCTGGTTGTAGATGGTTTGGGCCAGGGAAGTGTGTCCAAAAATGCTTTAATAGTGACAAAGTGCAAATAAAATCTAACTATACAACATTAGCTTGTTCTCTGCCAGCTGCTTCAATTACTGATATCTCTGTATGCTCCATGAACTGGCCCCTTGCTTTTAGTCCTGCTGTTGACCATCTGTAAGGGCCCAGAAGGGATTTTTGCCTGCTCCATCCCTTGGTTCACAATATATTCAGGACCAGCAGCTCAAGGCAAGGAGGAGTGCAGGTCTTCATTTTGCCGATGTTTGTTTTTCAGGTGATGGATCCTGGGATTTAGGTGACTGCCTTCTTTTGAATAATTTCTTTTTGTATCTCTTTTGTTCTGGTCCAAGCTTGTGGAGATTATTGAATTATGATTTTGTGGTATTGGTCATTGGGGGTTTTTTCTCCTCCTTTTGTATCCCTGTGGTGTGATTCACTCCCTAGTACAGTCTGCCATTTACTGTCAACAAGTATTGACACAGCGCTGATGCTGTTTGTCTCTATCCTCCTCGCTTCCTTGGTGTTATAGTTGTGACTTTTGACTTTAAGCTGGGTAATACTTTGTGTTTTCCCTTCTCAGAAGGGAATGTGATTTGGCAGTGTTCTCAGAAAACCTGTGTGTTCCTAGAAGCTGCTTTCTTTGGTCAAGGCAGTCTTTCAGCTTTCCTGTCAGGAAGTGATGTAGATAAAGCCAGGGGACAAGGTGTTGTTTTTCAGAGAATGAAAGAGTTTACCAAGCCTAACCAAAATAGAAATTGAGTCAGGAATTCCTTTTACTTTCAGTTTGTCAATCGGTTGGCCCAAAGACGCATCAAAAATATTGCTTTTTCAGTTTAATGTAATGGGATTACAGGAATTGCAAAGGCTGGCAAACAGGTGGCTGAAAGGACTTCCTTTATTCTGGAACTGTGGCTGTATTCTTCTTGTGTTTCTAAGAATTTGATGTAAGAATTGGCATAAAACACTGCAGTAAACCCACAGTGGCATTGTGGAGTGACAAAAAGGAAGTTGCCTGCCTGCTTGTTTTTAAGCTCTGAAATATTTTCTTGAAGAAGTTGCCTAAATTGCTTTTATCGTAATGTGTTAATTTAGTGCTTGATTAGACTACCTGAGCAACAGAAAGATCTCTTGTCACCACTCCATGCTCCCAGTACACAAAGCTGCAAGCACTGGAATCTCACAGAGAAAGGGAAGGGAAAATCTGACAGTCAGAAAGTGTAACACTAGAGAGAGTCTTGGGCACGAGCCTCTGATCTTACACCAAGCAGAGTTCAAGTGATGGGGTTTTAACTTACTGGAATCCATCAGAGAAGAGAACAGGTATTAAGATTTTAACTCCTAGACAAATAGAGTAAGGAATGAAGGATTTTATCAGAAGAGTAAGGAATTATAGCTCTTTTTTTCCTGGTACGTGGTATTGCTGAAGAGCAAGATGAAGTTGGAACCGGAAATGTGGCTATTTAGCTGAAAATGAGCCACTTATTAAAAAAGCAGAGGGAAGCTGATGTTTTTCTTACACCTGGTCCCAGTGCTAAGGGTAGCCACACCTAAGATTTAGAAATGGCTGGGCTGATGTCTCATGGAAGTGTTTGCTCAGTAGGTGAAACAAAGTCCATTCTACAGCTGGGGACAAACCCTGAGTGCCACTGCACCCAAGAAAAGGCAGGATTTTTAGAGTGTGCAGAAGTGGTTGGTTAAACCAGTTCCTCCAAATGTGTGCTGCTGGCACAAAGGTTCCCCACACTCCTCTCTCTCCTCTTACCTAATCAGCTGAACTGAAAACTGGAGTGTGGTTACAGCCTGGTTTGCGGGGCTGGAGGTCAGAGTGCAGGTACAGATTCCAAAACCGCCGTGGTGGTGGAGAGGCTTAAATAGTGAGGTGACTCCTAGGGAAGGTTGAGGTTTGCATCTGGTGGGGAAAGATAATACAGAAATGTAAGATACAAAGGCATGAAACATTTGTTACTTGAGGGAGAAGTCAAAACAGGAAGAATTAGATAAAGGAAAACAATGGGAGTACAGGGGAAGAAAACATTTCACAGCACAATTTTAGGATTTGTCTTCTCTGCAGTATGGCTGCCAAAATTCCCTTCATTCTTGCTGCATTTCTACCTCTTTTTATAACCTAGTTGTCAGGAGGATCAACATAAAATTTAACAAGACCCACTTGGAATAATATTTTTTTATGCAGTGCTAGAGGGTTTCAGATAAATTGCTTTACCATAAAGCAAACAGATTGTGTTAAATATGTGTCCAAGGCCGTGTGTGAGCACTTGTTTACAGTACTTGAAAATAGTCAATCTCCTGCAATCTGGTTTATTATTAACCTAGTCTTCATTTCTGTACAGTTGGAAAAAGTGTCTGAAATCAGCTTATGAAAACTTACATCTTGTGCTGTGCAAATATTTGCACACTTGGTATTTTTCAACAGTTTCTTAAACTTAGCTTTTGGAGGAATGTGATGCTCAGCCACCTTCAGAAGTAGGAGCTGCTATGGCATTTTTGGAAGGTTAAAGATATCTTTATTTTTATGTTTATTAGTGCTATAAGCATTATAAAATCCTATAAATTCTGTGGGTTACTTTAATATGTAAAACAGCCATGTTTTACATGACCTTTGTTAGAGGTGATGTAATGAGCCACTCTCCCTGAACATGTTTTTAGATCATGATTTCAGTTTTTTCCTCCTTAAAGCAAACTAATAACCCCCATCATTTCCTCCCTAAATTCCTTGTTACTACACCATTAACTTGGGACAAGTGAATATATTTGGCCAGAGTTCTAAACAATAACTTAATGTGCCTTATTGTTTAAAGAAAAGATTAATATACATGTCTGTGTGTGCACTACCAGCCCCCTGCCCTTTCACCCTCACCTGAAACTGGTTAATCTCCCCATCAGTTTATTTGCACAGTTCCTTGTTCTCATTGAAACCAGTGACTATAAAGGTCCTTCCGGGTCACTAGATCTAGCCCCCCTCAGTGCAAGCAGCCTGTTAAATGGTCAACTTCTACTCCCTCTGCCTTTGAAGATTGGTGAGCTGCTGCAAGCCAAGCTGACAACACAATCCGAGCTTTTTCAGGTCAGAGAGAAACAATCTTCAAGGAAAAATAAAGGCCTTTCAGAAATGCCTTGTCAGTGCTTTGTCTCTGATGTGTTGTTTATTTTGTTCGTTTGTTTATTTTAATGCTGGAGCTCTAGCGCAACCAGAAATGTTTATTCTAATTGTACAGCTCTGTAAGAAACAAGATTTACTGAAATTGAGGAGCTTCAGGCACTGTAGAAATCGGCAGCCAGCCTGCCATGGCCCTGTGTTCCTAGACATCAGGGTACCTAAAGCCTTAGCTGCAAAAGCCAGTTTGGTTGCTCTGTGGTCTGCAGGCATTGAAGGTTGGTTGTAGTCTCCTGTGTGTGCCTTTGGAGGGACTTGTTTTATTCAGAGACTTAGGAAATATCCCAGAAGTTTGATGTTTTGTCCAAAATCATTGAAAACCTAGTTGCAACTTAGTATTTTTTACATCCTGATTGGCTGGGTTAATAGTTTCGGGTTTAGGTTGTTTTGAAAGGATGTGCTAAAGATCAGTTTGGAAGGGACTGGAAGAACTGGGATGCATACTGTTTGTATAAATATCTCCAGAAAGATGATCTCATTCAGTATTTTAGTGGTAACATCAGCATGCAAGAGCAAAAAGTCAACTGCCTTCCCCTGAATCTCAACTCTGAGAGTGTCTTACAACATGGAAATTAGTTTATGACATCCAGCCAGAGACTTCAGCTCCTCTGCTCTGTTGTGGGTCTGGGTAGAGCTACCCAGTTGAATTGCTTTTCTGCAGAATATAGAGATTTAAGGGTTGGAGTTGGATTTTACTGAGCATAAAAGAGAGCTAACAGGTGAAGTCCATCCTGCTGTAGTTTTGACTGTGAATGTTTCCACCTTGCAGATCTCTAGTAATTATCAGCACTTTGGATGGAAGAATTGCTGCACTGGATCCAGAAAACAGTGGGAGAAAACAGTGGGATCTGGATGTGGGATCAGGTTCTCTTGTGTCATCCAGCCTCAGTAAACCAGAGGTAAGGCTTGATTTCTTTCCTTACTAAATCTTTAAAAGTAGAGTTGTCTGTAATAAAAGAACTGCAGCTTCCTCCCTGTCTGTTTGGTAGGTGTTAAATAATGGAGCAAACACCTACGAAACTTTGTCAGTACTATTCTCAAACTTTTTTTTTTTTTTTTTTTTTTTTTGAGTGCTTACATCATGTTGCCATTTCAAACCGGAGTGTGTCAGCATTTCAGCCTTGGGACTGATGTATTTGATAACTATCAAACTAGATGATGTAACTGAGTTGGGGATTTGTATGTAATTGCTGATTGAAAACAAGTTACTTGTAATTTCAAGCAAATGAAAGGATCATCTGCTTTGTATTACTAGACTATGTCTTGGCAAGTACTCGCTTTTTTTTTCCCCTCAAGAAAAGCAAAAGTCCTTGTGACTTAATAATGAACAAAGGATTGTTTTGGGTGTTTTAGACTAGATAAGCAGGCTTCCTGTGAAATAGAGTGTGTTAGCAATTAAACAGAGTGCTGAAGGTCACCCTGAAGTACTGAATGGTGAAGGGTTGCATCACTTCATGCTGATGAACTGTAAGAAGAAAATCTAGAGTTCAGTTTCTTATCTGGTGCTATTGGCCACCATGAGTTTCAATAAACTAGGCTAAAAATTAGAAGGAAGGGGATTTTTTTCCCTTTTTTTTTTCTTTTTTTTTTCTTTTTTCTTTTTTCTTTTCCTGCACTGGGCAGATCTTCGATTCATTCTCTCCTAGAATTAGGAGGAATAAAGACACTGACAAAGAGGTAATTTATGATGATAACATGCCACAGAAGTACCCAGTCCTTCCCTGTCAGGGACTGTGGGGTTTGATGACCAGTCCTGTATCATGCTTTTGCACAATGAGCATCAGAGAATGAAAGTTGAGTTCAGGATTATTCACACTGCATGACTTTCTTGCTTGTGGTTCTTTGTTGCTGTCTGTGGCCATTACCTCTGTTTCAGTGAGAGCTGCTAATGAGTATCTCAGGTTGCAGAAGTAATGTGAACGTTTACTCACATTCCTTTGTTTCTGATGGAGAATTTTATTTATGGATGCAACTTTGTGAGAGTTGTTCAGGTGTGGTTTTGTGGTTTAGAAAAAACACTGTAGGAAAGAAGAACTTTCCCCTCAAAATATGTTTAAGAACACAACTAAAAAGAATACAGAAGAGAGAACTGTAAAGAGCCCTGTGAGGTGGAAGTCAGTGGTAGAGTGATCCTTCACAAATGTTCTCAGTAGTAGATACATAAAATACTGGTCCTGTTACCTGTTGCTGTAAATAGTTTGATGACCACATGAAAATAGAACCAGTGGTTATGAACAGCACACAAATGAAATCTGTGCAAATATAAATTTTACTTTTCACTGCAAGTTAAGTCACAAGCCCAAGTTTTGAAAGATTTGGGAGTGCAAGCATTTCCAATGATAGATGTGTTTTTGCAGATATAGATTTTGTCACTCAACTGTCTGTCCAGAGTTTTGATATTTTTCCAATGTGGTATGACTGTAGAAACAAAAGGGGTTTAGACAACAAAAATTGCAGTTTGTCCATGTGGTATTTAAATCCTTTCTGTGAATACAAGTCAGTAGGGTGTGGCAGTCATAAAAAATACATTTTTAAAGAGTGTTTTTTGTGGAGAGAGGAAGTTGGGCTTTCACATGGGCTTTCAAACTGTTTAATTTCTACAGCTGTGGCCAAAGTTACTGAGGGATTTTGGCAGTTAAGATGCAGAGCCTATGAGATAACTAATTTTGGAAGGAAAAGGTAATTTTGGCCTTTTAGAAGCTGTTAAGCGTTATGAATATGGGCCTTTTTAGACTTCTAACTGTCATGTAAACAAATGCTGTTAAGACAATTTAACAAGAAACATGATGAAAAGTGATGAATACTCTGAATAAACTGCATTTAAATATTTGAATGTTTAATCTGCAGTCAGTAATCAGCTGAAAGACTTCATGCAGTGAGTGAATCTAGATACTTACTTGAGTAATCCACCTCATTAAAATTGCTGGGAAAATTCTGGTTTGGGTCAAAATACTGATGTGGGCATGTGACCTGTTGAGTTTTATTCTCTCAAACTGAGTCTTGAGGCTTTTCCTTCCTCTACCAGCATTTTTGAAGTAACAAAGGTTTCTGTGCTAGCAACCACAATATTCATCATAAAGCAGTAACATTATGTAAGCTGTTAAATTCTTCTTGCAAGAAATGGCAGATAAGAAACTCTTGTTACACTTGCAGTGACAAAGATTTGTGTTCTTTCAGTGCAAGGCAAGTGTGTGCTGCTGGGTCTTAATTGTTTTGATGAGCGTTTTTTAAACTATCTGAAGTGTGAATATAATGAACTGCAGTTCCAAGTCCTGGTGCAAAAGCATGAATTTAATTTCCAAGTGCCTTTTAAGAATAGACATTAGATCTTCAAACTTTCAGTGTTTAACAGAACTGTCGTTAACTTCCTTTGCCTAACTGTAAAATGTCAACCTGGCTGTCTGGAGCTCGTGTGTTAATTAGGAAAGTGAGGCAGTGAAATTTCAAATGTTCCAGCAGCTCTGTCAAACGCTTCAGATCTTGAAACTACTGCTTAAGACACTGACAAGTGAGATGTTCATCATTTGTCATGTGAACAGATCAATTAGAAAGGAAAGGCTGCTGAAGTATTAATTGTGTGTCTGGGTAACTATAAAATGCTAAAATTCTTTCCTTGGCTCTAAGCTCCAACATAAACAAACCATGGTTGGGGTGCCAATGCTGAAAAATTGACTCTGCGGTTCAGGCTTGTGCGTGAGAATTTAAAAACTCTGGTTCCCTATCCATTGTTTTAAAATAGGAAAGCTTTCTCTATAAAAGCCTGGTTACAACTCCAGGTTTTCCTGTTACCTGCACTTAAGGATTGCCTGATGAAGTTCACAGTAAAGTGGTTGAATCGCAACTTCCCTAAAAGGAAGTGTTTAATTTTAATAAAAACACTTTGCTCTTTAAAATTTAGGTTTGTAATTAATACACTGTCCATACTTGGAAAAGAATACTTTTGGGAGAAGCAGCGTTGTTGAAATAATGATGATTAATTATAGTGAAAGTGGAGAACTGCTTCAGAAGCAGTGGGAAATTCGGTTCATAGCACATCATTTGCTGATGAGGAGGAGCAAATCGTTCTTTTACCTGCAAGCTTTATACTCAATTATTTAATGACCATCAGTCAGAGTTGTTTCAGTGCTCTGGGCAGAGGCTACACTGGGATGGACTCCATGAAAGTACCTGGTAGGCTTGGGCTGTTACAGACTAATCTCTAAGTAAGCATCTTATTTCCTTATTTGAGACATTGAAGATCATGGGACAAAATCAGTTTCAGCTCACAAGGCTGACATTTATAGCAGTCAGAGTAAACATGCCACTGTATCCTGGAAAAATGGAATAATGTGATTAGGCCATGTCAACAAATCTGCCAACATCCTTATTCCAATAAAGACTCTCATGACCTTTGTATTGCATTGTGTGTATGTATGCATTTATATATATAAACATAAATATATATTTTTTTATTGTGACTGCCACATAAAATCAACTTTTTTACAAACTTAGATATCTGTGTCATCTGTTTTGGACATAGAAGTGGCATATTTTTATGGAATAGCCTAGTATTACGTTTGTTTCTCTGGAGAAATACGGAGAGGTGAAGAAGTTGTGTACTGAAGTCATCTGAAAACTCACTGCATTGTTGGTGAAGTGAACCCATAGAGACTTTGAGCAGACTGCTTCTTATTTGCTTAGAGCAGCAAGTTGGAAAAGGATTTTGAAATCTCAAAAAACTTCACTAGTGACTGGATTTAATGTACAGTATGAGTGTGTCTTCTTTCTTTTTACTTCCCTTTATCTGCATCATAAACCCTTCCAAATTTTCAGTGCTTTGGTTTCCCAAAAGAAATACAGATTTCTGCTGTGAAGTGTCCAGACAACTGGGACTCACTTTGAGGTGCTGAATTGCCTGCACTTTGCTGCACTTTGGATAAGGCAACCTCTGTGCCCAGACAAGCCAGAGAAGAGCACAGATCTGTCTTGGGTTGCTTTGGGAACACGGGAGGAAACTCAGCAATTCCCATCCTTTGACCTCTTGCACTCTGGAATAGAAGAAAATGCAAAATCCACATTGAAATGGGTCAGGGCAAGGCAAGAGGTCAAAATGCCCTTTGAGGGGCTTGAATTGTGAATTCTATAATGTGCCTTCCCAGAGGTTCGGGGAGGGTAAATAATTTAACAGTGTCTTTGAAAGAATTAGGGAGGTCTCATCCACCACTTAATGGCACTGCTGCAGCAGTATTTTATTAGTTTGAATAAAACTTATGTGTTTATTTGGTTGATGGCTTTCTATTATAGTTATTTTTTGGTTGAGTCACTGTCTGTAAATATCATCCAAGGAAAAGCTGATAGTGTTTGTCTTGGATATGGGTGGGGAACACTTAAGACTGTCAGACACTTGAGTGTTTTCACTGAAAAGGTTATTATAGCAGCTGTTAAATGTAGTGATGAATATTAGGAATTTATATTAATCCTGCATAAAATTGTTCTGATTCTTCTAACATTCACTGGCCAAACATAAATGAGATTCTTTTCAAACTGCACAGACATTCTGAGAAAATGTCTTCGTTCTGAATTCTGCTTAAAAATGAATGCCTCTAAGTTCACTGTTAGTAATTTTAACTCTTAATCTTGGGTGCATCTTAAAACATCTGGAATGGGACATGCCAGCAACAGAAACAATCTTTCCTGCTTAGCACTTGGAAGAGTCTCCGTGCACCATCCAGGCAGCTCACAGGAGGGGTCAGACTTTCACATACAGAGAACAGCAGGTTGGTTCTCTGAGGTGTTTTTTGAGTGTGTACAAAAGGTTTTTAAAGGACAGTTTTACCTAACAAAAAATAAAATTTTTAAAACATCTATTTATGCTGTAAAATTACTTTCCAGCTGTAATGTGTTCTGAGCAGATGTAAAGCACTGAATTTCTATTCTTTTCACAGGCAGTGTAAATCACTGGTCTGGTTGTTGAGGTCATTAAACCAGAGAAAATGTTTCCTTGTAGGTAAACTGGTATCATTTTAGTTGTCTGAAAGAGTATTCTAGTGTCCTGTAGTGACCTTTACTTTTGTGTACTACTGAGATGTGTAAAACCAGCAGACGCTTACATAGTTGGAGGTGTCATTCCTGTAGAGAAAGACTGGCACATCAGCTGGTTCTCAGTCATACAGGTTTTCTATAATAGGCATGAAATTAAACTGTGCTAAATGAAATACAAGATGTGGGGATTGATAACAGTGGTTTTGTTGTTGAAGGTTGGAGATGACCAGTTTAAAACTGAGAAAACTGTACGAAGATATCTCATGACAGGTTATCAGCTGCCATCTCCATTCCACTGTAGGGGAAGGAAATGTGATTCTTCCTTGCCTCTGGGTAGAGAGAGAGAGATTAGTGTCTTAAATGGTCCTGGTAAAGCTCATAATGAATAAGAAGTGAGCCTCCAGAATTGTACTTCAAAGGAAGATAAATTCTAATTGCAATTGAGGCAGAGGAGGCTTGTTAGGGCTATCAAAGGGAGTGGAGCCTGTGTTTTGCAGGAAGAGAATGGATGTGACTACTCTTTTACTACATGGATGTATTAGCATTCCTGATGGCACAAGTGGTTCTTTTCAATTCTGTTGCTGGAAACGCACATTCGTGCACGAAGAGGTGACAGGCAACAACTTCACTAGAGTGACCTGTGGATTTCTGAGTACAGATTTTTGTTGCTTTCTTGGTGAAACTGAAACATAATTTTCAATTTTCCTGAAAATAAACTTCTAATGTTGTTTAGTCATTATGTTTTAGGACAAAAAGTCATCATCAAAAGAGTAATTGTTTTAAAGTACCCTGATAGCTGGAAGTATGCTTTTATAGGAAACACCACCAACTTTTTTAGTGGGAAACGGTAAACTTGAGGAAAAGGGGAATTGCTGACAGCTGCCTGAGCTGAGTTGGTGCTTAGTGTGATGCAGCACCATCATACCATCATCACATGTAGGGCTGTTGCTTAGGCAAGTGGTGTTATGTATTTATCAAAACTGCACATCTTCAGTCCTCTTAGTTTGGTGTCCTGTTCAATTAAAAAACCCAAAAGACTTCCTGTAGCTGCAGCTCGATGGCTGCCTTGCTGACGCTTGTCGTTAGCACCGCTGCCCTGAGGAGGTGCTGACACGTGTCCTTTCCCTGTGCTTTAAGGACCTTCTGGAGGATGACAACTTCGTTAGGGGACACATGTGCAGCTACAGAACAGGATATTGTGGCTTTTGTGATACCCGAGCTCTCAAGTCCTCAGGTGCTGCTCTGCCTTGACAGAGCCAGGAAAGTTTCTCAGAGTCGCTCTGTGTGTGACCAGCTTTCATCTCATGCTCACAGCCATAGTCAAAATGCTCCAAATATTGGAAAGGCTTTTTACCATCCCATTGTCTCTGGGTTTTTATCCTCTTTATAGTAGAAGAACAGAATGGTTTAGGTTGGGATAGACCTCTAAGATTACAGAATGACCAAGTCCAAGTGTTAACCCTGCACTGCCAAGGTCACCACTAAACCACATCCTTCAGTGGCACATCCACAAGGCTTGTACATCTCCCCAGGGATGGTGACTCCACCACTGCCCTGGGTAGCCTGTTGCAATGCTTGATCATCTTTTCAGTGAAGAAAGTTTTCCTTACAGCCAATCTAAACCTTCCCTGATGGAACTTGAACCTGTTCCTTCTTGTCCTATTGTTTATTTCTTGGGAAAAGAGATTGACTCCTCTCACCTGGTTAAAACTTCTGTTCAGGTAGTTGTAGAGAGCAATAAGGTCTTCCCTGAGCCTCCTTTTTTTTTCCAGGCTAACTAACTGCAGCTCCCTCAGCCATTTCTTGCAAGTCTTGTGGTCTGGACCCTTCACCTCCTGGGCTGAGATAAGGGCAGGAAGAGAGCTTGTGATTTAGTTGTGTATGGCCCACTGCATGTTTTGTATTGGCTGTTGAGCAAGTTCTGGTGTTTACAGATACTGAAATGGATCAACTCTAGTACCTAGACAAATATCAGTTTCAGACAGTGGATAACTTAGATAGTTGGAATTCAGCTGCCCAATACACAAAAAAGAAATTTATTCTGCCCTAGAGCTTTTTTTAACTTTCAGGCTATATCTTTATCTATATAAAGAAGGGCCCATTTCAAGGGTTAAGCATTTTAGACAGTTTAGCAAATCATTCCTCTAGCAGCACAGCCACTGACATCTCATTTCCGAATTTCTTCTGGACTTTGTGCTCCGTAAGGAGGTAACTATTAATCTTTGTCAGACTCACTGAATGTTTCGTGCACTCTTTCTTTGCATCCTTGAAAGAGGAGACTGTGATTTGCCATGTTCTGTTCTCCTCCTGTATTGGGCTCTTTTCCTATAGGAGTTGCTCTGTGACTTAGTTTTTCACATGGACTCTGTGTTCTTATCTGCAAAAGCATTCTGTTCATGCAGGGCCAGGGGGAGAAACACACAGGGTCCAGCAGAGATCAGTTTGAACCCTGGTCTCCTCAAGTGCCACAAACTTCTGCTATTGCCCCTGCATGGATGCTGGATGCCCACCAAAGCCACTCTGTCACATCCCCTCCCCGGCTGTACAGGGGAGAGAAAAATCTCTTGAAAAGGCTTGGTCAAGATAAGGGCAGGGAGAGATCGTTCACCAGACACCACAGGCAAAGTAAACTCAACTCAGGGAAACCAGTTTTATTACCAATAAAACCAGAGTAAGATAAGGAGAAATAAAAGCAAATCTGAAGAAGACCTTCCCCCCACCCCTCCCTTCTTCTCAGGCTTAACTTCATCCTGATTTTCTCTCCCCAGAGTGAGGTAGGGGGATGGGGCGCAGAGACTGCAGTAAGTTCAGCATATGTTGTCTCTGCTACTTCTTCCTCCTCAGGGAGGACCCCTCACACTTTTCCCCTGCTCCAATGTGGGGTTCTTCCCGCACCTGTAGCCCCCCACTACCAAAGCCTTGCCATGCAAACCAAATACAAGTACCAATTTTGCCATGGTGGCTGATGAACTTCCGTGTAGGGCCTGTTTCTGGAAAGGCAAAGCTTCGGATATTTTTTTCCCACTAATCCACTCCCTTATGTGCTGTTAGTTTAAAGGAGCTCAGTGATGGGCTCGGTAGCAGCAGCACCAGTTTGTCTCAGAAAGCACTGCTCTTAAGTTTCAGAAGACTTGCAGTCTTATTAATAAAACTTGCCATGTACAAGAGGGGGATGGAATAATGTCAAAATAAAGTCTTTCTTAAAGCACCGTGCAGTTGGGGTTTTTTATTATTATTATTATTATTAAGGAGAACAGTTTTTAAAAGTCTGTTACCATGGCAGCAGAGCAGGCTGGCATCTCTGTATCTCAAAACCTCAAGGCTTGTTTGACTGTGATTAAAGTAACGGTGGTATTTCGGTTTGCTTGTCTTCAGGGGAAGGGTCTGTGTGATTGCACAGCAAACAGTATTGCAGTATTGGGTTCCTGATCCCTTTTGAAGCTGGGGTGGTCTAGTTAGCACACTGCAGTTCCTCAGCTTTCCTGTATGGCCCTTCAGGGGAGGGCAGAGCAGGGATAATTCTTTTGAGGGCAAACCCAAGCTGAACAAGGTACTGTGCCCCTGATGCTGGAGAGTGTAAGTCTCAAGCTGCTGTGCTGCTGTCATCTGTTGCTTTTTACACTGTTGTGTAAAAGACAGTGTTTTCGGCACCCTGGTGCTTACACCTGATCAGATTTTAAGATCTGAAGTGTAGAATCATGACAGAGATACCAGCTCTAGTCTTTTATTAAAGTTGTCGGGAGGATGTTGCAGGTGTTGCTTTGAAGAGAGAGAAGAAAGGAGTTTTGAAATGAGTTCTCTAGTACTCATCCAGGCACAGGGTTCCAGCATCACTTCACACACTCATCATACAGAAAATACAGGCCCACAGAAGCTGAATTTATTACTCTTTTCTGTGCATTCTTGAAGAATGAAATAGAAACTACCAACTTGTGGAGTATGGGGGATGATGGAAGGAGAAGAAAGACTGTAATGGATATAAACTTGTGTCATCAGGTACTTAATGTAGGCAGGAGTCGGGGACCAGGTTTGGTCACTTGATAGATGCTGTGAACTGTTGCTGGGTGAGCCGTACAGCCTCATGGTACAAAATCAGCCTGAGCTTTGAGAAACATCTCTGCTCACTGTTGCTGTGCAGACCTGGTGTGCTCTTTCAGGCTGTCACACCCCAGCTGAGATGAAAGCCTATCTCCATGGCTTCTCTGATGTGCCGCCCTGGCACTCACCTCTGCAGAGGAGGAAGGTCACCTAACCCCACCTCTGTAAACAGCTCAATAAAATAGTGATTATCTGATGTCCAGCTGCAGCCTTTCTCATGGTCCTGCTCTCAAAAATGGTTTGGGCATGTTCAGTGCTTAACAGGCACAGGAGGTGGTCAGGATAGGTATGCACTCCATAAACAAGTGTAGTGCTGAGATCTCACAAGAATGAAAAATTTCTGAGACAAACAGCAACCTGTCTGTTGGTATTTCCTGCGTCAGCTTCCTCACTGCCCTTGAAGATGTCTCTTGTTATTTTACTGATGTAAATCATGGACTTTCCTTCACAGTCAATTTTCTTTTTCCTGGCTGGTTGAACAGCCCTGTATGTTTTGAAGAAAATTTGCTCTTTTACCAGTGCTTTAGGCGGTAGAATAGCTCAATAGCCTCTGTTTTTCTAAAGATTGTGCTTGTGTCTGGGTCTTTGTTCTCCTAAGAAAGTTGAGATGTTGTGAGCCTTGCAGAAGTTTGAGGACTCTGGTTGGCCCCTTCATCCCAGTGTGCTGCTGTTTGATTAGGGTTTGCCTGTTAGTAATAGTATACGCTGTCATCCTTGTAGTGCCCTGTGCTTCAGGATTTCTGCAGGTAGCTGGAGGCAAAACAGATGAATCAGCATCCTGAAATCTAAGGCGAAGAGGAGACATAACCTCTTCTGTTGGAAGGAAGTCATAAACCTATGGCTTTGTGCAGATAACTGTCTTGCATACATAGCAAAAAAAAAAAAAAAAAGGGCAGACAATAAATCAGTTCCAGACCAGCCTAAACTAGAGACATCCAAAAAATTGTGTGTGTGTGTGTATGTATGTCTATATATATCTCTATTACCTGAAAAATCTGTTCACATTTACAGTAGGGATACCTATGTTACTGTCTATGGGTTTGTGTTTTTTAATTTGTTTGTTTTTTTAATGTGGAGCATACCAGCTTGCCTTCACTTTCCCACATTTCTTTGTGCAGACTCTTGTTTCAACCCTTCAGAATAAAGCTGCCATATGTGACTTTTAATATGTTGCCTAGATTAATTTTAAAGAGGCTTAAAAGACATAGTTCTCAGTGAGAAGTAGTTTTCTTAAGAGCTTGCTTGATGTTGGCTTTGATCCTGTTTGTTACAGTGATCCTATTGTAGGGATAATCAGAGGGAAAAAAAATCTGGTACCCTTATCATTTAAGATCATGTAGGTTGGTCTTAGTTAATTTGTAATGGGAATGAAGCTCTTGCAGCTTATAGTAACAGTAAGACTTGAAAACTACAAACAGAAGTGTTAGAAAAACATAACGACATAAAATCCTATTTTAAGGAAGATATTTCACTTGTGCGTGGTTATTTCCTTGGAGTTAGTAGATGGTCCAGCCCATCTGTAAACAATAATATTGACTGTTTTGGCACCAGACTTGGCTCAGATGTGTCTGCACGTGAGCAGGCTTGATTTTTGTTTCAGACGATAAAGAGCCTTAGGAAGGGGGTAGAATGTCACGCTTGCTGTTAAACAGCTCCTGGAAGCTTTAGTACTTCAGCTTGTTTTCATCTCTGTTTACACAATTTTTCCTTTTCTTTCTCTTCTCTCCACCGCTATAAATCAGCGGCTCCCTGCGCCTATCAACCTGCCGTGGCACCTGGCGCACGGTGCCCTCCTTTCCAGTAAAGAGTCTAGACAGCAAATTCCCTAGAAGCGTATGCCATTCCGGCTCGTTCTGCCTTTTTGCTTTTTTGTGGAGGCTTTTTAGAAACTGCATTACCTCACCCGTCGGCCTGGAGATTGCGCAGCCCGCGCCGCTGATAGGGCTGCAGAGCCCCGCGCAGAGCCAATGGAGAACTTGGGCTGCAAACTCTTAATGAGCAAAAGAGCAGCGGCTCCTTTAGGGCTCCACAGTTAATGTGGGGGCTTTCTTTAAGTGTTACTTCTGAAAGACTAGCCACTTAACAATTATGTGCCATATTGCTGACCGGTGAAGCTGAACAAATAGCTATTTACATTGACAGATCAGAGGAATGTGTAAGTGCATCGTGGTAACCTACATTTTCTGTGCCAAGAGATTTGCAGCTGACTGCCTGGGTGACTCACTCCTTGGATTAGGAGATGAGGTAATGCTTTTGAGATACAGGGTGATGTCATTCCTTTACCTGAGCTGCATGCCGATGCTAGTTGCTAGTACTTTCAAGGAAAGTCCCTTTTCTGCTTCTGATGTACTAGAGAATGAGCTGCATAATTCAGATAGATAGTTGTTGTTATTAATGTCCTTCCAAAGCCTCTGGCTGAACTGCTCTTTTGAAAACAGATGTCAACCACAAGTGGCCACAAATGTTTTTTGTTACACATGCGTGTGGGCACCTGCAAGCGGCACATTTGCATACTTCCCCAATTCTTCAAATAAAGCTATTTTGTTAAAAGAAGACCTTGGCGGTAATCAAGTGCTGTCTCTTGTCAGCACTGTGTCACGTAATCCACTTACAGAGTCATCTTAAAAGAAGGTGATTTTTTTCCCCCGTTCTGTTTCTGTAGTGTAATAGTTCATTTGTGATGGTTAGTAACCCAAATGTCTCACTTGCACTTAGGGTCAGTTTAACCTTATCCACTCCTGCTCTGGCATTTTCCTTCACTGCAACAGCTCTTCCTGCTGCCTGTGCTCCCTTTCCTGATGTGTTCATGGGCAGCAGCTGCGTCTTTACTCAGCTTTTTCTTCCCAATGTCACCCAGGACGTGCTGCTCCTGTGGATGTTCTCAAGGTTGGGAGCACGAACAGGTGATCAGCAGGGCTGACCAACAGTGTCATCTGTCCTCTGCAGCTCATGGGGACCGAGGTTTTAGCAGTTGAGCAGGTAGAGAGCCGCTGTCAGGGAATTTTCGAAGCCATAACCTGATTTGTTCCATATACTGGGAGTGTACAGGTGTGTGTCGCTGAATCAGCTGCATGCATCTTGGAAATTTGGGTGTGGTTCCTAGAAATGGCCAATGCATGTGTTGTTTGCTGATAGAAATTTCCTACTCGGGCCCTGGAGCAAAGTCTTTGGAACAGGGGAGGCACTTAAGATGACATGTGTCACGCTGTCCCCAGAGCTTGCAGTTGCCCACAGAGTCTTCTTGCTCAGCAGCAGTTCCTCAGCAGTTCACACCACTGTCTCCATTCTTCACAAACCATGGAATATGGTCTCCAGCCCTTGGAGCAGAGTATCACATACTGGCATGGGCCTTCAGACTACTTGCATGTGTATGGATCATGTGCAGATCCATTCAGAGGATTTGTTAATGCAAAGTAACAGCTGCACAGGCTAGAAGTTGTCATCAGAATTATTATGGGCTTCTGAAAGAATATATTACAGAAACGTTTTGTGGTATTACTCCACTCTTGAATGTTTTAACAAGGTACTTCCACCATGGTTACAGCTGCAATTTTGGCACTAGCATTTTTGTTTTAAAAATCAGTTTTCCACATCTTCCCAGTCTTTTGTTTCTCAAGACCACAAGGTTGCTCTTGAATATGAATGTTTATATAAACCTTATTTGTTTGCTGTATTTGTCCACCGACCAGGTGATCTCTACAAACGACACTCCCCACCCACCACCAGAATATTTTATTTTTTTGTTGGTTTATTTCTGTGTGTGTGTGTATATAGGGCTGCGTGTGTTTATTTTTCCTTCCCACTAGTAGGCCATAATACAACATTTGTGTATCACATTCAGTGTCTTTTCCAGGATGTTTGGCCTTTATTGCCATAAGGTAAATATCTGAGAGGGAAAGAACACACCTAGTTTTGCTTTGTAAAGAGCTTCATAGCTAGTCTCAGGGGTTTATTTTTATCATCTCTCCAATTACATATTGTGCTCCTGAGAGGAGTTTTTATTTCAATTGTCTGTCATCATGAGCTTTTCAAAGCTGGAAAGCATCTGTCTTGGATCCTTTAGGGATCTTAAATACCAGCAGTGTAGGGTAACTCACCTGAATTTTCTCTTTAAATGAGATGTGTTGAACAATGCATGAGGAGATATTAGTCATGACATGCACACCTCTACAACATCTGTGTTTCCCTCCCTGGTCAGGTGAATCCCAACTTTGCTTAATGCTGTTTGCTTGACTCTGACCCAGTTAGAGGAATAAAAAGTTCTATGTTATATGGGATTTGAATCATGCAGAAGATGTGGTTTCAGATCCTCACAGTGGCTCCAGAAATATTAACAAGAAACCTTCTGCATCTTTTGTATCATTTTGTAATACACATCTGTGCCTTGGAGTGTGAGCAGGAATATTTTTTTTCCAAGTGACCAATACACATGTACCAGAATCAGTCTTTAATTCCTAATGTGTCAAGTATCTAAATTTAATGTAATTATGTTGTCGGGTACTGCCCAAATGGACAGAAGTTCTGAAAAGGCACTAAAACGTCCCGTGTTAATCCATATCCTCAGAAGTTAAGATTATGTGGATTACAGTTTCTCACTGTTCTTGATGGGCACAGCCACTGTGGCTCCACAGCATTAGTTATGGTCCATCATGCTGATAATGAGTTTCTTAATAAGTCCCTTAGTACTCACTGACAATGACTCATGCTTCCGAACTAGGATCTCCTTGAAAATCTCTGTGTAATGGATGAAATATTGTATCCCGTGAAGATTTTTTTTTTCTTCCTTGTGTGTTTAGGGAAAAGCCAGGCAATTTTTAAAGGAGCAGTGTCCTTAAAGATAAGAAATTCTGAGGAGAAGTCAGATTTAACTGTCTGGAGAGGCAAAGGTGAAATGTGAGCTCTGATCTCAGTGATAATTGCTCTCTCTGCTTTACAGAAAGTTTGATATTCTGGAATAGATATTAATAGTCTAATAGTACAGCCTCAGCTGTACTTTTAAAATTACTCTATCTTGAAATTATCACAAATAATCTGCAAAACTTTGCACTTTAACCAGTGCCTGTCTCTTGGAGAATGCTTCAACCCACATCATATTTTCTGCAGTTTTGGATGAAACCTGTCAACTCATCGAGCTTTCAAATGTTTTGAAGAAGTGTCACACACTGAACTGTTTTTTAACTAAGAATAGTGAAATACGGATCTGATTTGAATGCCTGAAAGTTTTCTGTCTTCAGTATAAATTTGAAAAATAGGACTCTGAGATACAAAACCATTAGGACACTGGAGCATAATGTACTGGACTTACACAGCATTTCTGTTGCTGTTTGTGGTCTGTGTGTTTTGATAAAATTATGATTAAATCATAGCTAACCTTGAATTCAATTATTTTAGGTGTTTGGAAACAAGATGATTATCCCTTCCTTGGATGGGGACCTCTTCCAGTGGGATCGGGATCGAGAGAGCATGGAAGCCGTTCCTTTCACTGTTGAATCTCTTCTTGAGTCATCCTACAAATTCGGTGAGGACGTTGTCTTAGTCGGGGGAAAGTCTTTGACCACCTACGGGCTGAGCTCCTATTCAGGGAAGGTAAGAGCCTGAAAAGGTGTTTTGTGTCTTGTGTTTTTCGAGCTCTGCCTTGCAAACAGGTGACCCCTGAGGTTTAAACTGTGCTGCAGCTGAAGCGTTTAACTGCAGGGCACAAAAGGGCAGAACCTGAGCTTGGTGTGCTGCAGTAGGTGGCATGGCACTGCAATTTCCTCCTGCCTGGGAGCTCCTGCACTGCCCCCTGTGCTGGCCTTAACCCTTGTCTCACCATTTGCTAACCCAGCCGAGCACTGTTCACTTTTTACTCGATTAGGTTTGTGCTGGGCTAGCTGTAGCAGGGGGTCAGGGAGTGTCAGAGCCAGCACAAGGGAAGGGACAGGGGAGCGTCACCAGAGCGTAGTGAAGGGATAAGAGGGATGACCCCTTTCTGTGGGAGGACTTCAGTTTTATCATCTGGCTCTGCTTAAAGTAGACTTTGCAGTTCAGCTCACTGTGTATCAATTAATGCTTTAGGTGACACCTTTTTTACAACTAATTAAAGATTTTTCAAAACTAATGAGGATAGAAAAAATTCAACATATGCAAAAGTTAAGGACTTTTAGTTGTGTGTTTACTATCAGAAATTCTCCTTATATTTTAAAGTCATATTTAAAAGTTAAGTTAAATGTCACGTGTCCCTGAAGTGCTTGTAGATACTTCATGTAGTGAAGAACAGACATTTGGTGATTCAGAAACATTGCATTTTAAAAGAAGATAAAAAATAGATTAAATTAAAAAATTTTGATGTTCCCAGTGTTTGTTTTCACCAAAATCAGGGTGATATTTGTTTTTTTTTTTTTTTCATTTTCACCATACATTTTAATGTGGAACACTTCTGTGGTGTGGTGTGGAATCATCACTGGTGATAAAGAGCACAGACACCAAACCAGAATTCATGTTCATGAACTCCTTTTGATTTCCTCACTGGTAGCAGAAGGCTCTGTGCACCAACAGGCTCCTCCTCCTCCAGTGCTTAGAAGAGGAAATTTTCATTTCTGTTTTGATTCTTGCTTATGTTCAAAGCTGCCTCTTAGAAATAGTACCTGACTCATCCTTCCTAAGAGTTTGGGCAGTTTTATCTCTCTGGCATTGTCCAAATAATGCAAATTCTGTTTGAGATTGGGACTGTTGGAAACTTATGTGATTGTGAGAGTTCATTAATATTCTCTTTTCCTTTTAATAGCTGACAAAGCAAAGGGGGAAGACCTTGTGGTATTATATAAATCAATAGTACTTCATTTGAAGCTGATAGAGTTATGATGAAACAAATATGGCATGAAAGCAGAATTATGCTGTGGGTCTTGCAGGAATGTTCTTTTGATGTCCACAGAAACAGTGGGAATAGAGAGAGAGCTCAGATTTCTTTGTGTTAGAAGTACATTCAAAATATAGCCAAATGGTAGTCAAAATACCACAGACTGTAAACTTTCTAGAATCCTTTGAAAGTTTTCGTTCTGAAAAGCCGTTATCTCTTAAACCAGGCTTTTCAACATCCCTCCAGTCAAACATCTAAAGTCATGAAGTTCCAAATTGCTTGCCAGCCAAGAACAGGCTGTAAGGATTGTTAGCTTTGAATGGTGCAGTTGCTGATATTTGTTTTGAAGTTGCACATGTGAGCCTGCCTTGTCCCTCAGGTGAAGTACATCTGCTCAGCCGTGGGCTGCCGCCGCTGGGACGATGAGGAGACAGAGCAGGAGGAGACGCTCCTGCTGCACCGCACCCAGAAAACCGTCCGAGCTGTGGGGCCCCGCAGTGGCAATGAAAAGTGAGTCTGAGAACTGCTCAGGAACAGTCCCAGAGAGATGGTGAGACAGAAAAGATAGGAATCAGATCACAGTTGCTTACCTTGTCCTTGCTCGGAAAAGTTTGTCACTGCTGTACTGCACAAGGCAAATATTACTGTAATGTTTGTTCTAACTGTTGCTTTTGTACAAGAGGAGACAGTTTAAAAGTCTTCTTATAATCTACTCACTTCAAAGTTCTTTACCTGCTAATAGTAGCTATCACTGGGGAGTGGTGTTGTGCATGATGTCCTAAGCTTTCATTCTAAGTTGATATTTTAAAATAATTCCTAAATTTATGTTGTTCATTCCATAATGTAGGTAGTCTGCTCTTTCTAAGCTGTAGAAACGGGTTCAATCTGTGATTTTCCTAACAACAGTCACATTGAAGTTTTAATACATCAAGATTTCTGTAAAATTACAGACATGAATTTTCCAGAAAAAAAAAAACCCAAACCCACTTCATAAAACACAGACTTAATAAGCTGTGTTCTGTTCATAGATACGAGTAACTACCCAGCAACATAGTGGAGAACCAGTCATTCCCTGTTCCCCTGCTCCCTCTTCTGTTTGCAGCAGGATGTGACAGGTTGTGAATTTGTAACCTATCAGAGAGAACCTAATGAGAATTCAGTAGATTAATTGATCAGATGTCTGAGAGGATAAATCTTGGTTTCTGTGTTCCTTCGAGACAGCTATTAGCCAGGAGAGGTATGTCAAAACCACAGTACTTAGTCTTGTGTCCCAGAATCCTCCTTTGTGGAAAACAGAGGTGCTTTCCTGGTGACATGGAATGTAACATCTTTAATAAATCTACAGAGTGCATGAAATATACCAAACTTTTGCCATAGATTTTTTAGGAGCCAAAACCCAGTTTGGGCTCCTGGCAGTTGCCAGACTGATTCTTTACCATGACTTTAGGTACCCAAATATACTGTTCAAGAAATATTTACCCCTTCATGAAGTCCAAGAGACAAACATGCCATGCGTTTCCCATCTGTATCTTTGTTGGTTTACAAGAATTGAGGAGTTTTTTGCTGTGCAAGAAAACTGTGCTCCTTAAGCATTTCATTATACATTTGTCTTTTTTTTGTGTTAACCTATGGGACGTGAGCCGTCCTGGTTTCATGAAGTGCCTGTCAAGGGATCTGTGTTAGGTTGTATGTGGGGTTAAACAAAAAAAGCATTGTCGCTTTCTCAGTTTGAAAGATCTTATGTTTCCAGTTAAATCCACTTTATTAGTGAAGAGAAGAATTTTAGAATGCTGCTTCCTAAGAGCTTTGTACTTTTACTGCTTTCGTCAGCTACAGAATGTTTTCTTACTAAGCAGACCTCGCTGTAGTACTCGATGATTTTAATTTCCCCCTTCATACACTAAACTTTTAATGCCATTTGCCCTACTTTACCAGCTTTTTTCTCAGTTCATCCATCATGTTGGACAACATCTCTCAGCTTGTTTGATGTGTTTTCTGCATTAGTACTCCCCGCCTGGTACAGTTTTGTTCATTTGACAGTCTGAGAGTTTACTGTGAAAATATGGGCCAAATATAGGTAATTCAGTTTAGAAATCTTCTGCACAGAGAGCTAGGGACTTCCTTGGAAAATAAAAGCTGTTTCTACAAAGGTTTTCTCTTTTTCTTTGAGGTGGAATTTCAGTGTTGGTCACTTTGAGCTGCGCTATGTCCCAGATATTGAAACTAGAGCGGGATACATTGAGAGCAATTTTAAATCAAATATGAACAAAGAAGAAACAAAAATTATTTCAGATGTGGAGGAGCAGGAAGCTATGATGAAAGACACAGTGATAAAGGTCTCCGTGGCTGACTGGAAAGTGATGGCTTTCAACAGACGAGGAGGACATCTGGAATGGGAATACCAGGTAGGGGGAAAGACAGAATATTAAATATCACAAAAGTAGACATTTTGAACATGTCTTTCATCTTTGGTTTCAGGCACTGTCTTTGTAAAGGAGCACACATCTGCTTGTAATTTTTTAACTGAAGTTCTGACTTTGAGCTGCTGCATCTGTTAAAAAATTTAAACAAGAAATTTAAGCACTTTGTTTTTTATTATTCTTATTTAATAGCTGATTAATACAGCATTAATTTTCCAATTACCTCTCTCCCCTTCAGTTTTGCACTCCAATTGCTTCTGCATGGCTTCTTAAGGATGGCAAAGTAATTCCAATCAGTTTGTTTGATGACACGAGTTACACAGCAAATAATGAGGTACTGGAAGATGAAGAAGACCTTGTGGAAGCTGCCAGAGGGGCCACAGAATCCAGTGTCTATTTGGGTGAGACACCAACTGCAGCATTTTTTGTAGTAAACATTATTCATTTCTCTGTTGAGGTTGTAGTAAAGCAAATCTTTCTGTATTGGTAGATTTCAAACCCATAAATCTTTTCCATTTTGATTCTGAAATGTTCATTGCTTTGTAGTTTCAGTACATTGGAGATGACTAAAAGTCTTGAAACTTTAGAAGACAGGTTGACAGCTAACAAAGCAGCCTTATTGCCCATTACTTTGTACACTGGTTGCAGTAACTTACTGTGAAGAAAATTCAGATAAGATTTTACATGGCTTAGTTTTCATCCAGCTGTCAGAAATCATTGAATGTAGTTTGTGGCAATTTGAAATAGAGTGGCTCAAGCTCCTCCTCCTCAGCTGTCTGTCTCTGGGGAGTAAATGTGCTTTAGTTTTCTAAGACTTGGTTTGCCTTAGCCTTTTTCTCCAAGTCTTTGCACCTTGTAGCTTTCCAATTAATGGTTACAATAACAGATAAAGAGTAACACTAGGAAGAAAGGAGGTTGTTCCAGCCTTCCTGGTAATGGCTGTCTTGTGCAGCATTAATAAGTGTAGGAAGTTTGAATGAAGTCTTACTCTGCAAATCCCAAACTCCTTTATAGCTATTAAAAATTGCTGGCATTTTCCTGTAGCACAAGCTTTCCAGCAGTAAAAATGAGATGTCCTGAACTCTTGCTTTCCTAGAACAGAGGGAAGATACTACTGGAATTCATCCAGCCAGCAGTCAGAGTCATTATCTCAGGTTCTCAGAATATGAAGGAGTATTTTCAAAGATGTTTTTAACCATGTATTTTGACTACACAGTTTTATTCCGAGGGTGAAGAGAAACAAATCTAAAGACTAAATGAGTCCTTTATTACATAGGTATGTTCAGGGGCCAGTTGTATCTTCAGTCATCAGTCAGAATTTCTGAGAAATTCCCAACCAACCCAAAGGCTCTGGAATCCAGGAACGATAATGCAATTATTCCTCTTCCCAAAATCAAGTGGAAACCTTTAATCCGTAAGTAGCAATTGACAGTTTCGTTTATTACCTTAGCTCAGAAAAGACAGGACATCTTTCTGATTTCCAGTATATTTCAAACTAGTCTGATGTTTCCAGCTGTAGACTACTTCAGGAATGTCTCTGGGCTTTATTAAGTGTTTATTTTTTTTTTCTAATTAAATGTTTAATATCTGTTTTCTTTTACTATGGATTTGACAGGGGTTTTTTTAGCAATGAAATGTTGAGTCTTCCTAATCAAATTTTTCAACTAAGAGGAAGAAGTTTTTTGCAGTGATATGAATACGAGTGAATTGACTTGTCAAGGGGGAGAATTATTAAGTAACTGTTACCTTAAAGTACCTTTCTTGATGTTTTCTTCTATGAAATTTACTTCCCATGGCCTGTTTGAAGAGCCATTCTGTAAGATTATGCAATTGAAGTTCTCTTTAAATTAATGCGAGAACAGAATTTTACAAACAATTGACATTTTATATACTCTGAAGAATTAACAGTCTGTACTTGACATAAAGCTCAGGAAAATTTTGTCTTCTCTATGCCTAGAATCTCCTTCCAGGACTCCAGTGTTGGTGGGCTCTGATGAGTTTGATAAGTGTCTCAGCAATGACAAGTATTCTCATGAGGAATACAGCAATGGAGCACTCTCAGTTCTGCAGTACCCATATGGTAGGTGAAGTTCCAGACTTTGAAGTGTTTCAAATACCCAGGTTTTATTATCTGTGAAGTTCAATAAATCACCACTTGTTTGACCTTAAATATATGTATTTTTTTAATATGTAATGAACTAGGAAATTATTGCCCAAACTAGGATTTCCGTATTGTGGTGTAGGTACAGTTAGTGCCACATAAGCATAAAATGCCAGGAATTGCTACTGAAGAGCTGTTGTGTGTGCTGCTGTTGCCACTGAGAGTTGTTTGGAGTGAAAAAATCTTGGGAATTACTTTTTTCAGAATTTACTAACAGTGCTGGAGACTCAGGATGGTTGTCACAGGTTTTCCATATGGAAGCTATTCTGATTTAAAGCTAGGGAGGCATAGTTGCTGTCCACAGCCTTAATTAACTGAATTTGCTGATGTGCCATTTAAAATCATGGATAATGGAAACAAAACCACCCCATGTCTGTTGAGAAGACATATTAATGAGAAGCCAAAGTTGTTTTGTAGGTACCTGCAAGTAAATCCATGTTCTCTTTGTGTGTTTTATACACAGATAATGGTTATTACTTACCCTACTACAAGAGGGAGAGAAACAAACGTAGCAACCAGATCACGGTTAGATTTTTTGATGACACGAATTACAAGAGCATTCGCAAAAAGGATCCTGTTCTTCTGCTTCACTGGTGGAAGGAAATTGTTGGCACCATTGTATTTTGTATCGTGGCCACGACCTTTATTGTGCGCAAACTCTTCCATCCCCACCCTTACAGCAGAGTAAGTATTTTTTTCTGAGTCCCAAACACAGAAGGAATTATTTTAGCTGTTTCTTTCAGTTTAGACTCTGCAATGAGTAATATTAATAAGTTAATAACTAATGAGATAACAAAATCAAAAGCCTAAATTTATTGTTTAATCTGTGTGTGAAGGCTGCCAGCTGCCACATACAATTTGCTTAACTGCTTCAGCAAGCAGATTAGACTGCTTCTGACGTGTCTGGAGATATTTATTTAATGCCATATCTAGGGTACAAACCAGTCTCAGGCACTCAAGGAGTTGATTTTGTTTGTTTGTTTGTTTTGTTCTTGTTTTGGAAATCCTTGTTAGCTGCGGAAGGAGTCTGAAACACAGTGTCAGACTGATTGTAAGTATGAGCCCACTTGTGGAGACATAAAAGACAACAGCTGGAGTGATGCCAAGAATTCTGGATATGTGTCAAGGTGAGGTCTGTTCAACACAACATAAACAGGGTGTTTAATCAGTGTGGCTGTTAATACTGTCTGGAGATAGAGTAGGTGTTCACGTCTTCTTACCTAGGAACTTCCAGTCCTCTGACATTGCAGGATAATCAGCAACTGGCACAAAAGACTGTGACCCCATTACTCATGGGACATTGCAGTTATGGTTAGTCTCAGAAATTCCAGAGTCAACGGGTTACATGTGATCAGAAGTATTGCTCTCATTCTTGCTGATACGCCACACAGGAGATTGATCCATGTAGGTCTTAATCAGTGTTTACTCCATCTGTTCCTGTGTATATGGTGTAAGGCAGAGAAGGGCAGTTGCAGGTGGAAGCAGATGGCACTTTATATACTCTGCAGAGTAAGCAGTCTATACTTGAAGTAAAACCTTTATTAGTTTTACAAAGGAGTTGGTTAAGACAAAAGGCTTAATAGGGGCATGCCATTATGCTCCAGAGTAAATGTGACCATTTCCTGTACATTTGTAACTCAATGAAAGTAAAAACTGGAGTGTTTAATATGAGGAAGAATAAGAAAAGTAGTGATATCTCAGGACAGTGATGTTTTGGATGCGATGTTTAGAAGGACTGGTTGCAGAGACAGTTATTTGTGGTAGGCTTAAAGGTAAATCATGATTTAGAAAATACTCAGCTATAGAAATGTGGGCTATATACTCAGGATCCAGTAGGCATGCAACCTGGTGATCTGAGAAATCTCTTCAGTTTGTCCAGTGCATGCAGAATGGATCCTGATGGCCTGTGATAAACTCTGCATAAATACATATTTAGCAACTGTCCATTTCATAGATAGGGAATTGCTCACAGTGGGTGAGCAGGAAGAAATAAGTAATTCTGCAAGTCCTTCAGCATGTTTTGCCTGTACAGAACTACTTCAGTCAAGGTCATAAGTGACTTTATTTTTCTATCTATACTAATGCATTTTTCTCCTCTATCCTCCCTCTCTTCTTCTGTCCCTTCCTCACACCCCTCTGTCCCCAGATATCTGACAGATTTTGAACCAATTCAGTGTCTGGGTCGTGGAGGTTTTGGAGTGGTTTTTGAAGCCAGAAATAAGGTAGATGACTGCAACTATGCCATCAAGAGGATCAGATTGCCCAACAGGTAATGAATAGGTTTGCTGGGACACAGAACAATGAATGGATGGTGGGATCCCATCCTACACAGAACCATCTGCTCCTGAACTCATTTCCCAGATATTTCATTAGGATGAATGACATACTTTTTAATGGGGGGCTGACTTAGTTTTGGCACAGAGAATTTGGCATATGCAATCCCAGCAGAGGTGACCTGCTTGGCTAAAACACTTGCATAGCAGATCCCTTTGTGGGGATGCTGCTCCATGGGGATTTCCTTGATGAATGGAGCCTTTGCTAACAGGACCAGTTACTGCAGTGCTGTTAATGTGCTTCTCTCCTTCTCTTCTTGCCTTTCCGATTCCACCTCCTCTTCCTTTTCTCTCTCCCTCACCTACGTTTTTGACTCCACTTGCCCATTTGTTTCATTTTCTGGTCCCACAACCCCTGCCTTTTCTCTCAGTCATAGGTGGTCAAGCCATGCTGCTGAATTACCCTACCCAGAGCTTGCAGCACTTCCTTTTAGTGGGAGATGGGAGACACTGCTTCTGGAAATCTCAAGTTAGAACAGCAAGAGGGAGGGGGTAAAGCTATGATATCTAGAATTACTATTTTTTTGAATGTGGTAAATAAACGTGACTATTTAAGACTAAAGGTTATGTTCTGAGATTTAAGGTAGCCTAAATTCTTATTTTCCAAGCATATTCAAAGCTATTAAATGAAACCATCAGACTTTATTTGGTCCAGTTACAGTCTTATGAAGAGAAATAAATTCCTTCAGTAAGACAGGATGCTGCCTGCTTTCCTGTCCACAGAACAGAAATAGTCCTTATGCAACCTCTTTAGCTATTGCCAATTAAAAAACAAATACTAAGGTATTGCTGTCTGTCTTTTGTGTCAGTGTCTTCTACATCCCTGTAGAGTATTGCTGTTTAAAATCCTGTTTTCTATCCTTGATAACAGTTGAGAGGAAGATGAACTTTTTCTTCCTGTTTTTACTGCCTGTAATTATGTGAAAAGGGAAGACTGAATATTGAGCCATTAGGAGCACATTCTGCTCCTCCACACTTCTAAGCTAAAGGAGTTGCTCTGGGGAATTTGCGACATATTTTTGTTGTGATGTAAAAAGCAATGCTACTGGCCTGGTGTATGCTGGGGCAGCTTTGATTAAATTCCTTCGCAGAAATTTTTGTGTTGTGCTGTTGCTTTTTGTGACCAGGTCTCTTTTTCTCCTCACCCCAAACCACAGGGAGCTGGCTCGTGAAAAGGTGATGAGGGAAGTCAAGGCTTTGGCTAAGCTTGAGCATCCAGGGATTGTTCGGTATTTCAATGCCTGGCTGGAAGCTCCCCCTGAGAGATGGCAGGAAAAGATGGATGAGCAGTGGTTAAAAGATGAGAGGTAACTCATGGGGCTCTTTTTAACAGTTGAATGTGAGATTGTATGTCAAGAGAACTAGAAAACTGGTAGAGGATCCAGGAAGGTGGAGAGACTGTCTAGGAGAGAGGTGGTTGTTAATTTAGCCTGCCAACTTTTCAATTGAACAGGTAAATAAATAAAAATATATTACCCTTCTGCATAAAGTTCTTGATTTATGGGTACTCTCTTGTGTTAAGGTCCTTCTTTCAGCTTAGAAACATGACATGTTTCTTAATTGAACTTGTGTAACTGAATCTTGTGGTGATTGGAAGATTGTAGCATTGCTGCTGTGATTCAGTTTCAAACTTTGGCATCTCCGCCTTCTTTGTTCCTTTCTACTGCATTCTTCCTCTTCAGTGTCTTGAATTAGGTGGACCTGATACACTACTCAATGAATTTATTTCAGCAGAAGTATGTGAGGGATAACCCGACTGACAATTTGTGAAGCTTGGTAGAAGTAGGTTAAAAATGAAAAATTAGATAAAGGAGTTAGAGAATGTGAAGAGAGAGGAAAAGTGGGTGTATATTGGCATTTATAGAATGAGGCCTAATACAAGACTGCTGGGTGGTTTCGTAATAACATCTTAACATGCATCACAATTTTTAGAATACAGCGACCTTTATATTTCAGGCATCAAATTAACATTTCACAGCTGTAATTCTTCCAAGGCACTTTAAATAGTCCTTGCAGTGCACGTTCCAAAGGGCTGGATTTTTTCAAACTGAAGATGAGCCTGATTGCACATTAGGAATCCAGGCAGTAGAGCTTGTTAAATATTCCTTAATCAACGCTTTTGTCTCAATGAGAAAATACCCTTGCTAAGACACAGATGCTAAATCCTGGATATTAGTGATTCCCACACTTGGGTAGTCATTCCATGTTGCAGTATGACACAGGTGTCAGGTAGCAGTTGTTAAAATCTGGAATTTTGGAAGTGCATTTCTAGTGGAATGGTTGGAATCTACTACAATTTCTCTAGTATTGATCTCTCAACTTTGTCTTCCAGCACTGATTGGCCACTCAGTTCTCCCAGCCCAATGGATGTCCCATCATTTAAGATCACAACAGAGCCATTTTCAACAAAGGAACACATTGAAGTTACTGCAGCTTCATCGGAGAGGGTGAGGTCCGTGGGGATACCCTGCGGTCAGTCAGATTCATCTGGAAGCCAGTTTTCCCCTCTGGAATTTTCTGGTACAGACAACAGGGACTTGCAGCACTCAGAAGATCCACTATTAAACCTTCAGGACAGTGTCCTTACAGGCTGTGATGTAGAAGACAGTACTATCAACAGTAATGAGCTGCAACACTCCTTAGAAGTATGTTCTTCAGCTGTTCCAGTTGTACATATGAAGGAAGGGACCTCCTCCTCTATTGTGTTTGAGGATTCTGGCTGTGGAAATGCCTCTAGTAAGGAAGATAAAGTTGATGTTTCACATAATGAGGGCCCTTCTGAGGATAAAGGGAAAAGTACAAAGGAATCTGATAACAAGAAATCTGCTTCAGGAAGTCCCCTCTCTGTTTCTCCTCCAAGGCCAACAAGTTTAAGCCTGGACCTTTCTAAAAACACTGCAGAAAAAGTCAAACCCACCTCTCCAAAGGTGTATCTGTACATCCAGATGCAGCTCTGCCGCAAGGAGAACCTTAAAGACTGGATGAGCAGAAGATGCACCATAGAGGAGAGGGAAAGGACAGAGTGTCTGCAGATCTTTCTGCAGATTGCTGAAGCTGTTGACTTTCTGCATAGCAAAGGATTAATGCACAGGGATCTCAAGGTTTGTATCCGTAGGTTGCTCTGTGTGGGAGGAATGTGGCACTGGAGACAAAGTCTGCCAAAATAGCTGACTGCTGTCAATGACCTCAGCATGGGTGTTAAAAAAGCTGAATCAATGTCTGTACTATAACCTGGAGGTGCAGTGCTCCAGGAAATAAATATTCATCACTTGTTACTGCAATTAAAGTCTTTCTTACAGCAAGACTTCTTGTACCTGGCACAGATCAGTGGCATTTGTCCTATGGTATTTTTAATTCATGTTCTTTGTACAGGGTCATTCAGTGCTGAGCTGTGTGACAAAGCTGTTTTGGATCCCGTTCTACTATTTCAAGTGAAGCAGATAATTGGCAGTGTGGAGCTTGTAGTTGGACTTGATCTTAAAATTCTTTTCCAACCTAAATAATTCTGTGATTCTAATTCTGGTATTTTCATTCTTTCTACAGCAATAACAGCCTAAAAGGAGCAGTGTTACTCTTGGTTAGAGAAAGTAAAAATTAAGGATTACTGATCTGGGATTGAAATGTAAACTGTCCTGGAGCAGAATTGTGAGCCAATGCCAGCAATCACAATGAAGATTTCTGAAGGATTCACAGTATTTTTAATGTCTCATAGCATCCAGACAGTGAGGACTGGGAAAGGTGGCTTGCACCTCTGGTGTTTAGTGTAATTGAAGTCAGGAGTAACTTGTACCTTTTCTTTCATTTTGTTCATGATCCTCCTATGCTAGTGCCTAATTTTCCTCCAACTTAAAGCACTGGAAGTGTCAGTATGTGTTACCAAATAAACAAGTTTTATTGAAGAGTCCAGCTGAAGTTAGTTTTATTAGGCCAGGCTCTGAGAAATGGATCCTTTTTGCCAAATCTGGCCACTTCTGTTTCTCTTTGCTTGCTTGAGGAGGCATTAATACCCTACCTCAGTGGAATAATTACTGAAATGATTGTGATTTCTCAGATGGTAATTTGGTATCAGCAGAAGCAAAAGCTAAAAAATGCCATCTCTGATGTGGGAGTAAAAGGAGGTTCAAATGCAATAATCCTCAAAGGATATGTCAGAGTTAGAAAAACTCATGAGTCCTTCCAAGTATTTTCTTTTCCCATCAGCATTAGGCAATTACCTTGAACCAGTTATCTGACAGATCTTTAGTGCTTGAGAAACTGACCATAAAAGTAATTAAATCCCTGTACTAATATGTTGCTTGACATGTTAATTAATAACCTTAACAATACTGTCATTTGTAGCCCTCTGCAGTCTCCACGCTGTTCAGTAAACCTTACATAGCTCTTCCCTTAAAACTCTGTTAGTCTTAATCAGCAGGTGTGGAGTGTTTTGTTGGAACATCTTAAAAGTTCAGTGCTGGCAGCAGTTTGAACACGAGATTTAATTTTGTTTACTTGGTATAACCAACTTGGAAATGGTTTCCCTGGATGAACAACTTCCTCCTTCAGAAAACTTTCTGTGCTTGTATAGATGTTATTCTTGGATCCCAAAGTTTATTTGTCCGTTATGTGTTAATTTGGTCAAAACAACAGCCATGTTTATTTAATTATTTTCTATACTTTTCAGAAGCTCCTAGGAAGAGATCTCATCTAATTTTGTAATTTGTCCAAGAGATTGGTCATGCAGCCCTGAGTTGATGCCAGCACTAACAAGTGAATAACTGCAAAGTTGCCTTGGCCTGGCTACAGAGCTCAGTGATTGCAGAGGCCAGCTCTTGCTCCCATTGGCACCAACAAAAGCTGGTAGATCTGTGTGAAAACCAATTTCTATGTGAGCATATTAAAAGATCCAATAAGTAATCTAAATATTTAAATTAACAGTGCACATTAAAAATGCATTAATTAGGCTCCTGCTAATCAGAGATACTGTAATGACAAGATGGCAGGAATTTATGTGGGCAAGTGAAGAGGTCAGAGTTCAAATTCTTTTGAAGAAAATGAAGTGCAGAAACAAAAGTCTGTCTGTCAAGTGAATTTACTGTTATTCCTAGGATAAGCTGTCGGTCATGCTTCGCAGCTCAAAAGAAATTATCAGTTTCACAGAACTGCAAGAACAGTCTTGGATACATTTTGCAGCATTAATTGAATTAAACAGAGTATTTCAGATGTGTGAGAAGCTTATTCCTGCCTGTGGAAAAATGAGAATTCTTATTCAAATTTCTTTCTGCAGGTGGCAAGATAACTAAACTAGAGGATAGTTATATTTGATTGTCCTCTCCTGATGATCTAAATCAAAACTGTGTGCTTCTGCCTTAGGCTTTTTCTTGTTCCAAGTGTCATCTTGATGGTTTATTTTTGCTGGTATTTTGCAATAGCGGAGAGTCCATTCTCCTTATTTGCAGAAACTGTGTGCCAGCCTGTTCAGAGACAGTCTGTGTCCAGCCAGAGAAATATTGAAATAAACTTTCTGTTAGGAGGAGGTTTTCCCCAGGAAACAAGACAAATCTTGACTTGTGTTTGTTGGAGGAGAATGGAGATCAAGGCAATGGGATAAAAACTCCTGATGGAGATGTTTGTTCCTTGAGCATCAAAATTCTGATACTAAGACTTTTGACCATGTGGGTGTGCACTGAGGGGTGGGTGCTCTGTAAATGCTTCAGCCACAGCCTGGGGACACTGTGGGTTTACTGTGGCTTTTGTGCCCTGAATGCTCTGTGACTCCAAGGGGCTGGATGTTCATTACAGGGAAATACAATGGCAGATAAGACCTGGCTCAGAAGGCAGTTCCAGAGGCAGGATGTGGGCACTGTGGAACTGTTTCTCTGGTGCTTCCCTCAGAGCTGGCCATTGCCTAAAAACGAAAAAACAAGAAGCCTTTTTTCTGTCCTGTTTCTCGTGCACACAATTGGTTGGTCTTTAACTGTGGAAGTCAGATGGACTTACAAGTAGGTCAGCTTTGTGGTCCTTAATCTTGTGGAAAAGTATTCCCTTCTGTCTGTCTGCCTGCTCCTGTCGCAGGGCTTATGTCAGCAAAGCACAGACCATGTTCTCCCAGCCCCAAGGGCCCAGGAGCTCTGAGAGGAGCTTCCCCAGCACCACCTGCCTCTTCGCAGCTTGGCCCTGTACAGCATCCTGCTGCTTCCTTCCCCTTGCAAGATCAGTCTGTTCTTCCCCCAAAACTCTATCTGTAACTCAGCTGGAGTGTTATATTTCAAGGGAATAATCATTCTTTTGGTGTGTGCCATCAGCCAGGAAGCAAATTTCTTGGAAATCTGCCTGGGATGTGCACCACTGGCAAAGTGACATCTGTGTTCCAGTCTCTTTTATCAGTAGGCTAAGCCAAAGATGGTGGTGTGTGGCAAACAAGCTAAAGGGGAGTCAAGTCAGATCATCACTACTGTTGCTGTTATAAAATGCAGAGTTCTTAAGCTTCTATCAGAAATAAACTTCTAATTCTGTTACGCAAACAGCTGTTCCCACATTAAACTGCACAGTTACACTGAAAAGCAGACCTTGCTCCTGTTGTATCTATAATTTAACACTAAGATGACATGCTGTGTGCTGGTTAATAATACAGCAAACAACGTTAGCACTTAGGGATTAAAATACAAAAGCCCAGGAGATGGAACTGCAGCATGTGATGTGAAAGTGTCGTGTGATGGGGGGCTGGATAACTTACCTGTGCTGTTCCCAGCAGTGTTGACTCTGTGTGTGTTCCTTGGCAGACCTGTGTGCTGCTGGTAAACCTCTGCTGAATGACAAGGACTGAGCAGTCTGAGTTTCAGGAAGAGACAGTGATTAATGCTGGACTAATTCCTTTTTCTTGAATAGTTACAATTCTTAACTGCCATCCTTCAGCAGTTCAGTGAGTGTTTTTAAGCCTGACAAGCTTCTGAGTTAGAACCAAGTGTTGTAGCCACTGTTTGCTACTTACTTTTTCTTTTCACCTTTTTTTCTCAGCCTTCCAATATATTTTTCACAATGGACGACATAGTAAAAGTTGGGGATTTTGGACTGGTGACTGCTATGGACCAAGATGAGGAGGAGGAATCAGTTCTGACCCCAATGCCAGCTTATGCCAGGCACACAGGACAAGTAGGGACCAAACTCTACATGAGCCCGGAACAGGTTTGTTCTCTCTTCTCCAAAGCTGTATTTGGCAATGCCCAGAAGAGCCCTCAATTTTTGGGAGCTCTAAGATCAGACACTCCTAGTAAACCATTGCAATCAAGTCACTTAAATTCTTCCTCATCAAAATAGAGTTTTGAGCTAAATTGAATTCCAAAATGAATATTTAAATATATATATTTGTTATATCAAAAATAGTGGCTAATTATTCAGACTGAATGCATTCGTTTTTCTTGCTTTTAATGCAGTATAGGAAGGTAACTGTAAAAGATTCCACTTAATTGAGGAAGGACACACTCTTGTGTATGAGGTTTAAGTAAGGTGAAACATTCTGCTTTGCAGCACAGAGGAGCTGAGGATCAGGACCTTGCTCCCTCGTGCTCTGCTGAAGTTCACCAGTGTTCCTGTGCTGCAGCTCTTAGCTCTGCACAGGGCTGGTGACTTCCACAGGTGGACTTGCCAGGGTGCTGTTTACTTTGTAGATAATTGCATCCAGTGAGTATCTTGATTGCCCTGACCCTGATTTTGCCTTCTCAGATCTGTGGCAACACCTATTCACACAAGGTGGATATCTTTTCTCTGGGATTGATTCTCTTTGAGCTGCTCTACCCCTTCAGCACACAGATGGAGAGGGTCAAGGTATGTGTGGTGTTGGGTTATCTTCAGTTTGGGCATTTGTTTAAAGCAGCTATTTGCTTGGTGAAACACTGGCAAGAGGTTCCTGTCCTGTTTTCTTTGGAGAAAAGCCTTGCAGCTAAGAGCACAACTTCTTTATCAGCCTTGTACAGACCCCCTGAATCACTGAAAATAAACTGCAGTCTTCCTAATGTGTGCAGTTGAATTGAGGCTTTTAATTTCTTTACAAAGCTCCTCTGTTGTCAAGCCAAGTAAGAGAAACTATTGAACTACGATATCCAAGAACTCAAGCAACAAATATAGCTTGTGACTTTAAGCCTACCAGCTTGGTTTTCATTCAAGAACTGGAACCATGCTGTGCATTTTGATTATTTCTTCCTTTGTTTGCATCTGCAGTGCTTTTTACCCAGAGCACTTGGTGAAAAATGGCTGTTCCTTTTCCTATAGTGAGTCTTAGCTGTGAGTCTTGCTCAGCTTCAAGCACAATCTTCCCATAACTGATGACATTCATTGCACCAAATGTGAATTTAGGATGTTTGATGGTGCATTACAGCTCTTGCTTGCTGTTAAAACGTGAGATCCATCTTGCTCAGAAACAAGTTCATGGAGAGCAGGGGCTACAGCCAGAAAGGTCTCACACCTCTGTGACAACTGGTGACCTGTGCAGGAAAGAAGGAGTCATTAAAACTTGTATTTATCATTTAAATGTGCTTGGGGTCATTATATTCTTAGGTGAAGATGGAGTGGGTTTAGCGGAGAGGTAAGAAACAACTTGAACAGCAGCCTGACCAAGTGCTTCGTCTGTTGCATTGTCTTGATTAAAATGCTCTGGCTTTTAATGACAAAAAGAGTATCGTCTAGAGGAGGAATTGGTGTTTAATTTGAATCCCTGGCAATGAAACCAGTTTCAGTTTCTCTAAATCAGTTTTACTGAAACAAAATACCCAGAAAAGAGCCATCCTGGATTTTCAGATCTCTTGCAACAGTGATTACAGGCTTTGCCTTTCCAGTTTCTCTCCTAAGAATAGAAGCAAAGCAAAAAGTCAGAATGAAACCTAAATTCCATCTAATTTGAATTTTTTACTTCAAGAGAGTGTTAAGAGTGCCCTGATTTTCCAGGATTTTCCCTGCCATTTCACTCTTCTTGCTAAAAAGAAACCCCTGCCCTTTGATTGCCAGGTTCTGGAGTTTGGCTACTTTGGCTACTTCAGTTTGGCTACTCAGTTATTTCTGAGTTGTTACGCTGAGGTTTTATTGGCATCAGCCAAGCATTAGCACTGCTTGCTGAAGCAAAACATGCTCTGCCTCACCAAGTAACCCAGCAAATTCTAGGAATTTGTGACAGCTGGCTGGAAAAATCCCCAGAAGTGGAGCGTGAGAGCTGCCTCTGTCTCAAGCTGCGAGCAGTTAGTCAGTAGCAGTGCAATTTATTTCCAAATTATGTGCTGCAAAGCAGATCACTAAATGCAAACTGAACTGACGGAATACGAGAAAAGTTTTCTGCAGCATTTTAATGTCATCAAACTCAGTTCTCTTGAACAGGAGTTTGGCTGTTGCCCATCACTATTTACTTTATGCTTCCAGTGGAGTAATAGTGAAATGAATTTTGATTTAACTTTAGAACTCTTGTATTTTGTGCTCAAACTTTCGTAAAAGGAGATCCTTCCAAAAAAATTGAAGTGCTAAAAATACTGTGCTTCTGGTTGAACATGGGAAAAACACTATCACTAGATGGAGCCAGTGGCCTTTGTATGAAAGAAGCACAGAAATAGCCAACACAACTGCTCTCTGAACTGCTGATAAATCTTCTCATTCCTCCTTAAATGTTAAAGGCTGGTGCTTACATTGGTAATGCAGAGACAGTCATTTCATGTGTCTTAATACTGGTGCAGGCCATCTTGGGAGTTATGGGTGGTGCTCAGATTGGTTGATTTTGTTCAGCTAAAGTACAAGTTATGTACAAGAAAGTACAAGTTTATGTATCTGACTGATTTAAAACTGCAGGGATCACAATTCTTGTAGCACAAGTCCTCCTGTTGCAAGCTCAATACATAGGGAAGCAGCAACTCACCTGTTCAGCTGTTGTGATTTTTAAGCACTAAAGCAACTCCTTAAAGCAAAGGGTTTTCTTTCCTGCAGGCTGATTTCTTTGCATAATTTGCATAGTTTTGAAGGATATGGTAATATTACTAAAGAATAATATTTTGGAAAAGTTACATGTCGTTCTTCATTTTTTTTGCAGACTTTAAGTGATGTTAGAAATTTGAATTTTCCACCACTGTTCACTCAGAAATACGCACAAGAGGTAGGTATATCTGATGCTATTGATTGTAGCCTTTTCATTAATAATTGTTGCTTTTTTTCTTTGCTTTCCAATTGCTTTGCTGGTAAAAATGGAAAAACCAGGTTGCTTTCATGTTATTAAGATGCATTTCTCTATCCCAGTACTTCTCTACCTTTCAAAGCATAACATTGCAGTAATGGGCACAATGAGACTTCTGTCACAGTTTTCCTTCAGGAATACATTTTTTCCTGGCTTCCATTTGTCACTTACAATCATTCATTTCACATACATCCTGTCATAATTTCCTGCAACAAATCCATATTCCAAAAGAGAAAGTGCAGAGTTTCAGACAGGTAAAGGAGAGGGTCTAGGTAGCAGCATGGCTGCATGGGATCCCCTCCAGAACTGGACGTCCCGAGAGGGAAATCACATGAGCAAATTGTGCTGTGTTCTCATTAGTCAGGTCTGTAAAGTGATGTGGTTGCAGGTAAAGAGGAGGTGATGTACAAAACCTCCCCACTAAAAAGCTGAAGTTCTTTCAGGTGGTCAGGGTAGCTTCAGACCACAGGCCAGATGAGGCCAGCCTTTCATGCTTTACAGCTGAAGGCTGCCTGGGAGAAGGGGCTGTGCTGTGCTCAGCTGGAGCAGGACACTAAATTCTGATTAAATCTGAAACAGATATTCAAAGTAAAAATTCTAATTTGCCACAAGAAAAATTCAGCATGGCTTAAACATGAATCTAAAAACTACATATAAATTATGTATCATGTATTTACTTTTGATTGCAAATAATGTGAAGTTTTTTATAACTCTATTAAACCTTGAGTATGATTTGGTTTGCAAAATCCTTTTCAGTCCTTGACAGTAAAGACACTTTTAAGAGATGTACAGTGATACATTTTAAAATATTTAGTACATTTCTAACTAATGAGCCAAAGCACTAACGCCCAGATAACTCAGAAGGCAGCTGGGGGTATTTTCCACTTGCTCACACAGCCACAGCTGAAGCCAGGACATGAAATGAGGAAGAGTTCATGGATTGGTTCATGTAATATGTCTTGTGTTTTCTTTCAGTACAACATGGTGAAGGACATGCTCTCTCCAAGTCCCACTGAACGACCAGAGGCTGCAGCAATCATAGAAAATCCTGTCTTTGAAGACTTGGAGCTCCCACCCAAACCCGTGCTCAGGCAGAGGTCACGGACAATGAGTCTATCAGGAAATAAACATTCCAGACAACCAAGCAAATAACTATCCTCAGGATCACTTCTTCCACTCAGCAGGTTTCACAGGGATTGTTCAGCAGAAGGATCCTATGATGCAGAATGTTTATCTTGGGAATAGTTTACTTCAGCTTTTTTTGCCATGTTTAATGTATAAGATGTGTTAGACAGATTTTTGTTTACTTTGACAGCCAACGAAGCCCAGTAACCAAACCTTTCACATTCCATTTTCCTTACCTTTGCTCTCCTAAGCGGACGGGTCCAGCTGCTGTGCTTGCCAATGTTGTGCTCCATTATCCTTTTTTGGGGGGTTCCTTGGGTTTTTTTGAAGCTTGTAGATGTCAGCTTGCTGGGTGAATGAGAGATCTGTAACATGTAAATAGAATTAAAATACTGTATTTTTATAGAGCAAATTACAGTCTCTAAGCCTAGTGAGTGTCTATCTGGATCACTTGCTCTTTGGTGAAATGAAGATGATTTTGAAATGAACTTTGACTCCATTTTTGGCCCTGGTGGGTAAACTGGGAATCTGCACTATTTTTAAAGCAAAAAAGTACCACAGTTGTACATATTGTCACTGTCCATAGCCTCTCATTAGAGGAAATCATTTCATACTTCTGCACTACAGTAGATCTTAGGGAATGCATCTTAAACGGCTGAAGCTGTTTAGAAGGAAAAGGAGCTTTTTGCCATTAAATGGGGGGTTTTATAGGCAATGGTTGGAAGAGCCATAGTCAAAATTATGTACAAAAATGTTGTGATTCTGAAAATTTAAACCTAATTAAGTCATACGTGTCGTATGTAATCTTGTAGATTTGTACTTTTTAAAAAAAACAACTGGTAGGCATTTGTGTAATCTGCTAATTTAACTGCCTAATGCCATGCTTTTATTTCTCACTGTAAATATGTTAATTTTTATTTATAAAATACAGAATCAATCCATTTGGGTTGGTGGTGTACAGGATGCACTTGCTGTAATTGTTGAGTGCATTGATTACTGTGACTTCTTTCAAGTCTAAATGATGTAATAAACTTTTTTTTTATTTATAAGACAAAATAGTAGTTGCTTCTGTTGGAAGCCTGCATCCATGTGTACTGCAGATGGCAGCCCTGTGCAGTGGGAACAGGATGGGCTCTGCATTCCTGAAACTTCTTTGCTTCCCTGTCTCACTGGCCACAGTGTGTGTGATGACGCAGAACTGAATGTGCTGCTTGGAAGTGAGATAGGTTCTGGGGAAAGAAGGGAGTTGAGCTCTAAACTGGGTGCATTATGGAGGCAGTCTCTCACCAGAGGGGAGAAGGGATAATTCTTATGCTGTTAGAATTGTTCTTGTACCATTGTATTTTTCTGTTTTACAGACTTAAATTTGTTAAAGTCTCTGAGATCAGTTTCCTAAAAAGATACTGGATTCAAATCCTTCTGGGGATTACTGCACTGTGGTGTGACACTGACCAGCAATTAAACCTGCTGACACCCTGCAGCTTTATGATAAGGCAGAAGTAGATTACAATGATTGTCTTACATGTCCTTGTGGATAACTCTCCTCCATACTGGCTTGTCCAGGTGAAACAAGAATGCTGCAGTGAATATCTGATCAGGAACAGGATTTGTATTTAGCTGGGTTAAAGCAGGATAGTTAAGTGTGTTCACTTCCCTTGGATGTCCCTCTTTGCATCGGCTACAGCTGCCCAGTGAAATGGCCACAGGTGGAGCCTCTTTGCCTTCCCTGCCAGCTCAGTGATTACAGATGGAACACAGGAAGTGAGGAACAAGGTATTTTTGACTTGCTGTATATCTGGATGTGGGTAGCTGCCTATTCCAAGGGCCCTGCAGCATTTTAGTACTACAACCTGCATATATGTTCATACCAGGTGTGTCTGCATATTCTGGGATGTTACACCTGCCCTCAAAGGTGTGGATGAGTCCTCCCCTGCGGGGTCCCTGCCCAGCCACAAAACCATCTGGCCATGCTCAGCTCTGAATTGCCTGGTCAGTCTTTGCTTCTCTAAGCACTGGAGTGTGTTGTTCCTGTCTTTGTCCCTTACTGCTCCAGGGTTTGACAGAGAAAGGCTCTTCTCTAATCTGAGAGATTTTCCTCTGAATGATCTGTACTTTCCTGCCAGGTGTTTTGTGGAACACCCAAACTGCAATAGCTGTGAGCTCACAGCCCTGCAAAAGGGGCTTTGGCCTGGTGTTCTGCTGTGCTGTGCAGCATCAGGGTCCTGCCCCATTCTTTCACAGGGTGTTGCCTATCCCTCAGCTCCCTTCCTCCCCCATAGCTCTTGGGAATGAAACCCCATTCCTTGTCCTGTTTTATCAAAATGACCTGGGTGGCAGCAGCAGGATTCCTGCCCTGTCCACATTCGTGCCCATGGGAGGCTTCCCCCAGAATAAAGGTGTAGTTACTTACCACTTCCATGTTGTTGCTGGAGTCATAGGGTCGGGGACACCTCACCCTCTCCCTGGAGAGTCATTTCAGAGGAGCACCACTGTTGAACCCCAGGTCATGGCTGTTTTTTCTCCCAGGCTCTTGATAGAGAACTCCTGACCCTTGTGCTGGCATCTTCAGTAGCTCAGCTGCTCCAGGCAGGTCCTACTGCATTTTGCTGCCTCTGAGGACAGTCCCCTGCTACCTTTTCAGAGTAACACTTCAGTGAGGCACTTGTGGCTTTCCTGCAGGGAGCCAGTGCAGTTGGGAAGTCCAGACAAGCACTTGGGAGTAGTAAAAATAATAATTTCCATTTATCATGATTTTTTAATGTCTCTGTGGTAGATACCACAGTGTACACACAAGTACTACTTCCTATTCACATCCCAAGTACTAATTCCTGTTCACATGCCATCTTCAGATGGTGTCAGCCACCTGTTGCTTTGAAACCACTGTGCTGCTGGTGTTACAGCAAGCCTTTGTCATCTCCTGGGGTCTGCCACATGGAATGTCCCCTTCCAGAATTAAGAATGAAACCCACAGAAAATTCACAGAAAGCTCTGAATATCCAGATGTTGCAGAAGCCAGTGAACTGAACCCTAAGCAACAGCCCAGGCTGCAGAATGATGCCTCTTTAGAAAGTGAGCTCTGCTCTTTGGCCACATCCCTCCTCTAATTCCCATACACAGACTGGCACACGTGGAGCTATTAAAACTGGTCAAATCTGTAATGAAACTTCCAGATGAGAAGCTACAGTGGCTTGATAAGAAACACTGTCCCATCTGACACAGAGGACCAGGATGTGCACAAATATTATGATCATGTTATACCATACTGGTTTGGGTTTTTTTACCCAACATGGAGGTTGAATTTGTCTTGGGAAATGCTCATTAGAAAAATAATTATCCAGGAATTAATTAGTTCCATTAATATAACAAATTGCCCCTAAAATATCTGAGTTCCTTGTTGTTGAAACTATGGAGTGTGAAGAAATGCATCTTTGTTGTATTGTCCCCAGCTGTAATATTCCAGCCCCTTGTTCCCCTACTTTCCTACCCATTTGTTTTTCCATTGGGATGTGCTCCAGTACGTTCTCTATCACCACCTCCAGTGACTGATCCCGAATCCCTATGACTTGGGTTTGCCCTTTGGGGCACCGTTGGGCACCGTCACGCTGTATTCCAGATCTGGAGCAGTCTTGGCAAAGGTGGCTATGGAAACCATGTCCTCCCCAACATCCACCTGAGACCTGCGCCTGCAAATGAGCAGCTTCTTGAGGGCGTGCTGGAAGTCCCTGTTGAGGAAGGCGTAGAGCAGGGGGTTGATGGTGGAGTTGCAGTACCCCAGCCAGGTGATGATCTTGAAGGTGCCGAGCAGCACCGTGCTGGTGGAGTTGGCGCCTCTGGCCGCCAGCCAAACGTTCAGCACGAAGTAGGGCAGCCAGCACAGCACGAACACGGAGATGATGATGATGATGGTCCTCGTGGCCTTGTTCTCCAGCTGCAGGTGGTTCTGCCGCTTGCTGTTGGGGTGGTAGTGGATCTCCAGCGTCTGGGACATGATGCGGGTGGCCTTGAGGCGGGAGGCGCGGTAGATGAAAAAATACATGCTGCACATGACCACAAAGGGAAGGAAGAACGCCAGGGCAGAAGCCACGATGGCAAAAACCCAGTTGGTGACAAAGATGCATTCTCTGCCTGCATCAAAGTCCACCCCGGGAATCTCATTCCAGCCTTGCATGACGGGCAGGAAGGAAATGAGGGAGGAATATACCCAGACCGTGCAGGTCATCACGATGCATCTGCAGAAAGAAAGAGATGTGGAGGGGAGAGAGGGTCTGAGTAATTTTGAGTTGAGAACATCCAGTACGATTCAATCCCCATGGTAACCTGTGTGGGATATCGCTGCTGAGCAGTCCAGCAGGGCGTGGAGAAGGGAAAAAGCTGGAGTACAAGTCCAGACATGCATATCTCTAACAAGTGGGTAATTGGTGTGTAGTTGACAGAATTGGGGTCAGCTGAAGGAGTGCTCAGAGCTGGCTGAGAAAAGATGAGGAAAGGTTTACAGAAGATGTTTGTTAGTATTTGAAATAACAGCATGTAGATTTTTTTTTTGCTTTCAGCTTTAGTATCTGGCCATTATCTCACCCTCTGAGGCCTGATGAGGGTGGAGCTGATGGACACCAGATGACAGAATCTGCAAGGGGGCCCACACAGCCCCCTCCTCTCTTTGCCTGTGATCCACAAATCACACACAGCAAGAGTGACAGTGGGAAAAACATGCCTAAGAAGAGCCTGAACCCACCCTATAAATCACCCCAGTGTCCTTTCTGCCCACCCTAAGATGACTTTCCCCATCCTGCAATCCTCACTTCAGCCTTTCATGTGAAACCCTTATGGGAGCTCAGAAACTGTTTTCCCTGAATGTCACTTCAGAAAAGATGGTGAGTTTAAGAGAGGGAAGACTATTGTTACATGCATCCTTATGGGTCTCCTTTCACCTAGTCCTTAGAAGTTCTTCAAAGTCCTTCCCCATTTCTGAAAATGTTTAAGGCCAAGGCTTTAGCAGTCTGGTCTAGTGGAAGGTGTCCCTGCTCACAGGGGGGATGGAACAAGATAACTTTTAAGGTCCCTTCAAACCCAAGCCTTTCTGTGATTCTGTGAAATGATTACAAAGGGTCACTTGTAGGTCCAACTCAGCCCATATCACTGGTTTCTACCCCATTTTGCAACCCTTCCTTAGCTCAAAAAATACTCTCCCAGGAGCACTATCCAACCCCCCTCAGCTGCATCCTCCTTTTCCTCTCCTGTACCACATAAAGCATTTTCTGCAGTTTTAAATGGTGAAAGTTCCTTTTGGCAGATCTCTGCTTCTGAGCAGCACCTGTCAACAGCTCATTCAGCCTCAGATCAACGTAGGCCATGGAGGGACCCAAAATGAGGAGAAACTGCACTGACCTGCCACGGGACATCCTTCTGGAGTAGTGGTAGGGGGTGACCACGGAGCAGTACCTGTCCAGGCTGATGAAGCACAGCGTGACAATGGATGCAGTGCAGAACATGACATCAAAGGAGATCCAGACTTTGCAGAACAGCTTCCCGAACAGCCACATCCCCGTCACCTCGTAAATGATGCTGGGAGAGAAAACAGCTGGAAATCAGAGCTGGAAGGGCTGTTTGTGCAGCCCATGGAGGTGTATGAGGCCAGGCTGGGTGAGGCTCTGAGCAACCTGGTCTAGCAGGAGGTTTTCCTGCCCAGGCCTGGAACAAGAGGATCTTTAAGGTTCCTTCCAACCCAAACCATTCTGTGACTATTGCTTTGTGACTGCGCTGAGGTAATGCACTATTTTGTCATACAGGTACTAAAGATGGGCATGCAGCTCAGACAGCAGGGATTCCTCCTCAAAGCACAGCCCAAGAAAGGAGCACCCCACAGCTGGAGCATGGCTGAACAAGAGAAAACCTATGCTTCTTGCAGCCTAAGTGTCTTGAGAGAGGTGCTTTGCCCCACAAAGCTCCCCAAATTTACATCTGTACGGCCTTATCACAGCATTTTCCCAGTGCCTGACACAGCAGTCTTTTGTGATTTCTCCCCAATTCCTGGGGCATGGAGCATCCCCAAGAAACTCACTTCACATCAAATTGAATGCTTCAGAACCAGAAAGGATTTACACTCTTGGTTTAAAAAAATACAAAACAACAACATCCTAGGAGGAAGCCCATGCAGCTTGTACATTATGTGGCTCATAAATGCCTCAGCAAGGTAAACACACCAGCAGAAAGCAGACATAGTACTAAAAATACTTCCAACAAAGTCAAGAGGGGCCTGTGAGAAGTGAGCAGCGAAGGAAGGAGCATATGGCAGCTGTAGAAAGGCTGATGCATGTTTCTATAGCATTCAATGAGATGCCATTTGCTTCTCTTTTCTTTCTCCAGCTTTCTGCAGCTCCTGAGGCTGCTGAAATCACAATTGTGAGTGAATTTGATAAGTAACTCCCTAGTCCTGCAAAGCTTTAATTATCTTGTAACTTCCCAGCTTGGTAGTTGAATGCAGTGAGATCAGGGCTGCTGAGCTGCAGTCCTCAGGTGTCCAGCAAGGGAGAAAGATTCAACCTGATGTCTGAAAACAATGGCTGATCTACATCTCATCAGCACCAGTTCACTAAATCGACTTGTGAAGGGTTGTTCCAGAGCACAGCAACTGCTGTAGGTGGGTGCAGTGCTGCTGAAGGGTCCCAGCCCTCAGCAGCTCTTTGTTATGTGGGATTCCATGCAAAAATCCAAGCAAACTACAGCAGAGCCTGTCCCTGCACCTTGGGCAGCCTGGAGGATCCCACAGCACACACATGGAAAGGTTTCGTGGCTCTTTTACAGGGCAGAAATGAGGCACTAGAATTGGAGCATGGGTTCAGTTCTGGACTTGGGTGCCATTTTGCCATTCCTCAGAGCCCTCCTTGTCCCCAGAGGTGCTCCAGAGCCTGTGGGGTGCCCTGGCCTCCCAGGAGGAGATGTGCTGCTGTCAGGACACCCTTGCACACAGATCCCAGGTAAGCAGATGCCCAGTTCTCACCTGCATACACCTGGTGGGATGCACCTGACCTGCAGACACTCTCACAGCATGGGGTAGTGGATACCTGACCCCTCTTCTCTGAGGTAAAAAGTCTCTGCAGCTTGGAAATTATGCTGGATAAGAAGCAGTAGTAAAAACCAAAAAACCACACAGTTAAGTCACCACTACCTTGCCCTTTTGCTTGCAGAGAAAAGAAGAGCTGGAAATATTCAGCTTGGAAATGACAGACTGGCTGGAGTACTCAGACAACAAGCTAAGCTCAGCTGAACCACTTCTGCAAACCAGCCAAGCCAGGAACAAAGCAAAAGTCTCACTCTTATGAAATTAAGACACCAAGTGACAAAGTTATTTTTCCCTTCTGTCATATTTTCCTGAGCCAAACTGCCTCCTAAGATAATTTCTTTCCCTTTGGCACGTAATAACCTGCCAACTAAGGAGCAAACTGAAATCCAAAAGAGCAACATAGATGTGAAGTCAGAACAGTGGGAAAGTATGAAACAGCAGCCACTGTGCTGGCAGGGCTGGACAACACTGGTGGAGCCAGCAGGGTCCATTCCTCACCAGGGGCCCACCAGGAGCTGGCACGTCTCCCCACCAGGCAGCACCGGGACATTCAGGAGGGGCACAAAGCACCAACCATGCTCTGATCTTTGCTCCCCTTTGTAATTTTTGCTGTTTAAGTAAAACATCACTAAATTAGATTCAAAATAGATAGGAGGAAGAATTTTTTTTCACAGTGAGGGTGCCCAGAGATGCTGTGGCTGCCCCATCCCTGGAAGTGTTCAAAGCCAGGTTGGATGGAGCTCTGAACAACCTGGTTCAGTTGACTGGGTCCCTCCTCAGTGCACAAGTTGGATGGCCCCTAAAGGTCCCTGGCAACCCAAACCACACTATGGTTCCATGATAATTTCAGAACCTGAACTTAAAATTCATCAAGCATAGAATTTAAGTTAGCAGTAATATTTTTTAGAAGAACATCATTAACTGCTTTTTTTCACCTGATACCATGAACTTTTAAGTCAGTTTGTAATTGCTCGTTGGGACAATATTTTTCAGTGTCAAATTCAAAGGAATAGGCAGCCCTATGAGAACTGAAGCATAGAAATGGAAAAGAGTTCAGCTTCCTCATATTGCCCCATGAACTCAAAACAGGGTGCAGTTCCCTGATTTACACAAACTTATGGGTGCTTTGCAGGACAAGACAGCCAGGACCACAAGTCAGCTGCTTTCTGGTTTTGTTTCACTCTTTTAGCCAGGTAGTAAAGCTCCCATAAATCTAAACCTCATGCAGGGACACCTGCCCTCTGAAGTGCCTCTGCCTCCATGAAATACAGGGGAAGCCTGAATTACTCTGTTTATCCTGAATAAATTCCTTACATTCCAAATGCAGGGCTAGTCCTGGAAGAGGGGGTTCAACAACTGGAGCTCCACATGCAAAGCTGGAAATCAAGTTCAGATCAGCATCCAGGGTCCCTGTGTCCAACAGGAAAAATACCTCTGGGAATTGTGTCTGCATGGATTACCAGGGGATCCATAACAGAGCAGACAGGGAAGCACATAGAGCCACCAAAGGGTTCAGCCCTTCGGAGAGCCCAGCCCTGCTCCAAGAGCGGAGGCAGAGCTGGGAGAAAGGACATGTGTCCTCTGCTCACACCCCAGGGACGCTCCTCACCTGAAGGGCATCACCAGACAGGCCACGAGGAAGTCTGCCATGGCCAGGGACATGATGAACATGTAGGTGACGGTGCGCAGCCTCTTCTCCACCACGGGGCAGAGGAACACGATGGTGTTTCCCAGGAGTGTGACCACGTCGATGAGGGTGAGGACCAGCCCGATGAGCACCTCCTGCAGCCCCACCCCTCCCCTTGCAAAGGAGGGGGCAGCAGAGGAGAAATTAGAGAGCCAGGTTCCATTCCTGTCCATCAGCATCTTCCCACTGTTAAAATCTCAGCGAGGCAAAAGGGGAGAACCAGAATTACTTTAATGACGATTTGTGGGTGTGCAGAAGGGCGGACGGAAATAATATTTAATGCTTCATTTGCTCCAGTAAAAATCCACAAACTCTGCTGTGCCTTTGCCACAACTGTCCCGTGGTTAGCAGCCCATTAGAAGTGTCTGAAATCCTCAGGATGAGGATAAATGTGCAGCATTGACTGAAGTCCTTCACGGCAATTAAAAGCCCTCCTGTGAATGAAAATGCATCATCAGATGAAGCATGAGACCAGGAAAAAAAAATAGAAATGTACTGAGAGCAGAGAGAGGGAAAGAGAACAACTGAAATAAAAAATTAAAGCAGCTGGGCTAAATCCCACTGAAGAGCATGCCAAGTCCACATAATGTGGGGGCTGGAACTAGATGATCTTTAAGGTCCTTTCCAACCTAAACCATTCTGTGGTTTATATTCTCATTATCATCTCTGCCACTTCCAGAGCAGCTGGGGCTGCTTGCCCAGGCTGGCTGTTTCCATAACCCCACTGTTCAGTCCGTGCTATGCCCTTGGTTGTCCTGGTGCTTTTTTAGGCTCTGAAGTTTAGAGATTTTTTGCTACCACAGAGGGCAGCTCCATCCTCCAGTCTGAATGGCCAAGCAGGGCTGGCAGCAGCACACAGGGAGCAGAATCCTGGAATCACAGAATGGTTTGGGTTGGAAGATCATAAAATTGTGGTGTCTCAGGTACAGCCCTGACCCCAGACTCATGTTCCCTCTGTGCCCAGATGGGAGGTGATGCTCCCAACTCCTTAATTGGGGATTTTTCTCTTGAGGAAATCCACATTCTTGTGTCCACATCTCAGCTCCCAGACTTTGACCAAGCGATGTCACAGGTAGGTGGGAAGGTGGGAATGATACCCTGCAAAAACTACAGCAATTCAAAGCTCACTGGTGTAGCTGAAGAAACACAAAGACAAAACTTGTGGGGAAAAGAGAATTATGGAAATATTTCCTGATGACAAATTGTTATATTTAAATATCATCACTTCTCCTGTGACCAGGATCTGCTTCCACAGTACCCTCAGGTCAATTCCACATCTCCAGGGCATCCTACTGAGTGAAGTGTAAGGGTGGGCCTGGATAACATCCCTGTAGCCCAACTTGCCTCATCTCACAGGGGCCAAACTTTGTCTTAGGAGGAGTGTAAGAACAAGGCAGCAAAATATTCCCAACATCTCTTTGTCTTTCCTGCAGCTTCTGATCCAGAATTACCTCCTAAGACGGTTTCAGTGATTTCTGAATCATGAAATTGTCCTGTTTCCCCTCTGGCCCAGCAAACTTTTAGCATCTACGACCTCGTATAGCAACAACTTCCATGGCTCAGGTCTGTGTCCTGCAAAGAAACCTCTCTTTCTGCTTGTTCTGAGCCTGTCACCAGCCAGCTTCATTCAGTGCCTCTGGTCCTTGCATTGGCAGAGACATCACACAACCCATCCCCATCCACTCCCTCAGTGCCACTGGTGGGCTCTTCACCCCCTGTCACGCCCTGCCAGCTCCCTCCCCATCTGAGCTTGCTCAGTCCTCACAGGGAAACAACAGAGGATTCCTGCCCATCCCTGCTGCTCTTCTGATCCTCTGAGATGGACCAAAACTCCAGTTTCCAAGAGGTAAATGCTCTGTGGATTTACCTAAGGGAATGATCTCTGTTCTGTCCTACTCCCCTTACACCACCATCCCTGCCATGATTTGCTGATTTGAGTGGTACTGAGCTGACCTTTCCACTGGGCTGTGGCCATCCGAAGGTCTTCTATCTGGGCAGCAACAGGAACTGAGAGTCCACTGCTTTAGATGGGAAAAAACCATGAAATTAGGAAATTAACTCCACCTCATCTTTTCAAAACCTCATCACTTCACAGTTGAATTCTTTCTTCCACTGCAATGTTCAATGAGTCTCATAAAAACGTTTTTTCACTTCATTAAGTCAGACATTATCCTTCATGCCCTGGTTAAACTTTCTTTTGCCTGTAAATATCACCACTTCATGATTCACGATTTTCCCAGCTGAAGATTTCTAGAACCCCACATATCCCAACCCCTATCCCTGTAAAGAGCGCCACTGACCTCTCTGTAACTCACCCTGCACTTGCCCCTCCTGCATGTCAGCTTTCAGACAAGTATTGTTTCACACAGGGAACTTCCTTCTTAACTCGGGACTATTACATTTCCTTAAAACCCCCCACCATGAGGGACTATACTGAAAACCTTTCAGAATTCCAAGCAGCCCACACCACCCAGGTGTTTCTTTTCCACCTGCTGTCTTCTTCCAAGCATTCCTATACAACTGTGAAGCTGGGCTGCATTTTCTGAAAGCAATAGTGACCTTGTCCTTGGAGGTAATTGTGTGTTCATGCACCTACTCATCCTTCAAAATCCTCAGATCTGTCCCCTGACTTCTGTTTATTTGCTGGATTTAGTGGTTTCCTTTCTTTCAAGTTAAAAATAAAAAATGAAAAAATTAGGAGAAAGCTCAAGCTGTCTAGAAAAAAAAAAATAAAGAAGGAAAGCTCTTCCTCACTGGAGCTGGGAGTCACTGTCTGAGACCTGAAGCTCTCCTGCTCCTCCAGCACTGAGAACAAGCAGGTTTTTTGGACAGCACTGGGCCAGCACTGCTAAAAGTCTGTAGGGCGTCTTAAGTGCCTCAGTCCTAGTGAAAATGTTCCCTGGACAACACTCCACATCCTGGTAACAAACACCCTATAAAAATAAAATGAAAAATCCAGTCTCCAGCTCTTCCATAATTCACAGGAAAGAGGATAATCTGTCCCGTTCTTTCTAAGAGCTCCACTGAGGATGTCATCAGACTGGATGAGCTCCTGAGGAACAGTTGGATTTCAATGCAGCCACATTTCCTGGCAGAAATAACTATTCAGGCCATTCTCCTCCCTGCATGTTCCACACAGACAGCTCGGGGACAGCCAGCTGGGAAAACCACACGGACCACTTTAAACACTTGAGTACCACCCAGTGAACCCCAGGTTCTCCCAGGTGTGCATGCTGGTCATAAGACATGAAGAGCAAAAAAATGAGTGTCAAATTTTTGTTCCTTGGTAGATGAGAATGATAGATGAGAATTCTGGATTAATTATTTGGGGTTTTTTTAGATGTAACACTGAGAAAAGAAGGTTTTGAAGACGCACCTTCCTGCAAAGAATGACTGTTCCCACACAGTCGTTAAGTTTGTATCAGTGTTAGAACGACTCTAATTAAAGAAATCATTACTCACACTGCTCTGTGAACGCACACCACTCTCAAACTTTGAGCAGAATTAGGACACGGTTGTTAGAATTCTTCTTTGCAAGTTCTCTGTGCTCCTCAGGTACCATCTCAGCCACCAGCCTGGGTTAAAAGGTCTTCTCAAGTGAAAAATTCACAGCAGGCTCCTGAATGCAAGATACATCCAGGAGTATGACAGTGCACAAAACCAGCAGGCAGATGTGCCCACACTCACAAAACACTATAGAAACACCCTTTTGTCGTAGTTTTTTTTTTTTTCTTTTTATCAACACAAAGGTTGAGGGACTGGAAATAAGGCTGTCATTATTTGACATCCATTACTCCAACAATAAAAACAAGGGATGATGGATTCCTGAAACTTCAGGTTTGAATTTGAACTCTAATTCAGGGTGCAGAAAACAGGATCCTGCTGTTCCTGATCCCTTTTAAGAATCCCCAGGCAGAGTCCCTGGAAGCTCACCCATAGTCCCTGTCAGAGCCCGGGTGGATGTCTGGATTCTTTTGCTCTGACTGAGAAGCCAACCCTTATCCAAAGTGTGCTAAATTAAATAAGTTAACTAAGAAGTGCTGCTCTCAAGCCACCTGGAGAATTGTTAACATAGGAAAGCAGAGAATGATACCATCTTAACCTCTCTGTGGAAATTATTGGGACAAAGCAGGATATGCCATCTTTCCCAGGGATGCACTTCCTCAGCTTAAAATATTTGAGCTTTTAAATTCTCCCATGAGCTGGAGCAGCCCACTGCTGAGATAGACCAGAGTCTTCCTACAACGTCAATCTTTCAGTCTTTCCTGTAAAACCAAAGGGATAAATGCCCAGTTGTACCATGATGTGGGATCTTCCCAGGTTTCCTGGGGATCTCAGATGCCTTAGGGTTTGCACTATTCTTTTTTGGATATTATAGTTTTACTTCCTTTCAAAAAACGGATGGGATGGATTCTGCTCTGAGGCTGCCTGAGGAAAGCAACTGCACCATTTCAGTTCCCCTTTCATATCCAGGAAGTTTGACCTAATTTATTCAGCAGACAAATCCCAAGCTAAAGGTTAATTTCATCAGTAAAAGGTATATTTTGATGGCAAGGAAAAAAAAAAAAAAAAAAAAAAAAAAGCTCTGCAATCTCAAGGCTGACTGCACTTTAAAATCTTAGTAGAATGATGAAAACCGGAAATATATTACTGGGAATACATTTGCTGCCAGGCTCTGCTGCTCTGCTGAATCAGGTACAAACCATGGCAGCAGGGAACACCACCTGCCCCAGGAGTTTACCTCACACACCTTTCCCTCCTCCTCCCCTTGAGAAAACTGCAACAGCTCAGGGATTGTCGAACAATGCGAGCAGTTTGTTGAACTGTGGAAGGCTGTGGGTGGTGATAAAGGAGGGGGAGGATGCCTGGGGATGCTTCCACCAGTACAACACGCACTCGAGGAGGCCGTGCTGCGAGTGAGCCTCTGCACTGAGTTCCCTTCTCTCCCCCACTCTCCCTCTAATCCAACTTTCCCGTTGGAAGCGCAGCATTTCTCAGGGCACGATTTCTTTCCACCCCCAAACCAGCATGGAACGACTCCTACAGCCCCTCTGACAGCCCCGGGGCTGGGAACACAGCAAAACACAACATCCTTACCTTCGGAATCGACGGCTGAAGCAGCTCCGCGGTGTCGCCGAGCCCGGAGCGCGGTGCCTTCCCGGCTGCAGGGTACCGGGGGTTCGGGCCAGCTCTCAGAGATCCCGGATCCCTCCCCTCGGAGCTGCTCCCAGCCCGCCTGCGTGGAGCTGATGGTTCCTGCCGCGAAGCAGGACACGGAATCCTCATCCACAGGCACCACAGCGGCTCGGGATCTCCCCTCGGCAGACGTGAACGCTCCTCCACAGCCACAGAAAGTCTCCGGCAGCCGCTGCCTGCTCCGGGGAGAGAGGAGAGACCGGAGCGACATCACAGCAGTAAAACTCCAGGCGAAGTTAAACCCGCGCTGCAAACACTGGGGTGGCTCACTGGCCTTAGGAACTGAGCCGGGGGGCCAAAACCCAAACCCTGGGGAGGCAAAACTCTCACCGTCTGGGGTGCAAAACGCCCAAACCCTGGGGTGCAAAGGCACCCAACCCTTGAGTGTAAAGACATTACCCCGGGGTACCAAATCCACCCTTCCTCGGTCAAACCCGCCAAACCACTGAGGGTAAAAGCGCCAACCCCCAGGGCAGCACAACCCCCAGCCCCAGGTAGGGCAAGACGCCGAGGATGCTGTGGAGCACATCAGCATCAGCCCGGGGCAGCGGAGACCCGCCCGGGGAGGGGCTGCGGGTCCTGCCCGCCGAGGAGATCTCCCTTCGAGGTGGGGAAGAAGAGGGCGGGACCCTTCCCGGGGGGGGGACAGTGTTCGAAGGGGATGTCCTCTGGGCACAGGGCTCAGGACGTGCCTCGGGGGAGCCCGCGATAGAGGGGGTCCCACCCGGAGCGGGGAGCAGCAGCCGTGCCCGTGGGGAGCCCTGTCCGTGGGGAGCCCTGCCCGGGAAAGGGGTGTCAGGATCTGCCTGGGGATGGGGATTCCGCCGGCGGCACTTACCGAGGCAGGCGGAGGAGCCGCCCCCTTCTCTCCTCCGCCCCGCAGCTCCCGCTCCTCCCCGCTCCAGCCGGGAAACCTTCCTGCCCTCCGGGAAACGGGGCTCCCCCTGGAAACTGTGCTATCTTTTCTCCGGCTTTCGAACCAACCCTTCCCACTCCCCGTCGGCAGCTACAGGCACACGGAGACCTGATGCATGAAAACAAGAATAAAAAAATAAGAGGCGTTCCGTGGGTTTGGCTCTGCTGTTGCCAAACAGGGCGTTTTGTTCATAAACTAAACAAAAAAATCCGAAAAATCCCGGGCTGGAAGAGGAACCAGGGTCACGATGTTGGTGAGATGTCACCTGCCCAGCCCCTCTCTGCCTTGTGCCCGAGTCTGGGTGGGATGGGATGGGATGGTGGGTGTTGGATTTTGGGTTCTTTAGGCACGTGTATGGGAGAGCCCGGCTGAATTGGCTGCCTAGAAAAGAGCATTCCCTCTTCCCAACTGCAGGTCCGGGCTCAGGGAGCGACCGGCACCTCTCGGGCTCCTCGGGGAGCCACTCAGCTGGCAGAAAATGAACTCGGCAAGAAAAGATGCAGAAATCTCGTTCTTTGAGTGCCGGGGTGAATGTCACACACAAGGATGGGCGTGTGTAACCCTCGGCCATAGCTCCTGTCCTAAAACAACCCCCAAATCACTCCCCAAGGTATCAGCTCTTCTCACTGAATTGCTGTCGCCAGCATGGCAGTCTCCTTTTCCACTTGTTTTCCAGAAACTTTTGCAAAGGTTTTGAACGCTGGCTTCACCCACCACCAAAAATGACACCGGAGAATTTTTTCAATGAGTGTGGAGAGGAAATATCTTGATCAGGGTTGGTGGAACATAAAGAAACTTAGATTTACTGTCCTCTCCCTGGAACAACTCAGCTCCTGGCTGGCAATTGGCCTCTCAGGTTTCAGGCTTGTCTTTGACATTAACAACCAAATGTGATGGAAGAGCATGTTTGGATCGTTTTGTGTCATATTTATTGCTTCAGAAATAGCAGATTCACCTTTGAACAAAATAAAATCTACTTTAAATGATGGGTTTTCCACTCCAGGAGTGGAAGGAAGGAAAAAAGAGAGAAAGAAAGAGCAAAAGCGGGAAATAAAGAGAGAAAGAGAGAGAGAGAGAGAGAGAGAGAGAGAGAGAGAGAGAGAGAGAGAGAGAGAGAAAGAAAGAAAGAAAGAAAGAAAGAAAGAAAGAAAGAAAGAAAGAAAGAAAGAAAGAAAGAAGAAATAATTGTGTCAGAGTCAAATGCAACCTCATCCCTGTATTTTCTTTTAATAAGAACAAAATATTTTCTATAAAGCAGGAGAAATAAGTAATGTGTGGACCAGAGTTTTCTGTGAATTTAGATTGTTTCCATTGACTTCAGTCAACATAAACTTCCATTTTTTTCTGAAAAAAAAACAGCCTTGACCACTTCAATGTAAAATATTTTAAATTATTTTGTTTAAGGTTATCTTCTAATTTGCATTATTTTTAAAAAATTATATAACTCAAAAGTTGAGCAAAAATGCTTTATTTCTGATCAAAAAGAACAATTTTCAAACCTGAAGAAAAGGTTCACCAGCCCCTTTGCAAGCTGAGCTCTTGAAGCCACTTTCTGATCTCCTTCCTCACTCCATTAATGCCACTGAGCCAAACAGGAGTATCTGACCAGGGAAGATAAGCAAAGGGTTAGAAGTTTTATTTAAAAGCTTGTGCCAAGCTCTTTTATCTCCTCATTTGCTGACAAACAAACATCAACAAGTAGAATTAAATAATATATATTATATACACATTTTATATCAATTATATTTTGTATCATATGAATATATTAAAAGCATAATAAATATAATAATTGCAGAAATATGAAAAAATAGTGATTTTAATAATATCTAATTGATGGTGTGGGGTTTTTTGGGGTTTTTTTTGTGGGGTTTTTTGTGTGTTGTTGGGGGGTTTTGTGGGGTTTTTTTGGGTTGGTTTTTTTCTGGGGGGGGGGGTGGTGCAGGGGTTGGATTCTTTTGGTTTTTTCTTTTACAGACCCTTCCTAAAACATACTTTTTCGTAGACTCATAGAATCACAGAATGGACCTTTCGGGGTCACGTAGTTCCAAAACCCCTGCCGTGGACAGGGACCCCCACTCCTTTTTGCCAGGGCTGCTCTGGGTCTGTTCATCTCCCAGCCTGGACTGATAATGGAGTTGCATCCACCCAGGTTCAGCACCAGCACCTGGCCTTGCCAAAACCCACTTTTCCTCCTCTATTTCCCTTGAATTCATACCACAAAAATAGTCCAGAACCCCAAAGGAAGCTGGCTCATTCTCTAATTAACGTTAATTGCCCGTTCTTGGGGGGTGGGTGTGGCCTGTGTCACCGTCTGTGGTACCAGAGGGTCGCACAGCTGGGTCCTGGCTTTCCTTTTGCCGGATCCTTCTTTGTCCTCCTGGACTCCAGGAAGGCTGTCAGACCCCAGTAACTGAGTTTTATGGAGTAGAGAATAATAGCAAAGGCCTGCAGCTCTTCCAAAACACCAAACTCAAAAGACATTACAAAGGAGAGAGATAACAGCAAGAAGAAGTAGTCTGGACAGAGTGCTGCAAATGCTGTGTCAGCCACTCATGTGAATGTCATCTGTGATCATTTCACCTGCAAGCATGTTACAAACCATCAAAAAAACCATGACAAAATTTAACATTTACTAGAAATTCAAGGATATTGTCAAGCAGGGATTCCTGGGATGTCGTCTCATGGGTTGCTGGTGTTCAGGTTTTACATTGTATTTTCAGCGCTACCTGGAAAGGGAGCAATGAGGGAAAATGGAGTTTATTTACCTTTCTGACCTTTGCAACAAGGAGGGTAATGGGAAATGTATATTTCAGAGCTTTTTCCATATCAAAAGCAGCTTGATCTTAAAAGATCTGAGAAGCAGTAGAGCTGTTTATGCAGACACCAAGGCACAGCTCCTGAAACTGGCAAATAAGGTGGTGCAGGGGCTGGAATACTCAGGAATGGTTTGAGGCTTCATTTACACTTGGTAGCCACTTGGAAAGCATTGTTAAATCCATTGGGAAGGAGGGATGGAGCTCAGACTAATGTGTTGTGTTGCCAAGTAGAAGGGTACAAGGAAAGCTGGTGGGTTTTAGACCTCATGGTTCAGCAGTGGAGGCGCTGCCATGGCAGATGATAACCCCACCATGCACAGAGATTTATAAAATGCACAGAGAAAAATGGATTTAAAAGGCTTGTAAATCACGTGGCATTGGGCAAACAGGCGCATAGGAGTGGCACTTTTAGTGTTTTTCTTTGCCTCTTGAGGGGCAGCCTGTCCTGACAGCACTGCCTCTTCTCCAGCCCCTTCTTAAGGCAGCAGCATGAGAAGAGGAAGGAAGAAAAGAGCATTTGCTTTCCTGTCTGTCTTGATTTAGCCAGGTGTGAAACTATACAAACAGTTGTCTGGACTGTTAAACAACTCGTTCCTAACCCTGCTCACTGACAGGGTTTCTGAGCAGAAGCCTCTAGAGGTGCTTGCTGGTCACTTCTGTGGCAGCCCCAGGGCCCAGAGGCAGCTGCCTGTGAGATGTGCTCTGTGCCAGGCTGCTCTGGCATGCTACACTCGATCCCTGTGGAAGAGCTTTAGTCATCAGCCCAGGCAGTGAAGCTCCTTGGACACATGATCTCTGCTGTGCTCCCTGATTGTTCTTTTCAATATCTTATGTGCTTTTTCTAAAAAAAAAAAAAAAAAAATTGTGCTTTTTCAATATCTTATGTGCTGCAGCGTCTGTGGTGTTTCTTGTGCATGATGAATTCTACCTGACAATTTCTCTCTCCTTCATCAGGCCTCATATATTTATATTTTCTTTTTCAGGTGGGATTTGTAATCTTTCTACTTTGACATAATCACTCCTAAAATGACGGATTGCTCCTGTTACCTGTGGCAGGCTCAGCTGTTCTGTGCTGTTTCCACTTGCTCCTCAGACCTCAAAAGTGGTCTCTTCTTTCCAATGGATATGTAGGGGGTATAAACTCCTAATTTTTTCTGTCTTTACAGCATGCAATTTATATTCTGGAAATGAATAGTCCAGGTATTCCCACTACCTTCCAGCAATGTTTATGCTGATACACTTTTAACCCTGCAAATACCTCCATGCCTCTGGGTGTGCCTCAGCTGAACTGCAGCCTGTGTCACGCTGCTGAAAAATCAGGATCCTCCCTGTTATCAAGGGAACTAGAGAGACCCAAAACATTCTTGGTGAAATCCATAGGAATTACTAGAGCCTGAGATAGTTTATTAGACATTTATTATCATTGCACCCATTAATTCAAGGCAGTAAGATGGATATAGTTATAGAATTTTAGAAAACAATAAAAGAAAAACGATCCTCAAAATTTAAACTGGTTCATGAGAGCTGGTGTTCGTACATATCAGGAATTTTGTATGGATATGCTCAATGGTTCTGGTCTTAAGGGCAATTCTGGGTCATTGGATGAATTCCACTTGGAGAGGAAGAAGAGTAATCACATTTTAAATCTTAAAAACCCAAACCCTAAAATGCTGTAGGCATCTCCCAGCCAAGTGTGGATCTTTTTTCTGTCACTCTCCATGAGTTTCGCATTGGTACAAGCCAGCCATGTGTGTTTGCCAGAGGGACCTCTGGTCACTGTCCCCAGAGCTCTGTGACAACCTCTTAACTGCAGGGCTGTAGGTACTGAAATGAGTTAATTAGTATGTGAAGTTTTGTGTCCAAATTCTGCTCTGTCATGGATTTTCCCTTGAGCTAGGGAAGAGTTTGAGGCTCACAAGCTCTAAAAGCACATTTAGACAAAGAAATGGCCCAGCTCTGCCTTGTGACTTGCAACGGCAACAACTCCTGAGACCTCTTGAATGTTCGAGCTATTCTTTGCAGTTTCACTTCAGCCACACTCTGGTGTCACTCCACACAGGAGTGAGCAATTCCAACTGAAGCTTCATCACTGCCTGGGGAGACCTTTGGCATTTTGATGCCTTAAGTTTTAGCTTTCATATTTTTTAGATTCTATGCTGCCTGGGGGTGCAGTTCTGAGCCTCATATTAAGTGCCATTCAGCGCTCTTCACAGAGTAGGGAGAAAAAACAAATCCTTTTCCTGCTGGAGACCAAGACCAAGTTTTCAGGCCCAAAAGCATAAACAACAGTGGACTCAAGAGAGAAACAGGAGGGATGAGACCTCACAACCTGAAGCTGTAATTGGACAATTAAACCCCAACATGCAAATGGACCAAAACTTATAAAAGTGTAAGACCTCGTGACTGAGCAGTCGTCCATTTTGTGACCATTCTAAGTCCACCTTGGGTAGCCCTGGCCAGGCCCTTGTCCTGCCCAAGGTGTTTCCTAAAGGCCTTTCAATAAATACCTACTTTATTCTCTAGCTCTGTCCAGTCTCTGTTTCAGGTCAGCCTTTCCAAGGCATCAATTTCATCCCATAAAGAGGGATATCACATCTGATATTGCCAGACCACCATCCTCCCACACCAGCTGATATTCCAACAGAGAGACATCCTATAATTCAGGTAGAGGTATCCAAGGCTGGCAGGGAACTGTCCCTGAGTTTACTTGAAAGCAATAATGGTTTTTGCAGTAGGAACAGCTGTCAGACATCAGGAGACTCTCTGGGAACTCTGGATAGCTTGCACTGGAGTGCGCGCACATCTGCTATGTACTCTCAAGGAATTGTCCGCTCACATCTCTGAAGTGGCTTCTTTATCTCCCTGTAGCTGTTGGGCAGATGACTTTTATTTGTGTGGGAGATCTCCCCAGAAATTTGATGGCACTTCTAAGCAAAATGTTCTTCCCTGCACAGGGCACATCCCAGTTATCAGGTGGTCAGGGTTTCACCATGGTCACACTCCTTGCCGTGTTTACACCACGGCACTCTCACCAACAGAAACCCTTTGTCCAGAAGGAACCTTGGTATTTTTACCCTTAAACTGAAACCCAGTGAGTAATATTCCCCAAAGTGCTCTCTAATTATGGGTTCCTCCATTCCTAAGCATCCAGATTGGGGCTGGGCTTGCAGCAGGGTTGTACGACTGAGCTTGGTGTGTGCTTTGAGTTCTCAAAGACCATCGGAAAATCCAAGCCCAAGAGGTATGAAAATGCTCAAACTGAGTCATCAGAAATGAGTGGACATTTTTAAGCCTTCACTGCCTGCCAAAAGCTGCACCATGACTCAACGTCATGGTCTGAAGCAAAACCTCTGGTTCTGTGTGGTATCTATTAGACCGTGTTGGACGTGGGGGATGGAGAAAATTATAAATCTAATCAGAAATGCCACTGACTAGACACCAGAGATCTGTTGCAGAGACCACCAAGGGGAGTTGAAAAGGTTTTTGTTGATCTTAGAAGAAAAGACACCATTGATACACAAAACAGAGTCCTGAGAGAGAGGAGAGCACTAAACACCCACAGACAAAACCACTGGAGGAAAAAACTCAGGATATCCTAGATGCTGTATCAGGACACAGAATCTATTTGAATAGCTGCCATATTTTAATTGCTTCCAACCATCCTGTTTCTTGGCTCTGTTGTGTATTTCTAGCAACAGTGCTGAAATTATTGTATAACTCTGAGAAGAAAAAGAGAAACTTATCATCAAAACCACTTGTCAGGCCAAAATAAGTTGCCAAAGAAAATTTTCTTTTTCCTTTTTATTGTTCTCCTCACAAGCTGGACAGGGTCTCTTTTCTCTTGTGCTGCAAAATCTAATTATATACATACATAAAAAAATAGACAGCACTAACCATTTGTCTCGCATGACTCACCACTCTCTTTGCAAATGTCATAAATGCTGGCAAGCAAACTACAATCACACATTAGTGTCTCACAAGACTGCCTGGCTCGATTACAGGCTGGCAAGGATTAGGCTGAGTAATTGGGAGAAGATGGGTGGAAGATTTCACTGGACATCTGGGATTATTGTGTGCTGGGAGCATGGCAGGAGACAAACCACTAAAAGACAATCCAGTGCCTTTAATGGCAATCCCTGTTGCAGGCTGATACCATTTGTGCAGCCCAGAAGAGATGAAGAAACAGAGCCTTTATTTTAAATAAAGGGCTGTGAAACCCTTTATTCATTTTTCACTTGGGCCTCCTCTTTTAAAGAAAGAAAGGGGATCCCTCTCTGGAATATATCTTTGTGGCCACCTCCTGTACAGGAGAAAGGCTGGTGCCTGAAAGCCCTGCCCTGGCCCAGGTGGTGGGAGGAGGGTTTCTGCCACACCACGGTGAGAACCTGGACAGCCTCACCAGGGTTCGCAGTAAATGCATTTTACCTCCTCACAAACCCCACTGGAAGACCAGGGTCCTTCTAGGTTCTACAGCACCCATTCCTCTCTGCCCTGGGGCTACACCAGGATTTGAGACCCCACCTGCAGGGCTGTGTCCAGCTCTGGGATCTCCATCAGGACATGGAGCTGCTGGAGCAAGCCCAGAGGAGGCCATGGAGATGTTCAGAGGGCTGGAGCCCCTCTGCTCTGGACTCAGACTGGTAGAGCTGGGCGTGTTCAGCTGGAGAGGAGAAGGCTCTGGGGAGGCCTTAGAACCTCTTCCAGTGCCTAAAGGGCTACAAGAGAACTGGAGATGACAAGGCCATGGAGTGACAGGACAAGGGGAAATGGCTTCAAACTGAGAGCGGACAGGGTTAGGTTGGATATTGGGAAGAAGTTCTTTACTATGAGGGCTGTGAGGCCCTGGCACAGGTTTAATGGAGATGTTGTGCCTGTCCCAACCCTGGAAGTGTTCAAGACTGGGTTGGATGATACTCTGAGCAACCTGGTTTTAGTGAAAGGTGTCTCTGCCCATGGCATGGGTGTTGAAATTGGCTGGTCTTTAAGGTCCCTTGCAACCCAAACCGTTTAATGGGTCTGTGGTTCTATGCGTGTCAGGGCAGAGCAGAGCCACAGAGGAGTGCCCTGGGCTAAGTGGAAGATGAGATCATATGAGTAAGTCTCAGTCTCCGAACATCAGACATGGTGGATCTGCTATAGATAGGCTTTAATAAGTAGGTAACTTTTTTTTAAGATCAAAGTTACTTCTGAAACCCTGGAGAACTCTGAAGAAATTCATCCTTTCACAGTGAGATAGGCAGTGAATTTGTAAAACACAGAGTTTCTTAAATGCTCTTCCTCAACTTCCATGGCACTGACACCAGGACCTGGCCAAACAAGAGCCGGGTTCATTTCAATTTTACAATCCCGTTTGAAAATGCATCCCCTCACTGTTTAATCCCTGAAGCACAGAACTCAGTCCCATTCACATGCACAGCATTTCCTGCCCTGGCTGGGCCAGGGACAGCTCCTGAGCTGTGAAATGTTTGAAATATATGAAATGTGTGCAATGTGTGAAATGAACTGTGTGCATTCCCGGCTCCTTTGACGTGCCTGGAGCACAGATTTTATCTCGCTGGGTGACATCAGGGCGGTGATGCCTGATCTTTTGAGAAGTTTCACATTAAAAAAGAGACAAATCAGGAAGAAATGATGGTGTGGACAGGGAGATTCTGGACAGGAAAAGCATTATGCTCTGTCTGTTTAAATGTGGGACCATCATATGTTGCATTGGGAAATTCTGCCTTTTTCTACAAAAATCTGCATTGTGCTTTTTTCATTTGCCAAGTATATCTGTAGTTTATTTTTAGCTTCAATTAGGTATTCTTTCAAATCTTACCACTGCCCACCCAGAGCAAGTGGACTGGCATAAATACAGACATGATGTAGAGTAACTTATGCTGAAGAGCACAGCAACAACAAATTAATAATCTTTTTCCCAGGCATTTCTCCTTGAAGCCAGGAGAGGACTTGTTTACTGATGTGATTCATTAGTTGAAGAATAAAATGTTTTCTGGCAAGGTTAATATTTCACATTTTATTATGGATTTTCACTTGAGGATCTAAAAATTATTTACAAGACTTAAAGCTTGAACTAAACACTCTTTTTTTGCAGCAAATTGTGGCTGCCTTATCCCTGGCAGTACTCAAGGCCAGGCTGGATGGGGCTTTGTGCAACCTGGTCTAGTGGAAAATGTTTTTTTTAGAGCATGATTGCCCTTCCCCCATACCTCCTATTACTTTACTTATCAAAAACTTTCCATGCGAAATCATAATTACAGCTACAAAATACTTTAGAGCTGTAAAACAAAGCATCCCTCACCGCTATACTTCTACTAAGTTAAGCAATGTGCATTTGCATGTAAAAAAATCTCACTGCTTGTCTTCTAAAGCTTAACCAAAGCTGCAAAATACCTCACAGCTCCATGGGTGGAAAAAGTTGATCGGAGCAGCCAAAGCCTTGCTGCTCCACGGGGAATGGCGGGATAATTGCCCACGCTTGTGCTGAGAGCACACACCTGATCTGAATGTCTATGGGAGTGTTTGTAGAAACGAGGACGTGTTTGAACCGGCAGGAGGAGGAGCATGCTGCTCCTCTGTGATGGGAAATCACTCTCTGGAAATGGTGCTTTGCTCCGAAGATAAGCAAGCCCCGGGGAGATTAAAGAAGCATGTGTTGGAAATTAGGTCTTACTCTCCAAGGAGTTTTCTTTTGGCATGATGTGTGAATATTACTTGGTCACTAAATCTGGATAGCAAGAGAAGGGATAGAATATGAAAGCAAGGCCGGGGAAGGCAGATGAAAAAATGGAATGGTTTGGGGGGCAGCAAGAATCCCTGCACATGTTGATAGGTTTTTAAGGGCATGTGTTCATGCTGGCACCTCTGCTGGGGATGCCCAGCTGTGCGCTTTGCCACCCCACAATTGCATCTGCTGCGTCTCTGAAAAAACAGGAGAGAGGGAAACTCGTTTGGTGGGTTGTGATATAGAAGAGGCTGAATAGAGGAAAATACATCTTGTCTGCTGTGATGATGAACTCCTTTGAGCTGGGTTATGCAGCTCTTCAGGGGAAGGACAAAAATCCATCTCATCAAAACCTCATCTTTTCTAGGAACAGATATAAAGAAAGTGGGGAAGGGAATGAAAATCCTCATCATTGATAAGGACAACAGAAACTGGGGTGGAGGGTGAGAGTGTGTGCACATTATCCTGCCAGAAAACCATGCCCCCCAGCAGATCTCTGTATCATCTCACTGCTTTCTAATATTTGCTTTTATGCCCCTTTCCCCCTGTTCTCCCAGCTCAGTAATTCTTTCCCAGGAATTCACATAAAATGGTGCACCAGGAGCTGTCCCTAGCCAACAGCTTAGGAACAAAATCCAAAAATGTATTTCCATTGACAACTGCGTCAGACTGATTCCTAAGGACCACCAAACTCCTCCCCTCCCAATAATAATCTGTCTGCTTTCCACTGCCTACTCTGTAATACCCAAGATCATTTTTGGTTGTTTTGTTTTTCATGTCTGGCTCCACACAAGCCAGGCTATGTTTGTTTATTTGACACTGACTTGTGCAAGAGAAATATGACCTATGCCAGATAAATATAGGTTGGATTAAAAGAATTGGTATCCAGGCTATTTATGTTAGCAGCTTGACTGAATCAGTTTTAATCAAGGTAAGGAAGAAATATCTGAATATAGAAAAGGAACCAGGTAATAAACAAGAACACAGGTTATAAGTTGCTTTCATGTATTTTTTTTTCTCTTTGCAAAACTATATTTTTCTGACCTTTATGATGAAGTTGCCACTCACCCCCTTTAGATCTGACACCATCCATAGTCACAAAACTGGCATTTCCCAGATCAGGGACATCCACAAAAGCAGATGAAGGTCAGAGTGACCTTCAGGCTCACCTGGGGGAGGCACTGTCATGTTTGGGTCTGACTGTGAGCAGTACCTGGAGCAAAGCTTTTCTCCTTGCTTTTGATCATTCAGCCTTTGCAAATCTCCCCTTCCAAAATCAGGAGAGGCAGCACAAAGAAATCACAGCTGGCAGAGGATCTCCAGGAGTATTTGGGCAATGAGCTGGAAGCGGCTGCATTTTACAGAAATTCGTAGTCAAAAATTAGAGCTTATCTATTAAAACTGTGGCTGAAGCAGAGTCCTTTGGCTGTGAAGGCTGAATCCCACATTATTCCAGGAATAAAATGAGGAAAATAACCTGACCTGAAGCCATCACCACGGACAGTAAAGCCTTCCCCAAGCAGCAGAACCCAGGTGATGCCAGTTTTGGGTCTGATGCTCTCAGTGATGGGCACGTCCTGGGGAGGATCTGAGCGCTGCTCGTGTGAGACTGAATTTAAAGCATTTTACATTCTCTGCTACATTAACTCTGAGGAGTAAGTATCTTCCTGCAGCCTGGGGATGATTCTGCAGAAGCAGACAAGGTGATGGGTGATGCATGAAGGCAGGGGCACTTTCCACTATCCCAGGTTGCTCCAAGCCCCATCCAATCTGTCCTTGGACACTTCCAGGGTTGGAGCAGCCACAGTTCTGAAAAAATTAATCAGATTTTATGTACATTATTGCAGAATATTAAGATGCACATGAAGATAGGTTTTTTCTGATAATTTGGTTTTTTATTTTTTTTAAATAATATATAGTTCATGTTGCACAGAGCATTGATGGAGAGTAGTGCATCCTGTCCCTTTTTTAATGAACACCCAGGGTGTGCCAAAAGGCTGCTCTAATTAGAGCAATTTTAGTGCTTTCTAGTGAGGCCACTGCTTGGGAAATGCTACTCCATTAAATAGAACAAAAAATATCACACAGAACACCACCCACCCCCCAGAAACCCCAAATGAAATATACAAACAGTTGTTGGGGAACAGAAAACAAAAGAGTTTCTGGCAAGAGAAAAGACCCCCATGCAAGATCAGATTCCTCACCACTGCCCTGTTCAGACTTTTGCCTGTTGGTACGACATGGTGTTCTGTTAAAAGCCTTTATTTTTTGGTAAAAGGAAATCCTGTTTTTCTGGCTTGTGCATGTCACGATGGCCCCAAGGGAGCTTTAAATATTCATTTACTTTACCAGAGTTCAGAAAGACTCTGCTCAAACCCATTAAGTTTTTAATTAAAATGCATTAGAAGGAGAATCTTGCATATTAATTTTCTCCTTTTTTTTTTTTTTTTGAAGACACACAGCAATCAGAAGAGTTTGGCAGCCCCTGCATTACAACAAGTTGAAGCCTAAGAACATTTTTAACCTTCACTTGTGAATTGCATGACTCACAGAATTGAAGCTCACGGAGCAGAACCTTGCAATTCCACTCAATGTGCTGATTTATGTATTGACCATATTCCCCAGCTTCCTGTGACAGAAATGCTGTCATTTTAAAAACAAGCAGCGTTTCATCTGTGGGCATCGTGCTTCTGTGGATTGCAAGGCCAATATCTGCAATTCTGTTAATGTAGGAGCTGCTGCAGTAATTGATCTGTGCCAGCAGCCACCACCACTTGAATGATAAATCCATGTTTTAAACAAAATAGTCTAAAAAACTACAGCGAGCCCAGAAAAAAAAAGGAAAAAAAAAAAAAAGAAAAAAAAAAAAAAAAAAAAAAAAAAAAAAAGCCTGGAGAGAGCCAATAAAGAAAGATATGATAAAATAAACTTTTACAGAGCCTCCTCTGTGCAAGGTCTTGGAAGTGGACTTAGCTATGGGGTGTCTAGAAGAGGTGACTGATGATGTTGGTTTTAAACAAAATGAATCTTCAGTCTTCTTATTGTTTTGTGCTTACCCAAAACACACAAAATCCCATACCACTGGGACAGCAGGATACAGAAAATATTGCCATTAGTGGGATGAGTCTGAAATCCAGTTTTTCATACTTGTTATTAGAGATAGGAAAACTTATTTGCAGTCTTCATAAACTTGATTTCATGTTGGGCTGCTGATGTATTTTGATAGAAAATGAAAAATGCCACTAAAAGACAAAAAAGCTTTTCGTTTGGTTGGAAAACAAATTGTGTGCAGTGAAAAACAACCATCTCCAAAGTAAAGATGGGAATATGTTATAAAGGTACATTAATCTCAGGTGAAATTTTTTCTGTAAGGACTATAAGAACAAAAATAAAGAGAAAATTCAGGGCTCAAATCTTCTCGAAGGAGAAAAATGTCTGTATTTGAACATTTTCTAGACTCCTCAGATGGAGGCACCTGGCAACACTTCTTCACTGGCTGATGGTTTAACATAAAGTAATGAAAATATTTCACTGCAGAGTCAAATATGTGACCTGTGGAGTGGGGAATGGGCAGCAGAGCCAATGCCCACCCAAAACACCACCCCCAAGGGGCTCAGGAGAGCCTGTGAACTTCCATCAAAACAGAAAATGTACTGATTGGCTTTGAGCCTACGATTAAACAAGCAGCAATGCTCCATGTATAATTTGCAGATTACCAGTGACAGTGTCAGCCTTGGCATCCTTCTCCCATGATTCACCCTCATCCCTTTCAGGGATAAATGTGGAATAAAAAAAAAAAAAAACTGTGGAGAGAGGCAACCTATATTTTTCATTTCATACTCTGACACATGAAACAGAACCTGTTTCAACTCAGTGCTCAGGTTTTAAATTTACTCTTCCAGCTCTGTGTTTAGGCAAAAAAAAAAAAAAAAAAAAGCCTGTTTGCTTTTTAAATATTTAGTTTCAAGTTGTTCACCATCCTTTGTCCCTTTAAATGGGGGCTCATTGGTACCTTTCTCAAGTTGGCAAGAACACTGAGAAATAGAAAACCCAAAGAAATTTTTATTTCTAAATTGAGAAACAAATGTTTCAATTTTTTTTTTTTTTAATCTGATAGCAGCTAGAAACTTGTTTTGTTGAACAGAGTTAACTTTTCAGATGCACTTCCACAACTATCCAAGTGTCATCTCCTCCCAGACCCTCATCACCAGATCCCAGCATCAGGAGTCAGCCCTGGCTGAGCCACAAGGGAAGGTCATGAATAGAACAAGAAATTTCCTCATGCCTATGAAAATGGGGGGAGCTGCCTGATTTCCCAGGGAAGGGCTGAACTCAGCATCACCCTGTGGAGATGTTCAGCTCTTTCCTCTTCCCACTGTCTGGATCATGTTTCCAACATGCCCAATTCTCCCTTTGCCTTATGGTGGGGCTGAAGGCACCAAATCCATGAAGATGAGTGCCTAAAACACAATAATGCTGTTGGAAAATGGATGCTCTGAGTATTTCTGGCCATCTTTCCCAAAGAGCACCTTGCTGCCACATGCAGCAATTTTCCAGTGCTTTGCAAGCTCCTGGCCCCAGCAGTCTCTGCCAGCCCTGGATTGTGGGGGGAACTCAGTGTGAAGAGGATCAGAAGGGTTTGGAGAGCATCCCCTATCCAAGCCTGGTTCCCAGTCTCTGGTTAAGGCCAGGTCCTGTTTGGAAAGTCATCAGTATCAAATGTGAATTATAGATGGAATTAGGTCATCCCTGGAGAACAATCAGAATCCTTTTTCTTTGTCAGATGATCAGCTCCCGTAAAACCCTTCCTACCAAAACCACAGGGAACACATGGATTTCCAAACCATAATTTGGATTTGTGCACTTAAATCCCTATACGGCATAAAGGACATAAGTCACAGGGACACTTTGGAAACAGACCCACATTCAAAAAACACATTTTCAGTTATTAGAAAAGATTAAAAGTTTTGGTTTGTTTGGGGTTTTTTTTTTGCCTGCAGGAATCCTTTAGCAAATGCATCTGACATTGCCTGCCAAGCGTGGTCAGCCAAGGATGAACAAACACAGGGGAGAAAACTGCTGGAGCTTGCAGAGCTCCTGTAGGCACTCAGGGAGCTGTTCATAAAAACAACAGGAAACTGTGCAGCAGGACTAACCTACAGCTCTCTGACCGCACTCCTCTGTGGCACTTAGGGTCTGCCTGTGTAATAGGCACATCCATATATATATATATGTATGTATGTATGTATGTATTTAATATATATTTTTGCATACATATTAGATAGATAGATAGATGATAGATAGATGATAGATAGATAGATAGATAGATAGATAGATAGATAGATAGATAGAGGGTTTTTTTGTTTGTTTTGAGGGTTTTTTGTTTGGTTGGGGTTTTTTGGTTTTTTACCCAGCCATAAAGGCAATGGCTGAAGCACCCACAGCATCCTGGAAATACCCAGAAGAAGCAAGCCATGTGTCTGAGTAGGGATGCATCAAGCATTTAAACCTTCCTACACTGCTCTCACTTGTCCTGAAGGTGTTCTTGAAACTCCTGACAAGAGTCAAAGTCCCCAGTGAAACCCCTGACCCTACTGTTCCTTACACTGTCCCGTGAGGCTCCAGCTGGAGACCTGCTGCTGCTGTGCCAAATTCTATCCATTGTACAACACAATCCCAAGGCAAAACCCTTCCAGCAGTGAAACACACTTGTGTTGGTGGCCATCAGTGGTCCACACCTGGGAGCAAGTGCTTCTGCAGTAAAAAATGAAGGCCAGAAAAAGCCTGAGAATAAAGTTGTCTGAGCTGCACTGGAGTTCCCAGCTCAGCATTAGATGAAACTACCAACATATGGCAGCCTCACAAAACAACCCAAAACCTGCTGAGTTTAATATTTTATGCTCAATATGGAAAGCTGGAGCTTCATCTTGCCCTTGGCACAATAAATGGACTGACTGAAGAAAGTGCTTTATAACTGCAGAGTGCCCAGTGACCCCTAAGAGGCTTCTGCAGCGTCTGGATGCAGTATCCCTGGACACAGAATGGGAGGGAAAATGCAGATTTCACGTGTTGCCAGTGGAGATTTGTGTTCAGCTGGTTAAATCTCTGAGCTTTTTGCACCACAAAAGTGCTGCTGGTTGTCACAGCGTGCTGTGCTGTGTGGCCAAGGCTGGCAAAACAATTCCTGCTGACCTGGAGGTGAAGGGCATGCAGGCACTGCTGGGATGCTTCTGGCATTAATGGATCTCACCACTCCCCACTTGGGAATCCAGCAGTTAAATATGCTCCATCCCATGCTGTGTCATACATATGACCATCCTTTCTCAGCTCTCTGCAATCTCTGCTGCCAGAAAAACTTCACAATGACAGTGCCTGACGCAGGCTGGAAGAGATGGACGTTTATTGTTGTTAAATATTTCTGAATAAATATCTAGAGAGTATCATAAGATGAGCAAAGGTTGGCTCACAGTAAGAGGTACTGTACAGATTAAGGTGTGCAGCCAAAAGGTTGCAGCTGTTAAAACCTGAACTCCCAAAGCAGAGCGCTTCCAGGAGCTTGCTTGGGTGTTCAGCAAGGAGATAAAAAACTTGAATTAATGAATGACTTGTGATAGAAGAATGGCTGATAGTGGCAGGGTGCAGGAGGTCTGGTATGATGCACAAGGGATTGATTAGGAGGAGCTGTCCCTTGGGATGCTGGATTTCTGGCATGTGGGGTGCACGAGCTCTTTTTCCTGCAAACACAGAGTTGTGCCTGCAATGAGGTTGAGACACACACGTGTACACAAACACACAGGTACATCCACACAGTGCTAAATAAAAAATGGTCAAACCCAAACCCCAGCCACAAGGCTGGGCAGCCAGATCTGGATTTCATCCTCATGAATTGTCACTAATCCTCTACAGCAGCTTTGTCTTGGTGAGTCATGGACTAAGCAAGAATTCAGTTACATGGACTACCCTGCTCCAGTGCTTTAGCTGATTTCCCTGACCCTCTGATTTAGTATCACAGAAGTGCTTTCAGGATTCCTTTCAAACCCATTCTTCATGGTCTGGTTAAATATGGAAATAAGACAATAATAAAGATAATAATAAAAATTTTAAAAAAATTTAAAAACCCCCAAACAAACAAAAAAACCCCAACCCAAAAAATGAAACAATCCCCCAGAAAACAACTTTCAGTGCTACCCCTCAGACAAGACTATTTATTATTCATATTGGTCAAAGTTTTGAGTGATCAAGGGATGAAGGAGTGAGCTGCTGCCTTCTCTGAGGGAAAAGCACCCCAACAAACACTGTTTGAAGAGGAAAACATCTATTACAAGGATGTGCAGCAACCATGGAAAATGTGAATCCAGGAGCAGCTTTATGAGGGGTGACTCAGACATTGGTCATCCCCAAAGAGCAGGCAAAACAGCGAGGAAGAGAGTGACAGGAAAGCACCTGCATTGCAGTGCTGATGTGACTCAGCTGAGAGTTTCCTCTCCAGCCTCGCAGATTTCTGTCCTGTCATGCAAGTCCCATCCCAAATCAAAATTTGGAGCATCCCAAATCCATCCAGTCTGTCTTTCCCTACCAGCTGCAGCCTGGGAGTTTGGGGCTCACACACTCAGGAACTTTTCCTTCCAAGGGGTGAAATTTCTGGGGAAGAGAGGGCCCCCTTGAGTGCAGTTTTCATTCAGGATTAAAAACTATTTTGGTCAAAAAACTCTACAAAAATTCAGGTGGGTTTCACCAAACACTCCCTCCTAGCATGGTTAGGGTTATGTTGATTAAAGGGACAGCTGACTCTGCCCTGAAAAAGTGGATAATCAAGCTAGGTCAAAAATTAAAAATGGGCTACAATTTTCTAAAAGCCCAAGTATTGTCTTGTCTCCAGTTTCTCTGTTTTCCAATCTTCTTCAAAAGCTAGAAATGTGCCAGTGAAAGGAAAAGGCCTGACTCCAGTTCAAAGACTACTCCCACACTTCTTTTAACCTAGAGCAACTTGCTCCTGAAACCACAAAACACCCCAACCTTGCACTCACCTGACACCCCACACCTCACTCCCAACCAGGATGGGTTGGTTCCCACACCCTGCAGTCCTTCCCTTCTGCCTGGGCATTTCCAAGTTGTTCTCCATCCCACAGAGCCACAGCACCAAAGGTCTTCCTGCCTCACCAGGGCGACCTCCAGAGAGGACTGGAGTTAGATAACTTCCAAGGATTGCAGAAATGCTGCTTGGATGTTTTTCCTGCAAACACGATATTGGGATCAGAAAGAATTGTATGAAAAACCAAGGCATCAGAGCTGGCATTTCTCCATCTGGCTTGCACAGCTCCATTTGGATTTAAAAAGCCCATTTATTTTGTATTAGGCAAACAGGAAACCGGTACAAAGCAACACCTACCACTTCTTATATGTGCACTAGCTGGGTTTCAAGGCAGCAGTGAACAGGCACAGGCTCAGAGGGCACTTAATTCCCCAAGCACATCAGCTGCTGTTCAACTCTTCTCCTTCTGCTTTGCACCGCTTCTTGATTTCTTTGCTAGTCTTGAAGCAATTTTCCCCACCCCTCCAAAAGCCTCAGTGGGGTGTGCAAAGGTCTGGGGCTCTGTTTTGAGCCAGTGCCCCAATTTTTGAGGGTTCTGTTATTGTGCCATCTTTACTGCCCTGTCACACCTGGCACTCAGCACCAGTCTGGGCAGCAGCATCCTGAACAAGCCTAACTCAGCACCGGCATCTTGCAAGGCCAGGGTAAGACAGAGTTAAAACCTGCAGGCTGGTATTTGTAGCAGCAAGATTGGGTTCATTGATTTTATTGCAGGAACCTGTGACCACTGCCAGAAATACTGCAGGGGAGGCAATGGGGAAAGTGAGAACTTTCAGCTGTGGGACTGCAAAGAGTCACATCAGGGGTCTCCTCTCTGATTTTTATTAAATTTACTTCGAATTTTTTTTCCTTATTTTTTTTTTTACAAAGTCTGAGCCTCTTGAAATAAGTGGAAAATTTTCCAAGGAACCCAGTAGCCTTTGGATGCAGTTTTCAGGGTGTGTGAACCCACCACCAGAGTGAGAAATGAAATGGGATTTTGGGAGCTCTGTCACCTGCAGTGCAATTCAGCTGATCTGGCTCTCCAGGTAAGGTATTTTTTTGCCACAGCTGAATTGAAGAAGGTGTAGGTGATTGTAAAGCTGTCACATCAATCATAACCTGTATCTGCTTTTGAGGCAGTTTGATTGAAATAAAACACTGAAGTGCTTGTTTTCTCTTTTTGTCATTATTTATGTCTTTCATTCACACATCCCTTGGATAAATATAGTGAAATCTCACAGTGTGAGCCGTGATGGAAAGCAGGAGCAGCTCCCAGGCTGGAAGACCCTCACATGTTGATTAGAGCAGGAGCTTCCTGATGGGACTGTTTGCCCTGCTGACCTGCTTAATTAATTGATTCATTATCAGCAACTCACCCACGAGCCATCAAACATCACCCATGAGAATGTTTTCCCTTGATATCCATCCCATAGAGAAATAAAATCCACTTATTTTTTTCATAATTCTCTGGCATATCATTTTCCTGCTGAGTAACACATACAGCTGGATGTTTCCAGTTGGCCATGGAAGGGTGAGAACTGAATTTGCAAATATTAGAGCATGTTTCTATTTAACAATTGGTTTTTTAAAAGGGAGATATTTTATATTTAGGTTTAGTTTGATGTAAGAGTGGCTCCTCCTAAGGGAGACAGGTCTGTCTGTATATCACCACTGTTCACAGGGAAAGCAGCAAAGCTCAGGTCTACAAGGGCCACATGATCCCAGAATACCTGAGATGTGTCCACTGCACCAAGAATGACCTGCAAGGTTCAGGCCACCCAAAATATAATTTTTTTCAAGGTCCAGTGACCAAGGAGATGAAGAGGAAATTAAAAGTGTGGGTCAGCATGACCCTGGGTCGAAACGTTTTGTTTTGAACTCATGGAAGGAGAACTGAAAAATATGGGAAAAACCAAAACGCATTACAGAATATGTTGCTTGTAATTTAAAAATAAAAATAAAGTAGTACCAGTGGGAAATTTGAACAGTTTTACCAGCATGGTTTATATTTGATGGAAGCAAATCTATCAAGCAGCTTTCAAGCTGACCACAGAATCACAGAACAAGCTGAGTTGGAAGGGGCCCACCAGGATCATCCAGCCCAGCTCCTGGCCCTGCACAGCACCATCCCCCAGAGTCACACCCTGTGCCCCAGAGCATTGTCCAAACACTCCCTGAGCTCTGCCAGGCTGGAGCTGTGACCACTGCCCTGGGGAGCCTGTTCAGTGCCCAGCCACCCTCTGGGGGAAGAACCTTTTCCTAATATCCAATCTAAACCTCCCCTGACACAACTTCAGGCCATTCCTTGGGTCCTGACAGCAGGCTGTGTGTTTCCTTCCAGAAGGAGATCTGAGGCAAAGCACTTGGAACCCTACTCTGAGCTGAGCACGGGCCAGGCAGGTGCATGCAGAGGACTTGTCATCATCACATAGTCATTTACAGCTGCAGTCATTTATAGCTGTAAACTCACTTTTATCTTGCAGCAGCATCAGACGGATCTGTGCACCATAACTGGAGTCATCACATCTCACCAATGCATCCCCTTTCATTTTCTATTGCGTGATTCACGTAGCTTTTAACCAAACCACAAAACCTCTTCATCCAAGCGAGCTCAAACGAAGGCAGTGAAGAACTTTTTAGTGTTCATGAACTTCTGTGAAGGTCACATCCCACATCCCAGCAGACTGTTCCCGAACACTAACAGCACCTGAGCTGCCACAGAAACAGCATGGAAACAGCATGGAAACAGGCATGAGGCCAGTTGAGTCTGGTTGGAAAGCAAAATACCTGATTTTAGGGAAATTGGGAGGAATGTTTGGCAATTGCTTTTGTTCTGGACTTCCAAGCCATCACAGTAAACCTTTCACACTTCTCTCTGTTTCTCTCCATCTCTTTTGAACCCCATCATTTGCCCAAGAAAGTGCCATTAAAACTACACCACTCAAAAAGAGTTGTTTGACCACCATCCCTTGACAAAAATCAGTTTGGCAAAATGTGTTAATTGGCAAGTTCTTTGCTTATAATTTCTGCTCAGGTTGGTGGCTGAGCCAAGGGCAGGGCTGACCTGGCTGCAGCAGATGTTGGATTTGCATCATCAACTCCTGCTCTGTTCACATTAAGCATATGCTGAATGATTTATTGCACAGTTGTGAGTTGGGTGGCAGCCATGGGAAGAGTTTTGTCCAAAATAGGAGGAAAAGCTGATTGTTCAGTGATGGGGCTGAGGATCAGCCCTTGAGTGTCCTTGCAACCTTCAAAGATGTGGTGGCATTCGTGGGCAGTGCTGTTTGCAGAGCAGTGACGGTGCCCAAGCATTTACTGCAGGTGCTTCTCTTTTATAAATGTCTCATCACACCACTGAAACCCCAACCATCAATGTTTTGTTCTGCTGGGCTAAATTAATCCTCTAATTACATTTGTAAAAACACCTCTGAAAACTTGTGCCTGTTACGACACTAATCACCAGTTCTTCCCAAGAATGCTCTTCCAAGAATGCTGTTGTAGGATTTCTGCCTGTTCCCATGCAAGGTGCAGGCAGCATCAAACACATTTGAGGGTTCAGTCATTCCTTGGTGAAGTCAATGCTCTGTAGTGGTGGCCAGAATGACCACAGACATATTTTAGCCTGTCTTTCAGGACTGTGAAATTCATCGAACCATTCAATAAGGATGTTTTGCACCTCTGATGTACAGTGTGATAATTTATGGAGAGTTCTAGAAAGACTCAAAGTAAAGAAAGTCATAAATGGATTAACCCATGATAATTTTGAATTAATTTTTCCATAAAGGACGAATGAAGTAAATTTAGAGTTCAGTCACTGCTTCCATGCTGGGAAATAGAAAAGACAAAATTAAAGATGAAAAAGGTTACTTCAACATACGTGGTGAAGATGAGGGGTGAACCCAGAGCACCCTCTTCCCTGAACAAACACCTCCATGATGAATCCCAAGGAAGACAGTTCTTTAGCATCTTAGCAGGACCAGGCAGAGTGTGGGATCCTGATGCCAATCAGGATTCTAATGACTGAACAGCCAAGGGTGTCCACACCGAGTGTTCCACTTCCAAAATGAGAATTTCCCCTTCTACCCAGGAGATGGCACTAAGGCACTCAGGCAAAAAGCATCACTTCAGCCTTACTAAAAACCTAATTTTTCTGAAGTCGTATGTTGTGGGGTGCAAATTTTACATTTGCTGGGTTGTGCTTCTTGTGATGGGACCCACTGAATGTCCTGAGAGGGAACATGTTTCTGATTGTCCTTCTCATGGCCCCAGTGAGTTCTCATCAAATCAGAGCAGCCTCCAGCCACAGATGTTCCTCTCTTTTGGACACAGGGAAGCACCAAATAATATGAAGAAATATGCCTATGGCTCAACCATAGCAGTAACAAGGCAACACGATCCTGGAAAACATCTCCTAATCCCTACCAGCCACTTCCTGACGCGTACCCAGCTTGTTTCTCTGTGTCATTTCAGGGGTTTTCTCCTGGACATTGATACTACTGTGAAACCTGGTTGCATTCCCTTTTGAACCCTGTTGAGCTCATAGCTGGTGTCATCTTGGTGCTGCAGAAAAAGGACTGAAAATGGATGGTGTTGAGGTAAAGCCAGTATTATCTAGAGCTTCTCACCTCTTCTTGACCCCAGTGCTCTTCAGTGCTAACCTTGTGTCACTCACATGAACAGGATTCTTCCACTGAAAAGCCTCCATTGTTGGAGGCACCAGGAAAATTGAAAACCTCTTTCTGTGTCTGTTCCCTTCTGCCATCTGGATATATTTGCATACAACCTGAATGTCCCCTGCATGAAGCAGTGACTCCTGGGGAGGTGTGAGAGCCTTTTGGTGTGTTTGAACTGCCTTGGGACCATCATAATTTCCATCCCCAGGGAGCTGGGATGGGGGAAAAAGCACTAACAGCAATCACTGCCATGTGTCATGCGCCATGACACACAGACCTGTATTTGGAAGGGGAAATGAGGGCTGGAGAAACAAAGGTTTGAAAGAAAATTTTGGGAAGAGAAATGGCAGGATCTGGGGATGCAACAGGCTGGACCTATGAGTGCAGGTTCCAAAAGCTGCATTTCTAAGCTTGGACTCCAAGTCTGGGAAGTGCCTGAGCAAGGATGCTGCCAGAAAAACCAGGAAGGACATTTATCTCCAACATCAGCAGCTTCCTTCCTTCTCCCTGGCACAAACTTAAGGACCCCTTTAGCAAACCCAGCATCCATCTGCCTGATTGAGTATCCTCATTAGTGCTCCTGACAGGGTGCAGCACAAACCCAAGATTCTTATCCAGGCATTTTTTCCACCATGATTGTGATTAGAATTTAGCAATATGCTTCTTCCAATGATATTACCTTCTAAATGTGCTCTGAGAACTCACCCAGACACAGGCCCCATCAGTGCAGCAAAACACAGCAGAGCACTGTGGAAATCAGTTTGAGGAGCCCAACTCCAGCATGGGGAGACAGGAAAATGTTGCTCTTTTCATAAGAGAAAATTATCAGTAAGACCACGGGGTTTATTTTAAGTGGTGTAAAAGCACACATTTCCCTTAAGAACATCTCAATTCTTTATGGTGTTGTTTTCCTCAAAGAAATCAAAATCTGTCTCCTCTCTGATGTAAGCAAGTATTTTTTCCCTAATTTTTAAGTTAAAGGTAGTTTCATTGTTTCTGTCCTCTAAAATTGCCACTAGTCTACTACACTTAGGTGCAGTGGAAATCCCAAATACTGCATGAGCTGCGGTCAGCAATACCCCACACCAGAGCAGCTTGGCAGACACACTGGCCCATTCTACTTCCCTGCATTATCTGCTTGGAGCTTGGCCCTGCCAGACATCATTTTGCTAAATCCCACAGAGCTCTGAGGATGAACTCCTTGGGGCAGGGACCAGTGTGCTGCTGTGTCTACACAGGTCCTGTCACCAAGAGGTCTGGGGATAGTTGACATTACTGTCAAATGAGTTATTTGTTCTCATTATTTTCAACATTTTAGCTGCATCTGTTAAAAATGTCTTGCTTATCCCTCAATACTGCAAGATGTCCTTTAAAAGGAATACCTTTTAGGAGTCAAGGAGAGGTTTCTCTACACCACCTACTCTGGGATAATTTTGGCATCAATTTAGAAGACCCAGTCAGATCACTGAAGCCACAGCTGAAGGGCTGTCAGCCCTTTCCAGGTCTGGGTTCGGCGGCTCTCCATTGCCATCTTCAGGCTGCGAGCAGCCTTGATCCTTCCTAGGAATCCCAAACGGACATGGCATAGCTCAGTTCTGGTTTACCCACCGTTACCTGAAATTGATGGCCGAAACATGGAATTAGTTGCTAAATGTAAAGGAGAGGAAGGAGCTCTGCAAGGCCGGTACGCAGCTGCCCTGGATAACATGGATATTTCCCTCCCTGTAAGTGTACAAGGTTTTAGAGAGTAAATTAACACCAAAAAGGCTGTTTAACATGCACTACTTCTTGCTGAGAGTCAAAGTTTTATCATCAAGTTTTTTTTTTTTAAGTACATAAATTGAAATTACCCGAATGATTTTAGCTCTGTGGCCTCACTTCCCACTCCGTCCATCAAAAAAACCCTTTTCTGACAAAAGCTGAGGTTCTTGGGAGATTTTAATCCTAATTTGCACTTAAAGAGGTCTTTGTCAAACCTTTCTGACAGACATGGTGGTGGGTTTTGTAGAGACAAGGTTTCCAAGGTTTTCAGGGTCTCTGATGAGTAATATCACACAGGCAGCTTGGAGGGCCAAAGAGCTGTAATCACAGAACAACATAGGTAACACAACCTAAAAGAAATCAGAAAAACGTGGAACAGTGTAGGTGTCCTGGTCCAAGAGGGCCAGCCTAGATGAGCCTCCTCAGACCCAGCACTGCCACCCAGTGAGCATCTCCATGCCACTCCCCCACCTTGTCAGGCTCCAGACAGTGTCTGACCACCATCACAGTAAAAAGTATTCTCCTAATTAGATCTGGTTGGGAAATCACTTTCTAGGAGCCCAGAAAGTCATAGAATCATAGAATGGTTTTGGTTGGAAGGGACCTTTGAAGATCATCTCATCCAACCCCCCTGCACTGAGCTGGGACAAATGCTGCTACTCAGAAGAACATTCCAGCAGCCAAACTCAGGTCTCATGGTAGTTTGTACCAGGTCCCACAGCTGTTCATACTTTTCCCCACTGCCTCAGTCCCTGGAATCCCAGCTCTCAGGGCCAAAATGATGATCCTGGTGCCTACCACAGCCACCTTAGCACTGCAGCGGCACTCTCCATCGCGGCGTCCACCGTGCATCCTTCCCAAAGGGCAGCCACTGTGCAGAGATGGGAGATGACCAGTCCAGCCTCTTCAGGAAGATGTTGTAGCTGTCCGCATACTCAGTAACCCAGCGGCTCCTGCAGACAACATGGAGAAGGGGATAAGGAGAGGACCACCACCCTGTGCTTTGTGCACCAGGACAAGGGACCTGCCTCCCCTTCTGCAGCGTTCAACCACCAAGCCTGTAGCTGTAGGGCAAACAAATTGGTGTAGGGCAAACAAAAGCCATTCAGATGGGATGGGGGAGAGGGGAAACAGCCTGTCTCCATAAGGAACAGGGCAGATGCTGCAACATACATGGCTGCCACTGGGATCCATCTCCCACCTGGACCAACCATTACACAGGCACAGTCTCCACTCCACATGTAACTCCAGATTAAAATCTGCAATACAGAGCTGAAATACATGTGTGTGAGGGGAAGGTGGGGGGCATGAGGCAGCGGGGAGAAATTGCCTTTCCAGTGAGAAATGAGAGCTCAGGAGCAGTTTATGCCTGTTTGGTTCATAGTGTGCAGATGAGTCACATTGCAAACAGCTCCTGCCCTGTTTGATTTTAGAAAGCCCTTTCCTAGGGGAAACCTGGGCATGGAAATTATGAGACATGCCTCCTGCCCTAGCCCCATGGGGATCTTCTTTCCACAGGGATGAGACTGTCCCAGAAATTGTCTCCCCACTCCTATCAACCCCGCTGCAAAACTTTTCATGAAAAGGCTGATCAGCCTTTGGGAGTGAATTTGTCCCTGAGGGAATTTCTTTGGGCTCATTGCATAACATGGACAAGGAAAAATATGCTTGAGAAACACCTTCCAATTCCAGAACCTCCCTGACTTACTCCTACCCTGTCCCCCACTCCCAGCAGCCACCAACTCCTCCCTCTCCTCCCTATCCCACTTGTCTCTTACGTGTTGAAGCGGTTATCTTCAGGGAAAATGGGAGAAGGCCTTATGTCCTCTGTGTACAATCCAGCCAAGATTCCTTTCCGGCCCTTGTAATCTTGCTGGTAGATAGTTTTCCACTCAGGGTCAGAGTAGTCTAGTGAAAGAGAGTCCAAATAATTTAAAGACTTTTTTGGGTCTCTGCCTCCTATATTGCACAGTCTGAATGTTCCCCCTTCCCTTGAGCTCCAATGGCTCTTTGTGCTTCCAGCACTGCTGTTGGAGTAACCATGATGAAGGGATTAAGCAAGGGAAAATGCAGGAATTGCTTCCCTGGTATAGATAAGGTCATTTAGATGAGATTATTCAGCCCTTATTTTCTATAAGGGAAGCCACACAAGGCAGAGCTGGAAATGATATCTTGCGATCTTCCTGTCTGGATATTGACTTGTCACCTGGTATAAATTTTCCCATACTGTCTATTTTCTTTTCCAGCATGCCACTCATCAGGGACTAAACCAAGGAGGAGATTCACGGCTCATTTAACCCCTAATTGAGGTCCACCACATCTGTTGTGATATCATGTAGTATCTTCCCAAAAAAACCCTGTGGGAGCTGGTTTGAAGAGGTTCCATCTCCCATCTGACTCTCCAGAGATGTCTTATCTGTGTGTTAACAACTTGGTGTGTGTCCTTCTGATCAAGCAGATCTAACTGGGGATAAACATGCAGGTATGGCACACAAAGAAGAGCCACCCATTGTAGGCAGATTTTCAGGGTATTTTAAGAATGACACATTCCTATAGTGAGTTATGGGTAGAGTATTTTTGTTGTTTTCACTGGGGCTGAAGTTACACGTGTCTCACACATGCATGGCCATGTCAGGCTGTTAATGCAACCCAGCAGCAGTTCCCGTCTTATGGCATTATTTCCAGGGAGACCACATCATGCAGGGCTGTGGTCCATGGGATGGGCTGTCTGGAAACTGGGGTGAAAGAAACACCATTTACAACACTCCCATCTCTTCTAGAAGAAAACTGGTTTTCTCTGCCCTGCTTCTCCCCACTGATGGGCAAATGGTTACAGGGGCTTTGTGAACCCTTCCTGTGTCACTCACTTTCACTTCACCCTCCTCAGTCTCTCCTGGAGTTATATTGAAAAGCATAAAACGAGGCTGAAGGCCACCAGCCATCCTCATGGGGCAGCTGCCACAGCCTCCATCCACTAACCATTCATTAAAATAGACGAGCTCCGGGACTTGGTTCTGTTTTTATCAGCATCATTCAGCCCTTCCTGGTACAGATCCCGGGCCAGTTGCTGGTAGTTGACCAAAGCTGCAGGTGACCTCGACACCAACGGCTCTGAGACTTGGGAGGAGAAGAAGGTCAGTTAGTCAGGAATCACCATCAATTACTCGCCCAAATCCTACCCTTTGGAAAGGGTAAATTGCAGTCCAGCTGGCAAATATCAGGGGAGACCCAGTCACTTCAGCAGAGTTTTGCTGAGGTGCATCAGTTTTGGTGGTTCATGACACAAGGAGGGGAAGGATTTATGTTGGTGCAAAGCAAGTGGAAGAAGCCTGCTGTCTCCACGTTGCCCTGGAGCACTAACAAGAGACCCTCTGCAGCAGGTCTGTGTGTGAAAGGGAGAAAAACTGCATTGCTAGGATACACAGGGGCAGAGCAGGAAGGGAAAAGCCCACAGGACTTCTGTCATTAGTATAAGAGCTCCAGATGGGCTTGGCAAGGCGATCTTTGAAGGCCTCAGATGTAAGTGGAGTCCATATGGAGACACATGTGTCTGAGCTGCTTGTGTAGACTCTCCTTCTTTAGAGTGGAGAGAAAAAACCCACCAGGGCTTACTTCACCTCATTGGCAGGGTGGCATTAAGCTACAGGAGATGGCTGTGTCTTTGCTCCCCTCTGAGCATTGTAGGATCCAGACACAGGCATCCCACACTGGGAGAGATCAGTTCAGGGAACAGAGAGGACATCCCTGGCCATGTCTCCTGTTTGCTTCTAGAACACTGCTGAGCAATGACACCCTCTTCACTATCAAGCAGGAGCTCAGAGAAAAATCCCCACTGCTTTAGGATGGTTTAGCATGGCTGAGTGATATTTGGTGACCACTCCTTTTGTCTTCTTGACTTCCATGAGTGTTTTAATCCATGCAAGCAAGCTTTAAATGGTGTGGATGAGGGCTGGCTGCCAGCACCTTTGCTGAATTTGCTGTCAGAGAGATACCCTTAGCAGAAGGCGTTGGAACCACCCAAACCCCTCACACCCAACCAGAGTCCTTTTCCCTCCCTGCAATTCTCCAACATGGGGTTTGAGAATCCCTCTATCCTGCAGAGCTGTGAAGATAAAACCCTTAGAGACCCTTGCTAGAAGTGGCTCTTCATGCACCAAGATGTTTCTAAAACCCCAGCTCCCTACACCCGTGCTTTGAGCTGCCTGGGAGCTGCACATTCGTGGTGCCAGGGTGCTGTGCCCATGTGGGAATCCTTGCCAGGCTCAGGCCAGCACCAAGCCATCATCAGGATGCTGCCATCCATGTGTGTCCAGCCAGCACGGACCAGGGGCTGGGGGGCTGGCAAAGGCCCAGGCAGACAGTCCCTCAGGCAGCTGGACATGGCCAGTCAGCTGCTCAGCAGCAGTGCCAGCATCAGGGGTTACCCTCAGTCTCAGCTGTGGCAGCGGGAGCTGGAAGGGGCAGGCAACAAGACAGGTCGTGCATCGGCTCGGCGAGAATCTCCTGTTTCCCCGCCCATCTCGGTGACAGGTCAGAGGGGCGGCACCCTGGCAGGTAGCACTTGGGTGGTTCTCCAAAAGTAGGGAATGAAGGTTTCTGCAGGGAAAAAAAAAAAAAAAAAAAAAAAAAAAAAAAAAAAAAAAAAAAAAAAAGTCCTGTGTGAATGGAGAGGCAGCAATTGGGGAGGGCAGTTGCTAAAAGCATTGTCAAACACCTGCCTGCAGCAAAGCCTGGGCTTGGGGTCAGCATCCCTGGGGATACAGTGGCCACAGAGCAGCAACTGTGGCTCTCATTGAAGTCCAGGAGCCTTCACAGCTTCCTCTGTCTGCCCATCTTACAGCTTGGGACTCTGCTGGGCCCTGGGTGGGCAGTGGGAAGGAGGGAGCCCTGGCAAATGCAGTGGGTGAGGGAATGGCTCCAGGGTTCATGTCAGGGAAAAGCTAAAGAGGATTCTGGTGTGGCTGCTGCCTCCAGCCTCTCCAGTGGCACACTGCAGCTCCAGATGCTTTTTAGGGGCTCAGAAAAGGATTCTCCTGCTGTGAGCTCCTCCAGGCTGCTGGGCCAGCAAGGACCATCCTCACAGGGTTTGCCTATTGTTTTGGATCTCTGTGGGTTTCTGTTTGTGCCTCAGACTCCAGGGCTCCCAGGGCAATCCCCTAATATTTTTCCTTTGCCATGCTGACAGTAGGGCAGGTGGAGGCTGCAGAGCTGCTGAAACTACCTCTGTCTGGAGGCTTCCCCTACTGAGGATAGCCAGAGCTTCTTCTCCTGAGGTATCTCCAGAGGCACAAGGGCCTCCAGGAGACTCTGGTGGGGATGGCTCACCAGCCAGTGCTTTCTTCCTTAACCCAAGGAGTTCCCCTTCCCCTTGGGAGTAGGTTGGTGCCCAAAATTTCACAGATAAAAATATCACAGTTGGTTTACCCTCTTAAACAAGAACAAATCCTTTTAGGGGCAAGAGGGAAACCTGAGCCTCCCGAGTACCTCATCATCACGCTACCAAGTGGGACAGCTTTCTTCGGCAGGCCTTGGGAATTAATAAGGAGCCAAAGGGAGCTGCAACCCAAGAGAATTAGACACAGCTTCCTCCCTTCCTATCTCCCAAGCTACACCAGCACCCCCACAGGAAGCGTGGAGCCTTCCAAAAGTAAAATTTAAACGAAACAAATAAAGGACAAGGAGAAAAGAAAAAGAAACTGAGATGGATGGCTTGGAAACTGCACTCCAGCATACAGGGGTTAAACCCTGCACTGCCAGCCGGGCTCCTGGAAGCGGAGCAGCCACCTAAGGCTGGGGCTGCCCGGGAAGCCCTGGCCAGCCCGGAGAACAGCGGGAGCCCCGAGCAGCAGCGCTAATGAAGGCTGCTGGCAGCGGGAGGGCTCCCCGGGAGAGGAGAGGAGAGGAGAGGAGAGGAGAGGAGACTCCCCAGGCTGCTGCCCGGGCGGGGACGGCAGCGGTGCCCGCAGTCAGCCCCTCTGCCCCGGCGGGCACCCTCACACAATGATTTCTCTGTTGTTGTCCCCCCTTCTTTTCCTCCCCAGCCTCATTTTTTCTTTCCCCCCCTCTCTCGTGAGCGTATGAGCCCAAAGCGCTCCGGCAGCCGAACATGCCCCCCACCACTTCTCCGCAGTGGCCCAGTGCAAACCGCAGCTGTCCCCGCCAGGCTGCCACAAGCAATTAAACCCGGGCAGGCGGAGCGAGGCAAATCAGATTAAATAGCTCAGGGGGTCGCTCGCACCGCGAGGAGATTAGAGAAAAAACAACCCCAGCTTCCCCACAGAAGTCTTCTCAAGCCCGTGTCAGGGCAAGGAGCCATCTCCATCCCAAAAGCAATCCCCCCTCCGCAAGGCGGTCCCGGGATGGGTCTAATCCTGGCGCACCCAGCAGCCCCACGGGGAGCAAGCGGAGTCCAAGGCTCAGGCACCGCTTCAGCAAGCTAGTGCCCTGACTTAATGAGCGTAATTAGCATCACTCCCCACCAACAGCTTTACCGGAGGGTGCAAGGGGGATTTCCCGCAGGAGGGATGAGGGCACAAGGCGAGGGCATTTTGGAGGTGATGGGACCTGCTGGTGGGTCACAGCTGGGGACCAGACAGCACCCACTGCTGCTTCTGCTTCTGCTTCCCCTTCGGCACCGCCTCAGTCCCAGCTGAGCCCGGAGGGGAGCTGGCAGCTTGGGCTGGGGATGCAAGGCAGGAAAAGAGTACGGTACCGGTATGTGTGCCTGGGTGGGTGAGTGACGATCGTCGTGCCAGCAGTAATCCTTCCGGTAAATGCTCTTGTATGTGTCCAGTGTGGGGGGTAGCTGGAAGGGAGAGAAGGCAAATGCAAGGAAGCGCTAAGCCTCGGGGGAAGCCTTCAAACGTGGTGATACAAACCCAAAATGCTCCCTCATTGCTCAGGAGAGAATGAGCTGCTCTCCTGGGCCACCTGGGGCTAGTCCCAACAGGGCGATTCCTTGCTCAGTTCAGCCCCAGGCAGGGCGGTTGGGAAGGCCCTGCACTCTTTTGGCAATGGTTTCTGGGGCTCTTCTTGTCCCAGGATTTCCCTTGCAACACCTTCCTCCTGCCTTCCTCAAACTTCCTCTGAGTGCCCAAATTGCCCCAGGCAGAGCACTAATACAGAGCTGCCGAAATACTTTGATCAGCTGCTGAGGTCCGGTGTCACTCAGGTTAAATCAGCATATGCTTCCATCTTCTATTTCAGTAACATTTGCCATGTGCTTATCACATATTTAAAGAGCTGGCTAATGTCAGTACTCATTCTGCAAAGGCATTGGAGAAACTATGGAGGAAAACTCCGCCAGGGCATATAAAGCCAGTGACACCTGCACTAACACCAGAAATCCTTGGAGTGCAAATTTCTAGAGACAGGGGGAGGATTTTAGGGAGAGAGCACTATCTGTGTGTTTTGTCCCTCAGCATGCACCATGAGCACTGCTGGAGCCAGGAAAGCTGGTGAGATGAGCCTTCAGGCTGGCTCCAGTGCTGTTTCTATGCTGAAGCAATGAACATGGTAACTCAGCAATGCATGGCAAGGGCTGGGGGAGGTGAGCTCCGGTTGCAGGAGTTACTGTGACCTCCACTGTTACACAAACTCTTCCCCCACACAGGAGTGGCTTGGCTGGCCCAGGCAGGAGCTGCACTGCCATGTCCCTGTGATTAGGGACATTGCAGCAGCACACAGCACCTCAGGAAGGGCTTCGTGTGCCTTGCCAACAGTCACCCACCTTGGGCAAGGATATATTTTATATTCTCAGTCTTTTTTTTCTAACATTTCACCCTTTTCCCCCTCTGGGCTTCCCAGACCAGTGTTTGCTTTTGGCTAGGATGCAGAATTCCACTGTCACCAGTTCCTATTATCTTCCCAGCCAAACCCCTTACTTAAACACCAGTGAGGATGAGAGTCTTGTGTGTACTCCACCTTCCATGGCTTTGCATCTCTTACTATCTCCATGGTGAACCAGGAACCTGGACCAGAAAAATCACTCAGTTAAAAACCAGCAGACCAGATCTTCTCCTCCATCCCACCTCAAGGGATAAGGGAACTGGAGACCTGAAGCTGACTACTGGCAGGAGGAGGGGGATTTAGATGGGGCTGAAATGCTCAAATTGGCAGAGTCTGACTGATTTCACCCATCTTCAGCAAAGTAAAATATACCCAACCAGGATGTACAGAGATGGACACCTCAGCGGATACGGTCTGTTGGAACCCAGAAGGGACAAGATGGAGGCATCCCAGCACCAGGAACCCCAAAGTCGCCCAGAGGCTGAATGGGTATGACCCCTCCTGGGGACAGGGAACATCAGTGATGAGATCTAACAATGCCTATGTGGTCACTGTTTCCAGGGTCGAGGGAAATCTCCATTGTGACACCACTGAACTTCAGAACCCTGGAGGCCTTGGTGGAGGAAGGGGAGCCTGAGGGGGTTGTGTTGTTTCTTGGAGGCAAAGGCACCCAGCAGTCATGCTGGGGAGCTGTTACCCACTTTTTCAGCTGCAGCCAGCCATGCTAGGGACACATGGCCAGGTGAGGAACAAAGTTTACCCTTTGTGTGCTCTTGAAGTCCCCCCAAATCCTGCTAAAGAGGTGAGCAAAAGCTGGGGAAACTGAGGAGAAAAGGACATCCTTTGTGGGTGTGCTGAGCAGAAGGAAACAGCATCCTTACCTCCCTGCACGGAAGGATGGGGAGTGCTGCAGAATTAGGGCAGGAAGGGATCTGCACTTGGACTCAGAGGGTGGCTGAGGACACTTGAACTGTCCCCTTCAAATGCTGCCATCCTCTTCCTCTGATGAGGCAGCAGGGGATGCTCAAATGGAGTCCTCTGTCCCGTGAATAAGAGGAACACCACACTGGATATACACAGAGCAGTATTTAGTCTAAAAAAACACCCAGCCTTGACCAGGTTTGGATGCATTTCACCAAAAGACTAATCTTGCCTAATTTTGGGTGCACACAAGGAGGACATCTCCCTCTGAGCTGATCCTTCCTGACTTCCTGGCTTATTTAGGACAATTCATGTGACCAAAGCAGGTACATTGTTGGGGCTGAAACAAATCCAGAAACTTGGGTTTGGTGAGCTGAATCTCATACAAGAGTCCAATTTCTGTAGCTGCACATGAGCCTAGTGCAGCCATTGGTTCAGAAATGAGATTTTTCTGCCTCTACAGTGATGCAAATAGTAGTAAATGCTGGTGATGAGCCAGGAAGATGAGCTTTCAGCTCCAGGAGGAGAACCAGTCATGGACCTGTGTTCACAGGCACTGTCTGAATGAGCTGAATTCCACAAGTTATTTCCCTCTGCACACTGTTACATACCAGTGTGCATCTGCAGCCTAAGGATACTCTTGCAAGGGCTGTGTGCTGCTGACAGCTCTGCACTGGTGTCAGGAAAGAGGGGAAGCTCTTTGTCCTCACTGCCTTCTATGTAAATTAATATTAGAATAAATAACGCAACAAGGAAAGAAACTATTTCCAGAAATGGGAAACTCTCATGTTCTCCTGTGCTTATATTAAAGGGATTACACTCCATTTCCTTCTTAATACAGCTAATGCTCTATGGGAAGCCCTCAGGCCAGGGATTAAAGCACTTATTCAATTAATTAGGAACAAACTTCTGCCTTAAAGTCAAACACACAAATATCAGTAAGCCCTTGAGAGTGTCTTCCTTCCAGGGCAGAGAAAAGGGATCCTATTTCTGATGTAAATTAAACCAAGTCTGCAATCTAGAATTACCAGGAATAATAAAAATTAAGAAGAATCACTTTCAAAATATCACTATTCTGTAACACAGCAGAGTAAAAAAAGGATAGTCCCATCATCCTGAACTCAGCATTGGAATGCCCATAATGGGGAGCAAAATCAGGCCCTACAAGGATAATATAAATGAGATACAATTTTAGGATGTAACATTGGTAACCAGTTCCAAGCTGCAGGCATAGCAGTGTTTGGGAATATTTGAAGTTAGGGGTGAAATCTTGGCCCTGGTAAACACAAAAAAAGAAAATGCTTATTCAGTAGGATCCGAATTTAACCTAAGGTGTCTGATTCATTACTGAGATAGGAGACAATTTCCAAAACCTGGCTCCAAATCCTAATCTTCTTGATGATAGCTTGATCCTTCCGTCTTCTCGCAGGCACAGTTCACACGAAATTAAAAGGCATTTTGCCAGAATAGTTTATGCAGGAGCAGCCCACTATTGCTGTTCAGTTTCCCTTTTCTTCCTCCCAAATATCAAAAGATGGGGCTGATAGTTGCTAGCATAATCCCAACTAGAAGTGGATAAGAACCAAACTCACAGCTCTCACTTTCCTCTGCCTCCAAGAGGACTTATTTGCCTCCTCTTTGCTAATGCAGATATGGAGAAAGCTGTGCCCTGCATGGCTGCTCTCTGTATAGGTGTCTGCACATCCCTGAGACAGAAGATAAGTGCTGAAGACCAAACAAACACCTGCAGGAGGAAATTACTCTTAAATAATTGGTTTATTTTCACAATATTCCAGGGAGACAATGGCTCAGGCTCCCAGAGTTAGGAGCTTAAGCCATTCACCTGAACAGCAATGCCCCTGTTTCTCAGGGCAATGACAACTCCAAATATCCAGGAAGGTATTCAGAGAGTGCTGGTGCTTTTGGCCCCTCCACATTGTGCTACATGGGTTCACAAAAGCAAAGTACATGTCAGCCAGGACGAGAAAGTCAAAGGCAGACATTTATGTGTTTGAGTAGCACCTTGGGAGAATTTGCCAGTGAGCCCAAATGTGTGATAGCTGAGCTCAGATCCTTTAAAATCACATAGGAAGAGTTTAAGTTAGAGCCAAGGACCTCACCTATAATGTAAGACAATGAAATTTGTGTACCTGACCTATGCAGATCCTTCCTGGCATCCTGCTGGTCATTCCCCCTGTGTTCTGAGGTACTTATGTCCCTCTGGAAAGCCAATCTTGTAGTCTCAGTAAGTCTGCAGTTGCACATAGGACATGATGCAGACATAAATTTCACCTCAGTTTGGCCCTAACTTACCTTTTTGCTGTCTTTTTCCACCTGTGAAACACAAGAGTTCTCTCTAGGTCTGTACTGCCCTTGTGCAAGGCACTGCTCTGGGCACTGGCAAGATTTGGGGGAACCATCTCAGCTATTAACAATTGCATGCACAAAAACATGGCCAAGGAGGACATACCTCCCTGTCAACCCAACCCCTGACAAGTGCTCCTTGGGCCAGGAATAAGATCCATTGCCCCTGTGAGGATGTTGAAAGAGGGAAGTGATGGGTAAGCAGGAGCCCCAGCTGGTGGAAGAGGCAGGGTGTAATCTGGGAATCTCCATTCAGGTTATCACCACCAGGAGACAAAGTGCAAAGAGGGGACTCTTCTTCAAGGGACAAGTGTTGACAGCCCATTCTGTCAGCAGGAGGTCAGCCAGCCATTTGGGTGTAAAAACATGAACTTTCATGGCCATGCAGCAGTCCAGCATGGGCACATTTCCCATGGAGTTATTTTTTTCATCCTTCTCTCCTGCTCTTTTGATAAATTGGTGGGGCATTTGTGACTTCTTGTGAGCAGAAACAAGCAGCATCCTTCAACCTAAATCTGAGGCCCCTGTTGCTCTCTTCCAGCCACCTAAAGCACTTACAGGACTGAGCCCTCAAAGTCAAACTCCTTGTTGCACAGACACACCTCTGTTCAGAAGACAAGGGCAGCTGGTGCACTCAGTCGTGGTGTTTCAAATGTTTGGGCAATTCTGCTGTAACCTGCTAAAACAATCAATTGTTTGTCCCTGATAATCCCCCAAAAATCATCCATCAGCAGAGGAAGGCTGAAATCTCATCAATGCCTGTGTGATGTGTCCTGGGATATAAATCATGGCATATTTTTGCACCTGTGTAAGGCAAATACATATAGGTATTGTCAGAGAGCCTAAATCTGCTCCCTAATGCCGTTGTTTAAACAGCCCTTTAACCACATCACTTTTCTCCTCGTTAGGTTAAGTTGCTGGAGGTGAAAAAGTCCTTCCAAAATGGTTTTCACTCACTCACTCAGTCCAAAGTAAACATGCCTCTGGGACCATTATGTGTATCAGGTATCCGAGGCTTTGTTAAGAGTTTGCCTGTTAGGTAAATTCTGCTTCTCTTTCTCCTTGGAAGAAGCAGGTTAAAATTAGAGACAGGCTCACATGAGTTAAGCAGAGCAGCGTTACAGAGGAATAGGAAAAAATTCAGAGCAGTGCACACAAGTGACCCAAGTCTGGGGAGTCTCTCGATCTAATGTAACTCTGGTTACAATTATGACATTGGCTTGACTTCTGCCTGTCACTTGTGATCACATTCATCAGGGATCTCATGGTCTGTGCTGGACATTTTCACCAGCAGCCGGCAGAGCCACCCTATGGAGCCAAGAGCCCAGGGTAACAAGCAGGAGCCTTTGCTAACAAGACATAAAGAGGGAATGTGCGTCTTTAGCACATCATAAAAACCCTCCAGCTGTATGCCCACAGGTCTGGGGGAGCTCCTGGGCTTTCCTTGAGTGTCACCTCGCATTACAACCCCATCTGCTTCTTAAAGGCAAGTCTGGCAGGATAATGACCACTCCGAATCTGCTCATCCAGATCCCGTCCACACCTGACTGCAGTGAAGAGGAGCTTTTCCATTGACTGGTCCAAGGTTTAGGCTGGCTATGCCACTGGGAGATCCTCTCACTGCGGCCATTAGAGCCGTTCAGCTGATCTAAACTTGTCGGGGAGAATAAAGAAACCATCTGCTTCCAGTGACAGGAAAAGTAAAGTGAGATCAAACAGAAGCAGGAGGAGAGAATTTAAGCAATGCAAGAGGTGGCTGCATGTCATTTCAGAAGTCACCTTTTGCCTTTGATCTGTGCTTAGGAAGCGGGCACCTCCTGGATCAGATGGCCAGTGGAGAAGTGTGCCACCAAAGCCATCCCACCTTGAAGTCTCAAGTGTTTGCTTTCCCCAGGGATCCTCCTTCTACTTCCGTCACCGTGTAAATCATCTGCCTTAAGATTTCCTTTAGAAAAACTAAATAGTACAGGTTAGGAAGCAGGGAGCAGGGAGCAGGACTTGTGTCCTCCCCTAACGCTAGGATCATTCACTGTGATGAAGTTGAGTCCTCTCTTTTAAAACTGTATTACACATACACAGGTTTGTTCTCTAGAGATCAGGGACTTGTTATAAAAGCTGCTATGCAAATAAAAAAGCCTTGTCCCTGAAAAACTTACAGTCCAAACGCATGAGACACATCAAGACTTTGACTGAAAGGATTTTAAAGATGAAGCACTTTGAGACAAAGTAAGCTACAGATCACATGGAAAATCTGTGGCAAAATTGTGGACAAATCCTACTTTGCTGAATCCTCACTTCTGCTCTTAACAGCTCCTTGGAGCACTGCCTGGGTTTTGCTAACAAAGCATTTGTTTTAGCAGCACAGTTTTATTTGGGGAAATAAAACACTGTGCCATTTTCGTGTGGCAAGAGCATGCAGCATCTTTCTGATGGCCAAGATTCATATCAGGTGTGAATGCAGACATTTGCCAACCCCGGGCATGCAACAAAATAAACTCTCTGCATTTAGTTTGTTGATGCCTTCAGTGAGTGTTAACAAGTGGAAAAATCGCGGGGAAAAGAGAGCCTGGTCTCAGGTTACCCCATAAATTGGTTAAGGCTGCAGAGGGGATTACAGTCCCAGAGCCATCCTAAGCACAGAGATGTCATTACGGCAAAATCAAAGGTAACCATGGGGCTTGGCAGGTAACTGTCAACAGCCACGGGAAAGAGCCAGCCTGGGAAGGAGCTCCACGTCAGGATGAAATTCAGTCACCTTTATTTTCATTTCAGGTGAGGGGTCAAGCAGAAAAGCTATCCCCAGCGGCCTTTATTTACAGTTTTCAAGGGAGCGGCTGATGAAGCATTTAGAGGAAGAAGGATGAACCTGCTCTCCCCTCACTCACAGAGACCAGCCTGATGACAGACAGGGGATGCTGTAATGGCACAGGAGCTGGGAAGGAGCCTTTTATGAATGAAATAGCCATGGTGCTAATGAAGTCGCTCCCAAAACTCCCAGGGACTTGAACGAGGCCAGGACTCCATCTGTAATATTTGCAGGGAGCCCAAGGAAATTATCTTCCCACCAGGACACTCTCTGTAGCACAGGAGCTCACTCCCAGCATTGCTAACAACAGAGAGCCCCTTAGGCAGATTTCAAGGCATTTTTTCAACCTTTTTCTTTAACATTTCTTCTCTCCGTCCTCCCTAGGCAACCAACCTGAATTTCTAGAAAACCGCTATATTATATTTCTTTTCCTTCTGGACATGTTGAAAATTTGCTATAAAAACCTTGCAAGGTTTCTGTATTTCTCTGGATCTCTTGCTGTTGAATGAATAGAGAAGCTATAAATCGTTCTGTATTGTCAAGTTAGAGTAGCTACATCCATGCTTGAAAAAATACCAGGGACTGTTCTGTGTTCACAGCCCAGTCAGCACTCCCAGTAACAGACTGGTCCCATGGAAACTGCCCACTGGGGAAGTTCATAGCCTCTGAGACGTGCCTGGGGATGGGAAAGTTCTGTAAATCCCAAAACATGCCTGGCCCCTGCTAATAACTAGACAGCATGGAGTCCTGCACATCACTGCCTGGGCCCATGGCACAGTCCTGCTCAATGCAGAGGTGAAAATACAGCCACTGAGTGTGTTCTGGGCATCCAGTGTTCTCTCCTGTGCTGCTATCAGGTAAATGGAAGATGACTTGCCAGGGAGTCTTTAGTCCTCACAGCTTCCAGCTGACCAGCATGGAGAGGAGGGAGTGATAGCATCACACTAAAACCCCACAAGGCACAGCTCCAACTCCTCCATGGACTGTGGGCTGCAGCCAGGCCTCCTGCCATTCCCAGAAATTCCACCCAGACTATGAAACAGACAACAAAGGGCAAAATTTCTCCTTTTCCAGTCAGGCACTGGAAATCTTCCTTCACCCTCCCTCTTCTTTACAGACCTAAACCCAACCAGCAGCCAGTTTTGCAAGGGTTAATCAGCATGAAATGAATGTGGAGAGACAGTCCAGGACTGTAATCACTTATTATTTTCAGGTAATATGCTTTATCTCCGACTAATCTCCTCATCTGGAGAAACACTCACTGCAGACAAGAGTCACTGAGGTTATCTCTGATGATGGGGCTCCACGGGCTGCTGGCTGCCAGGGACCCAGGAGAGGCCAAGGAGAGGACTTCAATTATGGCCTGAACTATGCTCTGGTAGCTGAAAGGCCATTGTTTAATCTACTAGAAATCATCTATTTTAGCAGATAAAGGGATTACTTGGGTTTTCTTTTCCCCAAGAACAGCATGTTATTCCAACTACTAATGGAACATTCGGTATTTAATTAAAGAAAAAGCACGGGGAGAAGCAGCACAGGCATCAACATCACTTCTGGGGAAATTCAAATTGATTGTCACCCTTTGATGCTGCTCAATCACCTCTATCTCACTCACCCTTCCTACAACCCAGATTAAATCATCTGGTTCTCTCCATCCTGAACATTTTTTTTTTTTTTTATAAGGGATCCCATCCAAAACTTTGGGACTATGCGATGTGAATTCACTGCTCTGCAGGAATCTCCTGACTTGTAAAGAGCCAGATTACACTCTCCTTGTCAAGAGGAGAGTGTGGAAATTTGATTTTGCCTCTTCCACACCCTTGGTGTTGGTTGCTGTCTGTCAGGGCTCTGTCTGCTTGGCCCATTAGAATGACTTGGTGACACAGGTCCCACGTTTGGAAACTCAAAGTGGCTTCACTGCTCACGGATGAATTGGAACTCCTGCATGCAAAAATCTGCTCTTTGTCCCTTTTCCCTCCCAGTTCCCTTGTCTTTGCCATCTCCATTTTCAGAGACGTTTGCCCTTTATTTTTTGTCCCACAGACTAATGACCATAAAGGGCAGTTGCAAGTCATTCTCAAGTGCTCCTCTGTGCTCAGCAAGTGCAGGTTCTTTTTTTTTTATGTCTTCCACCCCTTCCATCCACAGATTGTGGACCCACAGGGTCTGTGGGGGAATATTAAGAGGCAGGTGTAAATGCAGGGCATAAGGGTCTACACCTCTCTTGAGAAAATTGTAAACTAACAGCAAAAAACCCACATGAAAAGCAATAAACTAATTTCTGTTAACATCTGAATCTTAATCCTCTTCCCTTTACCAGAATAAAGGACAGGCTATGTTCAGAGAGATTATCCATCCATGCAGCAGTCAGACCTTCCTCACAGAGATGACTTTTTGCACATCCTCCTGCTGTCCATCCCAGTCCTGGCACACTCCCAAAATTGGTATCACTTCATTGCAAACACCAGCTGTCCTTTTTTGTTTTGCCTTCCCAACCATTCATTTCTTTGCACACAAAGCATGGACAGGGACCAACTGAGCAGCCTGACTTTTTGCTTCCATAATTTTTCTGTGTCTTTTCATGTCTGTTTCAGTTGATCTACGCCCACATGTGCCAGCTACATCCTCCGTCGCATCTCTGTGAAGGATCTGCTGCTGAACTGCGTGGTGAAATGTCTCAGACAAACGGGGCTGTCCATCTTGTCCACCCGGCTGCTGCCTGTCCGTGGAGTTCTCATCCTTTCTCCCTTTCCTCCTGGTCTTTGCCTGGCTCATGCCAAGGTTTGACCTGCATCATTCATCACGAGACACAGCAACCTGACTCTGCACGTCCGATGAACCAGCACCACCACTGGAGATGTGATCATCTTCAGGTTTTTGATCTTCTGTCTTTGCCCAAAGTCTTTGGTGGCTGTAACTCTGTCCTTCGCTTTCTACAGGCAGCTCCAGAAGTTACTGTGAATTATCAAGTCACCCTGTCTGCTAGCAGTCGTTGTGTTGAACCAGTTGTTCAGCTTGTTCTTGACCAGCACTGCTGACCTCACCTCTTCATAATGTTCTTCAGCAGCTTCTTACACATATCATATAGCCCAAGGACACTCCACACACCTCTTGCAACACATCGGGTCAAATGACTTTTTTGAAATTGTGCAACTGAAGAGACGAAGTGCTTCTTGATATCTCTGAACTTGCCAGGGATCAGCCTCTTGCACTGGTTTTGCTATACTGTCCCTCTTGCTTTGTGGAAATGAATCTACCTTCTGACTCCTCCAGCAAGGAGCACAGTGAGAAATTTGCTTGGGTATCTGGAAACATACAGAGTTTGAAAGGTCCTTTGTTGGAACTCACCTACTAGGAACCCTTTCCCTTGTTCAAGGGATCTTTTCTTTCCTGACAACATACAGGTGCCTGGTTGGGCTGGTGACCCATGCCGCAGCCACAGCAATCCATTCTCAGCCCCTCAGAATTCTTCAGTGTCTTGACCTTTAATAGAATTATAGAATGGTTTGGGTTGGAAGAAACCCTAGAGATCATCCAGTTTCAACACCCCTAGCATGGGCAAGAACATTTTCTACTAGACCTGATTGTTCTCAGTCCCATCCAACCTGGACTTGAACACTTCCAGGGATGAGGCACGTTCTCCAGTCAACCTCTGCCAGAGCCTCACCACCCTCACAAAGGATTTCTTCCTAATATCCAATCCAAACCTGCCTCCTGTCAGTTTAAAGCCGTTCCCCCTCGTCCTGTCATGACATGCCCCTGTGAAAAGTCCCTCTCCAACTTTCTTGCAGGCTCCCTTCAGGTACTGAAAAGCTGCAATAAGTTCACTTCAGAGCCTTCTTTTCTCCAGGACAAACAATTCCAGTTCTCTCAGTCTTCTTTGCACCTTTGCTAGCAAGATTTTTTTCGTCAGCCTGCTTCTGAAGCATTATAATCTCCCAAACACTGAGAATCTCTAAATCTCTTGATCTTTAAAAACTCTGGTAATATTTTCCCCATCTCTTCAACCTGTCCTCCTCTGAAAGCAGGGAGATCTCTTCAACATTAATGCAGAAGACCCCAGGGGAAACCCAGGTCTTGCTCTTCCTCTCCTTGCTAATTTTGGTCTTCCTAAATGCCAGACAGAGTTCTTCAGCTCTGTTGACTGTTTAGTCTTTGCACTTGCACTTCTTTTTGCTTATGTACAGCCTGTAGAGCCACATGACAGCCTGCAGGCCTTTGCCATTTCTGTCCTGGTTAGTATTGCCTTTGCCAGTTTTTGACATGCGCCAGTCAGTCACAAATGTGAGTCACTGGGCACATGAGTGGTTCACTCTCAAGGTCAGGCTTAGGCGCGTCTCGACTGGTAGCAAAATCCCCAGAAATTCTTCAAAGAAATCAAGGAGGTTCTTCCTCGGCATCAGTAGTAGGAGCCCACAAAGCTGTGAGCATCAGGCTGCTGCACAGCCCTGAACAGAAAGGCTGATTTCTGTGAGGTGACAAATCTTTAATTTACTGGGTTTGTGTTTTTTATGAGTACGATTCCTGCTGACGCCTCTCTTGTGTTTTGCGTCACTGCCTTAAAACAAGGTTTTTCCATGTGGTGTCACTCCCTTGCCTGTCCACCTGATTTTCAAAGGCACACAGGATTGTGCTGGAACATTTTAAACTGGCTCATTAGCAGTGAGATTTTACCCAAACTGATCTCAGACTCCTGTTTCTGCTGGCCAAAGCTTTCATTAGCAGCAATCCTTTTGCTGGACCACTTCCCCTCATCAGAAACTGAACAAGTTGGAGACACCAGACACCCAAGAAGAGTGAACAAACTGCAAAATGTTTATTTACAGTAACCTTTATAGTGTCACTGTGGTCAGCTATCTCTGTGTGACAAGCTGAATTGAGCCCCTTCTCTTTGTCCTGCTTCAGTTCTGGCCTCTGATTCCTGCTCTGACTTTGTCCTTTATCCTCAAGCTCCAGCTCTTCCCAGATATTTATGGACTACAAACAAGCACCCATAATACTCCCTTCCTGTAAGTAATTGAAGAGAGTTCCTTGAGAAGCTTCAAGGCATAGCTTTGCACATTGAATGGTGGTATCTGCTCACAAACGTGGTCCCAGATTTAGTTGAAATCCCGTAGGGTATTTGTATTGTATTTAACTGGATAATAAACAACTTCATCCCTGTTATTTTACCCTGCTACTCATGATTTAATAGGTGCCATCACAACTTCGTACAGCATCAATATGGAGTTATTATAATTTCTTATTCGTGTGCCTCATTCACCCCAAAAGCACAACAAGGAACAGCTGATTGTTCTCAAGAACCACAAGAACCTTTAAAAAAATTATTAATTTTTGATACAGTCTCCATCAGTCTCTTCAATATTAGCTTTTTTTCCTAAATGTGTCTTTTTGTTTTTCCATATCAAAAGACACCCTGCCAAGTTGCCCCCCATTCCCAGGCAGGGATAGCTCTGTGTCAGTGAACCATTCTCTTCCTTATTTAACACTCCATAGCCTCAATTTTAGACTCTTTCACATTTGGTAGACAATGATCCTTTATTTTTCCCCTAAAACAATGACAGAAGCAGAATAATGAACCAATTTCCACCAAATTTCCCTGAGAAGAGACTCAAGGATTCATTTTTCATAGTGAAATTCTGAGAACTTGGTTTAACCAGTTGGATCCACTTAATTTGCACCATGGTGATTTTATACTATTTTATAAAATCCACCTCCAAGGCAGAACAAATCAAACACTTTAGAAACCAGCTACATCAAGAGTTGCTCCCTCTTGCTGGAGAACAACAGCGAATTAATTTGACAAGGTCTATTTTCTATCTACATAAACTTGTTGGCATCAGTTTCATGGCCTTCCTTTAAGAAGTAAATTAATCATTAATTAAGAGATGCACTTATACATTTCTTGCCTTTAACAATGAAGGGCTGAAAGTCTGAGCATTACTGAATTCTTTGCCCAAAGCTTTTAAACAGTGTGCCAATATCAGCTTTCTTAGTGCTCTAAAATCCTCCCAGTGCTCCAAAATAAAAAGCCAGCATTAATGGCCCACACAATATGTTCCTGGTTCAGAGAGTTCTGAAACCCTGGGCTGTAAATTACCGGGACTGGATGATATAAAATATTTCATTTATGTGGTTGCTATTTAATATAATCCCTAGTTATTAATGGAGCCCAAAATGCTCTTTTGCCAGCACTTGAAACTAACACACTATCTGATTTTTTCTGCCCCAGACAAACATGGAAAAGAAATACTAATTTAATACTCCTCCGTTTCCTTGTGGTGGTGGTGATGGCAGCCGCTGCCTTATCTACTGATAGTTTCAATTATTTTTACCTTAGCTGACCATAAATTTATGCTTTTCTATTACTCGTTCCAGAGTGGAGGTGGCTTATTCAGATGAATTAGGACCAAAATATTTTGGCCTTTACCTTATCCTATAGGTGTGATCACTATGAAACAATCAGCCCAGAGCACCAGGCTCTATTTCAAATATCCCATTACACACACACACACACAAAAAAAAATTAATAAAGCATGGAGACGCTTTATTTCAGCCCAGGTCAATGTCTTGCTTTAGGCAGGAGGGAAGAAGCCCTTTGCTTAACATTCCTTCCAGAAAAGACACAACCCAATAGTACCAAGTCAGGCACACATCATTGCCAAATGGACTTTTTTACTGCTGAAAAATAAAACGAGGAAGGATTAAATTCATGCAATCAGAGTGAGGATTTTAAAACAGTTTTTATGAATCTTAAACCTGAGGAGAGGCTCGAGGAATGCAGGTTGCTGAGAACTTCTGCAAACATGTTTCCAAACCCCTGGCACATGTTCTTAATCCAGCCACAAACAGGTGACTTCTTTCTGTCTCCTATGAGGCTCCTTTTCCCCCAAAAATCACAAAAGTCAGGCTTCTTTCCCAGTTTTGCTAGAATCACTTCTGACACACAGAGTTACTGAAGCCTGGCCACATCCCTCAGTCCCTCAAAACTCTGAAATTCCCACTTGCAACTATCTCACTCCCAAGGTGTCTATTTAATCCCACTTTTATTGAAAGCACAGCTCCTGGTAGTTTACAGGGGTTACAAACAATGAAGCTTTTATCAAAACTTCAGCTAATCAGTTGCTAACAAGCTCTCACTCAGGAAGGGGCTAGGCAGGCCCAGGCTAAAGCTAACCTGAGGGGATAAGAAAAAGGGGAGAAAAAAAGGATTGCGAAGAGGGTGTTCTCCTTAAACCGGATTAGTGCCCCAGTCAGCCACAGAAACACTTGTGCCAGCACAGCACCATAAAAAACCAGCAAGAAGTGGACACAGGGCAGACACTGCTCCTTTCAGCCAGGGTGTTTGCTCCCAGCAGCCTAAAGTGCAGCAGCAACTACAGCTTGTGATGAACTATGGTTTACTCCTTGCTTTGTGGCCAGCTCCAGGGGCTCCATGACACTCAGCAGCATAGAATTGTATTGAGAAAATATTAATATAAATAATCCAAAATGTTAACCCTCAGTTTGCAGCCTGCAGAGTTTAACAGAGACCGTGAACTCCAAACCAAACCAAGGCTGTTTGTTTGCTGCTAGCCTGAACATCGTGGGATGAGGACACCTCCCCAGGAAACATTGTAGAGTCTGAAAAATCAAAAAAGGGTTTGAAAACTTCTGATCTTATCTTAAGGTAGCTTGGCAAAATTAGATCGCCAGAACTTCAGTCCAGGAGATGACTGGATACAGAAAGGGAGGAATATGCATCATTCTCCTTAGATGAGGGATAAAAATTACTTTAACCTGTGCACACGTACTCAGAACACCCTTCCCAAATTCACAGCAGTGAAACAGTTGCACAAATCAGTTCCACACCATCAGATATTCTCTGTTAGCCATTTGCAGGACAAATCAGGGGTTGAATGAAAAAAAGAGATGTTCTTATAGCATATTAATAGGGAGGAAAAGAGAGGAATATGCTTGGATCTAAGGAAGGGAGGGATACTATACCTTAAATTTAATTTGAGCTGCTCTTAGTCAATTCCATATTGTTCTTGAGGGTGGAGACACTGGAGTACTTCAAGAGAAAAGATAATTTTCCCATCTTGCCTCTGAGGATGAAGAACTCATTCCAAATTTCACTGATCACTCTGGAGAAAGATATAAAAGACTCTTTACTGAGCAGATTTTATGTGGACCATGGAGCTAGCACCTTGCTCCTTGCCAACCCTGGGGAAAAAGCAAGACTTAGATTGCAAACGCAGCCAAAACAAAACAAACCTGCAGAAATCTGGAGCCATTGAAGGGATCCTGGTTTCTTTATCCTCCTGGTAAAGCCAACAGAAGCCAATATGGGCTATTGTGTTCTGTCCCCCAACACATACCCTGTGCCTAGAGCTCAGCATCCTTGGAAAATGGAGAGAGGTCCAGGGGGTGCAGGTATCTGTTCCCACTGCTGGGCTGGGTGCTCAGGTCTGAAGCATTTTCAGGCTTCTGTGCTCAGCTGCACACACACCTGAGATCCACACCAGGAAAGGGGAGCCTGTACCTACATGTTCAGAGGAGCAGGGCCTCAGAGGCACAGCCAGTGTCTTCCTGCAGGGAAAAGGTGTCTGCTGCGTGCACGACAAGGACAGGCACAGCACCCAAGCCAACAGTGGGGACAGCACCAGGCAAGGACGGGGAGGATCTTGCTCTCCTGCAGCACTTGGGAAGCCCTGAAACACTTCCCAAGGCAGCTGGCTGGAGTGGTTTGCACTTAATCCCAGCTGGCTGGGGATACAGCTCAGCCCACCTCGAGGTGCCACAGGCTCCTCTACCCAGCACACCTCACTGCCCACTCACAGAGTCAACAAAGCTGCTGCTGAAACCCAGCCCCAAATCTGCTCCCAGTTATGGACAGTAGCCTCAGACTCTTACCTTGAAACTGATTTCAGTTTTGTGTTTCGTCATCTCTTGCCAGCTCCCCGGTGCGTTTCTGCAAGGCAAACGTCTCCCAGAGGTCTCTGGAAAAAGAGCAGCATTTAGAAAGCAGAGAGGCAGAGTGCTGGATCTCTTCATGCTCTCCTCATGCCTTGGCAGAAGGGAGCAGCAACAGGTTTGTACTGAGAGCTGATGATGTTTCGAGGCAACACTGCATGCTACTTGAAAGATAAATGCATTAAGAAAATTAAATGTTTTTACAGCCGTCACACCATCAAAGCTTTATTCCCTCCACTCTTTAAATTAAGTGTTGGTTTGCATATCCATGACATCCCAGCTATGTAATAACCTCTCTAAAGCTATTTTTGTTTCACATTCCTTACTATTTGGTAAAGCAAGCTGGAGTTTTCTGAGGACACGCATTTTTATTAGAGCTAATTCAGCACTATTTTCTAACCCGCTTCCTTTGTTGGAGGCAGAGAAATCAGGTAAGGGAAGCTCGAAGGCAGCACCACATGCCTGTGAGGGAAACTGCCTTCCCCGCCTGGCCATAGCCGGGCTGTTCCTCTAGATGGCTCTGCCTTTGCCCAAAAACATCAAATCCCTGGAGCAAAAACCTCAGTTTCGAGCGATACGGCGATACCACTGACTGCTCCTCTCCCTCCTGCAACGATCGCGGGGGTTTTGGCCAAACGGATAAACACAGATGTGTTGTAATTGTAAAGAGTAACATTTTCGGCTTAGCTCTTCAGACTCCGACAGAAATTGCTTTTTAAAAGTCTACCTGTTTCTTGTCTTTTAAATGTCCTTTCTAGCTGTGATTTCCCCGTAAACTGCCTGTTGTCCCGTCAGACTTCAAACCGGCATTTTCCAGCACGACCCTACTATAAAAAAGATGAGGAGCTGTTATAGATCTTAAAGAGAAGGAAGCTGAGAAGGGAAAAGGCACCTTGTGAAACGTAATGTAAACTTTTGTCCTGCTGCTCTGCGTATCCAAACATACACGGGAAGCTCTTTCCCCAAGGGATGCAAAATAAAATCAGCAACAGCAACAGTGACGGCAACAAAATAACAACAGAAAAAGAAAAAAACACATACGCACATGCACACAAAACCCCAAGAAAACAAAAAAAAACAAACCCCAACAACCTCCCTAAACACCTCTCTTCATGATTAAAAGAGAAAGCCCCAAATCCTAATTCTGTAATCCAGTCACTTTAAAGTTATTTTCTGTCTCAAAAAATGTTTATTCACTTGTTTTAAAACGAAATACAAAGTTGAAAATCCTTCAGCTATTATATACCTGCTCAAATCACACAGGGGATGAAAATTTCGGATTGGAGTCAGCTCGGGAAAGCTTCACTGGTTTACACGCACTTTTATAACTGTTTTATGGAAGGCATAAAATGCAAAGACTTTTCCCAAACGCTCCTCTCTGCCCCAAATCCTATTGTCAGACCAAGACACTCGGCACTTGCAGAGAGTGCTTCGTGTATACACCAGGAAAGGGCATTTTTGGGTCATTTTTACCAGCAGAAAACTGAATAACAACTCCATTTAAGAACGGGGGATGAAATGTGCATCTCATGTATGTGGTAATTAGAAAAAGTCTCTAAATCCTCCCGCAGCATTGACCGTATTTTTGTTGTTACACGTGTGCTTTGCCCTAGACCAGAAGATTTGCCGGAGCTGGCCCCTGTGTCGATCCCGGGTGTCGGGATCGTTAGGAATACCGAGAGCTTTTCCTCTGCAAAAGGATGCTCTTTCCGTCAGGCTGCCCCGGAGCACTAAGGCGAAAATAACTTTTATTCACTAAATCTCGCCCCGCGCCCTCCAACTCATTCCGGCCTCGGAACGAGCTAAGACGCCGGTGGTGTTTGTTTAATTTCGGGCAATTCCTTATCCAAAGAAATTCCTTATCCAAAGCTAACGAACTGCGATCTCAGTCCCGGCTGTTGGGAGACGGGCGGCAAAACTACACTTCAAGAACAGAGTTGAAGAGAATTCCTCCCTTGGCGTTCCCGTCGGGGGAGCCGCAGGGATGCTCATCCCCCTCCGATCTCAGCGTCGCGGCCGAAGGGATCGGGGGCGATCGCATCCGTGGGAAAGCCGGATGGCATCCCCGACCATCCCGGCGGCGCGGACAGCTCCGGAGGGGGGGGGGGGGGGAGGGGGGCGGCCGCTGCGGGGGCGACCGGGCAGCCCCGGGAGAGACCCCCAGGTCGGGGAGGGGGGGGACGGGCACAGCACGGGGGGTGGGTCCGGCTCGGGGATGCTGCCCCCGCGCTGCCGGGAGCCAAATCCCTGGCGCCTCCCGCAGCTCCCCCGCCGGTCCCTCCCCCATCGCCGCTCTCGGGGCCCGGCCTTGCCCCCCTCCGCCTCCCTGCCCGCCGCCGAGCCGCGCTACTGGCTGCTCCCTGCGCGCCGCCGCCGCCCGCCCAGCCCCGGCCCCGGCCGCGGGCGGGGAGTCCGGGCGCACGGCAGCGCCTATAAGGGCGCCGCGCCGCAGCCCCCCGGGAGTTTTTGGTCTAGGGCCACCGGGGCCGCGGGGCGGGGGGTGTCGCCGGGAGAGGACGGGAGCGGGGGGGAGCGCCGGCCGCCCTGCATGGCCAGGGATTATGAGCGCCGGTGAGTTGCAGCAGGCGCAGCCCAGAGCCTCGGCGCCGGCGGCCGCCCCCGCGCCCCCGCAGCCCCGCAGCGCCCAGGAAGCCCCCGACATGGCCGTGTACTGCAGCGAGAACTTCAGCGTCTACCCCCAGCCCAGCCTTCACCCGCCCGGCGCCGCCGCCGCCGCCGCCGCGGCCGCCGCCGCCGCTGCCGCCGCCGCCGCCTCCTCGGGGCAGCGGGCGGGCGGGTACGCGCTGGGGGACTACGGAGCGCCCGCCAACGCCGGGTACCTGTGGGGCATGAACAGCCCCGCGCCCTACCTGCAGGGCCCGCCCGGCGCCGCCGCGGCCGCCGCCGCCGCTCCCTTCCTGCCGCCCGCCTCGTACGGCTGCTCCCGGGGCGGGCAGCTGGTGGGCTCGCCCCCGGCGCCCGGCTCGCCGTCGGCGGGGGGCGCGGAGCTGAGCTGGCTGAGCCTGGCCAGCCAGGAGGAGCTGCTGAAGCTGGTGCGGCCGCCCTACTCGTACTCGGCGCTGATCGCCATGGCCATCCAGAGTGCGCCCGAGAGGAAGCTCACCCTCAGCCACATCTACCAGTACGTGGCCGAGAACTTCCCCTTCTACAAGCGCAGCAAGGCCGGGTGGCAGAATAGCATCCGCCACAACCTCAGCCTCAACGACTGCTTCCGCAAGGTGCCCCGCGACGAGGACGACCCTGGTGAGGTGCCGCGCCGGGCGGGAGGGGTGGCTGGGCAGGGGGGAACGGCGGGTGCGGGCACCGGCACTACCGTGAGAGAGGGGCGGCACCGTCCCCGTGGCCGGCGGGTCCCCTGTCCTCTTACGGTCGGGCGCTGTCCCGACACCGCGCTCCCCGTCCCCTCGGGGCTAGCGCTATGTTGGGACCGGGTTTCTCCTTCCCTTCTAGTCGGATGCTGTGATGAGAGCGCGCTCCCCGTCCGCTCGGGGTCGGGGCAGTGAGGTGACCGCGTTCCCCCGTCCCCCGTCCTGGGCGCTGCGGTGTGACCATCCCCTTTGGCCCCAGCCCGGCCCGGCGCTGCCCCGCGGGAGGTGTAGGCGGGGGCCGGTCCCAGCCCTCTCCCTCTCCCCGAGCAGCCCGGGGGCGCCGGTTGTGCAAGGCCCAGCTCCTTCGGCCCGTGATTCACGGCTCCCCTCCCTGCCCGCCGCTGTCCGGACCGGCCCCGGGGCACAGCCGGTGCCCGGGAGTGGGCGGAGGCACGCCCGGACAGCGCTGGTCCGGCTCGGCGGGGCCGAGACGTGCCGGGCTGGAACCTCTCGGGACGTTGTGGGGTCACTGCGCCCGTCCCGGCCGTGGGGAGGAGGCGAGTGGGGACAGCTGATGCCAGCACAGCACTTTGCACCGCGGCTTGTGCGAGAGGCAGCTTGTCTGCAGCCCCCGCAGCTCAGTGCTGCTAACCTGCCGTCCCCTCGGTGTGCCTGAGTGTGCCAGCCCACCTCTCCATCAGCTTTTCTGTGAGCCATGGCCCGGACACTGCCTTGTCACCCACTGCTGAGATGGCTGTAAGTGCTCCAGCCTCTGTGAGGCAGCCAGAGCAAGGGGAGCCCCTCTTCACATTCTCTTTGGCCAAGTCTGAGGCAGAGGTGCAGATCTGTTTCTGCTTTGGGATGTGGAGGTTCTCCTCCTCTATCTCCTATCCTATACCTTTAAGGTTCACTAGGGCACTGGAGGGAGGGAGGTGGAAATGTCCTGGACACAGGTTTTGGATCCCATGTACTGGACAATAGAGGGAGGAGGAACAGGTGCAGGAGAGATGTGGATTCTGTGCTAGTTGAATAAGACAGGGATGCTGCTTTTCTGTCAGCAGCAGGGCTTGATTTTTACAGAAGGTGACTTAAGTTGACTTTCTCTCTTGTGTCTCCTGTTTTCCACCAGGCAAGGGAAACTACTGGACCTTAGATCCCAACTGTGAGAAGATGTTTGACAACGGGAACTTCCGTCGCAAACGCAAGCGGCGCTCTGAGCCCAACGCCCCCGCCACTGCCTCTGCGGCCTCCTCTCTGGGGGGCCTGAAGGCTGAGGAAGAGAGACCCATCCCAGCCACAGGCAAACCATGTGGAAACAGCCCACCCCCAGAGCTGGAGCCCTCACCCTCTGCCAGGGACCATCCCAAAAGCTCCTCTCCCTCCAGTATCATTTCATCCACCCCTAGCTGTCTCAGCACCTTCTTCAGCGGCATGAGCTCCCTGAGCGGCGGGGGCAGCCGGCTGGCAGGGGGTCTCAGCAGTGACCTGCATCACAGGAACTTCTCTGCAGGACAGCTGAGCAGTGGCACTTTCACCCCTTCCAGCAGCTCTTCTCAGGAGGTGCCTTCCCCAGAACAGCTGCAGCGGGTCGCGGGACCTTCCCCTGCCTACTACAGCTCCTTCCACCCCAGCAGCGGCAGCCAGGGAGCCCAGTACAACCACTACTACAACTTCACAGTCAACAGCCTCATCTACACACGGGATGGGACAGAGGTGTAGGGTGCTGGGGCAGCCAGCCAGTGCTGCAAAGGGAATGGGAGTTGGACCATGCGCTTTTGCAAACAGCATTTCAACGTGGGCACTTCCCAGGAGTTCTTCCAAGGAAGACTGATCTTCTCACCTTTCAAAATAAGGACACCCCTTGAGCACCAGCAGAAGGCAGATGCAAAGTTTTTTTTCCCATCCAGGAAAATTTTAGGTGATGTAGATGGTTTGCCATCTAAATTCTGCAGGCATGAACTGAATTAATGTTTTCAGAGGTTTCTAATCCTGAATGTAGAACAAGAAGTTTAAAAACCATAGCCATAAAGTGGTATTGGCAAGAGCCAAATGTAGACATCCAGTGAGTCTTAGAAGAGAACAGGAAAAAATAAATGAAGAGATTTCTTATGAAGTGCCTTGTACAATGTATTAAAAGGACTCTTCTGCCAGCAATTGCCTCTGTATGCCCTTGCTTGATGCCCTGATCCTGCAATATGCAATGCACAGGGGAATACCCTTTATAAACACCCACCCAAAACCTCCTCAAACCCACAGAGGGTCTTCCTGTGTCTGGCATATTGTACAGCAGGGCCCTGTCTTGTAAAACCATCTTCTTTCCCTGAGCTTAGTACCAAAGATAACTTTAGCCACGCAGCTTTAGCACAAGAATAAACACTGGGGTATTTTTATACATATTTGTACGTAATGTAACTCTTCTGTACATACATTTCTATGTGGTTTTATATTTGTAAATTATGCTCTGGAGCTGTACTTATTTATAATGTGTTTTAAACTTTGTTAAAGTTTATTTTACTTTGTTCCCCCCCTTTTTGTTGTTTTATTTGTTTTGAATTTTTTGTTGGTTTCATTTTTGTTTTTAGTGTATTACTGAAACTTTTCAGGCTGAACAGCTGTTGGGAATAAAATAGTAACAATTGTTAGATACTGGCCTTGTTGTTCATTAGTATATTTGAAGTATTTTAAAACTCTATGGGAGGCAGGTTTTTCTTTCACACCATTTGGGATAAAAGGTGTAAAAATTTATGAACAATTTCATCTGCATAGTAGGGTAGAAAGAAACCTGCTTTGCTCCCAAAGGAGAAGCATCTGAGCTGGTTTGCAGTTTCTTGGAGTCTCGCTGTGCAGTGTGGGCACTCTTACGGTTTTGTTTTTCTCAATGGTCTGAATCTCAACTGTCCTTGTCTGCCCAGTTTAGTAAAAAAAATAAAAACCTGCAACAGTAAAAGAGGCGGGACTGGTTCCAGCACGGTGCCAGCTAGCAGGAGGCTCAGTCCGTTTTGCAAATCAGTTTCTCTAATGGGATTGCACCTGCTTGCACTGTTGGACAGTGAAGAGTTGGGACCAGTCAGCCAGAGGGCCACACAGCGCTTCTGGGAATCCTTCCTGATTTCCTGCTGCTGGGAAAGGAGAATGCATCATCCAGTATCCATTATGCTAAAAAAACCCCTAATTCCTGCCGTTTCCACGAGCTGTTTGTTGGGGGCTATGTGCAGCTAGAGCATAAATGTAAGTGTCTTCATGAGGAATGTAGCATCCACAATGAAGTTAAGCATGAAATTGCAGCTGTTTAACATACAGGCATTCTGCTGTGATTTAAGGCCATCCCTGCAGGCTATTCAGAAAACAAAATAGTTGGCAGCCTCTGCACTGGGCTACCTGCAGAACATACAGGGCAGTGATGCAAGACAAACCGCTGGCCTGATCCAAAATATAATGAAGCCATGATGAAACATCAGATGACTTCCATGTGCTTGGGATTGGGACCAAGTACTTGCCCTGGCACTGGCCAGCCGCCCTTTGTGCAACTGTGACCAGAGGGTGGGTGGCAACCTGCCTCTCCCCCCTCCCCCTGGCCCCTTCCCAGCACAGATACCATCTTCCTGGCTTTAGGGGTAATTCCTCCTGGTTTTAATTCCATCTCAGGTGACGCAGTGGCAGCGATAATGGGAGGGAAAGGGCAGGCTAACACCAGGAAAAGGACAAGGTGGTCAGTCTTGTCCTGCTCCAATCCCGCCAGGTGTGGAATGGCTTTATATGGAGTTTGGGCTGCTGAGTTTGATCTAAGAGCAGTGGAGGGATTCCCAACACCTCTGAAAGATAAAGATCCAGTCCTAAGTAAGCCAGGAACTGCATACTTGTGTATCTAAGTGACCATTGCACCCCTTCTCCACTCTGCCAGCCTGCTCTCAGACCTTAGCAAGCTTTGAGCCAATGCAGGACACTTGTGTCTGTCCAGCTTATGTTCTTCCACTCAGATTTTTTAAATTTACCCTCTTCCATCAGCTGTGTCTCTGCAGACATCACCCATAAATGTTTCAGGATGCAGAACCAATGGCGAATTCAAAGTTGCCACTTTCATCCGCGGTATGTTTCTGCACAGTACCCATAAACTTTTGCTCCTGAGGATCCCAAATCTGACAGATTTGTATTGCAGGGTGGCCTGCACCTGGCAGTATGCCCTCAGCAATATGCCATGGCTTTCAACAGGGTTTGTGCCACTTCAATTGGCAGGGGCATAGCCAGAACCTGCCAGAGCAGAATCAGATAAGGATTCACCCACCACAGTGTTCCAGCCCTGGTCCTGAGGGATGGTGGTGGGCTCAAGAGAGACTTTGGCAGGTCTGGTGTCCCCAGTGCACCTGTCCAGCCATAAGCACCAAACCCTGCTTCTTCCAGGGAAAATACATCCTTAGCTGGAACCAGGGAATGTGGCCCCTCCTACAGAGGAGCTACCCCCGGTGCGCTCAAGGGACACTTGGGAGGAGATTTCAGCAAATAGGCACCCAGTCTGCAGAGGAGACAGTGAATGAGCTAATGGCAGTCTTTTAGGTTTCCTTTTGCCTTTGAAAGAGACTTCTTTTCAGCAAATCTTGGAAGAGGGAGGGCAAGAGGATTGAGTTTAATGAAAGGCACTCAAAAGCAGCAGGGCTTTTGTCATGCGTTTAGGGATTTACGAGGCTCCCCGATTGAAGGAGGGGGAAGACAAAGGCAATTAGCCTGCTGTCCCACCCTGAGAGTCCCCACTCCCCTATAAATGCCAAGGCCATGCCTGGGTTGGGCAGCTCTCCATGACAATGAGCCTCCCCCAACCCGGGTCAGGTGATGGTCCAGAAGCCCAGGACATAGCCCAGACCCAGGGAAGTCAGCCGAGAATTGTCCTTCCTTAGGAAAAAAGGCTCAAACTTCACGCCTTCATTCTCTCTGCCATGGCAGCTCTGGGGATCACCCCGTAAAATATGTCCTTCACAGGACTTCTGGCTTTAGGGGATCAGTGATTTCATGCAGATTAGCTGGTGGCCCACGGATCCCAGCTGCTGGTCACTAAAGTTATGCATCACAAGAAGTCTCATCTTTGCCTTCTCCACTCTTTTAGTCTTTCTTTAGTTTTCTCTCACTCATTTAGTTGAGAATTCTCAACTCATTTTAGGCGTCCAGAGAGGTGCCTCCCCAACTGTGGTACTCGCTTTGAAACCACGGTTGTGCTGATGACTGCAAATACAGCTGCCTGGTACCTCTGCAACACTCCCAGCACACACACCTCCTGAAAAAGGGCATTCCCTGCTTGAAAAGAAGCACAGTCCAGAAGCATTTCGAGAGATGCGTTGGATCAGTAACACAGATGCTTGCTGGCTCCTACGTGTGGCATTTCTCCAGCACGGGGTCGTTTAACTCTGCTCGGCGCTGGCCTTATCGACCTGCCAGCAAAGGTTCGGGCAGGCACCCACGGCAGGTCTGCACTTGAGCTGCTCCGCAGTACAAAGGCTCTGCCAGTACAGCTGGATCAGCCCAGTCCCCTAGAGGAGACCCAGCTCCCATCAACAAAGGGAACTCTTGTGCCAGTGAAGTCGAACCCCCCACCCCCAGCAGCAGCAGCGGTGTTGCGGGGCGGTGGGAGGGGATTCCAGAGGCAGAACTGAGCCATCCGCGCTGGGTTTCATCGCCCGCCAACTCCTTTAGAAGTGGGGCTTCAATTACTGCCACTGGCCATGGGTTGTGGTTTGCTTCTCCTCTGAAGGTGGAGGCTTTGATTTGCCCTGTCGCTCACCAAGTCCGTGGAATTCGGCCACACTGTGTTGTGCCTGTACAGAAGGTTTTATTGCCTTTTTTTCTTTTTTTTTTTTTTTTTTTTTTTTAAATGCTGATGAAGGGTGTTTTTTCCCAAAAAACTTTTGGGAACAGTTCAAATGATACAACAGTGTTCTAGGAAACTACAAGTATCCCTGCCCTTCCCCTCTCTGTATTTTTAGAGATAAAAAAAATTCTTCATCAGACTTCTTGAGAAAAGGCTCTACAGACCCTGCAGATCTCACCTGACTCTGAGTGTGATGTACCTGAATTCTGCCCAGCTCAAAAATGGAAGCTGGTCCTGTCAGTCTGGTTCTGGTAGCACACAAAATAAGAAGGACAAAGGCTCATTTTGTAGCTTGACCAAAGAGAGTCAAGATGAGATTCAGGCTTGGCTGATAGTCCATGGGTGGCTGACACCTCAGCTAGAAATAGTTGTGCCAGATGGAGACTGCAGTCATTGGGAAATTGTTATTTCTCCTTAGCTTTTAGAGAGTAAAAAGACTAGTTTTATTGCCCTGTTAGAAAATCCCTTCAAAACTAATTTTTGTTCCAAATTATTTTTTTCTTTTTTTTTTCTTCTGATTGCTGAAAGAATGAAAACATGGATTTGCCTTTTCTTTTTTGTCCTGTTTGGCAGAAATCTCCACCAAGCTGAATTTCCGCCCCTGTTCTCCCCCTCAACATTTTCTATTAAAAAGAAGGTTGATGGAATGTTTTTGACCAAAATTACTGAGCGCAATATTCACCTGGGTAAGGTGACGAGAATTTGCCCCTCAAGGAATAACTGAAGTGTAATGTAAAACATCAAAGGTGTTATTTTTTTTAACCTTATACCTGAGCTATCTCTGAATCATATCAAATAATCATCTCGTTTCATAACACCATACAATGCAGGCTGAAAGTGTATGTGATCTGCTTTGTGTACTGCTGAATGGATGATTAAACTGTCTAACCTGAGGGATAGTCATCCACGTCCTGCCCCAAACACAGTGAAGTCAGGGGAAAGACTCCCACTGACTTCAGAGGGCTTTGGAGCAGACCCATAATCAGCCAGGCTCTCATATACTTCAGGTGGTGTCTATGAGACTGCCCGGGGACACGTAAAAGGAGCTAAAGATTGCACATTTGTGAAATGAAAGCTGTAGGCCTGATCCAGGCAATTGGTTGCCCTAGGAGAGCAGAAGCTGTCTCCCCATCTGCCCCAGCTCCTTGGATCATTTCCCCTTTCCTGCAGCCCATTGTGTCTGGGATTTATTGACAAAGCAAAGCTCTTGCCGTGCAGCTGATCCATGTTTTCACTAACAGTGACAAATCAGGTCAGGACTGATAGGTAACCTGCCTTCAAAACCTTGAGGGGGTGCTGATTTTATATCTAATTAAAACAAGTAGCAGAGCTGAGCTGGGCCATTTCCCTCCTAGGCCAGTTTGGAGGGTGACAGAACTCACACCTCACCCCACCACTTCAGGGCCACCACAAAGTGTGATCCTAGAAGACACGGGGTAGTGCCTCAAATCCAAAACAGTGCAGGGAGTCAAAGTGAACACGGAGCAGAACCAAGCTTGGCCTTCCTTCAGCAGAGTGAATGATACTCAAATGGGGATAAATTACATTCCCCATGTGTGGAAAAGGCATTTACACTCCTGTAAGTGTTCTAGTCTAGACAATGGACATCTAATGAAGCTGTCGGGCAGTGAGTTCAAAGCAGAGCAGAGGAGGAGGTGTCTTACACGTGATGGAGATACCCTGGGATCTCCTTGTTTCAGGAGATTTGGTCTCATCCTAAAAAAAAAGCTGGCTAAGTAAGGACAGACAAGTTGCTCTCTGCAGGTGTAGGTGCTGGAAGAGCTAATTTAGGCCAAGCTTCTAGACTCCCCCAGGGCAGTAATTCATGGATATCTGCAGATATGGGACATTTGTCATGTGGGGTTGTGTATCTGGTTGCAAATACTACCATGACCACCAGAGATGGAGGTTTCAAAGCAAGACACAGCCCTAATCCATAGATGAGCATCCTTTCTCATGGGAGAAGAAAGCTCCTGCCAGGGATTTTTTTTTTGAGGTGGGATAGGAAGTTTTGATGAGCTTTTTTGTTCTACTTACTTTATTCCTGTTTATGCACTGCTGTAAACTGTGGAAGCACCTTCCAGCAATGCAACATGATCAGTGTGTTCTCTGTTGCCTGCTGCTAGAACTGCTCATGAAGTGTAAAGCTTTTGCATTTAGTGACCTGCTGAGCCACTTGGATGCTCAGAAGTTGATGGGATGGAATGGGATTCATCCAAGGGTACTGAGGAAGCTCGCGGAAGAGCTCACCAAGCCCCTCTCCATCATTTATCATCAATCCTGGCTAACTGGAGAGGTCCCAGCTGGAGGTGCCAAAGTGACACCAATCCACAAAAAGGGCTGGAAGGAGGATCCAGGGAAGTACAGGCCTGTCAGCCTGACCTCAGTGCCCAGGAAGGTTATGGAACAGGTCATCTTGAGTGTGATCACACAGTACACACAGGACAGGCAAGGGATCAGACCCAGCCAGCAAAGGTTTTGGAAAGACAGGTCCTGCCTGACCAACCTGATCTCTTTTTATGGCCAGGTGACCTGCGTAGTGGATGAGGGAAAGGCTGTGGATGTGTCTACCTGGGCTTGAGAAAAGCCTGTGACACAGTCTCCACAGCACATTCCTGGAAAATCTGACAGCCCACGGCTTGGTCAGGTGCCCAGGGAGGTGGCAGAGTCACTGTCCCTGGAGGTGTTTAAGGAAAGACTGGATGTGGCACCCTGTGCCATGGTCTGGTTCATATGGTGGTGTTCAGTCATAGCTTGATGATCTCAGAGGTCTTTTCCAACCTAATTGTTTCTGTGACTGTGTTTTCAGGAAAATACTGTTTCTTATTTATCCAGTCTGCTCTCCTATTGTCCTAGAACAAGTTGTTTGTGAAGGGCAGCCTGGCTGGAGATGGCAGGAGGTGAGAGCTGTGGTGCACTGAAATTTGGAGCTCCACTGTCCGCAGCACCTGGAGGAGCAGTTTTGAAACTGAGCTCAAATCATTATGTGGTCAGTAGCATAAAAATCATCAGATGTCTCAGTGGCAGAAGGTTGGATAACCTTTGGTGGGCAACAGGAGAGGAAGACTCTTGAGAGCTGTGGTGAGATGCCCCAGCCTTGTACTGCTGAAGCTTCATTAGGGCCCCCATTTGGACCAGACATCATATTCAAGTTCAGTGAAACAGATTTACATTCTGGTTAAGACAATGTGAGTTTGTGGCTTTCACAAGCAAAGTGAAAATAAACCACAATCTCTTCAGTCTCTTCAAACAGAGCTCTCAGCTCATGGAAAATGTGTGTGTGTGTGGGGGGTGGGTCTTTGTCCTTGCTTGAACATAAACTCATGTGAGCTGATGGGGAGCAGCTGGGCTCTGTAGCTGAGGCAGTGTGTGACTAAACGTGGGCAGAGGTTGTCAAAAGATAGTAAGAGCTGTCATACTTTGGTAGAGAAAAAATTATTGTCTTCCTCCTCTCCAACATGTGTCCCTTATCCATGGCAGCATGGTGGGGGAGCAGACCTGACAAGAAACCAAGAAGACCCTTCAAGGAGTCAGGGAATGTGTTTATCAAAATGGAACAAGGGACAATATTTATTTTCACTGTCCCGGGCAGGGAATATGTGAGCAGTGGGAAAACCACAGCAATGAACATGTCATGAATGTTAAGGTCATTTAGCATAACTCAGAATGTTGTTTTATTCCAGACAGCAGCTGCTTGTCACAGTGTGAAACCTCATTCCCTACCCTGAAAAGGTGACAATCTGAAGAGACAAGTATGACTGAGGAAGTGATACAGGCCCTGTTTTACTGCAAGGGGTCAAGGGACATCACGGGAAATTGATTTGTTAAAGGTCACACAGTGCTGTGGCAGAGTTGGGTGTCACGTCCAGACTTTGCAATGCCTCCATCACTAAACTGCCCCTGCTGAGTCAGCCTGAAACCCTCTGGCATGGCTCCAAAACCATCCCTCTTTTGTGCTGTTACAGGAAAGCACAACGAATCCCAATATTTCTTGCCTAAATCTTATCTGTTGCAGCTTTACACAGAGGCATGGGTGCTTCTGGGGAAACATTGGTCCTGCCTAGGAAATCCTGCAGCATTTAATCTTCCTCCCTCTAAACCTCACAGGTGGCCTGCACATCCAGGCACTGGTTCTCTCCCAAGGGATTCTCATAGGATGTAAGACCTGATCTTAACCACAGGACAACTGGAAAAGTGCTAAACCTGCCACAAAATAACACCAGTAGCTATGAGCTGCAGTGACCAGAAACTTGTGATCCCTTTCCACGCATTACAAATCTTCCCAGGTTTTGCAGTGAGAACATTTAGTTTGCACACCACAATATTAGAAGAAAGGGTTAAAAAGCCTTATGAGCTGAATCCTGCTCTGGAGATCTGATAATCTAATTACAGCAGTTCGGGTCCCTTCTCTACCCCCAGTGTGAACCTCTTTGCATCCAGGAGTGATACCAATCTGATTCCACCCAGTTGGAGTTCTCTTCAAGCACCAGCCTTGCATGCACTTGTGCAGCTCCATGAAGACACTGCAATGCTCTAAGACCATCAATTCTTCCTGTTCCCGAGGGTGGAGGAATATTTTTCCCTCAGTTTCTGGTGGACAGATGAGCTCCTGGACTCTGGTGAAATGCTTTGGATGCAGGAACGCTGCATTCCTCCTTGCCACTAGCAGTCTGTTTCTGCTAGAAGTAAAAGGATGCCCAGAGTTTTTGTGAGGAGGGTGCTGGAAGCAGGAGGAAGGATGAGCTGATCTCTTTTCCTGGCCAAGTCACCGTGACTGTATCCTCAGCTGCTAGGAGGTGTTGGCTCAACAAATCTAGGAAAGGATTTCAATTTTCAGCAGAGGAACTGCCCCAGCTCCCTTCATGTCTGACATTCAGGTGTGTCTCACTTCCTGAGCTCCCCTGACTGTGCACAGCCCATTTCCCCTGCTGCTGACAGGGCCTGGCCACCTCTGATGTAGACACCCACCTGCAGACATGTGTGATCCAGTGTCTTACCTGCAAGCTGCATCCTGCCCTCCCTGCCCACCTACATGCCTGGCTCTCAGATCCTCACCAAAACTCCCCAACTCTTTCTAACAGTGGGATTGGTTTCACCAGTTTCAGGTGTTTCCAGCACAGAATGTCAGATGTCTACAACTGAGCTAACCACCCTTTGAACTGCTAGAGAAATTGGGGTGATGCACCTGCTTTTATTTTTTTAGTTGTTTTTTTTTTTTTTTTAGGTTTTCTTCAGGAATGGATTTATTTGTCCCTAGATCCCTACTGCCAATGGAGACATTTCCTTTAGTTGGCTCAGTTCCCTCTCCATAGTGACATAAGTGTGATTAAAGTAATCAAGGGCATGAAGGGCCGGGAAACAGCTGTACTTCACCAGGCCTGGCCTTCAGACTTCAGACCGCGCTGCTGCAAGCTGGGAGGGGTGGAGGGAAGGAGGGGTTAAACAGGATAAGACAAACTCATCAGGAACCATTCATTCATTTCACTGTCCATGGAAAAGGTCCTTTTTTCCCTTGGCTCCAACACCTACAGGAGCCACTGTGTTTCTCCAATTGTTGAAGGAATGAGGCCAAGTCCCTCTTCTGATGCAAATTCCTTGGGATGCATCCTGCCATTCACGGTATGGACAACTTCATTTTCTCTGAAAGCAGCACAGGGAGCCACGCTGGGCCCAGGGTGACTGAGTGACACCGAGAAATGGAATTCAATGGCTCTGATTGTGAAATGCTGCTCAAGCAGTGAAGAGGAACAGCCCACATGGACCCTCCTAACCAGTGAGTTGCTCTGGTTGTTTTACACTGGAAGGATGCAGGCAAATTTGCCCAGTGCGGGTTTTCCACTGGCATTGCTGCTTGGAGTCTGTTAACACCAGTCCAAAGAAGTGAAGGGAAAATCCCCCTTCTTCCGTGCCAGGGGCCAGTGGGGAAACTCTGTGTTTTCCTCCACTCTCCTCGAGGTTTTCAATCAAGGGGAAGAAGACTCTCCCAAACTATCCCGTCACATTACATTTTCAAAACCTGCCTGGGGCAGAAAAATCAGGACTGGGCCTACCAAATCACGTTTGGACTTAAAACTCTTCTGCGTTTACAAAGATTTCCAAATCTTAACTGCATTTCTAGTCCTGACACCTCTATTGAAATGTACTGTATGCGTTAATCAAAATATTTTCTTTTTCCACTTCTCCTGAACTCAGGTAATAAATCCAATTAGGTCCATGGATGTTAGTAGAGAGCCAAATTTAATTTTCAGCTCCAGACATTATTTTCCTTATTTCTCTTTCTTTTTTTTTCTTTATTTTTATATTTTAATTTTTTCCTTTTTTTTCATTTTTTTTTTCTGTCGTTTTTCTTTCATCTTCATCTTTTTTCTCCTTCATATTCCTTTCCTTTCCTTCCCTCTCTAATCCTTTACAGAAGTTACACCGGTACCTGGACTCTGCTCCTCTGCACGTTCCCCTTTCTTGTGTAGGCTGAAACTGCTGGAGGTAGAGGTGTGGCAGTGATGTTTGATCTTATTTCACATTAAAACTCTTCCATCGAGGGCTGATCCCCCCACGCACACCTTCACCTTGAAGGGCATCCTGCTCTGTCAGTGCTCTGCGGGAGCCAGCAGGCAGGGTAAGGCAATACCTGTTGTAAGCAGGGCTGGCAGGATCAGTCCTCCAGCAGGCTGCCATCCCCACAGGGCATGAAATCTGTAGCCTCCTCCAAAATAAAGGTGAACGTGATGGCACTGCCTGTAGAGAGTTCATGCCTCAAAGCATATTCTGGCTCCAGCTGAGGATGAAACATCACCATAGCCAGGATTTTGCCTGTGAAAAAATACACAGGATACACTCTCTGAGGAGCACCTTGGAACTGCCTGTGTTGTCTCTATTCCTACGACGACAGAATTAAAGAGCACCTTAATCTGCAGCCTTTTGTCTTCCCAAATGCAAATGAATGGGAGTTATGCAGTGACTGATTACATAAAGCAGAGGACCTTGCTGTATGTTAGGGACTCACAAAGATGACTCAGGTGTGAGGAGCATGCGCTCCCTGAGCTGGCAGGCAGGCTGCAGGATTGTCACTGCTGCACTCACTGGGATCTAAGCAAATCCTTCCTCTGTGTCACTGTAGTGTTACAAACACTGAATAGTTTCCTCACAAAATGTTTTGAATGTCACTAGATGGAAACAGCACTTCAGGCCTCTTTTCTGCTGCCCTTCTCTATGCCTGGTCATTTATTAGCTCAGTTCTCACCTCCAGGAGCTCACAGGGACACCTAGCCCAGTCAGGCAAGCTGCCCTACTGCAGACATCTCCAGGGAAAGCACAACCCTGTCTCAATAAGGTCTCCCACAGGACTTCTGGGCACTTGCCCCGTGATGGAGGAGCCAGCAGCTCAGAGGAGGAAAGGCTGGGAGCAGCAAACCTTGGAATGCTCTTTACATGGCATGTCCACGCTGGGAATGGATCAAGGAATCACAGAATGGTTTGGGTTGGAAGGGACCTTAAAGATTATCCAGTTCCAGCCCCTGTCATAGACAGAGACATCTTCCACTAGACCAGGTTGATCAGAGCCCCATCCAGCCTGGCCTGGAACACTTCCAGGGATGGGGCAGCCACAGCTTCTCTGGGCAATCCATTCCTAGTGCGTCCCACCACGCTCACAGTAAAGAATTTCAGATTTTAAGTAGAAGAGAGGTAAAAGCCCCTGCCTGTAGAGGGTCACTTTATGGGCAGTATCTATAGCAGGGAAAGCAGGAAGGGTCATGTCTGTTCCCAAGGCATGAAGAGGTCACCCAGCCCCATCTGACCACAGGTGTGGTATCTGGAGCAACCTGTCCTAGGTCTGGTCTGTGTAGTGCCTTCAAGCTTTCCTTTGAACAGGTTCCCAGTTGAAGCTTCTTCTGTGCTGTTTCGTGGGCTGTTCATTTGCCAATGGAGGAACCAAATTTTGGTTCCTGTGGCCACAGGTACCACCACCACCCTTGGAGAACACCCAGAGATCAGTGCTTCTTCAGTCTCTCCTTCTCCTGCAGGTTGGACTGGCTTACTTGGGCATGGAAAAGACATGGACAGCTGTAAGAAAAAAATCATTGAACTCCATTAAAAAAGATCAGGGAGTGAGTGAGACACAGAGAGAGTGATTCAGTGTGAATAGCATGGCAGACAAGCCAGAAACATGACCAATACCTAGAGGTGTGAAGAGTCAAAGGACAGGGATGAAATACAGGGGATTGTGTTAGTAGCTATGAAAATAAATACAAATAAATACAATCATCTGAAGTAGAATGATTGCTCTCCAGCTCCTCCATTGCCACTATTTGTGATAACTTTAAAGACAGTATTTGCTAGACACAAAATGGCCCACTGGGAGAACACCGAAGGTTTCTGAGGAAGAGTGGTTTCTGCACCTGCTCCTACCTCTCCTAATCATTTGGCATTCGACACCACCTCAGTGACAAACAGCCTGCCATGTGTCTCCAGCTTTCTGAGGGTCTGTGGCTGTTTCACTCTCCTCTGCTGCACTCACAGTGAGCACAGGAGTCCTTTCTCCACCAAATTGGTGTGTCTGCTAAAGCCTGGTAATGTGCTTCATGATTATTGACCCATTTGTCTCACCAAGTGTTTTTCTGGCTTTATCAGGGCTCTTCAGACTATGGGGAAGGACAATATTTCCCCTCTACATTAAAGGGGTAAATTCTTGAGGAAGCAAGAAGGACTTGCATTGAAATTACTGGCAGGGATCCTGTAGGGTCGTGTCTTCATCAGCTGGAGTGGTTCCAGCACCTCCAAGTTCTTCCTGAATTGAGGGGCCCAGAGCTGGACACAGCAGTCAGAGTTTGGCCTCCGCAGTGCCCAGCACAGGGGGACAATCACTGCTCTGGTCCTGCTGGCCACACTATTGCTGGCACAAGCCAGGTGCCACTGGCCTTCATGGGAAAGATTGGCTGCCCTTGACCAGCACCCTCAGGTCCCTTTCCTTTGGGCTTCTTTCCACCCACTCAGCCCCTGGCCTGGAGTTCTGCAGGGGGTTGTTGTGGCCAAAGTGCAGATCCAGCACTTGCCCTTGTTGAACCTCAGACCATGGGCCTTGGTCCATCCATCCAGATCCCTGTCCAGATCCTTGCAGAGCCTTCCTGCCCTCTGGCAGATCAACACTCCCACCCAGCTTGGTGTCATCTCCAAACTGACTGAGGGTACCTTCCCCCCCTCATCCAGATTAACAATGAAGAACTGGCCCCAGAACTGTTCCCCAGGAGAACAGCAGCTGTGACACTCCACCAGCCGGATGTGACTCCAGTCCCCACTGCTCCCTGGGTCTGGCCATCCAGCCAGTTTTTCACCCAGCAAACTCTGCACCCATCCAAGGCATGAGCAGCCAGTTTCTCCAGGAGAACATGGTGGGAAAGGGTGTCAAAGGCTTTCCTAAAGTCCAGATAGACAACATTCACAGCCTTCTCCTCATCCTTAGTGTGTCACCTTGTCAGAGAAGGACATCAGGTTATTCAAGCAGGACCTGCCTTTCGCAAGACTGCTAGAGGAGCCACTGCTACCTCTAGACTCTCTCTCAATTTAACTGAAATTCATCTGGGACATTTCTTTTTGGTGGGTTCCCTGAATAGTGACTCTGTCCTATTCATATTAGGCGTAGTCCTTATTGTGGAATATCCCAGTTAGCTGTGGTCTGAGGTCATGGCAAGGTGGCAATGTAGTGCCATCAGCATCCCAAATGTCCTGTGGCTGGATAACACCTGGCCACTGTCAATTTCCACAGGGACATGTGACATAACCTGGACATAACCTGAACATGCGCCACAGTGGCTGGGTACCCACATCTTCCCCTTCTCCCATGTCCTGCCACCATAAACACAGATAATCCCCAGCTCATGCTCAATCAGTTCTTCTGAAACCACTTCATGGGCTTGAATTTAAGCTCTGCTTTATGACCGAGGGAGCACAATCCTTGCAAAGCCCCAGTAATCATAATACATGGAGGCAGAATTGATACATGTGGGCTTTTTCTATCACTCAATTAAATGGTTAGTTTATGCAACATGCCGTCTTTTTGAATCAAAGCTGGGTCACTGTTAGGCTGAGGTAACATTAATTATTTTTCCGCTTGTCGGATCCCATGAAAAGGATGTGAAAACGGCCTGTTTATGAAAGAGTGCGGGCAAAGGCTGTGAGCTGATTATGTCAAACATATTCAAAGCTTCCTCTGCAAAAGGGATTGTGATCAACAAAGCATAGCCCACACCTGCACCCATTTCACAATGAAAGTTGTTAGGACCATGAACCTTTTGGGGGAAAAGAGAAGTTGCATTAACCCTTTTGGGGAACGGGATCCTCCACTGTAGGATTTACACAGAAAAAGTTGCTTTTCTTATGCCCTCAAGTGGATCCCAAGAACATTACTCCAGGAGCAAAACCAGTCTTTCCCACCTAACTTTTCCCATGCATTGGCTTTTTTAAAATGGATGGAGCCATCAGTTTGATGCATTTGCTCCTGCTCTTTGCTGAGTTCCAAAGGGAGTTGCAGAGAAGAGCTGAAAGAGCAGAAAAGCAGTGCAGGCTCAGTTCCCAGTCCCAAAAGTTCTGTTCAGGGCAATCCTGGCACCCTCAGGGCAAGTGCCTATCACAGGGATCACAGTGCTGGAGTCAGGCCACCTCCTTAATAAAAAATGTATCTGCCTGGAAGGCAGGAAGAGAGAGAGGTGTGCTCTCAGAGAAAGCTGAACTGCATCCCAACTTCAGGGTAGTTACCATACTCTTTTTTTTTTTTTTTTTTTTTTTTTTACACTTACCCCATTTTCTTGCAGCCCTGTTGGTTGTACTACAGCTGGAAAAGATGGTCTGAATTCAGCACTCAGCCTGGATGGAGCAGGAGGTTGGACCAGAGTTGTCCTGTGGTCCCCACCAACCCAGGTGACGCTGTGATAGATAGAGCTGTGTGCTCATGAATTCTCATGAGATTCATGAGACTCATGGCAACCTTGCATGTGCTGCTCTGTGGGGGGAGATGGGACAGAGCAGTGTGCCAGCACCTCTCTCTACATGCTTAGTAGCTGCTCTCCCTTTTCACATTTGGGTGGCAATAGAAAATAGATTTACAGCAAGTGTGACCTCCTTGACAGCCTGTGGTGAACCCTGGCCAGGTCACCGTGCAAGCTCAAAAGGCAAAGTGGGTGCATTCATATGGCATTTTCCTGCAGGAAAGAGCAGGAAAGAGCTCAACACTCAGAATCCTGATATCTGGCTAAAAATGCCTTTCTTTTGGAGCTGCTGGAAGGTCACAGTCCCACCTGTGTGGGAATTTTCAGCTCATCCTGTTGGCTGGAACAGATGAGCCCTCCATGAGCAGATGAGCTCTATGACAAACTCCTCTGAAGCCATCTGAAGTCAACCATGGCACAAAAGATCCACTCCAGGATAAAGATGGTACTAAAAATTCAAGTTTCTGTTCATGACTCCTGTGGTTCATCAGATTTTCCTGGCTCTGTCCTCTAAATCCTTTCTGGCTCCTGTGCCAACTCAGTATTGTCTTATGGCAAGACCTGGGACAATCCTTTAATTCAGCAAAACTTCTACTGATTAATGTAAGAATTCTGCCTTAATAAGGAAGCCATAGACTAATTGCATTTGTTCTAATTAATGCTCCTGAGGGGAGATCTAGAAATGCCCTGCTAAGCATCACATAATATAAAAACAGATTAAGGAAAATCCCCACCTGACTCTTATCAAGTTTAAAGTTTTCCCTGATTCGTTGCATGATGGTAAAGAAAATATTCCTCCTGTAGGTATTGAGACAGATTTTCCAGAATTATTTCCCCACATATGTTCATGTAAAATAATGTTGAAATAATTCTACCCTGAGTACAGAGCAAAAGTAATTACACAATAAACCATTAAAATTCTCATGTTTTAACATCTTCAGGCTGGGTTTTGGAGTCTTTAAAGATGAAATGCTATAAAAAACATTGGCTAATTGCTCTTTGGTTGGACTCTAGTCTTATCTCTGGGCCATGGGAAGTGGAAATGAGTAAGAAAGCAAGGCATGTTGCAAAGAGGTGTCAGTGACTCAGGTAAGAAGGTGAGGAGGTAATTTTTCATTAACAAGTGTTCTCAAAGATACTTTAACCTTGTTTGGAAACAAACAATCAAGCGAAACCTCCAAATACATAATCTAGCAATCCTCATAATTAGCATGGAGCAAGGAAAAGTGAGTTTAGTAAACAAAAACCCAGCTAAGAAACTATTCTTGATTAATATGAACAGTGGTCATTGGAATAATTGTTTTATTTTAAAATCCTTCTTTTTTCCTTTTGACAATTTAAATCATTTCCCTCAGGAGTTTAAAGTAGCTTCAAATATTTAAAAGGAGCAGAGGGTGAGAGCACTTTAGTCTAACAAATGCTACAAGCTCTTTTGAGAGCATAATGGAAGATGTTATAAATGATGGAGAACAGTCACTATTTGATTGTAATTATGTAGAAATACACCAGATCTCTCAATAGTATTTGTGAGGGTCATTACACAAATCAGACTATGGCTTTCTGCACAATAGTTGGTTCAATCATGAATACACCCCTTTAGAAACCAGAATTTCCCACTTGCAGGATATTCTCATTTCAATTATTTATTCCTAAAACTTTTTGGAAAACCTAAAATTCCATAAATTTCCTGGAAATTATACCTTGCAAAACATTCATAAATTGAAAGTGTCAGCATGTGGGCGTATTTTCAATACATTTTTTCCAAAATCTTAGTGTTTTAATGCACTAAATGCTACTTTAAGCCAAAAAGGTATGATTTTGATTTTGAAATTCTTTCCCCTTAGGAAAATAAATTTAAAAATGCTTTTTAAAGTAATAACTACTCATGAAAATTTTGTGGTGAGAAAACGGCAAGATATGACCATACCAGCTTTTAAAGGGGCTTAAATATTTGTGGAAAAATGTAAACATGAACCCCGTCTGAAGAAAAGTTTGTGTTTCCAGGATGTGACATTTAAAAGCAATGCCCTCCTCTGGCTGAGAGCAGCTGCTAATGCCAATGGCCCTTGGCAGCCTCTGCAGCTTCTGTCCCTGCAGTCTCCCCTGCAGGTGGGACTTTGCCAGCTCCAGGCACTGTGAAACTGTGCTGGTGCTGTGTGGGCTGGTGTGAACACCAGTGCAACACGGCCAGCAAGGCTCCTTGAGCAGTCTCTGCTACACCTGGAGACTCATTTTTTCCCGAAAATTATTTCTGCTCCTGGAGTACCAACCAAGGTGCAGCATGCTCAGGGGCCAAATAGGTGACACTCATCTGATCACGGGCAGATGTCTGCCCAGCCCCTTGCTCCATCAGAGCCAGCCCCGGGCTCCTCTTCTCATCAGGGGAGAGAAACTGGATTTCTCACAGCCTCTTTAATTCAATATCTGATGAAACAAGCCCAACTTGGCAGCTCAGGAGCAGACATCTTCCATACAGACATCTGCAATTAGGCGAGGTGAGTCCTGACTATCTATCCACAACTGATTTGGCTATTCCTATTCCTCTCCCTTGGAAAACCACTGGAACAGCTGACAACCAGTCCAGGAGCAGGAGAGCTCCTTAGGGACTGGCCATAACTTTTACCCACTGTGACATCTGGGACATCAGCACCATGAGCTGCCTGTCCTCAATGTTATTCTCTTTCAGCATGGAATCAAAGTGAGGACTCAAACCCTGTAATAACACAGATATAGGAACAACAGCATGTACATAACTCCAGGTAAATTCTATAGGGCCCCCTAATATACCTTTTTATGGCTTTGACAAATGTGCCCTGAATTATTCATCCCCATGTTCACATCACATCCCTGTGGACCAGAAGGGACCCCTCACAGTCTGGCTCAGAAGGTCCAGTATCACTCCACAGGTGATGTCCACAAACCCTGTCCTTAGTCTGGGAATAGGAAAGTGGCATTCTGACACAAGTGCAAGGCAGAAATGAAGTGTTCTTGTCATCTTAGATTGTTTGGCAGTCAAGATAACACCAACACTTCAGAGGGAAGGAGAGGATGGACAATTATTTGTAACCTCTCTCCTCCTCACTGGTGGTGGTTTTTCATGACATGTGGTTTGTTTTGTTTGTTTTTCTTCATTGGAGCCGAGCTCCAAACATGTAGTGAATGGAATCAAAAGCTGCTTGCTTACCTTTGGATTTACATCTGGATGTGTAACTTCTCTTTGTATTTCTCCTTTTTCCACATCTTTCTCCAGCATCTCCAGTGGCAGATGCAGTTTCTTCTCAAAGGAAATGCCAGCAGGACATTTTCCCTCTCCTCCAAGGGCTTGACTCATAATTATACATGGAAAGATACACAAGAGATTATAAGAGGAGTAGCAGGCAGCCAAAACCAAATTGATTTATGTATAGTGTGTGACATATGGCAACATAAGACAAGATCTCTGGCTTATGGGCACTCTGGCAAGACACAAGGTGCCTCCTTATGGCAATGCCTTGTGTTTGCAGAGCTCTTATTTCTGCTGCTCTGTCCTGGTTTCTTTTCCACTTCATCTTCAGGCTTTCAGTGAGAGGATCCCAATCTTCCTTGGCCGGTTCTGACTCAGGCACTGCTTAGACACGTGCACAGGTGAGAGGCACACAGCATAAAGCATCTCAGGGAACATTTTTATCCCATTTTCACAGACCGTAAATGCAGGTAGTGATGTCCGGTTCATCTACCTCAGAAGGGAGTGTGAGGGCAAGTTAGTGTTTAAAGCACTATGTAGCTGTTGGTTATTTTTATTATTGTCATGAAAAGTCAGAACATAGAGCAGGCAGTCTGGCTCAGATCACCACTCTGCCTGGCCCAGTCATGTCTCCAACAGGACCAAGAGCAAGAGCTTGGGAAAGGGTTATCAGGATAAATCAAGACCCTTGTCTTTACCTTTACGTAGCCTTCACCTTTACATAGCCTTCACTTGTTTCCCACTAAGATGAAATAACAGCAAAGGATTGACTGTTGCCTTAATTGCATTTCCTTTCTTTATCCCTCTTTCCCAGGAAATGAGTCACCATGTGAGACAGGGAAGTCAGGAGGCGTCTGCTGTCAACGGGAAAAGCAACTCTCAGTCAAAGGCAGTGGGGCAAACCTGCTTCCTACAACCAGGAAGGGAGTGGAAATTTCCATGGGGCTGGTGCTTGTGGGTCCCACCAGTCTTGCCTGCAAACCCTCTACCTTTGATTCCAAGGTCTCCTCACAATGGACTTTTTAATGCATCATTCTGCCTTTGATGACTACTGCCAGATTATTTTTCTTATCTGACTTAGGAAAGATCTGACAGGATCAGTTAGCTAGCTCCAGGGTAGGTTCTTTGAAAAGCAATGATTTAACAGGGCTTTCTTTTACCTCCTCTTGGGGTTCTCCAAACTTTCTGGTTTATCCAGCTCTCTTATACACAGCACTGCCCTCAGGGATGCCTGGACAGGCTCTGTCGAGGTGCTGGCACATCCTGACACATGGCTGTAATTCCTCCTTCAGTGGGGCCATGAGGCCATGGAGAGCATCTCCAAATACAGCCCCAGGACAAGGGCAAGCCTCTTTGGGCAGCGTGGAGGTCCAAGGTGCTTGGAGTTAGCAAGGGGGTAAGCACTGAGTTAATCTGCACTAAAAGTGCCTGCCAGAAAGCTCTGGCTGTGCATTCCTCTCCCCTTTTGGCCTCTGCACAGCCTTCTGTGAGGGTGGGGGGAGAAATGATCCCTGCTCAGCTGGAGCTGGATGCCAATAAACACTCAGTGCTCAGCTGGTTCCACTGTTGGTGCCGAGTTTGCAGGGTTTGCTGGGATGGAGGGACACCAAGCAGCCATCCCAGACAGCTGGGACCCTGGCAGGAGAATCCAAGGGACACCATGTCTCAGCAAACACCAGGCAGCTGGGTCTCCTCCGTGGGAAAGGCTGCTCCATGGTGAGAGGTGTAGCTGGAGGAGCTGTGCTGTGGGACCAGTGGTTTGTGGCACTGTCAGACACAGAGTGGCTCATGAAGGGGTCGCATGCTTGAGCAGACCCGAGCAATTCACAGTCAGAGCTATCAAAGCAATGACCCAGCTCCCTTAACACGCTGTCTGAAATCATGCTCAGAAACTATAACACAAAATTTTAATGCTCCACTGTATTGTTACAGACAAGCCAACAATGATGTTTTACATCTACACGTCACCTTTCACACCAGAGAATCCCATTGGGAAGGTCTGGAGCAAGTTCAGGGAACTCTGGGGGCTAACGGCATTATGTAAAATGTCCATACAGGCACACAGCAGCTCAGTGAAGTATAATCCTGGTCTCCTTCCAAAGCTGGAAAATTTTTAATGGGAGAAGATAATAATTTCTGACACTGGGGACACACAGAGGATTTTGGATGTACCAAATTTGCTGCCTGTGCCTAAGCTAATGCTCTCACTGTAGCCCTGTTGAGTAAAGGGCAGGCAGAGACATCCCATCACCATCCGAACCAGTGGAAGGAGATGGACAAGACCATTGTTCACCTGCAAGGAGGTGGAGAGACACTCCAGTGTTAGGATGACTGGGAAGCCATTTATGGAAAAAAGGGAGCCCAGGCATGAGAGAGGAAAAGAAGCTGTGGGGAGAGGGAGGGGGCTGTGGGAACAGCACAGGGCTTGCAGCAATGGGGCTGCTTGTCTGCTGGGAGGTTTGCCATTTGTCCAGATTGGAGCTGGTGATAGAGCAAAGCTCTTTCTCTCTTCACTTATTGTTATTCAGACAGATAGAGCATTTCTTTGGTTGCCATATAGAATGAATTTCAGATGTGATGCCAGAGGATATTCGATATGAGATCTAAACAGCGCTGTGTGTAAATTCATCGTGCTGTCTGTGCAGGAACATGTTGCAAGACTTTGAATCTTGCTCTCTGTTAGTGCCATCAGATACACCTTAATGCAATCAAGTGTAACACGCCCAGCTAAAGAAAAGATGTGACACCCTTGCTGTAAAGCTAACAGAAAACTCGCCAAAAGGGAACAAAATCCCATTTGGCAAAGCCTCAATCAGCTCAGGGGAAATTCAGCATTGAGAGCGTGTAAGTGGTCACAGTGCCCAGCGCAGAGGGTATGGAGGGAATTCTCAGAGCAGAGAGGGAAGGGAGGTGTTGGCAGCAAGGTACTTTAGATAACATTGCTCCTGATCTTGCCTGAGATTCACCCTCTGCTCTGAGGCTGGGAACAGCTCGCCTGGATTCACCTGCCTGGATAAAAAGCCTCCTGCCTCCAGCTCTGCACTGCCCCCGTTCCTGCCCAGGGAATTGCACTATAATCCCCACTCCTTAAAACATTTCCTTCACAGAATTTATTTGAGAAACCTTAATTAGGCAATATGAGCCATGTGCAGTCCTCACATCCTGTGCAAATGTAGCTGAGCTAGATTCCGCATCTGTGGCAATCACCACATTTTTTGCCACTTCAGACAGTGGAACCCTAAGGTGTTTCAAAATGTATGTACCGCTCTAAGTTTCTTCTCATGCAGGCATCTGTCCTTCTCTGTGTATTTGGCTGTTGCTGGAGGGAAAATCCTCTGTAGATTAAATACGTAAATCTACTCATGCAGAAATTGGGGTGTTCAGAACTCCCTAGATCCAGATAACTTCAGTTCTCTTCCCCTCCTTTTCCAAGCATGCTGGAGTCATTCGGCTGTCCATCCCTGAATGGGATGCAGCACATGCCCAGCAAAAGCTTTGTGCTGTGCAGATGGAGCAGGGTGCCTTTAGCAGACTCTTCATCAGACAGCAAGATGGGAGTTGTGTATTAAAAGGTAATTGCTTTTGCATGGTTTCCTGTAATTTTAATTTTAAAGTATGCAAAAAATAGACTAGATAACCTTGGTATAATTTTTGTTCATACTCATCATCTTCCAAGTGATCGTTCAGTATGCAGAACATGAAAAACTAGAGAAGAGACTCTGAAACCTGCCCAGAGAATGTGAGCCTACAGCCAATACTCTGCAGTAGTGTGATGAGCTTCATACAGGTCCAGCACTCTCTGTCATTCACTTCCAGTGGGAAGCCCATGGTCAGTTTTCACAGCTGGCCCCATAAAATTAACTCAAGTGGTTGTGATGGTGTCAAATTCGAATAGCTTGCAGCACCCAACATTTTTTTTTTAAGTGAACCACAGAATCATTTAATCCATCATGGTGGAGAATGGGGTTTCCGACGTCTGTTTTCACTTTTAGACATGCAGGATATTTGCCTTGCCTCAGTATGGACTTCTCCATTCAGACCGAGCATCATTCCTGTCACTTTATCCCTTAGCCTTTTCTTGGGAGTGATCCTGCAACGTGACAGCTGGCATTGAAGCTGGAACTGAGAGGGATGGCCACAGGAAAGATGTGGGGTGTGATGGACAATATGAGTGTCACTGTGAGTGACCAGACTGTTTGACACCTTTCACAGCAAAAGCAGCTCTCCATGCCCCACAGCTGCTTTCCTGACCTGCAGCCATTTCTTTTAATCAGGCAAATGAGGGGTTGACTCTATTTTTCTGATGGTTCACCATTATGGGAACTTTAACACCCAGAGCAATTTTGTGGTCAGAGCACTGGGCTAATAAGAAGAAAATTAAGTTGTAGCTTTGGAATAGATACCTATGTGCCCATGAGCCAGCTCCCCATCTAGAAAATGAACATATTAATACTTCCTTACTCTATTGATTGTCTTCTGTGCTTTCCCCAGAAGATCTCAGTCAGGATGGTCTTTAGTTGTAGAGTAATTGAGAGGAGGACTCTGAATTTGGTCAGCCCCTGTGGCCACTATTGTGCCTCTTCCTTCCCTCTGCACCAGCCCTCACAGCCCAGCAGGTAAGTTCCTCTACAATATGATGACAAAAAGGAATTATTCCCTAAGACTAGGTCTGAAGGCCCATCAGCATTTTGGTTTTGGGAGGTAACTGCCTACAGTTGCTGCTTTTGCTGTGACACAGAGCTTCTGACCAACCCAGAAATATACTTCTGTTTCATTTGTTGATTATTAAAATAGATTGTGTTGCTAAAAATGAAAAGATATGTTCAGTGCAGGGCACAGGGAAGGGACAAGGGGTCGGCCATGGTGATGATCTGGAGTGTGAAAGCCTCTGCATATAAAAGAGGAAGTTTTTTTTTCTGTACAAGACAGGATCTCATGTACACTCAGTGCACACAAAAGACAGTCACCTTGAGAAACAAAGAATTCCTTTCCTCAAAACTTCTCTGAGACAGTAAATGGACTCTGCTTATAATTTTTTTAAATACTCTAGATACTATTTCACATGCAGCTTGACATATGTTGAGTTACTCTGCCCATCCTGTTCCTCACAATATTGTTAATGATTCAGTACAAAATGTACATTATAGTACAATGAAAATGAACAGGGAGGGCAAAGGAGAATCTAAATGCAGGTAACAATTTACTGTGGATGAAGAGCCATTATGACCACTGTTCAATGACCTGCAGACACCACACTCTATTCAATAACTGATTATTCCCCTCCTCCGCTGATCCCAGTTCAGGTCTCCTGCTGCTTTTTGCAGCTTTTACAAATAACAGAGTAGTAAATCTCAACTCTTAAGAGGTGGAACCTGAAGACACTCACCTATATGCCTTTCCTGTCTGCTGGTGAAAGCTCTAATTACAAGTCTGAGTTCAAGCTCAGAGGAATGAGCAGTTAATAGTAAAAAAAAATCTGTATCAATCTTAACCGACAAGGAAAGATGAACAAAGGGGGATTGCTTAGCATAAGGAGGAGAGGACAGAGTGGAAATGGTTTATTGGCCTTTGAATATGTAAAAAGCTGCAGTGGAAAAGAAGGGAATGGTCTGTTCTTTGTGTCCATGGAGCAGCACAAACAGTAATGGTGTCTGAATTAGTTGTAACAATTAACAGCAGCAAGGTCAGGATGCAGTGAAGTAGTTTTGCTGAGCAGATTGGGATGCCTGCAGTACTGGACACCTTCAGAAAGTCTACAAAGTTTACAGAACAGACTTCATGTGTGGAGAGAGAGTTTTTTAAGTCCCTTGCAGACCAGTTATGATGCCAAAAATTGATGCATTGGTTAGATAAATGGATTTCTAATATCTCTGCACCTTTTTCCCCTATAATTTTAAAATTGAAGATGGCAGAATTCATGTCCCTGGACTGACAACCGTAATCCGACAAGGAAAATAAAAAGAGCAGTAATAGGATTACCTGAGCATCACAGTTTGCCAGATCAGGATATAAAAGACGAAATTCATAAATCATGATAGAAACTCAAAAGTTACTGAATCTGAAGAGGAGCCAAAGCCATCCATTTAGTCCTTGTCTCATCAAACTGGTGAGCAAGAAAGTAATCATGCAGTTCAGCAAGCCTTCAACATGTGTGTGCACTTGGTATGTATTCAAATATTAATATATGTGTGTTTGTACACTAATTTTCAGACTTATTTTACTGATGGTAATGGTGTAATAGTGACTGCAAAGTGGAGTCCCTGTTTTCCAAAAAATATTTGTTCTCATTCAAAAGCAAAAGTTTATTTAGCCATTCTTACAATAATGGAGGTTCCAGTCAGAACAGATTTGTAAAACACATTTTAGTAGCAAAACTCATCCCTGAATTTTTAACTATACACATTTACAATTGTGACCATGTTAAGATTAGAGACAAAATGCTACTTCTTCTGATTTTTGAGATGCTTGGCAAACATAATTAATCATTTACTTGTCTACATTCTCTACTTTTCTGATCACACAAAGTTAAAACTGCACGGCCTATTCAGGTATAATGTAGCATTTATGGTGAATTGCATATTTTTAGAACCTTGCATAGACAGGAAGTGTGGAGATTAATGATCACTAGCTACAAAAAAATCATAGGTCTTTTGAAGCTGTGAGCATTAAAATGTCACAGGCTGATGAGTGATAGTATATGAAAATTTACAGCCACAACACACACTTGATGATAATTTTTTATTAAAATAATAGTTGCTTGGTATTGCTGTCTGTGAGTTACTTCTTTTTCATGTGCACAGGTAGATTTTAGAAATCCAGGTGTTGTAAGGAAGCTGACACTGCTGTACTGTTGTTACATTTATTGCCACCAATGCTACTTGAGGACATGTGGGCCTACCAATAATGGGTTTTTGTGGTCCTTAATGAAGGACATTTCCTGAGCAATAGGCAGAATTTACTCCATGTCAAAAATTGTTATATATTAGACGACAGTGGCAGCAGTAACTGCTTGTGATCCTATCCCCTGAGTAGGTAACACTACACTGAGCTTTGTACAGTTAACTTGTAAACATTCCTGGGGAGGGGGATTCCTCTTGGGAGTCGGCTTTGTAATGGAGAACATTGCTAACCTTGGCTTGCTTGGGAATTTATACTATTTCCAGTTCCTCCTTCCTGCAGTTCCCATGCCAAAGTACAAGTGCTTTCTGCTAAAATAATTCAATCCATGGATTGCATTTGCTTGTACTATACCAGAAATTCCTCAGCATCCTTCAGATGTCACCTGGCAGCACTCCTTGCTTCCTCTCATGGACTTGGTCAGCACCTGGTAAGCTGGACACAGCTTTTTCTCATCTTTCCCCCTAACACAGCCTTTGCAAGGACTTTACACTCACAGGCTGTCCTCAGCACTGCATGTCTGAGGTCCCAAATACCCTGAAGCCTCTCAGTCCCTGGGAGCTGCTCCATACAAGTTAAGTTGATTTTGAAACACCTCAGAATTGGCTTTGCGATTTAAGACCTTAAACATCAACTCCAGACTTCTAAACTTGAATTTTGTGTCTTGACTGCTCTTCCCTCCTATTTCCCAAGGTGTGAAGCAGACACAACTCAGTAAAGTTACACTGGTGCCATTTGCAGAGCAAAGAGGAAGCACCAGGATACAATAATGCCCTTGGATGTGACTTCTGCAGGATGATGACATTCCGTATGCCTGGGCTGTCCTGTTATCCTGGGAAGCAGTGCCTGGATTCCAGATGTTGGCTCAAGTTCAGGTGCACACAGGCCTGTGGAGCCCTGGTCACTACCAGCACAGCCACCACAGCCCTGGGAGGGCCGTCAGAGGCAAACACAGAGCTCAGGAGCAGTGGAGCTCCCCAGAAACCTGAAATGAGGGACAAGTGTAAGGACTGAGTCCCTCTTTACTATTCTTTTGCTAATGTGCTTTGCGCTGCTCTCTTTATAAATTACTGAATTATCCTTAGGAACAAAAGGTATTAGGGTCCTGCAAGCTTCTCTCAGTTTGTGGTAGGACTAATTCATTAATGTGGCTCCAACAGGAATGTGTGCAATGTTCTTTCTAATTGGACATGACTGGTCAAGAATGACTTGGCCTCCATCCAGATCACACTGTCACTTATGCTGTATAATAAGCTACTACTACTGGCCCATGAATCAATTTTTAAACAATCTCCAGTAATGAACTTGGACGGCCCATTGTTGTTGACAAAGAAATGCACAGTCCTGCTATTGTCAAGGGGCTCAATTATGGGTTCTTGCTGATAAAATAGAGGAGGGGGGAAAAGGGGGGGCGGCCTACGGACAGTAGTGACAGACTGAAAGAAGTGTTTCATCTCTGGGGTCCTTACAGAGGATGACAAGCCAAAAGGTCAGTTTCATAGAGGTTTAACTTGAAATGTCTGAGGACAAAAAAGGCATCTAGAATCATTAGGAAATGTGAAGTTTGACTTGCACCATTGGAAATCCTTAATATATTATTTTAACTGTAGAACTGACAAACTCTTTGCCCACTGGGTGGGAAAGAGAGGTTAAGGAAAGTAAGAGCTTTATATTTCTCCAGTGGGGGGGAATAAAAAGGTTAATTTTAGTAACTCTGGGAAGAGTCTGTGAGGAAACTGTCAATGTTTCAGCCCATTTACCATTGTCCTGAGCCAGCGGAGTCAACGTGGTTCGCGGCAGAGGCTGCTGCCGGCGCTGGCTGCTGGGCGCCGGGCTCCCAGTGCTTTCCCCTCAAATAACCTCACCAGTCACTGAAATGTCAGGGCTCTGCCCAGTTCCCCCTGCCTGAACCAGCCTCATCAGCACGGCAGTGCTGCTTCAGCGCTGCACACTTTGTTCAGAATTACTCGCACGTTACCGGGATTCCCTGAGCCCGACGGCACAAAGAGCAGGAATATCTCTGCAGTGCTTCTTAGCAGCTGGGTCTGGCATGGAAGAAGAAGTGCTTGAAATGCTCTTCCTAGCTGAACAACACCTTACAAAGCAAGTTCCTTGTCATGTCCATATGGGGCCACAGTTACCAGATGTCTGGTTTTTTTTAAGCTTTATGAACACCATGTAAAGTCAGGGAGCTGATACCAGGTTTCTTCCAGCAGCAGAGGACACTGCTGTGATCCCATGGAAGAGTGCCCACCCAAGTTTAAAAAAAAAACAAGCAAAAAAAAAAAAAAAAAAAACAAAAAAAAAAAAAACAAAAAAAAAAAAAAAAAAAAAAAAAAAAAAAAAAAACAACCAAAAAAAACCAAAAAAAACCAAACAAGCAGGGTGAAGATTTCCAAGTGAATATGTCCACAGGGCCCATGAGTAAAAATTTTCTTTCCTGGTGATTTCATTGAAAAGATGGAGGAGAAGGGCGCAGGGGAGCCTGCACTGTGCAATTCCACTATGGACTTCCCAGGAGGATGAGTCACTTCTCCATCTGGGTAAGACACCTTGTCTCCATTCCCCAGCCACAAAGCAGGACAACCTGAGAGCTTTTGAAAGGCCAGCCTCAAGCAAGACCAGTGGGTGGGATGCAATGAGGAGGGGTCCAGCAGGAAAATGGGGAATTAAACACATGTGGAAACTTTACTGGAGCAGGAGTGAATCTGGACATGCAAGGCTGATGCCTGCTCAGAAGTGGAGTCTGAGCCACACCTGCTGCTGGGAAGACTGCTGGGGCTTGTTCAGCAGATGGGCTCTTCTCAAAGGATAGTTCTTCCAAAGCCCTTCAGCAGAAAGGCGAGGGAAGGTGCTGAGGACACCATGCTCAGCACACCCCAACACCAGCTTGAGTCAGGGAGAGATGCTCCAGGACCACATGTGGCCACACACAGGGACCTGGTGGAGCATGTCGTGCAGAGACTTCATAAAGCAGCAGAGGATAATCCAACATGGAAGCGTGTAGCTTGGCACTGTTGGCTATTTGTTATTGCTCAGACCCCCAGCATACATGAAAAATTCAGCTGGGACAAATAGGGGGAGGCTGTCTGCAGAGGAAGGTGTTGGGTATTGGGCGGCAGGGCCTTTGCAAAGACGAGCTGCCACTGTTGGAGTATGTCCTTAAGACAAGACCCTGTGTAGTGGCACTCCTTTTCTGAACTGCTGAAATAGCCAGCTTGCAGGTGACTCCCAAATTTCTCAAAGAAAGAAAGGAAAGCTTCCTGTCCCCATTCTCCCAACTGGCAAGAAACTCTCTGGAACATGCCCTCCTGTGAATATACTCAGACCTGTGGTGCTAATGGTTTGTGATTCACCAGGCAGGAATGCATCCCTACATCCAAAAACTGGGCTCTGGTTTTTCCATTGCTCACTGGGATAGAGAAACAAGCAAAAGAATGGGACTTGAGCCCAAAAAGAGAGAAAAGGGCTTTGGGGTGAAGAGTCACAGGCATGGGGGGATGAGGACTGGCTTTCCACCCAGCACATTGACCCAAAGCTCATTTCAGTCAGCAGAGAGCTGAGGACAGCCCTTGTGCCTACCAACAGCATTTTAAGACACCATCGTGCCCTGAGCAAGTCATACTGCAGCAAGCCTGGTCCATGGGACAGAGCCAGATGTCCCAGCAGAGGTAATTCCCACATCAGCCAAGGTCTCTGTAGGGGCTGAGTGGAGGATAAAGGTCTTGGGAGCTGGAGCTATTTGGGCACTGGCTGAAAACCCTCTCCTTACAGAGCCAGAGACTGCAGGGGCCGTATTCGGTGCCTGTCTCAAGTCTGGGCGACCCCGTCTGTTCCCATTAGGAGGCCCAGGCAGTAAATTGGGCCCTGAATATATAATTAAGCAAAGGGCACCATCCTGAAGCCAAGGTTCACACTGATTTGTTGTGGCTGGGGTGGGAACAGCCCTTTGCAAATCAGTCGCAGGATGTTGCTCCTAGTCAGCTGGAAACTTGGTAGCTCAACACCATAAAAGCTGGATCTAACGCTTCAGCTCCCCAGCTGGTTTCAGCATCCTGACCAGCACGCAATCCTGTGGCTTGCTTTTCTGCACGACAGTCTGGAAACCTTCCTTGAGAGCCTCTTGTTTGCTGGCTGCCAGGATTTGCCATGCAGATTCTTGCCAAAGGGATAATATAAACAAAGCATAATGTCAAGTTTCCCACACAAGTAAGATGATCTATTAGCACTGCACTTTGTACTAATTATTGCACAGTGGGTGGGGGCTTGTGAAAGGAGATTTATGCATTCAGCTAGCCTCACTTTTATTATTTGTAAGTACTTTTTGGCAAGGAATGAGCGAGATATGTATTTTATTGTTACACTGTTGCAAACATCCTAATCTTCCGCACTCATTAAAACCTCATAACAAATAGTAAGAATGATATATTGCAGCCACAACGAGCATCTCATTCATCCCCAGGTGGGGGGAGGGGGGCAAGACATGGGAGAGGGAGGACAGGGCAGATGGGAATTTGGTTTTTTGGGCCATAGTCATATTTGCATCACTTGGAGAGCCCAGGTACCTCAAGGGAGGAAGTAAGGGGATGCAAGAGGAAAGGCATGAATGAGGTATCACTGTGGAAGAATGATGCTGCTGCCTCAAAGTGTGACTCAACACTCCCAGAAAGCAAAAGCCCATTTATGCTCTTCCTGGCATGAAGCAGTTAAGTTGTATATCTGCTCTGGGAAGTCACATCACTACCCAGGAGCAGCCAGGCTTGCAAGACTTGTGCCCGTGTGCCAGCTCCTGGCATAAGAAAGAGTCTGGGGCATCTTGGGAAGGCATCTCAGAGTATTTCGGCACTGCCTGGACCAGCAAAAAGGGCCCCAGAATTTGCACGGTGCCCCAGGTTGTCCTTGAGGAATTCACTGCTGCACGCTGTACCCATGGGGTTGGTGTTGGGTGAAAGCCAAACTTTGTCGATTGTTTCGGGGAAGAAAAGTTCAGTGGAAATTGTTGTTACAGGTTAAAGGGCTCTGACAGCACTTCCAAGGCCTCACAATGGTTTGTAGGGCATTTTTTTACTGCAACCTCCCTGGTAAAGATCAGAAAAGATGACCTGGAGTTACACATGCATTCTTGGCACCTTGGAAAAGATTGCAGGAAGAGGTGAATGTAAAAGTGGCAGGAAATCCAGTGAGACACAGTCCCACCTGCTCCTACCCAGATCTGCACACCACAACTGCCAGAGCCATCCCCGCCCTGCCTCATGCTTTTCTGGGTGAACTGAGAGCTGAGGAGCTCTGTTCAGAGCTGGTGGGGTTTCTCAGCATTTCCTATCCAATCAGAATCCTACTTGCTCCATTTTGAGTCATCTGTAGGGGTTGGGTTAAGAGAAGGACTTCCATTCTCTTCATCCATCATTTGTCCCACCCAAAATATTATATTTTAGATAATGTCGTCCAGGCTGGTCATGAGTCCAAGGCTGCTGCCAGCCTGGGACCTTTGCCCTGGTCAGAGCCTGTTCAGGTGTCCTTTCTCTCTTCACCTGCTTCTTCCAAAATATCATTTTTGTTCTGTCTCTTTCTAGCTTCCCATGAGTTACATCACTGAACTGACTTCTGGTCACAAGGGAGGAGAGCGTGACCCTGAGGCCACCTCTGACTGTCAGCACCAGCCTGGGGCAGGGTCAGTGTGGAGGACAATCAAGCAGAAAGTCTCAGACACTCTGTTTCCAGCACAGCTTTGGAGTGACCACGTGTGTCAGGCAGACAGCTCAACTCTTCTCTAGGTACCTCCAAAAAGGGACTGAAAATAATATTCACTATTTATCCTTCCGATCTCAAAACTCTTGGCATCATCTTTCTTCTCCAGTTTCAGGTAAAGAAAGATCTGGGACTGGTCAAAAGCTACAACACAGAATTTTTGTAATATTTGTGAATGGCTCTTGCATTGTGTTCTTCCCCAAGTTTGTGAGTTTTCCAGCTTATCCCCAGGATGTTGCTAGGGGAAAGAAAGAAAAGACAGGTAAGAAGGAAAGGGAGAGAAATGGTTGAATTTAGGACATCATAGATATTGGCTGGACCTTCAGTCTATAGAAAATGTTGAAGTATAGAACACTTCACAGAGATGCTTTTTGGGTGGGTTTTTTTTTGTTTGGTTGGTTTTTTTTTTAAAGATGTCCATTCTAACCCTAAAGGTTTCACCCCCGCTTCTCTGGCTGAGATCTGTTAATGCAATGGCACCACACTCCCAGGGGACCAGGAGGGCGTGTCCCCATGTGGCAACAGAATAATCGCACACCCTTGGCCTTTGCCCTCACATGGATATAGGAGGTGGAAGGGTGTCCTGCTCTGCTCCACCATCTGGAAGCATGGGCAGATTGTTCCTTACACCAGAGTCATGACATGGCTAATAAAACTGCAGGGGATTTAGGCCCCTATATGTGTTGAATGCTCAGCTGGAAGAGCAGCACTGGGTGGAGAGGCTGGTTTCCAATCTTGCCATCAGCATGTCCAATAAAGGATGTTCTGGAGACAGTTTCTGGAGAAAGCCTGGCTCCTCACTGGGGTAGGAAGTGGAAGTAAAGGGGAGAAACCTTGTGCCTGAGACAGGAAAAATGGGGATTAAGGAGGTTGTCAGCATTAAGTATCTCATCCCTCAGGCTTAAGTTGCCAAAACAGAGATCAAGAAACACACCCGGCAAGGAGGGGCTTGATACTGTCTTGGGAGCCACTAGTGTGAATCCAAATTGCTCCCTTAAGGATCAATTGCTCCCAAATGCAGGCATACACTACTGAATGAGGGATTGCTGAGGCTGCTGCTGCCACTGGTCATAGCAGGGGACCATCCACAACTCTGCCCCACCACCCCACCATGGTGCGAAGCCCCAGCTGAGCACATTCACTCCACTCCTCCCCGTCATCAGCAGCCCCTCCAGGAGCTAAACCCTGCCTCATGCCTGCCCAGCCACACTTGCCCATCCTTATTTGGCTTTTTCATCTTTTCAGACCTTATCTTGATAGTAAATTTGAGCCAGAACTGGGAGACTCTGGTGTCTGCTGTAATCTGGTAGTGTTTTTGTTCTCACCTTCCTCCCCATTCATGTCCATCACAATGCAGACTGTTATCCCATCCCTTCTCCCATCTCCCCCAGCACACTGCACTCAATCTCCCACTGCACAGGCTCACCCTGAACAAACCTCTTTTGTCGGGCCACCCCACACAACAAGAAAATTAGCATAATTTGGGCATGTTGAGGCCATCACAGCAGCTACAAGCCATGATTACGGTGCATGTGGTTAGCACAGCCTGCAACATCAAACAGCTTGTTTACAACAGATGTAATCCCCAGTGATACAACAGGTGTATAACAGTCAATACCAGCATTGCAGCCATCAAATACCTCCGTGGCACGTTCACATTGATCCGGTATTAATCCATCCCCCTCGGGGGGTTGGGCTGTGATCTATATGACTCACTGGGAGGTTTCGGCACCTCTTTGGCACAGCACCAAACTGCAGGCAGGGATCAGTGTACAATTTACCTTTGCAATGAGAGGTTTTTGGATCCACGCTCTTAGCAAGCCAGGTTTGACAATGGCACTCTGAAAAGGAGGGCTTGTCAGAGCACGCAGGGGCACGTTTCTCTCAAAGGGTGATTCATGCGCTGCAGCTCCAGCCACTGTCCTGGTTTTACATGCTCCAGTGATGATGAATTAAAGCAGCAACAGGCGCTCAGCCCACACCAGCTCTCACAGGCTCCTGTCCGCACTGTGAATTTCCTCTGCATCCCTTTATATATCAGCCCAATCCGTTTACCTTAGCAAGCAGGAATACAAGAGAGCATGGGATGAAAGCATACCAAGGGAAGGGAGCTTCTGAATCAAAGGAAAATCCCAAGGTAGCATATCCAAAACTAATGGAAATACTTTTCCACCCAGTCCCTGGTTAAATTGTTACATTTGAGACCAAAAAATGGGTGAAATTCAAGAGAATGAGGACTGTTTAGAGGGATAACAAAAACATCGGCAGCCACCTAAGACACAGGGTTTTCACGCAGGGCAGGAGCAGGAGCCTGGCTCATGGCTTTGCTCCTGCCTAACAGGAGTCAGCCCACCTTTGACTACTAAAGGTCCTCATTTAGAAACTCATCATACACCTAATTTTAGTTTGCACCTCTAACGGCAATTTTCAGGCAAAGCACTGGCAATCAAATATGCACAGATATTAAATTAGGAGCTGTCTTTTAATAACAAGGGCAAAATGCTCTGCTGAAGATGCGTGGAAAGGAAGCTGGTGTTGTGCATGCTGCAATCCAACAAATGGGCTTCACTTGCAGTGGTGGCAAGCTGGTAACTTTCATGAGTATTAAATGCAATTAAAGAAACAAACACTCTCCATCATTCCCCAGAGTGAGAGATATTATCAGTTGTGGCTTTGTATTTTTACATAATCACAGTTTAAAGGAACATTTTTCCATATGTGGAAATTCCCTGTTTTCTCCTCCAAACGCTAACAAAATCCTTGCCTCTGGCTGGCTCCGCTCTCTTCATGGCTCTCTGTTATGGCACTCCTGCTTGCCCCAAGGCCCCAGGGAGAAGAGCTGGGCCCAAAACAAACGCCAGAGGTGAACGTGCTAGAGATCCAGTCCTACACCCAAACAGCACACGTTCCCTCTGCTCGGGGTGCTTTTGAAAATTCCCCTCTTCCCAGTGTTGGAAAGGTTTTTGTGATCTCACAGACCTCCTCTCTCAGGCTTCCCACTCCAGCAACGTGATCAAAGCAGCACGTCCCACCCATCAGCACGTGCCCATCACCCAAAACCCTCCCGGGGTGAGAAGTACGAAGGGCACAGCCAACCTGGGAAACTCCACCTGTACCACTGGGGGACACCATGGGATCTGGATAATGGCAACAGCTTCCTCCTCTGATCCTATTAAGGGGGTTGAGCTCAGCCTCACTCCAATGGGTCACACACGGGGCTTTGGCTCCATGAGCTCAGCTGCTCCGCAGTGGTTTCATCCTCTTCACTCTTCAACCCAATGGCCAAATTATTTGCTCCCTTGCTGGGAAGTGGGGCCAGGTACAGCAGGCATAAGGGAGGCTCATGGCATGGGTGCACTGTTCAGGATGTCTACATCTCACACAAATGTTTACATGCCCAAGCTGTCTCACAAACCCAACTAGGAGAATCCACACATGGTTGTCCATGTGTCCATCTACACCCCATTTCTTTCCAGCCACAGTCACTATTCCCCACGGGCAAGGCAGATGTGCTCCTCCCACATCTTCAAACCACTGGGCCCAGCACCCTTTGCACCAGGCGGTGATTTCTGGCTGGCTCGCACCGCCTTTGCTGGATTTGTTTGTTTGTTTGCTGCGTGCACTGTTTGTGTGCTGTTTGCCTGCTGAGCTTTTCTCTGCCTGCATTCAGTCCATGGGCTGCCCTGCTCCTCTCTTGGATGGCATCTCACTCACTTGCAGGCCTGCAGAATCCGCCTGGTTCTCCTGGCAAATCCCCAGCATGACCAGGACAATTCCTAGGTGCTGAGGTGAGGGTGTTGGGGCATCCTGAGCAGCCCCACCACCTCACTGAAACTCCAATAGAGTTCCTCTAAAAGCTGTACATTTGATGACCAAACCTGGAAGCAATAAAGGTTTGCTTTTCCAGTGACAGCAGGAAAAAGCCTAATGGCATCAGTACACTGAGTGGGTTATGGTTATGTAGTTATGGATGTTGTCTAAAGAGTTGCGGACTGGTTTGGGTTGTAAGGTGTTGGAACCCAGGCAGAACTGTAACAGTAAGGGACCAAAAATATCACATGATTCCAAGCCCCCTGCCATAGGCAGGGATGCCATCCACTAGATCAGGTTGCTCAGCACCCCATCCAACCTGGCCTTGAACATTTCCAGGGATGGGGCATCCGGAGTTTCTCTGAGCAGGAGACCTGAAACCACATGGAAATCATCCAGGAAAGTCTATTGATGCTGAGTCCATCTCAGGAGATACTTGGGGCCAGACTTTGAAACCTGTATCCACTGGATAATCGTAAAGGCTCATCTCAAGACATGGGACACCAGTCATGTGTCCAGGATCACTTAATAAAACAGGGCAAGAGTGAGGAACAGTCCCACCATCTCTCTGCCAAGCCATGCTATCAAATTAAATTCCTTGGGGAGGGGCTAAGCTCTGTGGTTATACTGACCAGACCCATGCTGTGCTTTCACACTCTCCTGCATGCACATTCCCAATTTTGTGTGAGACAGACAAGAAGACACCAAGGCTTTGAAGTTTGTCTCAGACCAAGGCAGTTATTGCTGTTTTCCATCTGGCAAGACTTTGAGGATCTATGGCTCTTTTCAAATATGTTTGCTGGGAATGTTATCATATTAGAAACCATTTAGACATAAAATGTCACCGCTCGTGGGAAAATCTTGTTAACACAGAGCCACCAGCGGAAGCTCTTCTTAAAAATTCCTTTGTGCTTGATAAAGGCTTTCCTTATCTAAACAGTGGTTTGGTGTCCTCCCCCTGTAGGCTGGTGTTGTGTCACAGAGTTGGGGAAGCCTCTTCCTCGAAGGCAGAAGAGGAAAGTCTAGATGAGCTGCCTTTCATGCCATTGTTTTGGTGGCTGGAGCCCGTAGGGCTCATGTTCATTATCACTGCCAGAGGAACAGCATAGGCTGCTCTATCTCAGCCAAGGCGCTGCCCTGGTACTGGACCCCATGGCCATGCACCCACCCATGTCCTGGAGGCAGCATCAGCCCCTCTATGGGCAACCAAATTCTTCCCCTCCCTCCTTCTTCTTTCACTCCTCTTCTTCCTCTACCAGAATCAAACCAACCTGGAAATCTATCAGCTCTGATGCTCACACTCATCCAGCCACAAAGGGCTGCAAAAAACAGCTGCTATTCGATTTTATTTCTACTCTTTTGCCATTTTTTTTTACCAAATCCCTTTAAGCCTCTTTTAAATAGCTCAGGGACCATGAAGGGCTATTCGCCAGCTTTTTCTCCTTGTGCTCTGCCTTTTTCAAGCACCTTTAAATACTTGCCATTTTTACCCTTTCTGCTCTTGTCAAGCATTGTCTACAGGAAAAAGGTTGTCTCTTCTGGACCCTTATGGACACCTTTGCAGAGCAAGGATCTCACTGGTTACCTACATGAACCTGATGCTGCATGAACCTGTTGCTGCATGAACCTAGCTCCTGCAGCTACAGGTAATTTTAGCTGCAGGAGCTCTAGCAAGGATGACCATTTTCCTGAGCAGCTCACAGCTTTCCATGTAGGATGGAAATTTCAGGGCTTGCAGGCTGTGAGGTGAGCTCATTCCCTCCTGGGAAGGGAAATGCCGCTGAGTCCAGGAAGAATCACCAGAACCTGGTGTCCAAGGTTTCCTAAACCAATGACTGGTTATTCAGGATTCTAAGGGCCCACACCAGGATACCTGAATCTCAAGCTCAAGCCTAGAGCTGGAGGCCGGGTGGCTTCCAAGGGAAGTAACTTTATAGGGTAGGAGAGGGAGAGTCCTATGGCTTTCAGATTCCTGGCTTGCAGCAGAGAGGCTGAAAGCCCAGAGGTACGTTTACCTCTCCACCCTCAGCCTACATGCCCAGGCCTCTGCTTCTGGTCCTTGAAACCTTGCTGAAGGCCAGACCTTCCTCACAGAGGGAGCACCTCAGGATAAGCAATTCAGCATGTTCCTGCAGTGCTCCACTTGCAGGGTCCTGTGGCTGCGGCCGCTGTGATCCTGAGCTGGGGGCTGGAGGCACCAAATTAGTTTGAATTCCCTGTGTGCACCTGCAGTGTCCAGCCTGGCAGGGACCTGCAGGAACTGAGTCCAAGATCCTCACCCAACCTGCCCCAAATGAACCACTGCTGCTGAGGAGCCTCAGAGCCTGGACAAGGCAACTCCAGCTTGCCAATGGCTTGGGAATACTTGCTGTATTTTCTAAGCCTTTCTCAATCCTCCTCTTCCTCGGTCTTGCCGAGCTGCAAGGTGAGTCCTTGCAAAACCTGAAGGATTCACTGCAGAGCATTGCTTGCATTTTTGATTCTGCAGTTCAGAGCCCTTGAAAGAGCCCTGCAGCCACTTAGCTCATGATGACGACTGATACCAAACACTGCTTCCTCTTACTGCAAATGGGTAAAAATAAACAACATCCTACTGTACCCACCTCTATCCAAGAAAGCACCATAACTAGTATTTATAGATAAACAGAGATACATTGCCTGCTGGGGTCTGCTGCAATGAATTTAGACCTGAAGATTGAAAATCCAATTGTGTTTATAAATCAGCTGTGACATGCCAGTGTCATGTCATCAGCAGAAGGCAAAGGGCATGTTTACTACAAGCAAAGGCACACGCTACAGTCATATGCATAAGCAAGTTTCTGTGCAGACAGGTTGTTTTTTGCATAGTGGTTTTTTGATTTTTACATGACTTAAGGATAATGCTCTAGGAGCCTTCTTTTTTTTCTTAGTGCAATTTTTTTTATGGCAACATTGTTTTTTCCCCTTTTGTGATTGACTGGAGGTTTTGTTACGTTTTGTTTTTTTTAATGTTCTGAAGAATGTTTGTGCTTTTTTTGGCACCTTATTACAGACCTCAAAAAACCTGACTAAACCCCTGGCTGCTTCTAAAGCTCCTGCCAAAGGAATTCATGCTTCTCTAAATTTGCTGTTCACATTTCTCGTTCCAACTGATATTTTTAATAATAAATATGGTTACTAAGAATAACTGTTTACCACTTCTGTCAGCTCCAGTCTTTTATTTGGACTCAGATCTCACCTTTGGGTTACCCGTCTGTCTTGAACAAAAATCAGCACTATGTATAGACTCTGTGGGGACCCCCCTAACAAGTTTTCTGGTGTCTTTAGGACGTGCAGCACTCGGCCAGCCTGAAAGGTGGCATGTCACAGCCTCCTACCCTTCTGAGATCTCGTAGGTGCCATGATTTACATGGCTAAACCCAAGCTTTCCCAATTCCCAATCCCTCTCCCTGTATCACTTTATCTTCCCTGATGCCTCTTGTCTCCAGCACCACAGCCAGGCTTCCACATCCATCCTCTTCTATCAGGCTAGCCAAGGTTTTTAGCTGCTTTTTTGTCCTTTTTTTCTTTTTTTTTTTTTATCCTCTAGACCAGGTCCTCTTATTAGATATGCCCTTTTCACTGACCCTGAATTATTGCTACCCATGGTCTTAGAAGAACAGTGCTGTTTGTTAGTCTAAGAGCACATGTGACTACCCTCTTCCTGGCCAACACCAGAGGTTGCACCAGAGATTTTTCAGGCCAAAAAGTAGGCATTTCAGCAAAAGCTACAGGCTCTGAATGTGATACGTGAGGTCAGAAGAGGACAAAGGAATCATCGTCTATTCGGGGGGACCTGCCGGAAGACACTAATCAGAAAGACGTGCATGAATTTATTCTAGAGCATGCAAGAGTTTCCCCGGGCAGAATCTAACCTCTGTCGGTGGCAAACATCCCATTCCCGCTGCAACAGGGCTGGCAACAGGAGCCGGGATTTTAATGCCTGGGATTTTTACTCCAGCCTGTCTGGAGAGAGCAGTGCCTGGCCGAGCCTGCCTGGCGGCGGCGGGGAGCAGGACATTAATGGGGAAGGGCATCCCGGTCCATAGGGGTCTGGGCTGGAGGAAGGTTCCCAGCTCGGCGGCTCTTTAGGGTTTGCAACAATTTGCAGATTAGTGTTGGCACTTCCAAGGCTGGGCTGGCAGCGAGACCTTTAACCAAGACAGACAGATTCCCTGCTGTGGCACTGTTCAGCGGGCTTAAATGGAATAACGACGTCTCTCCAGCTTGGGTGATATTGGGTCAATCTTTTTCTGTTTCATTGTGTTTCCACCCCCCTCCAGATCCCCATCCCCATCCTCCCCCCGCCACAGGTCACGGCGCAGCCCGGGCTGTCGGGAGGGCTGCACTTTGCTGCTCCTCTGCCTTTGTGCTTTGGGAGCTTGGGGAGGGGGGAGATCATTTTTATAACTCTTTGTACCAACGCAAGCAGAGCTAATGGTAAAAGGCAATCAAATCTTCTGCTCCAAGGCATAAGCTGGTTGCCTGCAGGGTCAGGGAGGAATTTTGCCCTCCCTTCTCTCCTGGGTTTAGAGTCTGCTCAGCATAGGCGCAGCTTGTGCCTCACCCCAAAAAAACTCTCTTGTTCTTCTAAGTCTTCCTTATTTTTGCAGAGAAAAATGACAGAAGGAATGATAAGTGCTTATAGAATCCCCAAGGAAGCTTCCCCTTACCATCTACAGCAAGTAGGGTTGGTACAGCTGCTCATGACTTTGCTGGACCTTGGGGCAAAGCATCAGGTTGCCTTTTCTCTAGGGGTTTTTGACTGCCTCCCTCTGACGTGTTCTGCCTCCATGGCACAGTAGGAGTTTTCTGCCTTTAAGTCCTTTATTTTCAATGCCAAACTCCTATGGATTCTGGCTCTACTCAGACTAAACATTCTTGTGTGCCTGCCGGCTGGAAGCCTTAGGGTGGGAGATACTCCCACCACCATCACCACCCTGTCATCCCAGCCTGACCCCCTTTCCTGGGGAACAGCTCGCCTTAGCTTGGTCAAGGCAATCCAGCAAGACACACGGCAAAAAATGCAAGCAGGCACAAGCAGAGAAACAACCGTTGGGAAGGCAGGAGTTCAGAGGTAAGCCGGCTGTCCTCGGGTAACAAACTCTGGGCCACCCACATCAGAGCACCAACCTCAGCTCTCTCCCAGCAGAAATGACCAGGGGCAAATCTCAAAGGCAGAGCCAAAGCACAAGACACACACACACACACACTCACTCACTCACACACACCCCTATCGGCACAGCCTCGCAGGGGAAGAGCCGCCACCAAAGGCATCACGGCCTCTTCTCCCAAATCCCCAGGATGCCTATGCTGGAGAGGATGAAGGTGCAGGGTGGCTTCATTCAGGCCCCCTCCTGGCTCTCAGCACCCCCTTTTACCCCCCCAGACCCATGGAGGGGTGAACCCACTGCGGCTGCCTCCCACAAGAAAGAAAACACGCACTCACAAAAAAAAGGGCCTGGAAAATTTCTTTCTTTTTTTTTTTTTTTTTTTCCTTCTGTTGCGTTCTGAAACCAATAATTAAATTTAAAAAATAACCCAACAACAATTAATGCAAATTAAGTGTGAGGTCTAAGCTACCAGCAGAAGTTTGATTTGAAAAGAGCAAAGCAAGCAGTTCTGGTTGGGAGCTCTGATGGTTTGTCTGGTACAGATGGTCAGAGAGGCAGAAAGAGGGAAGACACAGCTAATGCAGGGTATGAGCCACAGATTGCATGAGACCCTCTAGAGTGGCATGTACAGCAGAACTTTCATCCTCTCAGATTGCACCACAGAGCATTTGGGTGGCTGCAGCTGAGCAGCACTGGCTCCACTCCTCTGCCTCCAGCATGCTCAAAACCTTGCCCAAAATAAGGCAACCTTGCCCCAAAATACAAGAGGTCTCAGACCATGAGGAGCAGGGAGAAATGCTCATGAGGGTGATTGCACCATCCATCCCTGCTAAGCATCTTTTTGAGATATTGTGTTCTCCCGGGTGCAAATCCCACTCTCCCTTCCCAATCCTGCCCATCTGCCCTCCTACCCTCCTCGGGAAAGTTTGGTGCCTTTTAGGTCCCAGCCTCTAACAAGGGTCCTACCAACACACAGCTGTGTCCTCCTGTGTTACAGCCTCCAGCTCATCCCTTTGGCGTGGGGGCACTCCCGTGTCACTCGAGGCACATCTGCATCTCCCTCATGAGACAGTCAGAGGGGCTTGTGCTGCCAGCCGCCAAAATTCATCATTCATTCCAGATCTGGACACTAGACCGTTTCCCAGGGGATAAACGCCCACAGTCTGTCCCTGAGGACAGCCTTTTAAAAGAATCCCTAAATTGTTCTTATTTCTCATTTAACTGGGTCTCTTTGTCCACCCCAAATCCTGTCCTGTCTGTGGAATGGAGGATTTAAAAGTGCCCTTTTCCCTCCTGATGACCCCCTTGAGTGTTTTTCACTGAACAGTCACAGAACCACAGCGTCCAGCATCCCATTTTCTTGGGATTTGAGCTCTTCAGGGTGACCCTAAAAAAGTGACCGGGTATATTTGGGCTACCGTGGCGGGCGGGGGCAGCAAGCCGGCTCGGAGCTGCCAGCTGCTTTCCCCCACACCCCTCCCCCTGCCCTCCTCAGCCCCCTCCCCGTGTCCCCCACCCACGGCCCTTGGCCGGGGGAGCCGCGGCGCGGCGCAGCCTGCCCAGGGCTGGCAGGGCTGCGCCTCGAGAGAGACATCAAAGTCTCCCCTGGAATGTGTGTGGCTCTGCCGCTGCGAGAGAGATACGGAGCCAGGGATCATGAAAGAGATACTGCGATGGTTATCGCCCCATCAAATCAAGGGGAAGCTGAGCGTCAGGCTTGCCAACAATACCTGTTATTGTTCCTCCCCTGTGCGGCACTTTATTAAGCGCTATAATCATTTTAATATTCATGCATCTCCGCAGCCATTCCACCCCCCTCCCCTTCTCCTCCTCTGTGCTTTTCAACATATTCCACATTGGAAAGTGCCTTTCTTGCATTTCCTGGGAACTCGCTTTCCCTCCGGGCAGCAGGTGTTTCAGTCCGCAGCGCCCAGGAACGTCCCTCTCCGCACCGGGAAAAGGGGATTTTCTCGTGGTCTTTTGCTGCGCTCTCCCTGCACCTCCTTCCATCCACCACCGCCCCCTATTCCTTTAAGTAAAAGCTAATTAAGCACCACCCTGCTCAAATGATGGCATTGTTTCACTCTCAGTGGGAGAGAGAGTCTTGAAGTCTTTGTCCAGGCAGTGCTCCCGCTCTGGTGGGGTGTGTGCTCCCAGGAAATCCCCTCCATCTCCAGGTGGCTCAAGAGTGGTCCAAGGGTGTCCCTGCATGGATGCTGTAAGGCAGATATGTCAAACTGGTTGTGCACGGGTCGGTTTGTACCAGCCAGCCTTGGGATGAGCAATCCAGGCTCAACAGGAAGGTCCCTTTGCCTATCCTTCACAGGCTCTCCAAGCTTCATTCCTCAGCACAAAAATAAAACGGGCTGTGGGGTGTGTCTAAGTGTGGGTACCCCAGAAATCGTAAAATCACAGAATGGTTTGAGTTGGAAGGGACCTTAAAGATCATCTAGTTCCAACCCCTGGCCATGAGCAGGGACATCTTCCACTAGACCAGGTCACTCAAAGCCCCATCTAGCCTGACTTTCGACACTTCCAGGGATGGGACAGCCAAAACTTCCCTGGGCAACCTGTGTCAGGGCCTCACAATCCCACAATAAAGAATTTTTTTCCTAGTATTCAATCTAAACCTGCCTTCTGTCAGTTTGAAGCCATTTCTCCTTGTCCTATCACTACATGCCCTTGTAAAACATCCTTCCCCAGCTCTCTTGTAGCCCCTTTAGACACTGGAAAGTGCTAGAAGGTCTCCCTGAAGCTCCTCCAGACTGAACAATCACAGCTCTCTCATCCTATCTCCATAGCAGAGGTGCTCCAGCCCTCTGAGCACCTTTGTGGAGTTGCTGCAACAGATCCACATCCTTTGATGTTGGGGACACCAGAGCTAACCTGGTCCCACTGCTCCCCAGCACAAAGATAGGCCAAACCCCAGCCAAACCATCATCCCAAAACCAGCCCAAAATCTATGCTCACCACCTCCATCCTCTTGCCCCATCCCTGGACTGGTGGCAGCTTGTCACGGCATCTTTCCTGTGGATAGTGACCATCATGCTCCTGACAACAGGTTCAGGTGGCAGGATGTTTATTCAGGGATTACAGCCCCAAGAAATACCTACGACATGGAGATTTATTTTGTGACGTCCCATCCGTTCTGGGCTAGGCAATGTTTTCCCAGGGGTGGAGGTGCCTGTCACCGGATCCCTGGGAACAGCAGCATGATCCACTGGCTCTAAGTCCTTGAGAAAACAGCAAATTTGGAAGGTGTTTTGTGGGCAAATACTGCAAAACACTCCTTCAAATGGCTTTTTAAGGGATTAGCTGCAGATAAGGGAGGAAAAGTGTTGCAGCTGGCAGGCAAAGGCCGCTGCTGGGGATATTAGGGGTAATTTGGAGAAGAGGCTCCAAGCCTGATGCTGCTCTGCTTCACCCCTCTCCTGGAGACTCACAGTGTTGTTTTCCTCCTGCCTGGCCCAGTTGTGATCCACCACAGAAAATGGGGCCACATACTGATGCACTTTTCCCAGAGACCCCACCCCACCAGGACTGATGACAAGGTGAGGGACACTTCAGCAAAAAACAAAGTCCAGCAGCACCACCTCCACCTGGCTTCCAGTTCCACACAGAGCCCATGGCTTGTCCCAAAGTTTACTTTCATTTTGAGGCACCTAAATTAATTTTTAAACTCCTTCCTCAGTTTAGTTAACTGAGTGTTTTCACTTGTAAATGAGATGGGGAAAAGGTACCTCTGAAATCATTAGAGAGAAATTAAAATTTAAAAAAAGGTATGGTGGGATAATTGCCCAAATTCCCCCAAGTAACTTGGGATCCCTTCCAAACCCAGCTTTTTGGTTACCATATTTGAGTAAAACCTTCCCCTGTTGGGAGTATTCAGAGCACCTGTGGTGAAGGGTGTTGGGTTTAATCAGAGCCCAGTGGTGGTGATGGAGGTGTGCCGGGGGACCCATGAACTGCCAGGGGACAGGGGAGGGGACAGCAGAGCCTGCTTGGGCCAGGGAAGGGTGGCCATGTACCACACTTCAGGGACAAGGTCAGGGTGAGCCATACCGAAACAAGACAGAACATCAAGGAGGGTCAGTTTTTGGTCGAGAGAAAATGTCCCACTCGCGCCTGGTCAGCAAAGCCACCTTTCCACGGGCTGGTCTGAGCCTGGTGCCGTGCCCATCCCAGAGCAGAGCAGGGGTGCAGGATGCAGCCCCAGTTCCCTCAGCTGCAGCTGAGGTATGCACAGCTGGGCTCCCTGGCAGGGCTCTGCGCTGCTGTGGAGTTCCCCCGAGTTCAAAGCTCTGCTGCTGACTTTGTACCCCGCTGGAAGACACTTCCCCTGGCCGCCTTCCGGGTGAGATTTCATAGCTGCAGGAGAGAGGCCTTTTCATCATTTAGCCTCAGCCTTTCTTTTTTCTCTCTCCCCCCACCCCCCACCCTCCCCATCTAATTTTCTTTTTTTGGTAACAATATCCTATACAGAAAGGAAACAAACAAATTAACTGCTGGGTCTCCAGGCTGAGGCAGCCTCACCCACACACAGCAGCCGTCGCCCTTGATCCCTAAAGTGCTGCATCCCCTGCACCATCCCACGGGCACAGCAGAGCCCATGGGGGCAGAGGGGGTTTTGCAGCTGTGTGGAGCCCCGTGAGCCCCACGGCAGAGCTCAAGGTCAGGAGGGGACAGCTTTGCTGGGGCAGAGGGGTTCAACCCAGGACGTGCAACAAGGGTCGGGGATCTGCGAGGCAAACACGCCTCTGCCTTGTTCTCCTTCTCCCACAGGGATTCTCTTGGGGCCATGGAAGTTATTGGGTCTTTTTCCTTAGGAGGCAGCATAAGTGATGCTGGGGTACCTGAGCATAATTGTGATAGTCACACCTTGTGTCTGGTTGCAAAGCAGCACTAACCTGAAGGGACACCAGTGGCTGTTTGGTGTCCTGTGTCCTCCTGCCAACCCCACTCATCAGCAAAAGCCACTTGCGAGGCAGAAGCCACCTACAGGCAAGTCTCTTAATATTGTCACCAAAGCCAGGCACGGCCACCAGGGAGAGGAGAGACACTCAGGAGCCCTCACACCCCAGCACAGGTCATGCATGGGTCTTCAGGAAAGCATTCAGGGATGTTCCATAAGCCACCATAAAGGGCTTGAGTCAGGGCACAACTGAGAGATTTACAGGGAAATCTGAGTCCTTGGAGCAGGCAAGGTGACAGGAGAGGGTGGTTTTCTAAATATAAAATCATAGAACCATGGAAAATGATTTAGAATCATCGGGTGCAACTGTTAACCCAGCACTGCCAAGGTCACCACTAAAACGTGTCCCCAGGAGCCACATCCACACATTTTAGATCCCTACAGGGATGGTGACTCCACCACTGCCCTGGGCAGCTGGTCCCATGCCTGACAAACCTTTGAAGAAATTTTTCTTAATATCCAACCTAAACCTCCCCTGGCACAACTTGAGGCTATTTCCTCTCATCCTCTGATGCAAAATACCACATTATTCCCACTGGTGCTCCTGTGCCTCCATGCCCAGCACTCCACAAGGCTTGGTTGGGATGGGGTCTCTTCTAGCAGGGTTTAGCTGTGCTGGGAAGCTGCAGATGTCTCCAACACAGCACAAGTCCCAGGGGTGACAGTGGAGGCATGAGGTGGAGAAGGAAATCCATGCAAGCACACTAATGGACCTGGGATTTGGGAATGTGCCCATTTCTCTTCTTTGTCAGCAGGTGGCTGAGCACCTCACAGGGTACAAATCATCTGAACACCAACTCTCCTTGGAGCACAGTTGTGTGGCCACCAAGAATTTCAAGACACAGGAGCAAATCCCATTCCTAATTTTGAAGTTATGTAAATGTAATATTTAACCAACTGAATAAAGTAGTCTAAGTTTATTCTGGGGCACACGGTCATAGTTATAGCTTATAGTAAATAGGTAAGGCAGGCAACTTAGTGGATAACAATCGTGTTCAGGGGTTAGGGAATTGTTAGGAGCTGTTTTGCCAAGATAAGGTTTCTGACATCCATCATTGCTTCTGTCAAATCCAAGAGGTTGTGAGCATGGTGAGAAACTGCCATGGTTTTGCTTTATTAAAAGACTTTCTTGAGTTTACCAGGGGTTTTTAGCAAATATTGATTTTGCAGTGGTGATAATCCCTGCAAGCCGATACTGTGCCCTATAGCATTTAAATACCTGTTGCACAGCTATTTTGGGAGAGAATTTCAGAAGTTCTTTAATTATTTTTGTCTATGATCTATCCATTTATCTCTTTATCTATCTGTCTATTTTCATCTATTTTATTCAAAACCAGTGCTCAGTCCAGGCAGGTTGCTATTCCTGCTGCTGTAGCTCAGCTGAGCTTGATGGGAGCCACAACTTCCTGAGAGTCACTTTAGGGCTCATGATCAACAGCCTAATGGGGATTTACCAAATTACCGCTCGTTAGCAGAGCTGCATCAGGTTACCATAAACAGGGTAATTCAGCCCAAACCTTCTTTGCTGAAGGCATTACCCCTCAATGGGGCTCTGCATCACTCTGGCCCGCCCCATCTTCTCCAGGATGGAGGCAAAGGAGCAAACTTTCCTCTCTGAAGAGCTCAGATCACGTGGGAAAACCGCACAGAGCGTGGAGGGATCTTGACATACAAATGTGCGGCGCCTCTTCAAAGCTCCAGCACAGAAGCTGTTTACACTGTAAATAAACAGACACAAGTAGCGGGTGCAATCCTTTTCCTCATGCTCCACTCTTCTGGAAAAGACAGGCAGCTCCAGAGGTACTGTGCCCAAGTGCAACAGCAAAAGTATCCCCCTCTTTCTGTTTATTGGGTGGCGGTGAAAGGCGTCCTCTGAAATAAACTGGAGAAAAATGGGACAAGAAGGCTTGAAACAGGGAAATAGCAGGACTTCATTTTAATCAGCAGGTTTTTGGAGAAGGCACACAAATGTGATGATGGATTCACTCCTGCCATCCCATGCCCAGGCACATCTGGCTTCTCTGCTGGTATGGTCGGTGCTGAGGAATACTGGGAAACAGGGGAAATTCAGGTTCATGCCTCCCAAAGAAATGCTTTCTAGGAGGAAAAAAGCAAACTTCAGATGAGCAACAAGTGAATCATTTACTTCTGTCTGATTTTTAAAAGAAAATCCAGACTGGGATGACAGGTTTTGTGAGTATGAGAGACTGCTGTGGGTACCAGGCTGCAGCTTCTTCTTATGGCTATGGGTTTTACACAGACTGTCAGGGGGTCCTGCATGTACGTCTCTAAAAGCAGCCCTTAATGAACTGCAGTGGGGAAGAAGTAAAGTTTTTCCCCAGACTGGGTGGGCAGAGGAAGAAAGAAGGGAAGAAAAAGGCCTTGTGTTAGTGGTGGAGAATGTGGAGCAGGGCAGAACAGCATCTCTCCCTGGGGAGTGCAAACGGGTGCCCAGCCAGTGTGCTGAGCACCCTACAGGTGAGAAAATAAGGACAGGAGCACTGACAGCTGCTGTCTGAGGTGTCTAGAATGTCTCCTGTGGGTGACCCTTTCAGCTGTGGGACAGCTCTGTGACATTTCTCCAGGCTTTCAGACCTGCCAGAGCTTTGGCCTTGGCCAGCACCCTCACATCAGGCACCAGAGGAGGGAAGCAAAGCATGCCTGGCCACAAAAGCAGGATGAGACCTTCCTATGGTCAGGGATGTCCAGCAGCCAATCAGAGCCCTGTGCTCAGAGAAAGGTGTGGAGCAGCTTGTGTGATCCAGCAGGACCTGGTGGGTTGGGTGGCACTGGCTGGACCAGCAGCCTTGCATCACCTCTTGGCTTTCAGCCACCAAGTGCACTTCCTCCTCCTGCCCATCCCTGTGGGATTAAACTTTCCTCTGCCAGGTGCTCTGTGGTTGGGGCAGGGCTCAAAGAGGCTGGGTGATGGTGGTGAGAGAGCTTTAAAATAACCCAGGGTGCGGACACCTCACTGGCAGTCATGTTGGAGAAGGGTCTGGCTTGCCCAAACCTGTGCTGTGTGTCCTCAGCCCTTGGTGGTGGGGACCTCTATGGTGATGAAATCAGCTGCAGGTTCCCTCATGGTGGCCAAGCCTGGAAGATTTCTCCAGAACCAAGACCCTTCTGCAGTGCAGGGCAAAGCCATCCTTTGCATGTCTCCAAATGGCAAGGCTTTGGGTCAGGCTGCACGAGGGCTGGCTGTCAAGCCTTGGAGAGCCGAGGTTGGATTAGACAAACTCTAGAGGTCTCTTTCCACCTTAACGATTCCATGCGCTGAGGAGTTGCCCTGACATCGAAGGAGCAGCACATTACATGTTGCTCTCTAATGAAGACATATCCCAAACTCCTCCAGACAGAGCTTGGGTCACACTGTCTCTGGATGTAATGACACCTTTGTCCCAGCCAGTCCAACAGGATCCTGTTGTAAAACAGACATTGCATGATAGAAGTGTGAGAGGGTTGATGCCCAGATCCATGGATGGGCTTTCATCAGGAATTAGGCACCATTGTGTCTCCAGGCATAAGAGCCTGGTGCCACCATAACCTGAGCTTGCCCAGCCAAGCCAGGGGTCACCACAGAGATGTCCCTGCAGCCTGTCCATGAAGGACCTGCCCTCCAAACCAGGCTCCAGCCATGGCCATCCCTACCTCTGGGTGTTTATTTCCTAGCATTCTTATTCTCACCCCAATCTGTTTCTGAGGCTGGTTCACAGAACCTCAGCTGGGCAACTAAAGCTGTGCAGAGGATGAGGTGGGTTGAGATTGTGTGTTCCTGCTGTGGGAAGAGGAGGGACAGGGCAGAATGATGGCAGTATAGCTGGGAGAGTGGAGGTGGCTGCTCCTGCTGCTTCTGGATGTGTGAAAAACACAGGGACAGGCAGAGAGAGCTGCCAGTGGAGGGAATACCCCAACCTGCACTCCTCAGCCATCAGTACCACAGACCTTGCAGCTGTGGGCTGGGGGATTTTCACCAACTAAGCACCCAAGTGCTCCCATTGCTGAGGCCTTTGTGTGCCCCAGTGCCAACCTCTCCACTGACAAGGGAGCACTGGTGATGAGATCCCATGTGTTTTGGTTTGTGCTCGCTTTGCCGAGGTAATTGCCAGCAAACACTCTACCTTGATAAGCAAAACATTGGCAAGATGCAATTTCTAAAGCATCTTTAGCTAAATTTGTAGCGGTTGTCTCCAATTTGCAGTCCTGTTTGTGTCTGTGAAGAAGACACACACTTTCTCAGCTCCTTTCTCATGTTCCCACTTGCCTTGCACAGCCATGGAGGTAGAAGGAGGATTCCCCTCGCTTTATGCAGTTTGGCTTTGACTGAATAGCTTCCAGTTACCTTGAAACCTAATCTTCTTTTGAACTCTTTTTAAGTCAGTTGCATTCTTGGAAGGAGATGAGCCTGCAAACTTGTATCATCTGATGAGAGAGATAACAGCCCTGCAGAACCTACGCCCAGTGGCAGGCACAAGCCAGAAAACATCTGCACCTGCTCACATGGAAAAAGCACACGGGTATTAGAGGAGGAAATTTGCCTTTCATGAGTTTGGGGATGTTTATTCCACTGAGAAAGCTACTCCGAGATGTCCTGGCTGCCTGTTTTGGGACAACTAGGCATGGGTCCTATGGGAGATCTGGGACATGCTGCAAGACAAAATGGTGCTGAATGTCTCTAGATTAAGATAATAATTCGCTTTTTGGGGTGGTCTGGTGCTGTGCTTTGCAGATGGTAAAGAGGGCTTATGGAAAGAAGCTGAAAACCTTGCCATCCTCACATCCATAATTCTCAAGTTCTGCTCTTCCTCTAGCCCTAAGATAGTCTTTCAGCAACGAGATGTTCTAAAAATTTAGGTCTGTCTTCCTTGCCAGTCTTCCTTCCAGTCTTGTTTCCAATCACTGCTTGTTTCCAGCTGCTCATGTCCATCAGAGACCATAAAATGACCCCAAGGATCACATCATTCCAGAAGAACACATGGTGGTAACCCCCATTCTAGAGGGATATATAGAGCTCTTCCCATTGTCCCTACACCCTCGTCATCAGGTTAAGGTGTTACTTTTGGGGAGTCTATCAGGTTTCCTGCACTGATGTACATCCCTATAGGATCCAAGTGTCTGACAAGTGTCTGAGCTCCCAGCTGCATATCCAAGGGTTTGAAGGTTCACCTTTTCTCCTTCCCATGGAGTAGCCTCTCTCTGCTGTTGGCTTTGCATCAGTAAAGTTCCTGCCACTACAAGATGAACCCAAACTAGCATGGAGAGACAGGGACTACTTGAGAGAGACAACCAGATCTGCTTGCTTTCACCTCTCCCTCCACCCAAAGTGGCCATGAGACCAAATGGTGTCTGCCACGGAGCAGAGGAGCACCAAAAGAGAGGAGGGCTGGAGAGAATGACAAAAGCCGCTGCATTTAACATCAGGGCTGGATGCTGAGCGTGAAACAACTAACCTACCCAAGGGCGAAGATCTGGGCCCTCAGGACTCCTGTGGGGAGCTGGGGTGACGCCACCTTTTTCATGTGCCTTTTGTGCTCCTCCATGGCTTCTTGGATCCCCAGCTTCAAACACAGCTGCTTATCTCCCTGCATTACTCAGTGCTTCCCTACGTGTGCTCTAATGCATCTTCAAAGCGCTGCGCTCGCCGCAGTGAACAGACCGGTTGATTCAACTAAAGACACTTCTAATCAACAATGGTAGTGACTGTGAGGGGTGGGGAGATGATTTGGGGCAGCTGGGAAAAAATTTGCCCTAAAATTGCTCATCGTCAGAGCCATCTGAGGTGATACCCGTAAAAACTCAGAAGCCTTCTGTGAAGGTCTCACCCTCACAGGAGCAGAGGAGCCTCTGCAAGAGCAGACGTGTACTAATGGGTTTTCCTTTTTTAGTAGTGTTATTCCCACTGGGACATTAAAGAGCTCCCCCAGAGCATCTGGGCAAACAGCTAATTCCCCCGAAACCCAGGGCGGTTCATGAGCCCCAATACGTTGGCTCTGAGTTGTTCTCAACACTCTAAATGCCAGCTGCGGGTTTCAAATTTTAACAGTGAGGGCGAGCAAGAGGAAACAAAACCAGCCTTTTCCCTCTCAGAATTTCTTTGTTAATTAAGAAAAGGGGAAAAATGTGGTGAAAATCTAAATTCTGGTTCCAGAGGGTTTGGGCAAAGTCTCAGCTGGATCAAAACTGGGCTTTTGAGAAAAGCAGGCTCTAGGTCTGCAGAACCCCATGGCTATTGGAGGAGTTGGGTTTTTTTTTCCTTTGTATATTACATTTTTTGAGTCACGGCATCGCTGTTTATTCTCACCTTGCTCTCAACCACAGTGGGATGACATCAGAGCCCCCCAGTGACTGGAGAGGAGCCTTTGTGCCAAGCACCCCAACTGGAACCCTACCAGTATGTGCCGGTCACATGATGGGTTTTGGGGCTATGGGAAAGGAGGAGAGTGGGAGTGGGGCCGCCGGCTGCCAGAACAGTTTATAGGGCCCACAGCCCGCTCCTGCCCACATCTGAGGAGCCGTTGGGAAGGCGAGCGGGAAGGAGGGAGTTGCAGACCAGATGCGTTGCTCCGGTGGGCCGTCTCCAGCCTGCGGGCCCCGGGGAAGGCGCGCCCGCACCAACGCTCCCGGCGGCTGCTCTTTGATAGGAGCCGTGGAGGAGCGAGATCGTGCATCGGGGGCAGAGAGAGAGAGAGAGAGAGAGAGAGAGAGATCCAGTCCGGGAAGTCGTGTCTATCTTTGTTCTCCTCCTACCTGATTGCGGGATGACTCATCCCCTTCAAACCAGCGAGGCTATTTCTGACACGAGGTGCTACTTGGCGTGAGTAAAGATGGAAAAGCCTGCCCCATAACTTGGATGATAAAAAGGATAATAATTATGCTTTATATAGCAGACTTACAAATAATGGCTTGCTTCTTTGGCTGTTCAAGACCACACACGCTTTTTTTTTTCTTTCTTTCTTTTTTTCTTTTTTTTTTTTTTTAAGGGGGAGAGGTGTGGGGGGTTAATTTGGGACTTTTTTAGCTGGAACAGGAGATCTGTGTGGTCCCGTAGGCTCCTGTATAATAATTCTTTTAGCTTAATATCTTTTGATCTCCTCTAGGTTATTCATCAGCCCTGAATAACACAGTGCTTGACAGTCAGAACTTTTTATTGGTGAAATGGTGCTTCGTTTCACCTTCAAACAAAAGCAGGCTCGATGCTGTGCCTCCCCAGGAACCCATGGGCAGGTGTCAGGTACCTTAGGAGAAATGGGATACTAAGTGGAGGCAGGAAGGAACTGGAAGAAAAAGGAGCAAGGTTGACAAAGCAAATTACAAAGGGACAAAAAGAAAAAGCTGTCCAGAAAAGATGAGACACACTGAAAAGATAAAAACCAGTAAAAAAATTGGGGTCTTTTTATCTGTCTAAATAAAAAATAAAAGGGAAAATAAAGGCTGAAGTGAGATACAGGTAAAGGGAATTTAGTCCAAGTCATCCTGAGGAATCCAGTGAATATCTGTTTCAAGCATGGAGAAAAGAAGGTCTGGAGGATAAAGTGGTCAAGGCTGAGGAAGTGGGTTGAGATGCCCAAGTCCAAGGAACCCCATTGTCTCATCCTGCAAAAGCTGTCAGGTCGGGGTAGGCACAAGTGAAGACCATCTCCAACTGAAGAACAGCCCAGGCTCCCTATATTTGGCAAGGGAGGGAAGTGGCCGGCCCAGCTAAACCCTCTGACCTGGGATCAACAGCATGGTGAGTTCCAGAACATCTCCCAAACACCAGGAGGGACACTGCAAAGGTTTTGAGACTTGAAAACTGCTGTAAGACTTTGGAGTGGCACACAGGGCCCGTCAAGTTCCTCTGGAGATGGTTGGTGCTGCTGGGAGCAAGGAAGCAGTGCCTTGTGTGGGAAACATCAGCTGAAGGGAAGGGAGATCACTGGTGGGACTCCCTAAGGATCAGTGCTAGAAATCATCTCACATCTTCCCTACTGACTTCAGCACAAAAAGGAACACCATGTTGATAAAACAGCTGATCTCAAAAAATGGGGGAAGAAAAAACGGCATAACTAGTCTGGAAAAGTACATGGACAATGACACCAGAAATCGGCTGGCATTGGAGAGCACAGAAGGCAAGGTGGCACACTTAGAGTGACATTCATGTGACCTTGCATTGGCCATCTGAAAATAGTCCAAACCACTCTGTAATTGGAGAGAAAAGTCCAAAAATTAAGTTTCCCAGTAGGAAGCAGTGCTGTCTCACAGTGTATGAGAACATCATGCAAACCAGTGTAGAAGGGAAAAACTGATGTTTGCTCTCATATGTAGTTTTCCCCATGGAGAAGTACAGACAATGCAAGGGCAGATGGCAGGGTGCAATCACAGTGTCGCGGAGCTCCAAGGACATTGCCAATGTCTCAGTAACATCTGCTTGGAAAGAGATGGTCACACAATGTTCCTGGCTAGCCCTGGGACATGGAAGTGGGGGACACCACTGCAGTACAGCCAGGAGCTGGCAACACCAGGTAGTGGCAGGAGATGGCTGACCAGCTTGGGGTTGGATGCTGGCACGTCCCCAGATCATGGCATATGATTTTGATTTTCATCATCCAGTCTAGTTGGGACAGAGTGATGATAATCCATCCTCAGGCCTCCTACCATTGCTGCTGATGAGGAGCATTTATTCCTTAGAAATTCTGGAACAGGGAAGAACTCTACCAAGGACTTTGCACCTCATGTAATACTGTAGTTTCTACTTCATCTGTACCGGCCAGGACTTCAACCAAAGCCATGATTAATAGCCAAAATATAGTATTTCCATTCTTTTCCATGCAGGTGCCCATGTTTATCCTGTGGGGTACAAAAAGATCAAAAGAAAGTGAAATGAAGCCCATGTCAAGGCATCTGTAACAAGGTCACCTTGGCTCTGACCTGGAGGACCTGCTGCTGCCAGGCTGGAGATACCCTCTTGTAAGAGCAGAGATGTTGGGAGAGATGTTGGTGTCCACAACATGCATCTGTCCATGCTGAGACCTGTCTCCAGTGAGAGTCTTGGGCTCACAGCAGCAAACAGCAAGCAATTTCTGATCTCTGGGAAGCAAAGCAATAGAAGCAGAGGTCAGAAATACCATCCCAGTGAACTGTGGCAGCCGTTGGCCAGATACCCAAATCAGAGTTTTTCTCTCCAGGTTTTAACTCCATCCTTGCAGCACAGTAGGCAGGTCAAAGCCTGCTTTGGAGCGAAACCCGGGCTGTAACCCATATGCCCAGGGCAGGCACAGGGCCAGGTTCACACCATGCATTAGCCCTGGCTCTCAGGGCTTGTGTGTGGACAGTCTGGGCCAAGGCTTTGGTGGAAGACTCAGCTGCGTGGGAAGCTCCTCAGGAAGGGGGCCAGCAGTGCAAAGGCTGCTGTGGAGCCAGCTGGCAAACGCTGGGATTGAAGTGACCAGGACAAAAGTGGTTCAACACTGGTGGGCAGGAACCAGAATCGAGATCCTGCATTGAGACCTGCTCCAGCCAAGCCCTTGTGTTGCTCCCCCTGGATGTGGATCTCTGGCAACACCAACCCACACTGGCACTGGGACAAACCCAACAGTGGGCAAGACACTCAGAGCACCCAGTGCCAGCAAGAGCAGGGCTATTCTCTGCCTGCTGCCCCTGTAGGGGCTTTGCAAACCAGGCCCATCACAGGGTTACCCATGAGGGTATGAAAGCGCTGGGAGGGGGAAGGCAGAAAGGCAGAGGTGCTAATGTGCAGTCTGAATCCAGCAATCCTGCAAGGTTATTGGTATCAATACCTTGGTTTGGGCTGGAAAATTAAAGATGAAGATCAAAGCACGGTATCTAGGCATGGATTAAAGAAAGAAATAGTAAATAGCAGGCAAGAATGTAGCCAGGAACAGGATGCTTTGCTATGAGAAATTACATAGGCAGTTGAAGGCAAGAAAGAGCTGTGGGTCTGGATCTGAGTGGCAGAAGGAGAGATGCAAAGCAAATCCAGGCTGAGCTGGCATGCTGGCAAATACGTTTGTGCCCTTCAAATTCAACTAGATCCAGCCAGATCCTGTGCTGGTTTTCTGTGGGGAGTCTAGGAGTGGTGTTGGGGTGTGGGGCCTTGGACTGGGGGTTTCTGCACCTGTAAGGACTGAAGATAAACTGAGAAATGGGCTCAGAGTCAAGGACAGTCCTGGCCCAGCATCCCTGAGACTCTGCTCTGGAAGGAATTTCCTCCCAATGAGGGAAATTGAAGCTATGGCTAAAATCTGCCCCTCTTGTCATCAACAGGGACTTCGGGAGAGTTATTTGAGAGAGTTATTGAGTTGAGATTCTTTGGCTAAAAATCTGTTGCCTTAAATACAGTTGTTGAGAAGTACTTGAGTATCCACCCTCTCCAGCCCTCAGCTGTTGCTCCAGTCTCCTATGGATACATAAACCAGCCCTTGAGGATATTTCAGACAGCCCAGCACCTCTCAAATGTCCTCGGGGGCCTTGTGTGTTTGACAAAACATGGTCATCAAAGTTGCTTAGAGGTGCTGGAGAGAGTTCATATGTCCCAGATAACTCTGTTATAGACACACCCCCAAATTTAGGGATTTATGCCTCAGTTCTGAGTCCAAGAAGAGCTCCAACTGGGGAACCTTTTTCCTGCTCATTGCTGAGCGGCAAGTTGCTTGGCCATAACGGTGGTTGCTGGTAACTGGCTCTTGCACAAACATAACACAAGGCTCTTAAGCAAAGCAAAATTCATTTATGCAACACCAGTAAATCCTCATGAGACATCAACGGAGCCAATAGGTCAGACAGGTCACATTTCCATACAGCACAAATCAGCTTTGCTACATCCAAATGAAGGCAGTCACATCAATTTACTCCTGTTGGAGAAGTGGGCCCAAGAAACTTGATGGGAAAGCTATTTCATCTGTCATGCCTTCACTTTAGAGAGCAGGTCGTGAGGCAGTTTACTGAGTGCAGTGCTCAGATGCAATATGATAAGGCACTTCCATGCCTGGAAGAAACACGAGTCTAGAGAGATTTTAATAATGGCTGCCTTGCAGAAGGGTCGTACTGCTGGGCAGCAAACGTCCTCATTCAGTCTATGAAGAAGAGCTGCATTTAATCCTGGTGCACCACTTTTCCTGTTAAACCAGACTCCTAGGAAAAACTAATGTGGAAGAAGATGCAATCAAGGCAAGCCGGTGGAGAGATAACCCATCAATTACCCAGCGGCTCGGGATATTCCTTCAAAGGCCCATTCAATTAGACATCGGATTTGCATGTCTTTCCCATTTGCTCTAGGTACTCATTAGGGGCATTTAAATACAACCCTGACTGCAGCCCCACAAAGCCTTGGGTGGATGCTTTTGAGAACCTCATTTTAGTTTATCAGAGTTGTCAGAAGTTGCAATTACTATAGAGCAAGAAACAAAGTGCTTTATCACCCCTTTGAATCTCCTGGGATTAACACCCCTCTTGCAAAAATAAGTGTCTTTGCAGTCTTTAAAGATCCCAAAGATCAAGATCTCTTAAGCCTCATCAGAGGGACAGTCACAGTGGCCTCCAACACTGGACTGATGTGCAGCTCAGCTCAACATTGCCCTTTTCCCCTCTTTTTAACAGATTTATGCCCAAGTAATTGGTTGCCATCCTGGTCCATGATGACTCATACCACAGTTCAGATTAAGTCAGGCCCAGCTGCTCTCCCTTCAGACAGAGACCAGGACTGGGTCCTGGCTGCCCTTGGCTGCAGTATCTCGGTTTTTCAGCATGGAGAGGGGACCGCCCTGCTGTCCCCACACAACAGGTCTGTCCTGTCCTCCTGTCCTCCCTCCCTGACCTTTGCTGCTCTGTCTGAGCCTTGTGCTCTCCATCCCAGTGTTTTGGGCTGAGCTGCTATTTCAGCATCATCTGAGCTGAATTGGGATGGCAGTGACACGTGGACCCCCGTCCAGTGTGGCCAGGTGCTTGTCTGAGAGTTTGGATTCTCACATAGGGAGCACAACCCTGCCAAGCTTGGCCCATGGTTGGAATATCCACACTGTGCCTATGCCAGGTGGACATTGGTCTCTAATGAGTTTAAGTCTACCTGAAAACTTCTCAGGAGTCTCTTTTAGTATAGGATGTAGGAACTGAACATCTTCAATCTGCCTTCCTCCGGAAAATTTGCCTGAAGTTTGCCCAAAGTTTCAAAGATTGCTATGAAAGGAGACGCTTGAGCACTCATAAATCCTTGAAGAAAACAGATTAAAAAAAAAAAATCATCTCTCCCTTTCTCCTCCCCCCTTTGGCAGAGCAACACACACAGACGTGGTGTAGACACAGCTGTACCCGCACCAAGGGCTTTGGTCAGTGTAGTGTGGTATCGTGGGAGGCAGCGCAGCGAACACGCTCCGGCAGGAGAAATCCTTCCAGCTTTGGCCCAGCCCTGGTCAATATTTGTCTTGAGTTTGCATGGAGCCTGCCTCAAGGGTGACGAGGATTCCACATCCCTGTGCGTGCCAGGCCAGCAGAACTGGACTAGACACACAGGCTGCACACAGCAGTAATCCATCCCTGGGAGGGCATGAGGGTGCTGGAAGTTTAAGAGAAAGACCAGAGATGGCCCCCAAACCCCATCCAGCCTGGCCCCACAAAAACCCTTTGTGCCTTTGTGCCTGTGCACCAGCATCCCAAATACAAGCAAGAAAGCAGACAGTGTTTTAAAAGAAGAAAACCATGTTAGCCTTATCCCAGCCTTTGATTTCTGCTTGGATGTTCTTGTACAAGGTATAAAGGTAGTGTCTCTAATGAGATTACATATTATAGTCAGGAGCTGTTAAAAGGCTGTTTCTAATGGGATTAAAATGTATAGCACCCAGTTATAGCTGTAATTGCATTACACCCCTAAGGAGAGCCTGTAGTGTAAACTGAAGGCAGGTCAGGGATGCAGCGCACACTGCTTCACTTCAGTATCTCCTGAGCCTCTTCCCTGTTTTTCCTTTTTTCCCCTGTCTTGGATGAAGAACAAAGAGGGAGAAGATTTAGCAGAGTGTCAGGAAGTGACTGGAGGCTAATCCCTCTGCTGACACTCCCCAGCACCAGGGGGAAGTAACTGAGATCAGCCAAATTGGCATATCAAAAGCCTTCTAATTATGTCACTGGTGGTTTAAGCCAATTCCTAACATTCTTATTCATGGAGTTTCCAGCACAAGAAAACCTTTCTTAATCTGAGCTGCTGTTGAGCAGAACTTAGTGTCATGGATGGGTTTCTCTTTGTTGGTGCTGGGGATGCCAGGATGCCTCTCTGCTCACAGAGAACAGCCTTGTGTGATGGCAGGACATGGCAGAGCATCTCCCAATTCCTCTTGTGCAGCAAAATTTCATGAGCATAGATTTATAAGCCGAAAAATAAAATCCAATCCCTCCTCCCTATACACTTGCATTTTGACTGCAGTAAATACAGTAAATACAGTAAATACAGTAAATACAGTAAATACACAAAACTGCAGTAAATACAGACCAGTTTTTCCAAGAAATGATGCTGTGACAGGACAGACTCTGTTTCCCTGCATGTCCACCCAAGGTCGCACAACACCAACCTCCATGTCACCATATCCCACCATGCATTCACCTTCTGGCGTTAAACCCAGCAGCGTTTGAAGCAGCTTGTTCAGCTCCATCTCAAAATCTAGGTCTTAAAAATGCTCTTGAGCAACTCCCTACCCCAGGTTTGCATTCCTTGCTGCCACCCCAGTGCTATCAACAGTGAGGGTTTGTGCTGGACTGTACGTGAAATATGTCCACAGCCCTGGCAGTGAGGATGAGCCAAGGACCCAGGGCATCCTGGCAGCCAGCGTCCGTCCTACCTGTTTGGCCACACACCTCCCTTTAAACAGGGACAGCTAGCTGGTTTGAAGGGTGTGAGTTTAAAGCAGTAATAATACTTGCTCCGTAGGTAGCACTTTTCATCTGCAGCTTCAAATCTCTTGACAAATATTGCTCGCAGTAGCAGAGATCTGAAAAGAACAAAGGAATTGGGTATGTGCCCATCTTGCTCCTTTGTAATATGCAAAGAGGACCAGAAATCACTTTGTTCATGTTAGATTTTATTTATTTTCTTTTCTAATGTATTAGAAATGCAGATTTCCATTGCCCAAGAGAAAACTGTGCATCCATATCATGAAGCAGATACTGAGCAGGTGACACTCAAGCAAACAGGGGAATGATTTGTTCTCAAGCTACTTAAATCACCAGCTTTTGTACTTTTCTGTTGTTATTGTTGTTACAACTCAAGAGCCTGCAAAACACTTGGGAGCAAAGAGACTTCTGGTAAGAGCTTGACATGGCACTGTCACCACTCACTGGAGATGAGATGCTCCAGCCCTGGCTGAGATGTTGGACCTGCAGTGTCCAGCAGTTCCAGAGCCATACGTGGGCTGTGGAGCGTATCCAGCCAGGACACAGGGACACCAGGGCTTTGAAAAGCTTCAGTGCCCCTCACCTTTGCAAGGCTGGGGTTTGAGTCCATGTTTGAATGTAGCTCACAGCCACTTCAAGTTTATTTTTCTGGAAAGCACCTTTTTTAATGATGTAGTAAAGCATCAGCCTATGCAGGACCAGCACCCAGCCCTTCCAGCTCTTCAAATGGTATCTGCCCTCACCCAGCAGGCACTCCTGCCTGAAAAGCCACTCTCCTTTAACCCTTCTGAGGCTTATCCCTGGGAAACACCTCTCCCTGTCTCCAGCATCCCTGGCACCATGTGGGACCACCAGTGCAGCTGGGGAAGGGGGGATGATTCATGCAGCAACAGCCTGTTGGGCCCACGTGTGGCCAGCCCGGGTGCCCAGCAGACCCAGTGATGTGGGCACTCCCTGGGCCCCAAATGGGAAGGCAAAACTCTCCCAACCTACGCAAGGCAGGGCAAAAGTCTGGCACCTGCTCACTGTCCCGCAGTGCTCGATCAAAGGGGCTCAGTCCAGGGAAACGTGCAGAGCGGAGCGTACCCCGAGGTGTCTCCTGGGGAGCGTGGGAGTGACATGGGGGGTGCTGGCCACCATCAGGGCTTTTGAGCTAAGAGGGTCTCTGCTAACACTGGGCAGTGGGAGCAGGGATGGAGAAGGGATTCACTGCAATGGTCCTGGGGAGACAGCAGGGAGGACAGAGATATGAAGCCACCATGGAGGTGGCCAGCCTGTGGACCTTGGCACAGGTTTTTAGCAGAAGACAGTGGATCACAGCTCAGCCACATTCAAAGTTTTTCCAATTAACACTGTCTGTTTTTCTGACCCGGGAACTTGAGATGGATATGGGGTAAATGAATAATGTATTCCCTCTTACATGACACAACTGGCAAGAGAAGTGGGTATAAGGTCCTGCTTGTCCCAAATCCCATCAGTGTTTGACTGCAGGGGTGTTACATCCAGGAGCAGGGCTGGTGACACTGGGGATGTGTGGAGCCCTCTCCCAAGCACCTTCTGGCTAATAGAGAAAGACAAAGGTGGTAGAAGACAGGCTTCAAGAAGCAGGATGCAGACGCCTGAATGCTCAGCACTGAGCTGCACCATCAGACTCATCCCTCCATCAGTCTGCCTGACTTCTTGGGTCAGCTGGCAGAGAGGACACCCTGTTCCCGCTCAGAGTCCCTCACAAGCCTTCCCTCCTCAGCCAGAGCCCTGCACTTGGGCTCAAGCAGAAGATGAGGGGAGCAGGGGACTCATTTCCATCCCTTTCCCCTGGGTAAGCTGGAGCAGAAAGGAGCCACGCTGGCTCCCTTGAGATGCTGATGGGCAGAGCCAGGAGCCCAGCCAGGGGCAGCATGCACCAGATGCACAATCCATCCCCTACCCAGGGCTCTGTGTCTGACACGCCTCCCCCAGTTACTGGATCACCTGCCTGTTTATACGGGAGATTTGAAAGCTGTTACCTCCAACTCTTTTTATACCTTGGTCTAATCTAGATACTGTTAATGATATTTACTTTCAAGACGCTCACCTTAGATTGGCTTTTCAACATCTAAATTAAGCGTTCCATCCCAGTCTTTGATATCATGACGGCACTTCAGCTACCTTTGATCATATCTACTAAGTATTCTCATTAGTAATCAACATTACTTACTTAAAATAAACACATGTTTTCTTGAAGCTTTGTGGTTACGCTTAATCAGCCGCAAAAATTCCCCTTAAGACGGTTTGTATCATTCAAGGGCATTTGCGTCCATAACCCTAAACAACAACCATAAATAGTTGTTGTTTTCCCTGTGCTCTCCAAAATGCTGTCTGCTGAGATCTGACTTTCCAGTGAAAGGGTTTGATAACTGTAACATCCCCCCTGACCAAACCGCTGTTCGATACTGCCATGTAAACTGAATCACGGGGAGAATTGCTGTTGGCAAACTCCATCTCTCCCATCCCGGACCGCCAGCTTTGGCAGAGGGCAGGAAACGGCCCCTGTGGTGCTGGGCCTGACCCCCGACTTCCCAGCAGTGGCGAAACCACCCGAGTCATGGCAGGAGATAACTGGCGGTGCTTTGGATGGGAGGCAGGTACCGCTGGCTTTGCACAGTGCCTGTGCCCTCAGACCGCGCCGTGGCATTCAGACAATGCAGGCCCGTACAATAAAGGTCCCTCTGACATGCAGAAAATGGTGAGAGGCTTAAATGTTTTGGGTAGGGTGTGTGACTCAGCTGCTATTGCTGCACCCTGGGCACATAAACCCCGCCTGGCTCAGGGTCCTGCATTGGCACTTCACCTTGCTAATGAGCAGCCCTGACTCAGCCCTGCCTGCACTTGAGGAAGATCCCAGGAAAGGCAAATAGCTGCCTCCCTTCTTCTCCCAGCTCTGAATGTGTCCCCATGTCCCCTTCCACCTCCTTTCTCTTGTTCCCACCTTGTTCCTCACCTTCTCCCTTGGGAACCCTATCCTACATCTTAGAGCGGCCCAGATCACCCAAATCCATCACAGCTGCTCGTGGTGAGGGATGGCAGAGGAGGCAGCTATGGTGATGATGGGCTCCCTCCAGGATTCCTCCATTCCACCTGTCCAATGGGAGAGGACCACACTGCCTCCCCCACCTGACAGGCACAGAGGGATTAGGAACACAAACCCCCCTGCTGGGGGGTGAGTTGGCAGAATCTAAATCTTTCCTGCAGCTGATAACACTTCCTCTGGCTTCACCCAATCCCCTTCATCCTTTGATGTCAACTGGAGGCACCAGGTCTAAAACAGCCACTGCTGTTCATTAGACCTAATTAGTCCTTAATGCCTTCTTAAATCCCATTTTAAAAGGGGACCGTTCAGCACATCCAGGGCTGAGACAGCCCTAGCTGAAGGCAAAGTTAAGGGGTCTGTGATCAAAAGGAGGGAGAGTGCTCACCAGGTAATTCAAGAAGGAGGGATTTGCGGGCTACTACCAGCTCTCACAGCACCAGCTCACTCAGACTGGGCAGGAGGGCAGGCAGCATCCCTCACCTGGAAGCAACCCAAACCCATGGATTCTTCTCCATGGAGAAATCTCTAGTGTTTGGGATCACTTGTGTCTCCACTGAGATGCTGTTTTCTGATGGGGGCAGGTGCCATCAGCAAGGTGAGGAAGAGGAAACGGTCTGAAGTCTTGGGCAGTCTGGAAATAGTGCATCTGGTCTGACTCTCAGTAGCAATGTTTTTCCAACCAGATATATTTTTAGAAATGTGTTGAATTAATCTGTTGAATCAACACGTCTTGGGGGCCATCCCTCGGCTGGGGGAAGGAGAACATCTCCCTCTTCATCCAACTCATCTCTCATGAATGCAAGAGGTATGAACACAAGCCAGGGCTGAGTGATTAGGGGTTTGATTTTGAAAGACTCAGTGGTGATGAAATCCTATTTATCTCATGCTCCAGTACCACTCAACAGCACTTCTCCTTGCCACTCCATCCCCATCCCATCTCTTCTGTGAGGCGCAAGAGCTGGAAATGGGATATTCCCCAGCCAGGGCTTTTGCCTGAGCCACACGACCAACCTCCCGCCTTTAGGTCCAACTTTCTCTAGAAACCAGGCCCATGTCCAAATTAATTTTCTGTATGTGTTGTTGGAGTGATTAGATCTGCAAATCAACATAGCCACAAACTGAATAATGCACCAGCGCCGAGCGCTGTCGGGGCAAAGCCCCAAGTTCCTCGTCAAGTTCAGTCCTGCAGAGCCTGTAACTAATGATTTTTCTCACTTGGCCCAGAGTCAGTGCTCTGTCTCACATGCACACACAAACATTGTACGTGTGCCTTGTTAGCATAGCACAATCTGCAGATAAAGGGAGGGAGGGAGGGAGGAAGGGAGAGCAGAGCACTGGCCCTGGGACATTCGTGTGACACCTCACCCTCAGCTGACCTGCTGAAACTAGGGGAAATGGCAGGATGTTGGGATAAGCATCCCACTACCCAGCTCCAGTCACATTGTGCCACTTGCCCTTCTCCCTCCCTGGGATAGTCTTCAGGTCTCTTTTTTGTCGTGTTATTGAGAGCTGGCCCAAAGCCCTCGGCTATCAATTAAAGCCAAGGATGAGGTCAGTGGTCTGGCCCGTCCCATGTCTGTACACCAGACCCCTGGCCACATGGCCATGGATGCAGAGGGTGATGGTAGCTCCCAGAAACTCTCCAAGTGTCGCCTGTTTGGATTCAGGAAGGGGAAACGTATGGCAGAACCAGCTACAAGATGTCTACTACACCCATAGACTGGTCCCCAGGGTTTATTTGTTGCACCCTGATAGTGTCCTCTCCTGAAAAATTAGGGTTTCCATGCACACTCACATCCTTCTCCAAGCCACAGGCTTCACCTCTGCAGGTGGGCTCTCCCAGGGCCCACAGCCTTTCATGGCAAGGCCGTAGCCCCATTTGGGACCCACCAGGCATGCTGGTGGGACTCAGGGCTGCCCTGCAGTGGGGGACAGCACACAGCCCCACAGTCACTCTCTTGCAGTGATGGGTCTGCACCCATGAGCTGTCCTGCAGCCTGGTGAGAGGCAGTGATCTTAGACTAAAGGTAGGGAGGATGCTCATCTCCTAAGTTACCTTCTGGAACCCACCTCTTACACCTTTTAGTCACCTAAAACATCTCCTGTCCACAGCAAGAGACAAGGATGCCCCAGAGGCCCATCCTGCTCCATCTTTGGAGACGCGTCTAGGGCAGGTAGACTGAGTTGCCCTAAGGGCATTTTTCTCCACTCTCTGCTGAAGGAGCCCAGAGCCAAGTGTGACCAGGATGACATTTGCATCACTCGACAGACAGTCTCTGGAGTACAGCAGGTACCTCAGCTCCCTTTGTAGTCACCAAAGGCCCTCTGGAGGTAAAATTTTCTCAGCCTGCTTGCAACTGCTTCAAGACAAGATGAACTGCACCCTAAGTTCCCCCGGCTGTGCAGATTAAATCTCCATCAACTATGAAAAGAACAGAGCAAGACTTCTGGGGCTTTTACCTGTCTGCATTTACTGATACAGTTCCCACCCCTGGTGACTGAAGCTGGTCGAGATAAGGATTTGCATCAGTGGAGCATAAGCCAGGGTAGGTGAGGCCCCCGTGGCTGGAACAAGAAGGAAAATCAGCAAAATGGGCTTCTGGATGAAGAAATTTATCTGCTCCACAGAGATGTCCCTGCTTGGACAGGATCTGTGCCAGTGACAGCTCAGGGCAGAGAGGACCCCAGTGGCAGATGTCAGCTCCCAGGACAGAGTGGGTGTTTAGTCCCACCTAAAGCCACCCTGCAGGGCAAGTGGCACCCCATAGGCTCTCAGCACTGCCATGCAGTGACACAGTGAGACAGATCATCTCTGGCTTTAGCTTGACCAAACTGACCTACCACTGCACCAACCCAATCCACCTCACTGGTGCCAGCCCAAGGGAGATGTCATTTGTCAGGACTATCACAACATTTGCTGGAGAAGCACCTTTGTGAGCAGCCTGATCTCCCAGCCTGACATCCTTATGTTTCAGATCCATGACATTTAATGTAAAGCAGAACAGAAAACATTCCCTTCCAGGGAACAGGATGACTTTTTGCTCAGCTACAGCTTTAGCTGTGATCTCCAGTTGTATTACCCTCTCCATTACCCTGTTCATTCAATTTCCTTATGATGAAGAAATTATTATAAAACTATAATTTTTCTATGTTATTTATTCTTGGTTGACTGTCAGGTGCAATAGCTGTAGAGGAGGTTATTCTTTATACAGCACATCCTAAAGAGACTGGGACATCCTAATCTGACACCAGCAGGAGCAGCTGTATCTCCATCAATCTTCTTTCCCCATCCCAAGAGCTGGTTGCTGCTGGAGACCTTCAGTGCTGCTGTTTCTATAGCACTTCTAAACACACTCCTGCAAGGTTCTTTCAAAGAATATTGCCTTAGCATTAGCCCTGAGAAGAAAGTTGTATGCTCAACCCAAAACCATCTGTCCTCTGCTCTATCCATATATCCCATCCCCCCCTTCCTTGTGACCATGCAGTGGCTCATCCAGGTGAACACTAAGTCGGCAAAGTTTGGTCCCAGCCGAGTTGAAAAAGGTTGTTTCTACAAGGCTGGGATCTTGAGGGGGCTACAAAGCTGACCCATGCACCCACACAATGTGCCAAGGTACCAGGTGACGGGAGAGGAGCAGCACCACCCTGAGGTGGATCTCCAGAGTGAGACCTCGCTCACATCAGCAGAAAGGGAAAGGAGTCCTGCAGGTGTAGCTTGTACCAGCTTGCCAGGCCAAGATCAGTGTGAAGGAATGTACCCAGGAGTACAGCTCCACGGGTTTACCTTGGGGCTTCTGCCACTCAACCATCGCCCCGGCTCAAGCCCCAGCCAGATGTTGATACACACCAAAGATTTTGGGTGAAGTCACCCCAGGAGAGGAGCAGCCTAGACGACCCTTGCTCCATCCTGGCTGTGCACTGTACACACGGCCACAGCAGGGAAACCCTGGACTCCCCAGGTAACCACCCAGCAGAGATCATGCACCCCTTCTGTGAGCATCCATCAGCCACCTTTCTGCTGCAGGAACTTGCTGGGGACCTTTTCCTCTTTCAGTGGTTCCCTCAGGGAAGCAAAGCTGTAGAGATGGCTAGACAGAAGCAGGACATCCAGGAGCCAGGGAAGGGCATGGCTTGCACCCACTGCTCAGTTTAGGTGCCTTCAGAGACGACAGGTCAAAACTCATGTTCTGCAAGCAGAAGTCTTGTACAGACATCTCCTTTCTGCAGGAGGCAGGGAGGGACAGTCACCCCTAGTGGTCCCCATCTCCTCTTGGCTGATATTTAAGAAGTGTCAGGGATGTGCCCATGAGATCCCAGTGTGCACCAGGACATGGCATGAGGGTGATGGTCCCCTGACACAGGGGGCTTAGTGCGGGAGATGCTGCCCCGGGCCGGTCTCTGCCGCCCACTCGAAAAGCATCTCCCGGTACCCCACCGCGCAGCTTCTCTCAATGCCTTTGCTCGGAAGAGAGATCAAAAGGCATCCAACCCACTGATCGCTGGGTTTTGTGTCGAAAGGCTCCCTGATTATCTCACCATTAGCTGCGCCCATGAAACAAAATCCTAAAGGTTTTACACGAAGCTGAGGTTTCAGATGAGAGGGCGAAGGAATGACTCAGTGCCTTTAAACGCCAAAGCCTTCTCCTCCGTCCTGTTTGTACAGCACCTAGCACGAGGGGTCCAGGTGCATGCCTAGGGCTCTGAAACACCGCCACAATTAACTAATAAGTGTAATAGCAGCTGTACTCCCACCAGCACTGTTTCGTTTTATTATTTAAACATTCGGTTGCGCTGGGTAGCACCTCTCGGAGACGAATTTTAATTCTGTGAGGTGGAAAATGACCCCTCGGCTGGCCACTGGCAGCCACCGCTGCAGCACAGGTACAGCGGGGAGCCACAGGAGCAGCCGCGGTACTGGTGAAATCAAGGATGGGGCAGAAGAGAGCAGCCCCAGAGTCCTGCGCCCCCCGGAGTGCTGGGGCAGAGCTGGGCAAGGGGGTTTTCAGCGGATAAAAGAAGCTTTTATGGCCGATCCGGGTGGCGAGCTTCTCCTTAGGACTCGTCCGACTGAAACCCCCGGCTGTAGGCATCTCTCCAGCTGGCAGCATCTGGGGACATTGGTCACAGCAGTATCACCTGGAGTGGGATGCAGGTGAAGGGGAGCAGGGAGGGGCACAAAAACTCTCTTCTCCTCCGTTTCCACCTGGAGAGTCAGCAACAAACACCGATTTTCAACCCTAAAAAAAAGAGCCGATACAAAACAAGCAGGTCAGCGGTTTGGCAGCGTGGCCTGAGGTTTGTGCTGGTGATCACTGAGTCACTGTCGGGCACCGACTCCGATGGTAAGGCAACCTCCAGCAGGACAGGTCTCCATGGGGACCCCGTGAACTCCCTACCCGGCTCACGGCACCGGCGGTCGCATCCCCTGCCGAGCCCACGGCTGTCTCCCAGCGCTGACGGGGCTCTGGAAAGCACTTTTCCCGGGGCCTGGTGCTTCCCCTGGTCCAGCTCACGGCTCAGAGCCTTTGGGGGAGCCAGCCGCTCCCATCGCAGAAGAAATAGTGCCATCTGCTGACATCCCCCGCTCCGTTCCTCGAAAGCCAGGGGCGGGCGCTTATCTCCCGCCTGTGATCCGTGTTTGGGGTCGTGTCAGCCTGAGAAACAGCCGCACAGGGCCGCGCTGGTGGGACATGCCCGCAGGTGACCCATGGGACTGGGGTGTGCGGGCAGCCCAGACAGAGACCCCCACAGACATCCAGGGTGGCCCCGTGGTTACTGAGAATGCAGACCCCAAGCACTCCTGGGAGAAGAGCTGGAGGGAAAGGTGCTGGTCACTGCCACCCAGCAGGGTTTAATTAACCTCTTATCCCCTTCACTATAATTAATGAGCACAGTGAAACCCCTCCAACAGGCTGCTCTTCAAGGGACATCCCCCCTCCCATGCAATTTCTTAGTACAGCTTTTTCCACCCTAACCTGTGGTCCTACCACCTCTGATCCTGTGGGGTGCTGGCGTTACTGGGACTCTGAGAGGAATTTCCAGAAAACAGCCCTTGCTTGGTATGGTGAGCACTCACATTTTGGGTTTTTTTAATGAACCATCCCAAAATCACAAAAGCCTCAGCTCCCATACAAGTCCCTCGGAGGTAACTGCATTTAGCATGATGGTCCCTGCTTGGGTTCCAGATCAGATATAAGAAAGAGATCTTTTTTTACAAGGAGAGTGGTGAAGCACTGGCACAGGCTGCCCAGAGAGGTGGTGGATGTCCCATCCATGTAAATATTCAGGTCAGGTTGGGCAGAAGTCTGAGCACTCTGGTCTAGCTGAAGATGCAGGAGAGTTTGGGCCAGATGAACATTGGAAGGTCCTTTCCAACCCAGACTGTTCTCTGGACCTATAATACCTTTATATAGGTTATATGGATTGGCTCTATATGGCAGGAGATGCCACCGGGTGTCAGGCACTCTCATGGCAAAGGTCACTGCTCATGTCCAAAACCACTGGGAGAAACTCTTCCATGGGATCACCATTTCCCAGACACGAGGCCCCCAGGTGGGAAGAACCCTGTGACAAGGAGATGGTCCCACCCTTCCACTTCCCCAGGGACAGGTGAGCTGGAGGGGACCAGGTCAAAATGAGAACCTGGTGGAGCTCGGCCTGGGAATGGCCCGTGGAAAGCAAAGCTGCTGATCTGCTGATTTTCTAAGCTGACCTACCAATAGCAAAACCATCAAAGCAAGAGACACATTCCTGAGGTCTGACCCAGCGTGGCAAAGTCAAGGAAAGATTCCCACTGAACTCAGCAGCCACTGGACTGCAGCCACAGCTCTTACATATAGCAAAGACTTATTTATTGTTTTTCCCCCATGGTTTTAATCAAGACTTCATCCTACTGGGGCTCTGTCTCATCCTGCAACAAGGAAGTCAAATTTATTCTACAGAGTCATTTTAAGACAATAGATAACCAAATATATATAGTTAGACGTATTACCGTGTATGTATAAATATAAAAAAACATATTCTATATACATACAAATAACCTCTTAAACTAGAGGCCAGCATAAAAAACAGAGTAAACACTGTAATAATTTTAATTATGCAACATATTCTACCTAACATATTTATTTTTAATGGCAGTCATTTTAATAGCTCGAAGGCCCTGAATTAGTCCAATATGTTCTTAACTATGTTCACTTTAAATACAAATGTTAATGACTTTTCCAGAGGGTCCAGTGCCCTGGATGATCTTGCTGCACAGCAGTATACTCTCCTTAACATGTTTACTTTTAATAACAGGCTTAATGATGCACTTGGGGCCTTAATAACCATGTTTAGTCACAAAGAGAAAAACCAGCTACAAAATACTTTCTCTAAAAACTAGGCTACAGGGGATTGCCGCGCTGTTTCAAAGCCACACCAGCCATCCTTTCATGTGCTTCTGTGTGTTTTGGCTCTGCCTGCACCCGGGCTGGGGAGCCTCGTCGTAGAGGAGCAGCCCTGATCGATTTTTGGGGCTGGCTTTGGGGTGACTTGGAGACCCTGCACAGCAGCGCAGGGTAAAGGACCACAGCCAAAGGTGGCCTCACCTCCTCCCACCCCCAGCGCTCAGTGCTGGGTTTGGGAAGACACAGGGCAAGTTTCAAAGGAAGGTGTTCTTGGGCTCCAGCAGAGGCATCCCGGGGCTCTCACCGACGCTGCTGGCACAGACGTGGCAAAGGGAACGCGTTTGAAAAATCACACCCACCACCCATTAAAAAAAAAAAAAAACACCACCACCAACTACAAAACCCCACCTCGAACATTTAGCTTTATGAGAGCTAGAAATACCACCAAATTAAGAGGTGAGCAGGCGACAGTTGCTCTCTCCTTTCATGCCCAGAACAAGCCATTGCTGTGTGCCTGCAGCCCCACTCTCTCAGCCCTCCTGGCTGGGGCTGGGGGCGGGCACGACCCCCGGGGCACATCCAGCCCATGGAGAGCCGATTTCAGCTTCCCAAAAAAGATTCACCCAGTGGTGTGGCTGGCACGGCGTCTCTCCTGGCTGTGTCCAGACCTGTCCAAGCCCAGAGCTGTGTCCGGACCTGTGAAATCTCACACGCCCGGGGGATGCTCGGAGCTGCCTCCATGACCTGCGGGCATAGGACCAGCCCAACCCATCCCTCTCCATTCAGATTGAAAAGTCACCCCCCCACAGGATGTCACAGATGTCCCCAATGTGCCGCAGGTCCTCTACAGCGTGTGCCAGCAGGGCTGGAGATATGCCAGGGGCAACACACTTCTCCCTCCATGCAGAGGCATTCTGGAGCGTGCATCTTGCACCAAAAAAAAAAAAAAACTTATGTTTTGTCCTAAATATAGCCATGGCAGACTTTGCCAGGCTTCAGCTCCACTTGCATGAAAAACACTTGCAAGGCTTGAACCAGCCCTGTTTTTTTTACCTTCTGCCCCAGGGCCTGAGCGAAAAGGGAGGGTGGAATCCAATAGCATGTTGTGCATAAAAAGATTATGCCAAAGATAACGTTATTGCTAATAATAACCCTGGAATCTATCCTGTGAATAGGCCCTATTGAATGCCTGAACACAGGCATTCCTCGGTTTGGTTTTTCTGCCTACAAATATTTCACTTGAGTCTTTAAATACTAATCACAGAATTCAGACGAAGGGGTTTTTATCTTCAAAGTGCTGCAGAAAAAAAATTAAAATTAATTCATTAATCAAGTATAATTAAAGGGTATAAAATATGCCTTTTTCCAGAGCAGGGAGCCAAACAACGCAGCGTGAAGCCATCGTGGGGACTCCAAGCATCTTTCCCACCGCAAACGTGATTTTCCCGGAGCGGCGCCCGGGCAGTAGCTGTGCTTGTTCCCAGCAGCTCTGCTCAAGCTGTCTTCCTGACATGTGTTAGGCTGTATGTCTGCCACGCAGGAAATAGGGTTTGAAGCTCACAGCCAGGAGCAAAAGCTGAGATTGAGGCTTTAATGAAGCTGGGATTGAGTGGCTAGGGTGGTTCAGTGAAGCAGTAAATGCAAACACATTATCACCTGAGAACTTGCTCCAATTTCACACCAATTAACTAGGAATGAGAGAGGAGGGCTGGGGCTGGCTGCAGAGATGGCTGATAATCCTGTGAATGGGCAGAAATGGCTCGAACGCAGACGCGCTTGTGCCAAAACGAGTTTGTTAGATAACGCCAGTCCCGGTAATTTTGTCTCGGGGTGGGAGCATGTCATTACTGGAGCTGCTTTTATTAGCAAATATTAAAAACATTTGCCGAAATACAGTTGCCCGTGAGGGAAGCAGGGGTGGAAAAAGTAATAAAGCAATAGCTGATTATTTTATTCCTCTGCCAATGCGTCAGGGGAAGGGAAGAGGGGAGTGAGAGAAGAGGGATGGGATGTGAAGGATTACCGTGGCAAAGTCAGCAGCTCATGGAGGGGAATATCCCATCCTCGAGGAGCCCCTCAGGATGCTTAGTTGTGGATTTCAGGTGGGTTTGGCTTCTAATCCACTGCCAGCAGATGTAGGTCTGAACAGGTCCCCAAAACTCACCTTGGCAACGATGACGGGGCCCAGCCCTGTCCCCTCCACCCAGGAGCCAGTTCACCTTCACTGCATTTTAATGTCTGAGTTGTTCCAAATTTTTTCCCTGCCATGATTATTTCCATTTTAGGAGTTCAAGTGGAAGAAAGGCAGCACTTTAGGGGCAGTGCTATTAAATCGATTTCTATGGATTGAATGCTAAAACAAATCCCACCCTCGGTGTGCCAGGCCCCACATCACCCATCCAGTAACTGTGGGTTTCAATGTCTGGGAGCAACCAGCTGGATCCTCCGGATCCACGCCAGCCATGAGACATCCTGCAACCAGGAGGCTGGACTGGAGCAAACTCTTCAATATAAGTGAAATCTTGTTTTCATTTTAAAAAACATCAGTGATAAAAAGCTTACTGGAAATGCAAAGGCAAGAACCCCCTGCTGTGTTTCATGGTGACACAACAGACTGGAGAAGATCTCAGGAGAAATCCTGTGTTGTGTGGTGAACCCTGAGGAAGATCTGTGCCCCAGGAGGGACCCTCAGTGCTGCTCCAGCTCTTCTCTGGCAAGGCAGTATCCAGGAAATTGTGGTATTCCTGAGAGCTGCCTGCCCTGCTCTCCAGGAGGGAGCTCCAACAAAATAATTGCAAGAAAGGTGCAAAAAGAGAAAAAGCAGTGACTGCAATCACTCAATATTGAATTACTTCAGGCTACGGGAAGGAGAGAGATATCTCCCTTTAAAATCAGGAAAGTGTTTTCTCGTGATAAGGGCCAGATAGCCAGCAAGGGACTAGGACAAACCATAATACACTAAGAAAACCCAAAAAAGGGCCCTGGATGCTCCCTGCCCCACTGTGAGCCTGATTTCCAGCATCCTGCTCACTTCAGATCCTCATTCCCTTCTGAACAGATGTGGGAAGGAGGAAAAAGCTGCAGCTTAAATGAGCAAGAGCCAGTAACTGCTGAGCCAGGTGCTGGGGGATTCTTTCCCCGGGGCAGGTGGAGTGGGGGGCAGGGGGACACCTTGTTCCAGTTGCTCCATGGGAAGTGGGGATCTGTGACCTTCCCTGCTTGTGGCATGCAAACCACTCTCCCAAGCAGGAAAAACATTTCCAAGTGGCAGATATCCCATTCTGTACACAACGGTGCTCCCGAGCCCCGGTGCAAATCCACAGGGCTCTTCCTGTCCGTGCTCTCCAGCCTGTAATTATCTTAAAGGCAACAATTATAACTATTGAAACACATGTGATGGGTTTAGGGAGCAGAGCTTGGCTAATCCCCACAAGCATCCCGGAGGAGCGGAAGCGAAGAGTTCCCAGGGTGCTGGTGCTTTGCCCGGCAGGTAGGGACCAAGTGGAGCTGCAGGGCATCAAGCTCAGGGTGAGGAGGAGGCAGCAGCCTGGTCCCCAGGCAGGGTGGGACCCCGGGAGTGCCCAGGTGGCAGTGACCAGGCTGGCGGAGCTGCAGGAGGGTCCCCCTGTTCCTCACCTCAGCCCTTCCGAGGGTCACACAGAAAGTCAGTGACAGAAAGACTCCCATCCTCAAAACCGGTTGTTTAAGCTCTGGTTGCAAATTTCAATCCCAAAATATTTCATCTTCTTTTTCCCATGTCAGTCCAGGACTTAGCACAGAGAGTCCTGCTCCATTCTCTATGTCAGATACCAAAATAAAGCCATGTTCAGACACAGTCCCTTTTCCCCTTCCCACTTCTTTTACTGCAGCATCAAGCTGTTGCTTCATTTCATGAGAAAAAGTTCTGCAAATACCTGTGATGCTCTGCTTGAGGACTCCCAAGGCAAGAGCAATGAGATGAATAGTGAGGAATTGCACAAAATACCACTGACCTGTGCTCATAACTTTTTAATTTATTTGTTTCTCAGGAATCATTAGTTTTGCTATTTTTCTGTAAGCAGAATCCTCCTGGAGCCATATTATATGCAATTTTCTGCTCTGCTTTCTTTAAGAATTGGTTTCTAACTTGCCCTAAAAGTGCTGAACCAGCTTTGGGAGCCTGAAAATGCAGGGAAGTACAGAGCAAAAAAGAGAACACAAACTCTTTGTTCTCGGTATCTCGTGATCTTAAAGTGCTCCGGGTGATCTCAGGGGTGTCAGGGCAAGGACAGAGCCACACCGGGCAGCTGCTGGCTGCTCTCTTTTCCAGCCCTCTTGTTCTGCTTTTCATCTCCCCCATAACACCTTTTTTTTTTGTGATACGGTGTTTTAAATATTCCTAGAATTTGCAAATTTTCTACATTTTCTTCTTTTTCCCAAAACTGAAACATAATTTCAACTATTTAGACTAGAAGTGATTTTGCCTTTAAAATACATTTTAAGGCTCTTTTTTTTTCCAGTTTCTGCTCAAAAGGAGCTCGTGTTTGCCAAAAAGAAAAAAATCTTTTGATTCAATTCAAACAAATTCAAACTCCTTTTTAATTAAGTATTTAATTTCTGAATGCTTACCTTCTCTCTTTTTTAATGCTTTCCCCATCACATTTCTCTCCCTTTCTCATTTCTAAAATGCAAATAATTGAGAAAAAATTCCCTTCTGAGCCACTTCTGTTGCTGCTGCCATCAATAGCCCCAAAGATGCTCTGAGGCCTGTGCTCCCCTCACCAGGGAAGGAGCCTGCAGAGTGTCCCAGACCCCTACTTGTGTTCTCAGCTCCCTGTGGATACCCATCCAGCTGCATCAAAATCACAAGATAGACACAGCCATGGGGCTGAGGGAGACAGAAAAGCCAATAGCAAATCCAGCCTTGGGTGGACAGGACCCCCAAAGGGCTATGGCTGTTTTATGAACTGTGTGAGGAGTTATCAAGGCAGTGGAGCATCACCCTGGGTGACCAAACTACTGCATTGCCCCAAATCAAGAATCCCCTTGCAGGCAATGTGTCTGTCTTATATTCTCTATGTATTTATTACACAAATTCTACACATCTCAGGTTATAAATTACTTAAATGCATAATTAAATGTTTCCATTCACGCACACACACAAAAAAAATCCAGCTGTTAACACAGAAACTTTTCTCTCATGGGCCATCTCTGGCCAAGGCATCCTCTGAGTGAGCTGCATCTTCCCTCATCATTCTCAAAGGCTGCACAGTAGACAGACATTGTCTTTCTATGTATTTATTGATTAACAGCAGCATTTCAGATAAGTGAAGCCAAATTGCCTTTAAGGGCAAAAAAAAAATTTGGCTTAAGTGTCATTCAGTGTTGTGGGCAAATTGGAAATTTTATTTGGTGGTTGCTTTCCATCCCGTGAGCATCTGACATTTATTTGCATTTCTAGAGGGCTTTAGTCTATTTTAAGCTGGGAAAGGGAGAGGGCAGCAGGGCTGGTGGGAGCTCCAGCTTCCCTGAGCAGGACATCCTGAACTGGGAGATTAGTACTGACCAGAGGAGCAGCACAGGGATGGGGATTTACAGCAGTGCCTGGTTTTTCACAGTAAGAGTGAAAAAAAAAAAAATGGGAAAAGCAAGAAACAGGTGAGAGGGATGAAATCCTATTTCCAGCTACTCAGACCAAAATGTTCATAAGGCAACAAGTTTCTTCTGGGCATGATGAATGCATCAGAGCAGCCTGTGTAGCCCAGAGATCAAACAAAGTGATCTCCCCTGCCTTTAAAATGTATGAAGCTGAAAGATCTTAAGGGCAAATAAACTTACTTTGATTGCAGGGCTGGGATCTTGGAAGTCACATTCCTTTAATTTCCTTGAGCTGGTTGCCTTCCTTGTGAAGGACATGCACAGGGTGGTGAGTTTTCAATGGAAACAGGTTTTGCCTCATTTTCCACTTCTCTCCTGTTACAAGGAAAGAAGTGCCGAGCTTCAGAGGCCTACCTGCCTCTTCCTATGCAGACAGAAAGGGCTGGGTGTCTGTTTTTAATTACAGCCTGAAAGAACTGCATTTAAAAGACAACAGAAAGCTATTTAATTAATACTTATCATTAGCACACATAGGAATGCCTAGCAGCAAATTGCAACAACAAAGCAATTCCTTTTTTATTTTTTTTCCTTGCAATTTGGATAAATTAAAAAAAAAAAAAAAAAAAAGAGTCAACAAATGATTTGCACCATGTTTGAGATGACATTTTACCAAGTGAGAGTAGTGGGATGGTAAGTATCACCCTAGGAGAGCAGAGATGTCTAAGAGCAGCCTTCTCCATCTCCAGTTTTTCGGTCTCCAGCTCTCTTGGCCAAGAAGCTTATCTTCATCCATCCGTCTATCTATCTTTCTATCTCAGCATTTACACTGGGCTCATCCCCATGTCTGAGCACCTACTTGTCTTCATACCTGTCCATAAATTACATGGGCCCCCCAGGGCATTATAAATAATAATTCAGCTCCCAAACATTCAGAACACTGTTTTAAAGCATTGGCTTATAATTCACCACGTTGTGGGCTCCTCCCAGCTCATAAATGGAGTAGAAGGAAGTGACAGCCCAGTCAGTGGAGTAATTGCCCAAAGATCAATTCCTTGGGTGGCCACAAGCTGGAAGATGGGGATGGACATTGTGACAAAGCACAGGGGAAGGCTGGACTGGTCTGCTCATGGGAAAGAGCATCCTCACCCTCAGCTCCTTTGGGATTTTATATTCCTCTCAATTTTATCCCAGCCAGAGCAGCAGTCAGCCCGTCATCCCATGTCACCCTTTAGCAAATAGATCTCTTAGTGGCACTATTAATGATTGGAGCGTTGAACCACAGCATGGCTTTGCTGGTGGATGAAGCCCCCATGGGGCACAGAGGCAGATGGCTTAGAGGGTAGACCCCACATGTAGTCCAACAGATCCCAAACCACACCAGGACAAGCACCCCAATCCCTTGTTAGACAGGCCAACTACAAGTGAGTTTGGCTCAGGATAGCAAGTTGCTTTGGTACATGTGAGTTATCGAGTAGAAACTCCAGCTGAGCCATGACCCTATTCCTCTATCTCAACGCATTGCATCTCCATCCCAAGACATTACTTTCTCCTTGAGGTAGGAGTTGGAAACATGTCCCAGCTGTGTCCCTCAGTGGGGGAATACAGGGTCCCCATGGAGTCTTGTCACCAGTTTTGTGGGCATCACTATCTCCTGGATCACATGTCGGACATGCTTGGGGTCAGGGACCTGAAACAGGAATTTTTGCTGGAGAAAAGCAAGAGCAGTTGATGTATGAAATGAATTATTTTACAAGCCTGTCCTTTGTTTGTGATCAACTCTGGAAGGTGCAGGGCTAAAATATCATTAACCCTGGGAACATGTGAAGCTTACAGAGCCTGGAGCCACCCATCAGTGTTGGGTGAGGAAGCACCACTTTTTGTATAACTTTCCTCTCTCCATTCTCCATCTTTCCAACAAACCAGGCTGACCTTCCCTCTCAGCCAGAGACCCAAGCACGAGTGAGCAGAGCCCCAAGCACCAGTTCTGGGGACAGAGCGGGAGCTCCCAGTGTGAGAGTGGCCACGGATGCCGTGGTCCCTGAGCAGGTCATGGGACACAGCACGCCCACGATGCCAGGTTCATTCCCACATCCCAGACACCGGGCTGGCACACGTGGCTGTGCATTGGCCTCTGTGGGAGTACAGCCCCCCCTACAAGCCAAGCCTGTCTGTGCTCCCTCTGCCTTGGCTCCAGGCATGGAACAGGTTTTTCCTGCTGTTCTTCTGCTCCAGAGATCGCAGACAGAGCTTCAGTGTCCTGCCCCAAAAATAGTCTGATTTGGTCTGGGGGAGACCTAGCACCCTCACCCCATAAGGGTATCTTCAGGGATGGTTAAGAATTCCTTTTCACCCTGCTATGAGGCTGGACCCTTTACTCATCCTACTGCTTGAGGGCACTGGGATAGGAGCATGGAATGTATTCGTTATGCTTTCTGCTTGCAAAACACACCAAGAATTTAGCGGGCTGCAAGTCCAGCCCCTCTCACCCCATCCTCCACAGTGAAGGGTTAGGGTCTTGCCAGCCAGGTTTGCAACCTGTCACTTGGGTGCAGATCTGGGTGCAATTTCAGGCCTCTCCCCTCTTGCAGGGTGTCTTAAGCTATGATTAAGGACTAAATTGCAACTGGGCAGCCATCCCTGGCTGAGAACCCCAAGATTTGGGGAGGCAGCTGTTAAGGGCAGTGGGGTCCAATGAACATAACATCTGCATCTATGAAAGGGGAAGCTGATCATGGGGTCAAATGGGATCGGGAAGTTTCTCACTGCTACCCCCAGAGACGTCCTGCACCACTGCCAGTGTAAAGCCATCCTTTGGGGAAAGGTTATTTGTGAGGAAGCTGTTGCTTAAAAAATAGGTATTTTGCTGGTTTGGCTCTTAATGAAGGGTGAATGATGGCCTCATGAAACATCATTCCTGGACCCCACCTCCCAGCTACTCAATCCATGCAAGTAGAACTGCTAGCATCAAAAACATCCAAGTGCTGTGTTTTTTACATCATTCTCAGCTAAGTTATTTTCCTCACCCCTGTTAATTGGGACGGGGCAGCCTCAGCCCCCACCCTGGAGGAGGCACAGGTCCCTCCTCTCCTGCAGGGTTTTGGTGGGATGGAAGGAGGTGGCATGGGGCCAGCTGTGCCAGAGGGAGCCAAGGAAAAGGCTGCCTGGGTGCCAGCAAGGCAGCTTGCAGCCCAGGCCAAGCTTCCCACTCTTCCCGCACGTTCTGCAACAGCCCAAGCTGAATCACTTCACAGAATTTACTTTTACCCTGTTAAATGCCACTAAACCTTCAAATTAATCCTCCCAATACAGGACTTCCTTTGATGTCAAAGGGGGAATTTTTTGATGGCAAAGGGGGATTTTTTCCCCCTGGTATAATTATTCCTATTTTTCTTCCCCCTTTTTTAGGCACAAGAGATTCCTGCCAGATGCATGACTTGTGGAGGCAGCTCCCACACAAGGTATTTATATATTTATATGTATATGATGAGAACGTGGTATTGAAAGACCTGAAGTTTCAGGCAAAAGATAAAGGGAATTTCCCACTTCCTACTTGTTACAGTGGAAGTTGCCTGGCAAGAGTCTGAAGCAGGACTAGGACCAAAAGCTGTGAGATACAGCACAGGAAAGTAGCTCTTTAAGATAAGCATGTCCAGGGAAAATATCTGCTATTTAACACTATCACAGAGCAAGTTTCAATGCCTGGGAACCATCCCTGGCACTGCTCCAATCACAGGGATGGGTAAAGTGAATCCGCTCCACTCTGCATGTGTTTCCTACTGAGCATCTTGGGTGCTATGGCGATTGCTGAGCTGAACATCCCAGCACAGAGCCAGAATCACTGGATAAAGCTCAAGAAGCAGACAGCTGTGGGTAGTGCTAAGGCAGCTTTCTGTAACAGCCAGTAATGATGGAACAGCCAGGTTTACTCAGAGTTTCAATTAGTTGTTATGATTTATTAAGAAAATGGGGATACAACTGCAGTGCTCTTCACTGAAAATATTATGAAATTGTCCATATAATCCAACTCTTTACTGAAAATGTTATGAGATAGCCCATGTAATTCAACAGGGAAGTGCATTCTTGCTCATGAATCATTGCATGGAGACTCCCAGCATAAGACAGGGCTTTTCTGGGAGTGGAGAATGAGCCCTGGGAGACATTGTCCAGCTGTGCTCAGTAGTCAGGTCTATGTGACTACCTGCCCAGTGATCCCCCAATGCCCTGGGGTACAGACTGACCCGCCTGTGCCTCCCACTGCTGTGCCACAGCTTCAATCTGGCCCCGGAGCACCTGTGCCCAGTCCTGTCCCTGCTCCAGGGGAGTGGACCTGGTCTCCATTGCTGTCAGGGCAGTGATTTCAGGGGGGATCTGTGGAACGAGGCCAGCTCGGAGAAGGGCATCCTGAAATTTGGCTGCAGAGGCTGGAGCCAAGCAACACCGGGGGATGCTGGAAAGGAAAGAGAAGCAAAGAAAATTAATGGTGTAAGCAAGCTGGGAGCTGGAGATGCTGCAGGAGCAAGGGGACAGTGATGCTCCAGTCCCTAATGTTGCATGACCATGGCTCTCCCTACCTGTGTGGCTGTGAGTAGTGGTAGTGAGCAGCCACGGCAGAGTGGGGGCACAGCAGGTACTGGTTCTCCTCCCAGCAGCGTCGCATGGCTCTCACAATGTCCTGGTCAGAGGCTGAGCACGACCCCAGGGTCTGGGAGAGCTGTGGGGAAACAGGGAGGTTTTCACAGGGCACCACCACCCAACGTGTTCCCAGCTGGGTTCGTGCCACAGGCACTCAGCAAAGCAGGTGGAAATCAGGAGGCTGGAGGATGGGCTCCCCCAGAGACCTGAAGGAAAAGAGGTTGTTGCTGCAGCTAGGGGATGAGGCACAGCTGGAAAAAACCACAGGGATGGAGTGTGGACACGGGGTTTCCATCCACAGGTGCTGCGAGCATGACTAGGCAGGAGCCAGGCCTGAGCTCCTCACCTCTGCACTGCTATTTCCATGCTCTGAGGGAGTTCCTGAGGACTTGTAAAATCCACCTCAGTGTAACAGCTCTTCTTACTTTTAATAATAAATTTGCTTAGTTGCTGCAGCACAAGCAGGAATGGGACTGAGCAAAGGCTGCTCTGTGAGGGAGAGCACATCAAAAATTGGACAGGAAAAAGCAGGAATTTGCACCTGGCCCTCTCACAACTCAGATCTTTGGTTTTCTCTTGTACCTCTCTGCTTTGTGTTTGTGCTCCTCTTTGCTGTAAAAGCAAGGCTGAATTGTACCAAACTCCACAGACCCACTCCCAAACATCCAATTTGTGTCAGCATCCACTGTATGATGCCTCAGTGCATGGTCCAGGATGGACCAAATTCGCATGCTACCAAAATAACTGCAGGCAATTTTTAAGTTAGTTTGGTGAAGAAGAAAGAGTATTCTTTAAAAAAAAACATAAAAAGGGGGTTTTAGTATCTCCATGCACACACATTGATACAAAACTTCTGTTCTGGCCTCACAGTTAAATTTTTGGTTGCATACTCTCCACGACAATTTTTTTTATTCTGAAAATGAATTTGGAATACCTGGTAGCAATAATCTCCTTACACACACACACACACACACACAGAGGCACAGTGTTGTGTGGGTGAGAAACTGACCTTTCTGTGCAAATCGTCTGGCAGCTTCAGCCTTTTTGAGATGTTGAATTGCTCCATCAGAGTTTTTATCAGGCAGCTGTCAGAGCCCGAGAGCAGCCAGAGGATCCTCTCCACATTGTAAGGCTCCTGGGATAACAAGGCAAAGGTGAGGAAATTCAAACGGGGGGGAAACATCTCTGTAGATTCTCTTATGTCTCTCATTAGGGCTGAGGTCCTACCACTGTGTTTTTCTTGGTGGAAGCCAGGGTGGGCTTTTTGTCTTCTGTTTGCTCACCTACATCCCAAGACAAGTCTTTGGGAACACAATGTCTTTTGAACCTCTGACCTGTCAGAGCAGTCAGATTAAAACAGAAAATGAAGGGATGACTGATGAATCAACAGCATGACCACATCTGTGCCATCGCTATGAGGAGCCCAGGCTAATAACACACTATGTATTGGAGAACCAGAAATATCCAGCTGTTTACTCAGGGTTGCAGATGCTGCTGTGAGTCATCCAGCTCCTGCGTGACTTAATGAGACACCCAGCTCGCTGCAGGGCTGGCTGATAATGTCCATGAATTTATAGAGTACATATAGGGCCTGAGTGGCCTGTATGGCTGTGTAGCAATCAGCATTGCAACACTGCAGTAGAAGTCTGTGCAAGACCATACAGGAGGGTCCCAAACCAACTTCTCTGCCCTGCCTCATTCCTGCACATTTGCAAACACCAAGAAATATTCATCCAGGTGGTTTGGCTGAGATACTTTGAAGGGACAGACAGGATAAGGGGCATCAATTAACAAAGTCCTCATCTCACCTCCTGGGTTCAAGTGCTGGATTTGGATAAATTTCATAACTTTTAGCAGCTGACAGTGCCTGTCCCCTTTTGTCACTTCATCCTGTCCTACCCTGTCGACTCATCAGGACTTACTCAGCCTTTTGTGTCCTTATCTGGGTGTCTTATGGCCCCAGTTCTGTTCTCCATCTTCCCACCATCGTCTCCCAGAGCCTCTAGCCTCTAATCTTCAGTCTAGTGTGGGTGTAGCCTGCCCTTTGCTCTAGGCTGTCCCCTGTTTTAGGCTGTCTTGAGAAGATACAGGTCAGTGTGCCTAGACTTCCATGACCTGCTCCTGGAGGTGCCTCCAACACTGCCCTGACACCCTTTCTCCTGTCCTTCTTTCTGCTGTTCCCACATCCTTCTCACATTTCCCCTTCACCCTCCATTCCTACCAGCCTTATGGTTTCCACTACAGAACACTGTGTTGACACCAGTAAGTTGAACTGGGCCAGGACACTGGTACAAGTACCAGCCTTACCATCTAAGTAAGGCTTTTGCTTGTCCCACACTACCAGAGCGCTCCCGGAGAATGTTGGGGCCTAGTTTGGAGGCCAGGTCATGCTGGGAACAAATTTTTGGAGTGTTGATATGAGCTGCGTGGTTCTTCCTGACCTCAGAGACAGAGAAAAGCCCCTGCTTGGCTGCAAGGACACAGCATCTGTTGGGATTGTCCTGGGATAGCTCCTTACAAGGCTCATCCACACCAGACTTTCTGCTTCACCTTCAACTCTTCAGGCAATATCTAACAGGAAAGTTTTCTCTGCTTTACCTTAGTCTGCAGAAGCAGCAACCTAAAGAGGCTGTGCATTCTCCATTTTTGAAGGTTTCCAACACCCAAATGGACAAACCCCTGAGCAATCCCACCTGACCTCAAAGCTGAACCTGCTTTAAACAAGTCCCAAACAGAGACCTCCTGAATCCCCTTCCAGAATTAATCTCTTAGCTCTCTTTAGCTATGGAAATATTTGCATGGATGCTCCAGATACTCCCGTGCAGCTGTGGAGGGGGATGTGCAGAAGGATTCACTCCTCTAGCTCCTCAGGAATGTCAGGAAATCTCCTCATCTCACTCTCTGCCCCCAAGATCCCAAAGTCTGGCACGTGCTGACCAGTGCCACTGAAGGGAGATGGGCTGAGAGAGGAGTCCAGTTACCCTTGGACCTCTGAGGAGCCCCACAAGTTCCTGGCTCAGGGGGAAAGCCAAGCTGCAGAGCACAGCCTGGTGATAGGGACACAGGGACTTAGTGACTGTAAAGCAAGGCAGTCCCCCCAGACTCCCAGGTTTTCCCACTGTGTTTAAACAGTTTTTGGAAAATCCAGGTAGCTTAAGGCCACAGAGATACAACACCAAGGGTTTCCCACTTTGATCACTCGTTTGGAAGCAGATCCAATCCCTGGGGATGCCAGGGTGGGAATGAAAGGGGAGGTATGTGCTTTCAGGTGTTTGGTTTCTGTACCTCCATGACTTTTCTTTCCAAGGTCTTTCCCTGCCTGCTGGAACTTGTTTTGCTCTGAGCAAGCTGCAGGCGGCCATGAACAAGGCAATTCTTATGGACTTCTTTACCTCCTTCCTGGTCTCTCATCCTGCTCTTTGTGGAGCTTTTCAGAAACAAAACCCTTGAGACATGATGGCATTTTTAGTTCTCACATGTTGTGGAAATGTCCCTGTCTTGCTAAGCTTGCATGGAATGAATGCCTGGAAACCCAGCACTCAACAACGAGGATCAGAAAGTCAAGCCCTGAAAAGTGAGGGAAGAAGGTGTTTGATCCATCTCAGCTCAGCAGTCTGTAGCATAAATGGTCCCACCTCCTCATGCACCACTGAGTGGCAGAATTTTACAGGTAGACCAGAGTACAAGATTAGAAAAAAACCAATAACAATATTTTCTATTTTCGCATTTTGGCCAGTTCACTACATACTTGGATATCCATGGCTGATGCTAATGTAGCCTTCACACTCTCTGCCAGTGAGAAATCCCCATGTTGAACAGTCCTGTGAATGATGTCATTGCTGTTCACCACAGTAATAAGTCGAATTGGGAGACCCATTTTCTGGGCAATACAGCCAGCTAGGGAAAAAAAGTGAAAAAAAATGCATGAGTGCTTGATGAAGAAACATTTGAAAGAGATTTAGCAAAGAAGTCATCATACAAATTGATGGAGCATCTTGTTCAAAAGCAGACACAAATGATATTCCCTAGTGGACTCCGAGATACCTGACTTCAGCGGTTTGGTAGGGCACAGATTATAAAATCCAGGGATGCAACATTCCACCTGCCATTGAACAAAGACCTTGGCTCATCTCCACGTTTGCTGGTGGATAGGCAGGGGCCTGAGAGTTCAGGCAGCTGCCAGGCTGAAGATTTGGGGCTTTTGCCTCTCTGATGGGCAGACTGGAAGAACAGTGAATATATAAAATCCTTTATTGCTTTCATAAGACACTTCTACACCTATTTTGCGACTGAGGCAATCAAGGACTCTCATTTAGAAGGCCAAATTATGCAATTAAGAGTGGTTCTCCTGACCATGCACTACCACGCAAACCAGAGAGGACCAGGCAGGACTCCACACCTCTGTTAATGTCTCACTTAAGAAACCAGAGCCACAGCATTTTCCCACTTTTCTGCATCAAACACATTCTGTCCTCTCTTAATGTGCTCATCCTCAAGATAGTTACAGCCATCATCAAAGGGTGGTTTGGGTTTTTCTGCACCTTGCAAATCATCAGTGACACCTAAATTGAGTAATAACCATATATGAGTAATAAAATATAAGTGGTTCTGAAGAAATCCTACCAGAGAGTGGGTGTTTTAATAAATAGCAATACCCAGTATCTGCAAAGTACTTTTGGTCCATAGATCACAGCATTCTCTCTCTCTTATCTAACCCATCTTTTTTTCCCTTTACCCGTGATATTTCCTCCTCCTCCTGTTGGCACAACAATTTCCACCATTGGCAGTGGGGTGGCATCCAGGGATGGGATGCACTGAAAGTAAGCATAGAAGTAGTGAGCAATCTGCACCATAATCCTGGACCAGTTGACGGAATTCAAGCTCATCAGGTGGTATTTTCCAGCAAAATCGACATCAGCAAACAGTTCCTTGATTGGCTCATCAATTTCATCGCTGTTCCCATGAGCTGTTAAAAGGAGAAAGGAAAGATTAGATCTGCCAGCAGCAGTGCATCAGGCACGAGGTATTTCTGCTCAGAAGTAGGGTTGGTCTCAAGCCCTGGGGTTTGCTGTGGCCAGGAGTGTCCCAAGATGCCCGTCTGCCCTGGGGGCTGTGTGAACCAGGGCCTGAGTGGCACCCTGTGGATGTCAGGTGGTTTCTGCAGACACAGCACTCTGGGCTCTTGCTGCTACCAAATATAAACTTGCTAGGAAAGCAAATGCCAAGTCCCCTTGTGAGATGTCAGGGTGAGACCTGGCTGAGCAGAGGAGTCCATGGGGACTCAAGCAGCTCAAGCACCCAGTGGTGATGCCAATCCATGGGGACAGCATCGTGGTAGGGGGTGAATCACCCATGAAGGCAGGAGGACAGAGGGAAGGGGTGACTCCAAATCCTTTTAGAGACAGAAAACAGTGCTGAATTTAGTTCATCCACACACCAACCACCTGCATGAAGGCGGCTCTGATCTATGGCCAGGAGAAAAGCAAGCCTTAAACTGCTTGTTTGTCAAACTGGGGATGTTGTCTCATGTTAGCCAGATGTCTGGGCATGGTGATAGCAATGACCCAGCTGGCTGCAGCTGCTAAAGCTGCAAATCCCACTGAGCTGCCTCCTCAGACTTTTAGGCTCAAGGCTTTGACACAGTAGGACTACAATGTGGACAATCCAAACAGCAGTGCCAACCAGCAAAGACATGGACATTGTCTTCAATGACAGTGGTCATCTGAAGTTCCTGTATCTGAGTGCAGAGCCCCTTGGGCAGCAGAACGAAGATGTCCACATTCTTCTGCCCTCTCACGCTCTCGATGGCCGAGCTCCCCGTGTCCCCCGAAGTCCCTGTTCCAAAGTGAGGAAACACCAAGAAAGGCAAGAAATTGCTGCATCAATCAAACCTGCATCACTGCACTTTAGGAAAAAGATGCAGAGAAGCTCCACGAGATGCTTTTGGCCAGAACAGCCACTTTGGCATTGCCTGGAGATTACAAGGCAATACCATCCTGGGGCATCTTTGGGGAAGGCTGTAGGATGATGGCTCTCAAGGTAAAGGTTTGCCCAAGAACCTTACCTCCAAGGAGTCATACTCACCCACCAGAATATTGACATGCTTCTGCTTTTTCTCCAAGAAATACTGTAAAAACTGTCCTGTGCAGGACAAGGACAAGTCCTTAAATGCATACGTAACACCATGCCAGAGCTCCAAAATGTTCAGCCCATCTTTCAGCCTGGACAGATGTACAACATTCTTGTGTCTGAATCTGCTGAAGGCCCTGTCGATCAGCCCTAGAGGGAAAATGGTTAAGTAGCCTGTTAGAGGAGTGTTTTTCTGACCCACGGATTCCTGCATCTGTGCTCTTCGTGCTCCTAGGTACCTTTCTGCACAACCAAAGGCTCTCAGTTGCTGGTGCGGTGACAGATGTCCAACAAGTTATTTGTAGTTATTAGCAATGAACTAGGCCAGTTTCATGGTGTTTGATAACTCTGTTCTAAGTAATCCCAGGGGACATGCCATACAATCAGAATATTGCATTAAAACTTAAAACACCGGAAACCCGAGTTTAGTACCAATGTGCCGTTTAAACAGGGGTTGCAGCTGCCCTCTGGTGGAAAAGATAGCTCATAAGCGTTAAAAAACATTAAAAAACAGATGTTAAGGCAAGTGTGAAGCAGTAGGAAACCCTGGAGGGAGCAGGGCCACAACATCAACTTGTTGCTGTCACCAGAACCACTATTTATACACAGGGGACACCTTTTCCACTAGTGCCAGCAAGGTGACAGAGGAGAACAGGCTACAGAAAGGAGCAGGCAATGGTGCAGCAGGCTCCTTCCTCTCGGGGGCTGTGAAGAGGATGGGGGAAAGGCAGGCAGGTGCTTCAGAACCCCCCAAATCCTCATGCACATCTCTGCGAGCAGCTCCCTGCTCAGCTCACCATTGAGAGCGTTCCGTGGGACCAGCTTGGCTGGGACGAAGAGGGAGCACAGCTCCTTCACCAGCTCAGGGTAGGAGAGGCTGCTCCACCTTCGCAGGGTGTCCCTGTCCAGCGAGGGGATGTGCTGGGGCATGAAGAGGCCCCCATCGGGTGCATAGCCAGAGAAAAGGGCTCCCTCGAAGTCCACGGGCCTCGTGCCTCCCCGTGTGCTGACGTACTCCATGGCTGCTGGGGAGGCACCACAGTCACTGCCAGCAACCCAAAGCACCCCCACAGCAGGAACAGGCCCTCATGCCAAAACAACTCCCTCTAAAACTTCCCTGCGGGCAGACAGGACTCCCCGGGGAACAAACCACCTCCTCCGACAGGAAGCTGGAGCCCCACTTTTCCTCCCGCCCTGCCCAGGGAGACACTTCCCGCCTCAGGAAAAGCCCTGACGGCGCAGAAGTAGCTGCAGAAGCACGTCATGTCCCGCTGTGGGCTGTTTGCAAAAGCTGAGGCTTTAAATTTAATTAAAAAAAAAAATAAAAATCACTACGCTTTTAGAGCAGGCTGATTTTGTCCAAAAGGGTTAAACTAAGGACAGAATTTGACGCAGTGTAGGAAGGGCTGAGCTAAATCCCCCGGACTGGCGCAAATCCCACCGAGCGGCCGCCGGCGCGGGGCCTTGTCTCCCCCTGCCCTGGGACGCCTCGGCCGTGCCCACCTCAGGCCCTCGGGCCCACGCTGAGGCCCCTCAGCGCGGCTCCACAACGCAGGGAAGCGCACAAGCAAACTGCGGCCGCCGATTCCAGCCCGGCCGCCCTTTGCACTTGTGCTCACGGAAAACTTGTCCCCGCCGCCAGCCGCCGCTGTTCCCGGTGCCGCGGCGCAGCCGGCAGCAAGCCTGGGAATGGGAGTGCGTGGGAGAGATGGAACTCAGCTGCTCCTGCCGGTGCCAAGAGTCGGGACAAGGGGCGGCAGGTGCCAGCTGCAGCTAGGGGGAAATCTGGTTAAATATTAGGAGAGAGCTTTTAACCTGAGAGTGATCAGGCACAGGGCATGAAGACCTTGTGGTCGTAACCCTGGAGGCACCGCGATTTCGACTGTGGAAAGCTGGAGACACCCGATTAAACCGTGAATTTGGATTTAAATTTGAGGTTGAAGCTGCTTAAAGAAGGGTTTGGGTCAGGAAACCCCAGAAGTCCCTTGCAAGCACAGACAGTCTTCAGCTCGGCTCAGCCTCTCAACAGCCCTGTCACATCAACGGGGAAAGTCAGGCGCAGGAGAGAGGAGACAAGGGAGGGGTTGTGCAAAAATCCAGTTCTTGGCAGGGAAGGGCTGTGCATTCTTTTGCTGCTTTTTATTTTAACATAAGCAGAGTTTTTTGAAGGGCAGGGTCAGCACAGGACCGGTGGCTGTACAAACCCAGGACACAGCTCAGTGCTGGAGAAAGCAGAAGGCCTTTAGCCCAGGCAGGCAGGAGCAGAGGTACAAAGGATGGCTGATAACAGCCTGCTATGAGCCACGGAGCCCACGTCTGCAGCCAGAGACACATCACCAGGCAAAGCACTGGAGTCTGACCCTAAATACATTGCCTCTCTCTCTCATTATTCTTATGGTTCTAACTGATGCAATGAGAAAAATCTCTGGTAGAGAGTGGTCCAGTCACTGCCCTGGGCACTGATGTGGAGAACAAATTTTCTACACCAAACACCCCAAAGACTCTTTCTTCAGGCTCTTCGGGTAGAGGCAGTAGGTAAATTTCAGGCTCTGGACAGAGCTGCCTGTGATGGTGTTGCTCAAGGTTGAACAGGGCAGCTGTAGCAGAGCTGGAAGCAAACAGAAGCTTTTTAATAATATATTGAGCTCATACAGTGGGCCAGAGTAGAACACACCTCTAGGAAATCAGCTAGGAAGGGATCTACTTATCTATAATTATATAAATTGTATTACCAACCAGCCTGCATCTCCCCACCATCTCTGTGCTCAGTATTCTGCATGACATTGCAAAGATGAAGCCTGAGCCACCCAAACCCCCTGTGGCCCCACAGTCCTCCCTGTACCTGTAGTCACCAGATCCTCTTGGCCCGCTGGCATGTAGTGGGGTGCTCACCCTGTAATGGAGGTCTGTCCCCATCCAGATCTTTCCAGAAGGTTCTGTTCTGGATAAAAGAGCAAGGCTGGACCTTGTTCTTCAGGGGTTGGTCAGGCTTAAATCGATGGTGAAACCTCCCCATCACCATCCCTGGAGTCACTGGAAGCTCCCAGGTTTTCTTGGATGCTGAGGGGAGTGGCTGATATTCCAAAACAGTCTCAGGTCCCCAACATGCTCCAGTGGTAGCTGACACACACAAAAAAATGCAAATAGTATCTCTGGACAAAACAGTGGAATATTATAAATAAAGGAACTAACAAAAGCTGCAGGATATGTGATTTGCCTCCTCTGTTCTAACCTCTTCCCTTTCCCATGATGGTGTGCCAAGATGAATTCAGGATTTTCCCTCCTTGCCCATGAGGAGGCAGAGCACGCTTGGGGCTCAGCTCAAATTCAGGCTAGAACAAGGACAGGATCAAATCCATAGGAAGAACTGCACAAGCTGATAGTTTTTATTACTGATGCAAGTATTTAGTATCACCAGTGTACATCTTTGCAAGTGTCACCCAGCACACTTCAATGAGATCTCACCTATTCTCACCAGCATGGGACCTTATGCCTCTGGGAATTCACTTACCATATATCTAATTCTTTTAATGTGTGTTTTAGCTCTGTCTGTGTGTGTGTGAAATGACTTCATTAATGCATCCAATTTTTTTTTCCAAGTGAAGAGCTTACAATGAGATTGATGATTCCTTCAGCATTACATCCCTCTGGGATGCAGGAGCCCTGAAAAAAAAAATTAATTACACCAAGATACCTACTGCTCTGCATCTGCAAAGAGGCTGTTGCCACAGCTCTGCCCTGGTTCTATCAGCAGTGATAACCCTCATTAACAAGGTCAGTGGTTAATGCTGGGGTGCAGGGACTGCTGATGTGGCAGTCACATGTAAGCACAGAACACAGCCTGGGACACAAAATAGGATGACAGTGCCATTTACTTGGAGAGGTTTTCCTGTGCTCAGCCCTATGATTTCCATGCACTTAAGTTTAGAGTAGCATTTCGTTTTGGGTGGAGCTCTGAGCAACCTGGTCTAGTGAAAGGTGTCCCTGCCCATGGCAGGGGAGTTGGAACCAGTTTATCTTTTAGGTCCCTTCCAACCCAAACCATTCTGTGATTCCATGATTCACTCTATGATTCTTTAATATTATTTTGAATTTTTAAGAAAAGGAGGGGAGGAGTGTGCCCATGCTGCCTGTCAGGACTCAACCACTGCAGCAGCAGATGAAGGGCTGGAAAATGTAATAGCCTCTAATTAACATGGTTTTACTCAGTGCCTTCATATTCCTGCTGGGATTTGCAATTCCACTCTGCCCGCTACTGAGCAGTTCGTGGTCTCTGGACCTGTATTTGTAAACCCCAGCTAAGGCACTATCAGACTTTACTTTTTTTTTTTTTTTTTTTTTTTTAATGCATTATTTTTCATCCCTCCAGGTGGAATTTCCTCAGCCTCTCCACCTTCCAAAGGCATCCCAAAGCGTGGTGAGGACTGAGGAAGCTGAAAGACATGTATAACAGGAAAAATTCAAATTTTTTTCCTGCGCAAATCCCCTTAAAATTTCATGTCTCAGCCTCGAGCGTTGCAGCACTCAAAGACAAGCACAGCAAAACTCTCAGCTTCGTGTTTGCTGAGCAGCTTTTTCATCCTCTCCAGCAAAGTGGGCCCCTCTGCATGTCCCAAGCACAAGAGGCACGCTGGGTCGGGGTCCCCGGCAGAGCATCCCAGGAGCGCCGTGGACCAGCGGCTCTGTCGGAGCCACCGGTAAATCCCAGATCACTAGATGGCGGCAGTGCTTTGTGTCCAGGCATCCTGGAGGCGATGCATTTCTCTTTCCCTTGTCCCATGCAGCTTTTTCCACCCTCCCACGGCTCCCTCCACACTCCACTCAACAAAAGCCGGGAAACACCTCTCCAAAGTTTTGGAGCTGAAGAAAAGGAAGCACGGTCGGTGATCCGTGGTAGGTAGGTTGGATACAAAGCTGATGCAGGAGCACATTGGGGTGGGAAAGAGGTTCCTCATGTTCACTCATCTTCTCCCCAAAGAATCCCATCCTGGGATTTTATCACCTTCTTTTCAGCAAGATCTCTCCTGTCCCCAGTGAGACGCTCAGAAATAGGCACACAGAGAGGACCCTAACTCTCATCAAGAGAGAGATCCAAATTTAATTTTAAAAGTATCACATAACCCTGAGCAGCACAAAAATGTCCCTGTATCTCCCCGTCCTCTCTCTGTCCACAAGCTGTCTGGGGTCTGAAAACCACACACAAACAAAAGCTTTCAGACATGTAAGTGACCCAGACAACACCAGGCAGGCCTAGAAAAGCGGTGACCAGGATATTTGGGATTTTGCAATGCCATTTACTACTCTGCACAGAGTACCTCCCCGTGGCTGAGAAAAATTATAATTATAGGAGCTTATCACTGCGGGGTTGTTGAAGTTGTGTCCCCTGCCCTCTCATGTACAGAAGTGTGAACATTCACAGAGAAAACAGGGAGGTTCCAGGTAAAAACTACAAGGCTCTGGCCAGAAATCAAAGTATTTCAGTTCTGCCTTCTCAGAGGTAGATCCACACCTTAGTCAGGCTCAGAATCTATACCAGGAAAGGGGCTAAGGAAGTTTGCAGAATGTCCGCAGCTGTGCAGGCAAACATGCATGCAGAATTATTTCTTTGAGCCTCATGTCAAGGTGATATAAGACAGAAATGTATGACTGTAAATAAATGAAAATATACAAAGCTGCATCTTTGTTATGGCAAAGGTGGCTTTTCCCCTCACTTTCTAAATCTAATCTAAATTGCCAGTATCTCAGCTGACGTGAGGCAGAACTTCCACATGGATCCTGAACCTCCTCTCACCTGCAAATGTGCTTATACAGACTTTTCCACCTCTGGTGATTTTGCAGGGCAAGGAGCTGCCAGCACATCGGCCCTTTCACCACACCTGGGTGCAATGCTCTTTTCTCAGAACAAGGTGTTTCACAACCAGGTCAAAGACGTCTCTATTGCTGTTTGGGTCTTATAGGCCAAAGTGCAGGACCCACTCATAAACACAGAGCAGAAAGGGAGCTCAAGGAATTGTGCAGTCCTGGCATCCCTAGTGGGATATTGGGGAAACTGTTACCTGGAGAAGTTTGTGCAATCTGGTTCTACTATGCTGAAGTTTACATTGTACCCCTGAGCCACATTTTTTTATCAGAATCTGGAATCCCATAGCATATGGACTCTACAATCCCCAGTTAGGGAGTGGACAAGGAAGATGCTTTATCACCTTCTCCTGGTGAGTTTGGGAAAGTCAGGCTCCATAATGTGTTAAATGAGGACACCTGTACTCAGGGAGGCATTTTTACTGTAAAAACACAACAGGACCAAGTGGAACATGGAGAGTGGCAATCCTGGGCTTTGTCCACAGCTCTGGTTATGCTGGTACTGTGGTTGTTCCCCATGGAGCACCTCTGTGGTCCTGAACCTGGTGAAAACTCAGTTGCTGTCAGACTCCATGCAATTCTCTGCCCTCCTGGCATGTGTGTCCTGCCTCAGCACTGACCCTCTGGCTGGTGCCTCACTCTTGGCTTATTGCTTTCCCCAGCCAAGGAGCACTGTCTGCTAGGAAAAATCTTGGGGGTTATTGCTTGGACTTTGCTTCATTTTATATAGAGATTGTGGTTATATATTTGTCTCAGGGAGAGACAGGAACAGGCTACTCCCCATGCTTGTCTGGCCCCAAGATGCTCTCCTTGGCTAATCAGCTGCAACCCTCTGTGAGGAGTGCTGAGTGAGCCACTGTGCTTGATAAATCAGGATGAAGATGAGCACAGCTGGACAGGTGAGTACTGGCCCACAGTGACAGCCAGGTGTCCCTCCAGGACTGGAGTTCACCTGTGGGCACTTGGAGACTGCTGCTCTTTCCATGTCAACACGCCAGTCTCCTGCACTTGCTCAGATGAAGGTTTCCTTTTCCCCACTGTGTCTCAGGGGCTCTTCATGTGCCTGGATCAGAGGGAGACATTTGCACTGCAGATGTGTGGTGGGGTCAGATACACCATTGGTTAAATCTTCACTGGCTCTGCTTTGGGGGGTCTCTTCCAGACCTTCCTCACTCAAGAACATTGACTGCTAATGACTCTATTTCTTTCCCAACATTTTCTTTTCTTGCCCTGGCACAAACTAGCTCCATAAGCATTAAGCACCATTTTCAGTCCTTTACCCTGACTCCACGAGCTTGGCTGTGGGTGGAGGGCAGCCTCATCCCACCAAAGGCCAAGCTGCAAGGACAATACAAATCCTCTTAAGGCATAAATGGAGGGGTCCCTGTGCCTGGAGAGAGGCCACAGTGCTACACCACAGATGTTGGAGGCAAGAGAATGGGAAGTGGGTGGCAGAGCCAGCAGCTTTATTCCTACTCTAATGCAAGATCCCAGCAGCAAAGTCCAACTCTTCTAAAAGCTCTGCTCCCTAGGTGATCATTGATAAGCAGAGCTAAGACTCTCGTGCTACCAGTGATAGAGCTGCCTTGACCTTGAAGAAGCAATATGAACCCTTTGCTCCCTTTGGTACCTTTGCAATAAGATGACAAGGGCTGAGGGCTGCCCTTCTCTGACTATCAGCATCAATGGAAAACTTTATCAAGCAGCAGCTCTCTGCACAAGCTACTGCTTTTGGCATTCTAATCAGGGCTCTGATAATGACATATCTAATCTAAACCTATATGAAATGGCACTTGCACATCTGCAGCTTGGAAGTTACAGCTTGGAGGCTGTAATCTCAGCAGACTGCCAAGGCCAATTTAAAAAGAGAAAAATCTGGGAAAGGTGCTATATTTAATCTCAGTGCTGTCTTGGTAACACAGCACAAAAACCAAGAGGGATGGAGAGCTCAGGGCAGCAGCAGCATCTTCTCCATCCCATCCAACATTTCAAAGCAATACAGCCATGTGGCCTGATGAAGAAATCTTTGTTCCTCAAGGTTCAAAATAATCATATCAGAGATGTGAAAACCTGGCAGCAGACCAAGTTTCCTGGTTAAAGGGCAGCAGAAATAAAATTACCCAACAATACTATAGGTTGAGACAGAAGGGAACCCACCTGAGGATCTGTGACTGGCAAGCTTGTGACCATACTTTTTTTAAAAATGGCTAGGGGTTTTAGGATGTTCAACTGGACCTGCACTAGAAAACTCCAGGACTGAATCATCAAAGGTCCTGGCTTGTAGGTTTTCACATTTAGGCCAAGAAAATCCTAGTGTAGAGCCCAGCCCTGGCTTCCCAAAGCGCCGAGGTGCTGGGCTCACTGAAGTCTGGGGAATGAATCCCTGGTGGGAGAGATAAGAGAAGCAAGTGAGGTGACAGAGGAGAGACCCATGAAGACATTCCCAGACCTCCACAAGGCTGCCAGGGACCCTCCCCTGGGCTACAGGAAAGTGCCTCTCCCCATACACTGCTTTGGCTGTAAAGTAATTTTTGTAGTTCAGAACTTAAGAGTTTCAGTTTGAACTGGAGGAGCCAGAGAGATATTTATTTCTGTAAGAGCCTTAAACCTCAAAATCAGGACATAATGTCCAACTCATCAAGAAGAAGTGAGGTAGGAGGGTGCCTTCCCAGACACTGAGTGAAAGTGAGAGCTGAGTTCGGGAATCCCAGGGAAGGGTTGAGGGGATGTCATAAAAGGGGATGCAACTGCTCCACAGGCAGCTACAGAGGAGACAGAGCCAAACTCTTCTTGATTATGGAAGATGTTATAACATGAGGCACCAGCCACAAATTGCATTTTAGGAGATTTGGGTTGAACACCTCTCCTTCAAGAGCTGGGTCTTGGAGACCCAGGATGAGTGCCCAGGAAGACAGAAAAGTTGGGGGTTAAAATCTGGACAAAACCATGGCTGATCCGCTGGTGATATTCTTGCCTGAGAAGTTCTGCATGTTCCTATCTCTAATTCAGGTGCAAAAAGCAAAAATAAGACAGTTCAGTCTTTTTTTGTTTGTTTGTTTGTTTTTTCCTGACAAGCTTCTAAGAGCCTCTGCTTTATTTTTGAAGCAACTTAAAGACAGAAGTACCTGCGGGGTTCCCTCAAGATGTAGCTTCCTCAATAATTTTTGAGAATGATCCATGCCTTTTCTCTTTATACAAACCAGATTCATATTTTAGGGTATGGGTTTACTTTAATCAAACTATCAATTCACATGGCCTCATGTTAATACAAATAGAGTGCATTTTCTTGGCCCTGGAAAGTTAAAATTATATCATATGTTAAAAGATGGCATATTCTATTGGGGACGTACAAGTATTCTGAACTTTGCTATTGAGATTACGTTTATCTCACCTGCCATTTGCTCAGCAGGTCTGGCTAGATAATAATTACCTTAGCCAAATTTCATTCAATAAGCATTTCTCCTTTCTTTAATACAAATTGCATTTCTTTCCTAAGGAAAATAAAAGAATGTTGAGCCCAACAGAACACAAGGAGGTTTTATTTTTGTTCATTGATCAAAAAATCAGTTGGTCACATCTCCAAAATTTCTAATACTGATCCATAGTCCTCATTTAAGCACCAGCAAATCAGGACCACAGATATGTTATAGCTAATCACAATAGCCTGAGGAGGAGAGGATACCTACAGAAAACGACTTGGGTTCCAAATGGGGTGAATTCCCTCATGAGTTGTCCATTTCTGTGAATGGAAAAATTTTTGCCCAGTTACCAAGAGAGTTCTGAACAATTATATTCCCCTTTTAACATTTGATGAGTGACATCCAGCCCTTAGGACCTTAGTCTCCATGGACACTGTGGGCCTGGGAACTCTGCAGTTTTTTCCTAATCTCTCTCCCCATCGTGCAAAGAGAGGGGGCCTGAATTGCCTGGAGGAACAGCCAGAGGTCCAGGCCATGAAAATGTGGGAGGCACACTTGTGCTTCCAGGAGGCTCATGACCAGAGAACATTGGCTGACAGGAGGCAGGGGTCTTCCAGCTCAGGCTGCTGCCAGGACACAGCAAAAGAGGTCAGTCACCACTGTCCCCATGAAGAGGACACTGAAAAGGGACATGTCAGCACAGCCCCAGGTGCCACGGGGCTATTCACCTGAGGCAGGCATAAAAATGAAATGCAGGTCCTAACACGACATCATTCCTGAGGGGATAAAATGGAAAAAAAAGCAAAAAAGCTGTATGGAGAAATTGCTGAGTCAAGCCACCCCTTCATGAATGTTCTCTGAACCTGCCTGCCTCCATCCATGGTGCACAGGGATGATGTCCCTACGGATTTTCCTCCCTCCCTGCCAACTTCATCCACTGTCTGTCCCAGCAGCCAAGGTTTTCCCTCTCTTTCCTCATCTGGCAGACACTGCCTGTACTGATTAACCAGAAACTGAGGCTCACTACTGCAGCACAGAGAGCAGGGCTGAGGCAGCAGCAGCCACACAGACAGCAGCAGAAGGCTCTGACAGCATCTCCAAATGGGGAGGAGATCGGTCTTTTTCATTCTTATCCATGATTTCCCTTCAAAGAAAAGGACAAAGATGTCAGCTGAAGAAGGAATGTGGCAGGAAGAAGGAATTCATTGAGGCAAGAAGCCAAGCCTGGCAGTCCAGACCCAGAGGATAGATGCTCAGATGCCATGAAGCAATCTGGGACTCTCAACCAAAGGGACAGGACTGGAAGAGGAGCCTGGCTTGGAGTCCTGCTTTAGAGGGAGGCTGCTGCTGGCCCTTCTTCTGATGTGGCACTTGGGAGAATTGCAGCTCCAAGGGCTGGAGTTCTTCTTCAGTACACGAGTGACTGTGGCTCCTGTGGGGAAAGGAGATGGACACGGTTTGGTAGATCACTAATGGCACCAGCTCTCTATCCCCACAGGACCATAGAGGTGGAGCCTGATTCCAGCTGCAGTCTTCAGGAGGGCCAGTGCAAGGCCAGGAGTTGATTTGGAGTCTTTTTCTTAGAGGACAGCGATGGGTTTGTGCTGCTGCTACATCTGGGTTACACCAAACCCCGCCAGCACAGGTCTGTGAGCGAGTCAGTCCCTGCCAAGTGTGTAGCCCCTGTTCTGCCAGTGCTAGAGACCTACCATGCACACACCAGTGAGGAGAATCCCCCCAGTGTCAGCTCCAGGGGACACACAGTCACCACATTCTCCTCCTCCAGACACGTGCTCCCAGACCACAAACTCATTAGATGATTTGGCTCGTTCCTCTGATAATGAGCCTTTTTGCACAGCTATTATTTTTTTCATCATTTGTTTATGGATGCCACATTGCAACCTCCATAAATGTATTTTATAGGGTTTTCCCTGCCCCCACGTTGTAAATTGCAGTCTGTGAAATGTAGAGCAATTTATCACTGACCATTGCCCAGTTTTACGTTAATGTTTGCCCATAACACGCCCATAAACCAATTACATCATCTTACCTCTGAACGATTTTTAAGGCAGAAGGATGATATAAAACCAAGCTCTGCTAACCAGCACGGCACCTTCTCTTGTGTTAGGAGCACAGAGAACCTTTCCACCATGAGCTTCACTGGAAAATACGAGCTCCAGTCCCAGGAAAACTTTGAGCCCTTTATGAGAGCCATTGGTAAGTGCCTGTGTGTGCTCTGTGCTGCTTTGTCTCTGCATATCCCACTGATTGCTGGCAGCCAACTGTGCTGATGTGCTGATAATGTAGATTGAGACATCTGTGAGATTTCCTATTTCTGTCTGTCACCTTGTAATTCTTGGGATTTTAAACGTCTTTGGTGGGGATGTGATCTCAGCAGAGAAAGCATCTCCCTGGCTGGGGCTGGGAGTCAAGAGATGATGGGTGAAGTTTTTATGGCTTGCGGGAAGTCAGCCCTGGCAGGTTCTGCAGCCACTGGCCAGTGTGGCTGAGTGCTGCACGCATGTGATAAGACAGCAGGACCTTGGTGGCTTAGGAGCACTGCAGATCTGCTCCATCAGGCTGTGTAATTCGAGGGCAAGCAGGACATTGCTCAGCCACTGTGCTGCGATGCTGCAAAGCCTCACATCTCGCCATTCATCAGAAGAGTTGGTGTTGTTTAAATGCAAAATGTTGAATGGTTCTGATAGACTTCCACTTGTGTCTGTGACAGGGAATGTGGTCCTGCCGGGATCCAGGGGGCTTTGTACTATTTCTGTACAGTTATGTGCCAGAAGGGCTCTATCTGTCAGGTCACCTTCAGGCTTTGGGAGAAGATTTTATAAGCTGGTTCTGAGGAACCCTGAATCACATCAAAAAACCCACTTTGTTCCTTTATTCTGTCTTGATTTAATGCATTTTTCCTTGCCTGTCAGTGAAGGAAGGAAAGCAGGATTTATTCTTAGACAGAGAGGTGATGTTTCTGCTCCCACTCAGGTCAGCAAGACACGGGACATGTCTAGTTCCCACCCAAAACTCAGCATGATAGTATTAATCTTCCTCCCCAGCGGACTCAGGGACATATGGCTGTTGGGGAAGCATCTTTATTGAAAGGTTTTTCATCACTAGAATAGATATTTTCCCAACTGTAGGCCCCCAAATCCTGCTACATTGATTTGTTCAGCGGCAGCAATCTGCCCACACATGGCTCCACCATTCACTCAATGTCTCTTGCTCCTGGGCAGGGCTCCCTGAGGAACAGATCCAGAAGGGCAAGGACCTCAAGAGCGTCTCAGAAATTGTTCAGGATGGGAAAAAGTTCACGATGACTGTGACCACTGGCTCCAAAGTGATCAAAAACCAGTTCACCATCGGGGAGGAGAGTGAGATAGAGCTGATGAATGGACAGAAAGTGAAGGTGAGTGAGCAGCCCCTCCCCTGCCAGGGCCGTGGGGGCTCAGGGACATTAAATTTCCTTTCCAGCCATTTCCTCTGAGCAAAGGGACTGACCGTACCCCAGATATTAATTAATGTATTGCACTTCCTGCAGAAGAAGCCTTGCTTTTCTGTATCTATTTTAACAGTCACTTTGGAAAACACTGGAAGCCACTCTTTTAATATCCTATTTGGAAAAGGGGAATAGAGATGTTTTGGTAAAAAATTTTTGGCAGGAAGAGTTCTGAAAGATTAGAGGTGGAAAAAGATTGACTTTGTGACAGCTCAGGTGGCTCTGCAGTCTCCTCCTGCTGCAGCAGGGGAAGGAAAAAATGCAGGGGTCGAGGTGGTCTCCAGCAATAACATGAACACTTCTGTGTTCCACCAGGTTGTGGTGCAGATGGAGGGTAACAACAAACTGGTTGCAGAGGCGAAAGGAATGAAATCCGTCACCGAGCTCAACGGAGACACCATTACCTACGTAAGTGTAGAAGGGCAATGGCTGGAATTACAGAGCTGCCTCCAGGGGCCTGGCCCTAGGAAGCTACAGAGGCACTGGGAGGTGCTGGAGCAGAGCACATGCTTGCACACCGGCTCTGCAGCCAGAAACTGAAGGCAGTTTCTCATTAGAGTATGATCCAGAAAGTACTTTTTAAGACCCCAGTTTAGGCCCAGCTGATTAAAGTTTTGGGTAATGAGGGCATGTTCTCACCCACCATGAGGAACAGGTATGTGCCAGGGCTTGGCACTCTTAGAGAAGAAAGGTGAGGCAAACTGATCCCAGCTGAGGGATGCCCTACCTGGTTGGGGTATTCATGAAGAAATCCAAAGCTTTAAAAATTCAGCTTACAAGAGATAGACTGGGGACCAGTCCTGTTTTGATTTGCAAGACCAGATCCTAAGTACAGTTTGGAGCAAAATACCATGATGATCCTTATGTGTGCCTTCTAACTTGAGATATTCAACAATTCTACAAATTCATAAAAAGCTAACACTTTCCATTTCTTTTTCAGACAATGACCATGGGTGACATCACCCTCAAGAGAGTCAGCAAGAGGATCTAGACATCTTACACATGCCAGTATTTTACCATGTAAAATGTGTCCATTAAAATGAAATTTTTATTGAAGCCTCTTTGTTGTTATCAGCTTCTTCACCGCCACTATAAACAGACACAAGCCTTCAAAGCTCATGGAAGCAATGGTAGAAATTGGGGAACAAAGTGAGCTAAGGGTGTGCTCATGTTGGGAAATGGAGTTGAGGCAGGGCACAGGCTGATGAGTTCTTCCAGCCATTTCCTCCGGACAGGTGCCAGCATCCTGCTGGGAATGCCCCCGTGGGTGCTGCACCCATGGCTGATCTGGGCTGGGGAGCACAGGGCAGGAAAAGGACTCTGTTCCCTTTCCTTACAGACATGGCCAAAGAGATCAGAGTGCCCAGCAGGGCCAAAGAATTTGGGGTGGTTTAGACAGAGTCAAGGGAGTGCCAGTGATCCTGGTGGGAAAGCTGCGTTGGGAAAGAAAGCAGCATGGGCCACCAGCCATGTCTTCATCCTCACACCTCTGCAGTAGGATCCAGCCCTAAAGGCTCTGGCCACCCCATCCCCATCTCCTCCCCACCCATCCCCACCAGCAGGAGGGTCACAACTGCCTTCAAGTATCCAGTGTGTGCTTCACCCCATGCTGCACCTGATCAATTGGGTTGAACTGGAATTAAACACTTCTTCCAGGGTGAGATACAGGTTTTCTCTCCTGGCAGGAGATGGGCTGGTTGTTGACCAAAATCAAAACTTTGGCTGAGCACCAAAATCATCTCCTGTACTCTTGCTTGGCACTTCAGGCCAAATGGAGATGTGGTTTTCTGCTGCACTCAGGAAAGGAAACTCTTCCCTCTTCTCTGCCTTTTCCAAGGCTGGTGCCAGGACTCCTCTCTGCCCAGGAAAGGTTTTCAAATTACAGATCAACCTTGATCCTCATGCCAAGGACTGAACCAATATGGGTTGTTATACAGGGCAGCAGAGGGACCTAACAGACAAATGGAAGGGCTTAGCTAAACAGTGCCTAAAAAGCAGATGTTGGTCTTTAGTGAACCCAGATCTGGAGAAACATCAGCAAAATCTCTGAGAAATGTCAGAGGAAAAGCCTGGTTTTGTTTTCTTGCTTTTGTTCTGAGGAGCAGGTAGGGGATTCTTGAATAAACCTTTTCTTCTCCTGGCTGCCACTGAAAGTCTGCAGGAAATCAGTTGGATTTTGAGACATATGGGCAGACAACAAATGCATTTATCTAGAAATACAATTTTAGCCATTAGACTTCTTCTTAGTTCTGATGGCAGTCCATTGGCAGCTGATCTATGGACTATCCCTTTTTTCCTCAGTGCAAAATTGATTAAACGCCTAAGTTAAAAGGCAGGTTGTGGTGGTTTTAAGAGATCAAAGCCCCAGCTTACCCTAAGGATGAGCAATGGTGGATTCCCCTCCCTGGAAACTGCTTGTCCAGTCACAACAATTCACACAGCCAGTGCACCAAACTATAGCTTCTGGCATGGCCCCATGTCCATCACTGCAGACATTTTCTGATTTGTAACTAAGGAGAATAATTTATCTCACTTAACTTATCTTGATGTAGGGATTCCAGTTAGTCTCACTTGCAAATGGCCCCCACTGATGTTGCACTTGTGCCAGCTGCAAAATAATTTTCCACCAGGTTTTCATCAGAAAAATGTAATTTAACACCATCTGTGGGTCTTGTTCAGTTTGCATTCATTGCCCACAGGTGTACATGATGTTCTTGGAAGTGGCTTCCCACTTCTATCATCCCATGGACACCACTTGAAAGAAATTATGTCATCCCAAGGAAGTGGTAGAACCCCTTAGGAAAAAATCAGTCAAAATTTAACAGAGGAATTCAGAATCAGGACATGTTTAGAGAGAAACAGGCTTCCAATAAAAATGTAAATAATTTTATAACAGGGTTTTTTGCTTTGATTATTTAATGCCTTAGTGATAGAAAAAGGGATGTTGTTTCTGCTAGGACCTCTTCTGCTTTAAGCCCTCAGAAGAGTTTTCAGGATGCTCCCCTCCCAGCAGGTCCATGCTGTCAGACTTGCGCCACTGGAAACAATCCTTGTGGACAAATCACATTGCTGTATCACATTCCCACTGCTTGAAAGTGCCACAGGTGATGTTACCCTGCAGGCATGAATTGGTGTCAAGCTCCGGGTTCATTCCTTTTTATGGAAGAGGCTTGGTGCGTTCTCATTGCTGGGTTCAGGCATGACTTGGATCTTCTGGTTCTTGAGGGCAGCTTCCCTCATCTTGTAATACATGAACTCATTCTGCTGGAACATGCGCAGCTCCATCTCCGTCTGGACACGCATGACCTGAGGGACGCAGCAGGTTACAAATCCTGTGACACAGCGGACCTTGAAGCAGGTGAATCAGACACTGCCAGTATCAGGCACTGTCCCCAAGGGACGTCCTGGGCCATGCAGTGACTGAGGCACCTTGCCCTCAGTGTCAGCAGGACCAAAGCTGACTGGACACAGATACTCCGCTCCTTTCTCACTCTCATTTGCCTGGGTACTGAAGAAGGCATCAGCCTTTCCTGGATCCAGCTTTTCCACAGGCTACATACAGGGAAGCCTCATGCTCCCAAAATTGATGCAGGACCTAGAGGTGGTGCTGTGCAGAGCCAAGAAATGAGTGAAATTCTCATCCACACACTGGGCCTGGCCAGTGAGGTCGCCCATCACCAGGGTGGGGGTCACCTCAATTGGGAGAAGAGGGTTGCTCAGTCCCACAGTTGCACACACTTTACACCCCAAGATTCATCATCAGCAGTCATTCCCATTGCTGCATTACAGCAGAGACTCAGAAGGGATTCTAGGATATATTTTTACACCCATCTGTGCATTTATGCAACCCTTTGTTTGGGAACACAGAGACAAGCATGTGTCATATATCCACTATTTTCTTCCTAAAATATGAAGGGAAACAGAAATGGAGGTGCTGTGTCTCATTCTTTGCTACACATATGGAAACAGTCAACAAGTTTGCTTTAGGTAGTAGATATTAATTTTTCTGAAGATATAAAATTGCACTACTAAAGCTTACAGCTCTGCTATATAGGGACTATGACATCAATAAAAGATTTCATCTGGTATCCTATAATTTTTGGGGGGTAATAAAGGAGAATGCTATAAAGCAAACAGGTCACATGAAGTGAATAAGGGGCTAAAGAAGTGATAGATCCCCAGCTGCAATTGTAAATAATTCCTCACATCTGAGCAGATGTAATTCCCTGGGATCTCCACTCTTGACTCTAAGCTAGGAAATGTATCCATCAGTCATCTGAAGAAAAAGTACACTGCTGCTGAGAAGGGGTGGGGAGTGGTAAATAAAGAATGGACACCAATAAAGAAAATCAGGTGGTAAACTGGGCACATCCACCACATGTGATTTGATATACTCAAATTGCAACACCATCCATCCATCTGAGAGCAGTGAAATCAGCCTGTTGGAAGAATGGGGGGCTCTGTCTTTTGGCACAGCAATTTCAGAGAAGATTCAGGGACTCAGCTGCTATTTCTGATGTATGTTCTGGTGCAGAATAAAAGCTGTTTTTCAGGGATGAAAATTTCCAGTAAGAAAGGACATGCATTTCCCAGCAAAATGTAGCATAATCTAGATAAAACCACAGTAAGAAGCAGTCAGCACTTAATACGTCACTCAGCTCTTAGGGGCGGTTGTTTCTACAGCTTGACCGTGATCTTGCCCAGCTAGAGAGTAGAGACAAGACAGGAGATGACACCTACCTCCAGGTCTTTGGTAATTGGGTGGGAAGGTCCATGGGTTATCAGGAGAATGGCATAGGCTTTACAGATCAAGCCGTGGCCAGCTTCAATGAGGCCAGCGTGCCAGTGAGTGACTCCTGCCCGCATCACGGCCATGCCCAGCTGTGCGTTGTTGGGATGGTAAATTTTCCTGGAAAAACATTGGGTAATTTTAGTTCAGGAGAAATCTGGGTTCGCAAAAGTGTCACTGACATGATGTGTTTGCCAAAGAGCAGATTGTTTACTTAGGTGAAGAGCCTGTTGCAGCCAGTGCCCCCAAAATATGCCCTTCTTAGAAAGGGGCAAGGACACATTACTCAAGGACAGAGCTGTACAGGGACATGAGAGTTGTGAAAGATGGGATGTGAACTGGGAAAGTTCAACATCTGGCTTAGAGAAAGCCAAGCTCTATCATCTCATGCCAAGACAACACCATACTCTATCAGTATTTTGGCACAAACAGAAGACGGATCTGACCCTACAGCTCAGCTGGCACCAGCTTAGCTTGACACACTTAGTCGGGAAACAATGCAACAATCACCAGTTTCTCATTCAAAGCAAGAAGAGAAACAGGCGGTTCCAGAGACTCCAGAAATGTTGATTTCAGGCTCTGCAGATGCATCCCTTCATCTGGGAATTTTCAATGCCTAAAGCGGCAAAAATCAAACCTCTCCTCTACATCCAACATTAAAAGCCGAAGCAGTTAGAAGCTGCTTGGACTTAGCTGAAAACCTGCCCTCAAGGGCTTCTATGGAATTTTGAATTGGCACTTAAAGCAAGAAAGGCAACTAGTGAGGATTTCACCATGGTCTGAAAAACTGAGGAACACAGAGGGGAAGGAATTTTCTCTCAGTCAATTAACTCAGAGCCAGAGTTGGGACATGAAGCTGCTTGTCAGGCCTGCAAGCCAGGGAGGTGATCTGTCACCCCTCTGCAAAAGAACAAAATATAACAGGCCTTTTGGGGTAGAACTGACCAAAAAGACAAATAATGAGTGTGAGATGCCCTCAGCAGGAGAGTGAATGAAGTGAATGAGATGATGATTTAAGCTTTTCTCTCTTCTCTACAGTTTCTGTTATTTTTCTTTCTTTCCTTTTCTTCTGTTAAATACTCATCAGTCCTGTCATAAAACCTCAGTAATAATAAAGCACATAATTTTCAGTGTGAGGTTTACCTTGGATCTGTGTGAACTAAACCTGAATTTCTTTATTCTCACTAAGCTTTTACCACAGGACTATATAATTAGCCAAGACAAAATCCATGTACTATTCAGGAGTGAGGGGATATCTTGAGTGAGAGCCATTCAACATGGTTTCTCTGTGACCTCTCCTTCCTGCAGGGTGCAGGGAACAGGCAATCTCCTGCAGTCACAGCTTCTTTGTCCTGCACTCAGGCTCTGTGTCTTGTTATCAGGACAGCCCTGAGATGATTCTGAGACAAAACAAAAAGGCCAATGGAAGATGATCTTAAACCATTTGCCAGTTCTAGCTTAGTGAATCAAGGTGTTTGGGAGCCCTTGTGCATTCAAGAAGGGATCCTTCTCTGTCTGGTGGTACAAAAAGGCCCCCATATGAATTTCACCACCACTGCCCTGATGGGAGCAGACTAAGAAAATTACTCCTGTAACACACTGCTTAGCATGGCACGAGCACAGAGAGCTGCCAGAAGTAGGGCACAGACTCACAGGTAGCCATCCACCATCCTCTTGGCATAGTCAGCTGCTTCCTCAAACATCTGGAGGTAGGAGAGCACCTCGGAGGCAATGCTGAGGATCCTCAGCAGGTAGATGTTTGTATCCCCCAGCACAGGCTCCTGTTTCTTCAGGCAGTCACGGCACAGCTTCACAACCTGAGTGTGGAGGAAGCAGGGAGAGGAAGGGTGAGTCCAAGCACTTGTGGGCCTGAAGCTGCCACACCAAGACCCTGTGGTTTGCACAGTCCATACCAGTCCCAGAGGCTGAGTCAGCCTCCATGAAGGTTGGGGAAGAGAGGATGCACTTTGATTTGTGAAGAAACATTAGCCTAGAAAAATGATTGGCATGCACAGCTTTCTCTCCCAGGGTTACACTCATAAAACTGGTGAGGAAAAAGTGATGTCTACTGCTCAGGAGAAGAAAGACTCTGGGAGGCTGGGTATATTCAGATACCAAGTGCCTATATGGCCCTTACACCCCAGTGCCATCCACCCAGCCCCCTGAAAATAATCAGTGCAAGGAATACTCTTAATGACCCCTTGGGGCTGGAGACACAGAGCTGCACTGACCTAGCCATGAGACACTGTCCAGATTTCTGTTCTAGAGAGCTTCAGCCTTTTCCCCAAGACTGTTAAAACCCAGAGGTCATTACTCAACCTGGAGTGCTCTCTAAGGAGAACAATTAAATATTCCCTGGGTGAGCAAAAGAGGGAGAAGAAAAGAAATTACTTGAGCTCTCTCACTTGTTGCCCTTGTAGCTTGGGCTCCAAGGTGGGACATGGTTCAACCAAAACACACACCTATCCTCAGCACCCAACAAATTAGCAACACAAAACACTGAAAAGACCAACACAAACCCCCTGACAGTCTTGTTCCACTCTCAAATCTACTGTTCTTCTTTTTGTGAGGCAGAGCTGATTTGTTATACCTGCCCTATAACTCATGAGTTTCACCCAGAAGCCCTGGATTCAACACCTGTGTCAGTCAGAGGTGCTGGAAATCACCTGTCCTTGTGTCATCACTAGAGAAGAAGTTAGTCTGGGATGCCTCAGACATGGTCGTGCTTTACAGTTGTTTCATCCATAAATCATGAATGCAGAGGGGGACAAGGCCTCCTTTCCCGGGCAGTGTGTGTGCAGCAAGAGAGCAGAAGCACCAGGACTCACCTCGTGGTATTGTCCCTCCATGCGGGCCTTGTTGATCTTCTCCAGCGTGTCCTTGGAGAGCTGGATCACCTCCTTCACCGTGTCTGCAGAGGGCTGGGGACAACAGCAGGAAAACCAGTGAGGAAAATGCACTGCCTCACACATGCCAAAATATATTGGTTGAAAGAATGCTTGGTCCAAATCAGCTTAGTGGGATGCTTCCTACATCACCACTTCATACTGCTGTTTGCAAATACCAGTGTGCCCCTCAGACCTGCCCAAGGCTGAAATGGGCTGCAATGGTCCCAGTTCCAGGTCAAAAGGTGAAGATCCTGCTGACTTCAGTGAGAGTGTTGCCCATCAGGGTAGTGGCCATGTGTCTCTGACATGCATGACTAGGTTCCTCAACTCTGCCTGCCACTCTTCCCCTCTGGAAAAGGGACAAAATTCACCCTGCAATGGAGACGTCTCATGAGATACCAAAGAGGCTGTGAAAGCCACCAGCTGGTGAGTATCAGGTGCTCTTAGTGCAGCTGCTAGAGAGAAATGAGGCTCTTGAATGAGAGATCTGTGGAATAGGAAAGATCCCTGAATTTTACCTACCCTGAGAAATGCTGTCACTAGTTGCAAATACCCTAAGATGGCTGAGCACAGATTTCAGGTGCACCCAGATAGGGAAATGTGTTTTCCAGCACACTTCAAAGAAGTTTGTGTTCCACCATGCATTTAGAGACATGAAGCACATCTAGGAAAACCTGGCAAAACACTGATGAGCTCATAATTAACTGCCTCCTCTTTCTTCCTTTAATACTGAAATATAACGTAATATCCAGCACAAACATTCATCTTCTGCTTCTCTGAGCCCTTCAAATTTGCATTTTCCCACTATTCTAGCTATCATGACTTTCCTTTCTATAAATGAGAAAATCTGAAATCAGTCCACAGTCACATGACCCTGGGAATTTTTGGGAAGAGCCTGGTCTGGAGACACAGAGCAGAGCCAGCAGCCAGGAAAGACCTCTGGGTGTAGATCAAAAGCAGAGTCCCAACATTGCAATGAAGAATGCAAAGATTGGAAGTCAGAACTGTAGGACTGTCCTATTGTCTTTTTTCCACACCTGGTCAATTAGACTTTTGAGGAATCTGAAATTCATCTAGTTGGGAAATCCCCTTCAAAGTTTAGTATTGAAGGAAACCCTGCAGTTTTCAGATCCATTTACCCGTTTATGGATGCATTTGTGTTATGATTTATTATTCTATAGTATTATACTGAAGCTATTGTAGCTAATCAGATTTGGGCAGCTGTCTGAGCAGCACACAGGGTGTCCTGGGGCACAGAGCACATCCTAAGGCAATGTTAATGTCAGTGCAAATCACACTGCTGTGCTGTCTGAGTCAGGACTCCCAGAATAGGGACCTTAAACAGCATTTCCACGGTGGCTTTGTCTAATAAAAATCCTCCCTTGCATTTACTAGACTTCTAAGTCAGTTGCCACTGTTAACAATGGGAACTTTGCTGCTCTTTGGAAGGGGTGAAGGTCGGAGCAGCTGTTGGGGATGGAAGCTGTCGATCTCCCATGTATTCCTAGCACTTTTTCCAGCAGCTGTGAGCGCTGCTGCTCCCAGGCAAGTGTGCCTGAACTCAGGAAATGTGACACAGCCAACGTGCTCTGTGGGTGAGGTCAGCCTGGATACTTATTGTCTGTGGATGGGGTGTATTTTTAATAGCTGAACTCATGCACCTTGCATACTCACAGGCTTTTCCTGCACAAGCACTTCAGAGTGTGGAGGACATGCCCCCAGAAGTGCATGTTTTCTTGCTATGTGCTGCGCAGCATCTCTAATGCTCACAAAAAGGGGATGATGCCTGTCTAGTGGATGGGTGTCCCTGCTCATGGTCAGGCAGATGGAATGAGATGAATTATAAGGTCCCTTCTAAGCCAAATCATTCTGTGACTCATGGTCTCACTGTTCAGTCAAGGCCTGATAGCAGGTGTTGAATGAGGGATGAGATTTCTTTTATGCTGTCTACTGGCAAATGTGTTCACAAATACTCCTGCAGAAAGCCAGATAAAAATCCTTCTGCATCAGAGAACTGAGCTCTGGGACAGCTTTATATTATAAGTGGAGAAGTGCAGCAGTCAGGATTAGCTGTAAGATGAAGCTTGATAATTTAAATGGGGTTATATAGCAGGGTCTTTATCACCAGAGGAAAACTTGACCCAGCAAGGAAAGGGTCTCCTCTAGTTCTATCTCCCATAAGGGAGCTCCCTTATATCAGCTCAATACTGTTTCTCTAAACCTTTCTCAAGGAGAGATTTACACTCTGCAATATCCAGCCTTTCCTGGCTGCCATCCCTCTGAAAGAAGAGTTACACGACTGAGCTTCGCTTCCTGGCACCTCCTGAGAGGGAGGCTGAGAGTTCTGTGCTCCTTCCCAGGAAACTGCATCTCACTGGGCCGCTCCGGGTGGCACTGCTTCTGTGAGGTCACATTCCCTCATCCTAACTTCTCTGTTTCATTTCCCACCTGCTCCACATCATCCCCTGAGCTGTACTGTCTGATTCATGGTTTGACTGCCCAACAGTGCGGATCAATGACTTGATGATACACTTATTGCTCTGCCTTGCTTTTCCTTCCCTTATACACTTTATAAGGCTTGCAGGAGTAGAAGTCCCCAAACTAGCACTGCCAGAGAGCACAAAATCTATGAGCAATTATATCCTAGGGCTGAGGAACTAAAAAGAAACTCTCAAAGCTGCCAGTACACTCATAAACTGGAGCTGCTGGCCAAGCAACACATCCCACTGCCAACAGCAAGACACAGCCTTATACCTTCTTACTTGATGATTTGTGAGACCTCCAAGGAAAAGAAAGAGTCCTTAAAAATGAGCAGTTAAACATGTTAATTCCTCACAGTCAGCCTGCCCAGAGCAAGCATGCAAAAATGTCAAGTGATGGTGCAAACTCCTTGTGTCAGGCCTTTGTAAAGTGGGGCTGGAGTGTCAGGCTTCCCACATTCCTGGAGCTGGTGTGGTGGTACAAATCACGGAGTTTCAGCAGCACTCATTGGTCCTGCCACCATGGATCACCTGCAACACATTTCTCTTTCTATGCTCAAAATGTAGATTTCCTTGCAGTTTCTCAGGAAAAAAATAAAACCACAATCTAAATGCCAGCATTTTTCTCAGTTCTAGACCTAATTTTCCAATATTTTTGCATTCTGTCTATTGATAGACTTTTAGGTTAAAGGCAACTTCTGGGAGCTTTTTTAAATTAAAAACTGTACTTAGCTTGCCTAATAAGGATTAAGCTGGCCTTACATGATGGGCTTGAATTGCTGTTGTGCCCAATCAAGGTTCAGTTCTGTTCTGATTTTTTTTACATTGACATTGCTTTTGCCAAAATCTGACTCTGTTCCTATCGAGTGTCTCCATGCTGAGAAACCACTGTCCTAGAGACCCACAGATGCCTTGGTAGAGGAGATGCAGCCACCACTGGGTTTGGGCACTGCAGTACAAACCATACCTTGCTTTCCCCTGCCTTCACTGCCAGCATCAGGTCATCCTTGAGCTGTTTCTTGCAGTGCTCGCATGTGCAGTCAAAGTAATATTGCTTCTTCAGCTGCTTCCGCCGCTCCTCACTCAGGCTGAGGAAATCCACGTAGGAAACCGTCAGCTCATCCCCAGGAGAAATCTTGGTCAGGGCCCGCAGCTCGATCCTGGGGGCAGAGGAGGTAGGATGTGCATTTGGAGGAGCAGCAGAAGCAGAAGTGCAGCCACAGAGCCGTCAGGGACAAATCCTACAGCCTGCCCTGCCTTGCAGAGGTGAGCCCTTGCGCTAAGGCACTGCTTTCGGTCTACAGGGAGGCAGTGCAGAGGTGAACAGCAGTCTGGTTAACTGAATATAGAGTAAGAACACAGTCACACCAGTTTTTCCTGCCCCTCTACAAGACCCTGGCAGGGATATGTAATGGTCTGAGCTATAAAGAGGTTATGGCTCCATTACTTTATCCATATGGGGGCTGAACCTAGACATCAACTTTTAGTTTGTTGCAGGAGATCTCACCAGAAGAAATAAAAACACTGAGATCAGAAATACACACCAAAATGGTGAGTTTGGATTTTGGGTCTTTTTTTAAGTACTGCTTTGCATACTACCCACACACCCCTGGCTATACTCCCAGATCCCAACTCTGCTGCCTTCAGTATTGTTTTCACTTTGAAAAGTTAAGACAAATTCCCTCTGGGTGCTGCATAAGAGATGCCCTCACCCTATTCGTGCATTTCCACATAAAAGCTTAGAAATAATTATCGGAGAGAGTCTATTTTTAAATAACTCCTTTCACCTATTACCACAATTCAGTTGCCAGTCTCTGTTACTGAAAACCATGGCAAGCCCCTGAAGATGGGATTTGGAAAGCCAGCCCTTTGTACCTCCCTTTCCCTCATGTCATTCCCTGCAAAAGGTTTTAAATAATGTGGAGATTCAGAACTATTCCCTTGCTGTTTCACTCTACATACTGAATCTCCCAGTTACTCTGGGCCATCTGTCAGCTGCAGGGGCTAAACAGGCACAACTGGATAGAGAATTTGGCCAGAATGGGGAAAAAAATCCATCAAATACCAACTGTAAGGTGGTTCTTTTGTATCCACCTCCTCTCCCAACTACCAGTGAGCTCAAGTGTGTTTAAATGTACATGTCTGCCCTGAGATGGACCGGGGGGGGGGGGGGGGGGAACCTGCTGGCTCCCACCTGAACATGAGGTGCTCTAGGTGGAACCCAACAAAAGCCTCACTAAAGGCAGAGGAGGCAGAGGACTCACAGCTATCACCAGCTGCTTTAAAAGTAAACCTTTTGGGGAGGACATGACTTATTCTGTGTGATCATGTTTCTGCAAAGGGATTGTAATTCTCCTGTAATTCCCTTCTAATTCCCTTGGAATTTCCGTTACAGGCTCTCAGTACCAAGGGCATAGCTCTGAGTCTTCCAGCTCTGCTAAAACTGCTGTCAAAATTCTTCGCCAAGGCTGGTCTTGATCTTCTCTGGGTGTTGCCATATCAGCAACATATTTCATACAATACTTATCACCAAACATGCCATTGCCAAGAAGGGCAGCTATTAGTTATGTCACAACCACAGGAAAATGCCAGACAGAGAAAGGTGCAACCAGCTACACCAGGAGGAAGTGCACAAAAAAGAGCAATTCCGATCTGAAAAGCTTACACATATAAACATTCCTGTTCACACTTCACAGGATCCTCGTTAAAGTGAGTCATGCAACCAGAGAAGCAGAATCAAGCCTCTGACTTTCATGATGCCCCTGATAGCCCAAGCACCGTAGGGGTATTTTAAGCAGCCATCCCTTGTGTGGAGGGGATTGATAGCCTTTGGGGTAAGCCAGGAAACACATGGCATATTTTAAATACTGTAGTTAAAGAGACACTGTCAGCCAGGATTACACCACTGATCTTGTCAAGGGCTCTTTCCCCAGTGTCTGCCATGAGCAGCAGGGACCTTGATAGCTGCATGCACCGGCACAGCAAGTGCCTGATAGCTCAGAACTCAAATTGCCCCAAATAGCAACTCTAATCAGAAGTGAAGCTCTTTTTCCCCTTTTTTAATGGCCCTATCTATAACATACTGAGTAAGATTCAATGGTGAAGAAGAGCACTTCAAATGTATTTCACATCTTTGAGGAAAATGCATGCGTGCCTGAAATTAAATTTTAAAGACAACAGCATCCCCTTAAGAACACTGACTATAATATACCAAATGCCATGAGTTAATCAAAGGCCTTTTTTTGCACATATTTTTGTGACTTATTTAGTTTGGATCAGGTGACAGTGGCATCATTAAAATGGTGGAACATTAATCATGGATTATGATAAAAAGGAATTGAAACCTACATCTCACCGTACTGCTTCTGTAGGCAACACATTCCTCGGGCACAGTTTGTTGCAGGAGAAACATGGAGTATTTAGTATGTCAGTAACACAGTCATTTCTCATCTCCTAATATGCAAGGTTTTATTTTGGGCTGGACAAGATTAGCAAGACCTTGTTCTGACTTTCATGCTCTTGCAATGGTCAGGGGAGGAGAAATGAGAAGTGGAGAGAGGAAATACTGACAGAGAGGAAACCAAGGGAAAGGGTGGGAAGCCAGAGAGGGAATTCACCCTAGCGAAGACAGTCACAGTATTACCACTATCATTTTAATTTACTACAAAATGCAGAGTTAAGTGATGTTTGGGTTTAGTGGGGCTTTACACAGGGGAAGAGGAGAAGTTTAGAGAACAGGAAAAGTGGAATGTGGAGTAAACAGAGGGAGCCCCTTGGCGTCTTTTCATCTTTTCCATTAAACACGGGGCAGGAGGGGTACAGGGTAACGGAGAAGAATGATGCTTTCAAAGACCGACCCACCTCATCTGTGTGTGGAACATTGATCTTACAGCCTCATGACTGAAAGACAAAACAAACATCTGCAGTTTACACATGTACAAGTACAACAACAAAAATAATGGGTACGTGGCATAGCACTGGACATTGTACTGACAGGAGACAAGGGGGTTCCCTGTGGCTGGCTCACGTGGCACTGCATGAGAACTTCCCTTTTGATGTGCAGCTGCCAGGACCAAACTGTCCATCACTGGGCCATAGAGGATTTGGTGGAGAACTGCCCTGGCACTGTGATTTTAGGAGTGGTCTAGGTCAGGGAATGTGCAAAACCTGCTCCTGACATTTGGCAGGAACAAGGGGACTGGATCTCCTGCACAGAAAGGTCTCTACTGACATCAGCAGTTGTGCTCTCTAGAGCACAGCTTGAAATGGAAAATCAGACTGGGATAGCAGCCAGTTTACCTGGCCTATAACCAGATGGTCAAGTTTAAAGTCAGTAACCAGATACATGTGGGAGCTTTGACAAGCTGCCAGCAAACGAATGCCATTCCTGTACTTACCCAGAAAGTCAGGGCTGTTATCACTGCTGGTTACCTCCTCCACTGCTGGGAGCTGTTTTGGGGGGGCTCTTTGATCCCCTCACTGTGGGTCCAATCCAGGGCAACTGGATATCATAGTGGTGATAGATATCATAGGTATCATAGATATCACTGACTCTAACTTGACTTTGGATCAGACCCTATTTCCCACCAAGGGTAATCCTCCTAATGCAGTTTTGTTTTCTCTTGGCTTGTTTACCAGCTGCTTGGTAAATGCTGGTGTAGTTTTATCAGGGGAAAACCAGCAGTGATAACTGGAGTGCAGTACCAATGTGCTAATTAAAAAGGAGAGGCTGGGGGGAAGACGGGTGGTTAAGTTACAGCACTAAGGTTTAGTGAAGACAGGTAGCTGTAAAATAGTAGCAGAAAGATCAGAGGAAATCCTGTGACTGTGCAGTTTTTGGCAAGCAGTTTCCCAAGGTTAATGTTTTGCACACACTGCAGCTTCCTGAATCAACAGCAGTTTATACCTGTCATAGCTTGGAAACTGGGAAAGGCAGAGCATCCCTCCTGTGGGCTACCTCCACTCCCAGCTCTGGTGAAACATCCCCACATTTCCCACAGAATCTTTTTCCATCTCACTCGTCCTCCAGAGGTTTTCTTACAGGACTTGGATGGGAATAGGGAATGCCCAGAGACTGAGAGCCTCCTGCACTTTCAGGTGACTCTGCTTGCAGGTAACAATCACAGCTGCCACTAAAGTCCCATAGCTAAAGAATTAATCAGTGATTAATTGAGATGGTATACTCTCACCATATGGGGGTTGTGTTAGGAAGGGTTATAAACACACCAGCAGATAGTGATACACAGCTGATTGTAAGCTTCTGTTAGGAGAAACTCTTGGACTGTGGACTCAGCGTAATCCTTAATAATTTACTGAATGGAATTACTCCTTTACTATCTATAAATGCAGCTTCAATATAAGGGGTGAGTTAAACAGCTACTTACTACTTTAGCTACCTGTTTTGAGTCTAGTTACAAAACTCATAAGAAACCAGGGAAAAATTATTTTGCTGGTTACTGGATTTGGGGTCAAACTTTCTGTATTTGTTAGTGCATCTGATGAATTTTTTTTAAATAACAAGGAGATAAACCAGTTTGTCTTTGGCAAGAAAATACTGTTTGGGGATTTTTTTTTCTGAACTAGAGAAGGAAATAAGAACAAATAGATTTTCTGGGGCAAGGACCTGACACTGGGGATAGCAGAGCCTGCTGAGTTGGTTGTTAGGATGCATCCTTGCTGCACTAAAGGAAATAAATCCACTCACTTGCCATTGTTGAAGACGACAGTGCAGTTGGGCCAGCAGTCGTGGTTGGCCTGGCAGAGGTTGGGGAAGATTCCCACACCAACAGCCTGCAGTCCTCTTTGGTCACTGAGGGTAAAGCCATTGCAGCTGATCTAGTCCCAAAACACAGGCAGGAAAAAGTATTAAATGAGAAAAATCTGAAACACTCCAGTAGGGATAAAACATCAGAAGAGAAGCAATGCAGGACTCATGCAGAGGAACCAGGGCAGAGCTGAGTAAATGTTAAGGAATATTTGCTGTCGGTGTTCACTTGGGATGCCTAAGATAAACTTGGTTTAGACATGCATTAGTTTCCTTATATTTGGTTCCTGAAAATAATTCAGAAAAAGATCACAAGAAAATGATTTTGAGGCAATTCAAGCAGAAAGCAAAGTTCACACTCATGAAAACAGGTATTTGTTAGAAAAAACCTTGACTGCTGCATTCAACCTGGTTTTATTTGCTGGGTTGCCCTCAAAGCTCATAAAAACCCTTTGCTGTGAATTTTCAGCATTACTACTTTTGCATTATATATATTCCAAGAATGAATTATTTCACTTTTCTATATGATACACTATTATCACATATGAAGAGAACAGTTTTTAGTCACAAACATAAATAATGGAAATATCTGCAAAGAGAAAAAATGTGATAGGATAAACCAAAAATGTGATAGGTTTTTCTATATATAAACCTATATATGAGAACATATTTTATATATATAATTATATATATTTTATATAAATATATGAAGATGTATAAAATATATAAATATATATAATGGATATTGTTAAATACATTTCCTTTTTTTACTAATTTTATCATATATATTGTGTCAATGTTAAAAATCCAATGCACACAATATTAATAGACATTAATGTATCTGCTATAACAGATCTGCTACATTCAAAGATATTCTAGGTGTATTTACTAAAAATATATTTTCTCAGCTCTCCCAGGTGCAGAGAGATTCCCAGTGGGACTTGTGATGAAAATGCAGCACCTATGATTGAACAAACCACTTGTCTGCACATATAGACAGACAAAATGTTTCTGCCCTTGCCCTGCCTCAATTTCCAAATGTCAGTGCAGAGAAGAAGCAGGTGGGGAACGGGAAGAAACCAGCCATCCTCTAATCAGGCCAGCTGTGGAGCTCCTCCCCAAAGCTGGCATTACAAACCCTCCCCCGTCTGCACTCCCGCCCCTCCGACATACCACTCCGAATATGTGGGAGATGAGCTGCATCCCGAACTGCTGGCAGTGGGGCGGCCAGAACTCCAGGAAACTCTCCACATCAGCCCGCAGCTCCTTCTTCTCCTCGTCGCCAAAGCTGTCCACGTGGTTCTGCAGCTCGTCGACGGACACCAGGCAGCCCTCGGACAGCCCAGTGCCCTCCCTCTCCATCTTCCACAGGATGCGGGCAGCCAGCCTGGACGGGAGACAGCCGCGGGTGTTACAGCACCGGCACCGCGAGGGGAGAACAAAGGACCATCAAAATTCATCCCCTGGAGTGGGGAAATGGTGGGCAGGGAGCCCGGCTGAGACAGGCTCAGCATCAGATGGGTGATGGATGGTCACCGTCCCCAGCCTTCTGAAGGAAAGGGAGGTGCAGGGTTTTGTCCCAGCACCTGTTTTCTCATTTAGAGAAGTGCTCTACAGACCCCCAGGTCCCTGAACCATCCCATTTTCTTGAGGATTCCTCTTACCCTTTTAAGGTGGAGCCAGAATGTGAAGACAGATTAATGTATCCTATAGGCAAATTGGGGAAGAATCCATCTCTTTTTTCACTTTTCCACCTGCTCCCTAGTTTCCCACACCTCTTAAACCATCCAGGGTTGGTTTGCCTCACCATGTTCAGACTTTTTGGGGCCCAGCACCAAAAAAAAAAAACCAAACAGGAACACATCTCCTGCACCACTGATGCTCTTCCACATACCTTCCCTATCTCAAGGATGCTCCTGGCCTACCCTAAACCTTCTCCCACCTCCACCTTGCCCAAATCAGGCCACCCAGCTTTTCCCTGCTATGGGATGCTCTACCCTCTCCCAGGTCAGATGGGGCCAGCTCTCACCTGATGTTTTCAGTGGGTGCCTTGCCGTGCCTCTTGATGGCAGAGCACTCATTTTTGTGGTTGAGCCAGGCTGCTCTCTGGCAGGTCCTGTCGCAGTAATAGGCAAACTTGCACTGCCCGCAGCGGTGCAGCCTCTCCTGCCGCTTGAAGCAGGTGTGACAGATGACATGTGTCAGGCTGGAAGGACAGAAGGACACCTTGGATCAGTGAAGGCCAGCTCTGACCAGTGAAGATCCCACCGGTTTTGCAGCCCTGGGCTCCCCGCAGCCACAAAAATGAACCCCTCAAGATTTTTGGGGAGGATGGAGAAACATTCCACACAGCTTAATCCTTGTGTTCTTGCCTGGTGCTGTTGCTGTAAGTTAAATGGTGATGGAATAACTGGGACCCTTCCAAAAGAGGTATTTCATCTTTGGGGGATTCAAAACAGGATTTCCAAGAAGCATCCTAGAATTGTATGGATGTAACTATAACCAAGGCTGGGGGAGAATACTGATGAAGAAATCTGACCTCACATCCTCCATCTGAGAGTGTCCAGGGTCCCAGACTGAGAGGAAACCTCCCCCACATGACCCTTCACGCGTCCAGCTTTTGCCCCTAGAACTTAATTCACTGAGAAGGAGGGGGAGACACTGTGCTCTCCTGTCCAGAAAATGTTGGGACCTTCCCCTTGCTGCTAGAGAAGGCTTTTCACTGCCTGATTTGGTGTCTCCAGCTGTCTGCTTCTCCAGGCAACCGCCCACTTTATCTGGGCCTCCAGCCAGACTTGACAGTACAGGAGAATTTCAATTCCCATCACTCAGCCACTGCTAGTGCCAGAAGGGAGGTTCTACTCACTGCAAAAAGCACAGGGACCACAGAGGCTTCATGATCAAAGGAACATTTATAACTGTGCACAGAACAAAGTGGGGAAACTGAGGCATGGGGAAATAAAAAAATTATTGATGATTCTGTAAGGAAGATGTGCCACAAGCAGGAATTAGACTCTGCCCCAGACAATCCAGCCCAAAGATTGTCCTTCCTTTCTATTATACCTATATATAGGTACGCACATGCATATTTATATCACAGTTCATTTAAAGTGCATTTTCTTTGACAATATTATATGAGCTGCTGACATAGTCTACCCTGTGCCTTGGCTCTTGCAGGATAAAGAGGGCCATGGATTTAAAAGCAGGATGACCCACATCAGACAAAACCACGTGCAAAGATGAGGTTTAGAAAATGAGGTTTAAGTGAGCACTGCTGGAGGGAGCCCAATGCAAGGCAAACACCTGTGATGGGGCAGGGGGAAACGTGTCTGGGAAGGGAGATACAGCCAGCTCCACTGTGTCAAATGGAAGAGCTGAGAGCTAGTGAGAAATGTGAGGCTGTGCTCTGTCAGCTCTCAGGTCAGGGGGCCAGAGAGGTGCAAGAGAGATTACACTCCTTGTAAGGCAAAGCGGAGCCAGAGGGCTGATAAAACCCACATGGTTACATCGTGCCAGGAAGCACAGGGAGATATCTCACATGGGGAATGGGGGTCCCTCCCACCACCTGGGTGTCTTAAGGACAGTCAGAAAGAAAAAAAAAAAAGTTTCCTTGTAGAGAGGAATGACAGGTTGGGAGGGAACATGGTGCAGAAAAATCCAAGTCCTCCAACAGGTGCTTCTCTCCTCTCAGTTTGCTCCCTGAGAATAAAAAAGACTGAAATGCTGACTTTGCATTTTGCTGTTTATTGCGTGGGGTGTCCAGATTTTCCAAAGCAAACCTGTCTGGCAGAACTTACCGTCAGCTCTGGAAGTCCCTCATTTCTGAGGAGATGCAGAAATGCACCAAAAAAGTCATACAAGACTTTCTGAGAAAAAAAGGGAACAGCCCTTGTGGTATTGAAACTGCAGAGACAATTACTCACAGGTCATCTGACTGGCAAGTGTAAGAAATATTGCAGCTCTTACAAAACCATTATGGGATCCTCTGTGCCCCCAAATGGTTTCAAAGAAGACTGCATTTATTGATACTGTGTGTTATCAGGACTCCAGAGGCCTGGGCTCAACTCTTGGAACAGTAAAAAAATCAGAAGACACAAGTATTTGAGATCGATTCCATAAAACTTCAACTAATATTGTTTAAGCATCTGCAAGCACCTAAATCCCCCAGGTGCCCCTTGGCAGTTGTGCAAACTCCTGCTGTGTCAGAGGAGCTCAGAGCTGGATGCCCCAAAAGGGAATGACAAAGTGGGGCTCTCCCTTGGCTGGGTTCTGATCCCACCTGTGCTGGAGACGCACAACACCCAGGACACCAGAGGCTTGCAGTGATTCACAGTCTCCTCTCTCACCCCCTCTGCAATGTTAAGGTTCTCCAAGTGCAGCAGCCTGAGATTAAATTTAAGTCTCAGCCTGTGGAAATCATTGGTCTATAAAACCTTCTCTGTCTGGTCTAGAAAGTGTTTAACACAAGCCAAAATGGTTCCAGGTATCCCAGATCTCCCCTCCAGTACTGAGAGCAGCCCACACCTGTGAGGTCAGGATACTACATGGCCAGGCAGCACTAAAAGTTCCTGGAGAGGACCCTGGGGAGGTGACTTCTGCTGTGGCACCTACCAAGGAACCCTGGAGGTTTGAACCCTCTGGGTCTTGCTGCTCAGCTTCCCTGGCTTCATCACAGGAGGGACAACACAACTGCTTTCTGCTCTGTCTGCGCACACCACAGACTCTGAGGTGATCACTGCCCTGTTCCACACATAGTGAGAACTGGTTCTCACCCTGCCCAAAAGCTGCATCTTCTTTAGTACAGTGATGCCTCCAGCCCACCCAAGCTTGCCAGGTCAGGGATTTAGGACTGAGAGGGCAGATGCCAGTGACTGACTCACTCAATGACTTTCTGGGGAGCTTCAGGTTTCCTTGGCCTCCCACCCCAGCATCAACTGAGCTGAACTGTGAAGGGATCATGTGCTCTGGTGTTACTTAGGTGAGACACACAACTACAACTAATCATGAATGTAGTGACAGTGACAAAAACAGTGATTCAATGTGCCAGCCAACAAATGCAAGATGTAACACAGCACTGACAACTAAACCACAGCTTGCAGTGAAAGCACAAGAAACAAATAATTCTTGTGACTTCTTGGCTTGGGTTCAGACAGATTAAGCTCTGTTGGACCTGCTGCGGTTGAGCACTGTCACAGAGGGCTGAACAGTGTCACAGGAAATATATTAACCTCATCTCAGAGGCATGCACAACCCAAACATCTGCCACCCATCACACAAAACATCTCATTCACTGGCCTGGAAAAGCCAGGTGAGATGGCTTTAGTGCAAAGAACAGAGGAGGATTTCATTGAGTAGCCAATAGACACAGTGAGTACCTCACACAGTGTTTAACATGGGTCCATGCTATTCTGTACATCACAGATAGCCTAACTTACACCTAAATCCTATTTATTATTGCTTGGCAGGGCATCTCTCTCCTCAGTCTGCTACAGAGAGCAGCATAAGAACAGCTTAAGATGTAGGCAAAGTCTCCTTGGTTTTCAAAGCAGAGGCTGTAACACCTCATTCATGACAACAGCCTAAGAAAATGCACCTGCTACCGAAAGATGAATTATTAGCATAACAATGGATTTTCTCCTTTAAAAAGGGGTTGGAGCTTAGTACTTTCATCTTTAAAATGTCAGGGATGATATATCCTAGTTTTTCTGATTTGAGAGGAAGATTTATTTTAGACTAATTTTGACTATTTTATTTTTAGTCTTTCATTACAAGATTTCCAAGCCTCTTCTTAGAGGTGTTGGTGAGATTTTCTTTAAAAAGCTAGGTTTTCTCCCAGGTTTTAATTAGGCTTTTGAACAATTGAGATAGTAATAAAAAAATCAATCCCCAGAACATTTTAAAAAATGTGAATACAATCACATTAGCTCTCAGGTTCTATCAGTGTCAGCTCAAGGAATTTGTTCCTATAATCTTCTCAGTCGTTCTATTATGGAAAATTTTGGATTTCTTATGTCTCTAGGTCATCCTAACTACAAAACAGAGTCCCCCACATTTCTTTGGAAAATGTTTGCAGCCTCTTTCATTGTGCAAAACCAGCATATTCATATATCAAAAAGGCATGCAAAAATTGCATGATCTCAGTTTTTTTATCAATTTTCAGATCACTTATGAAGCAGATGTTCAGGTGATCTTGGCTTTCCACCACATGACACTGTTTTCCTTGACTACAGTCCCTCAAGTCCTGCTGGTTAAAGAGCAAACCTTCTCTTGGAAAAGGCTGACAGAGACATATGAGGCATCCCCTTGCTTATAGGAAATGTAAACTCTTACAGGCTTGAGAGCCAAGTGATGTGTCAGAGGAGAAGGTCACATACAGCACACTGAGCCCAGGCACTGGGAATGCCATCATCATGAGGGTGATGGAGGAAGGGAGACCTGGGATCTTCAAGGAGAAAGCAAAGAGGGAGGGAGAATTAGAGAAAGCTTCAGTGAGAGGCTCAGGGCCTTTGATAATTGAAAATTACCCCAACAAAAGCAAAGAATCCCTTGAGAAGATGCATTTCCAGCTTTCTGCCTCTATGTCAGGGCAAATCAGGCCTGACAGTGGTGTTTTCTGAATGATATTTCAGCTGATAAAAGCAAGGCTGAATCAGAGATCAGGCTGTGTCTACACTTCATCCTGGAAATGACACAGAGTTCTGCACCTCTTTTCCGTCAGTATTCACCATTTCTTTAAGCAGCCTGTTCTCATTCTGTGGAAGTAACAGGCTTGATACAGGAGTCAACACTAAGTATATATACACTGCGTTAAGCAATTAAGTTATAGAATCATAAAGTCAGAATGGTTTGGGTTGGAAGGGACATTTAAAGGTCATCTAGTCCTAGTCCAACCCCCTGCAATGAGCAGGGTTATCCTAGTGAGTCATACTCTGGCCTTAAAATCTGACTATGAGCTGGCTGGTGTTTATAGGAATGTCATTTTTCTTTGAGTTTTATGTACTTCTAGGTTAAAAGTCTCTGGCACTGTGGAAGAAACTGCTGCTCAGATGACCATCACTGGGCTGAAGAGTACAAGCCCTCACCAACCCTAAAGACTCTAGGGGCTTTCGTGGTCGCTGTGACCTTCAGGGGCTTCCAGAGTGGGATGCAACCTTTAGATTTAGACACCTAGGTGTGCTCATCTGTACCCCCTGTGTCTGAGTAAAGATTCCACCTCCACACTCAGTGGGGTCTGGAAAACCATTCAGCTCAAAGGTAGATGTCTGTTTTCACTGCACATAGAGTTCCATTGATTATATCAGCATTTAGGGTTGGATTCACTTGTCCGGACACAGAAGTCCAGTGTTAGGCTCTGCAGGGACACCTGATAGAGTTGTGTCAAAGACAACATTTCTCCCTTTTCCTAGCAAAATAAAATCTCCACAATTCCTCAAACTCAGCCTCCTACGGAGGATAGATAAAGTGCAGTTGAGTGACAGCCTCAGGTCCAAATTACTTTGACAACTCCTCACATATATCTAATTATCTATCTCTATCTACACATACAAGTCAGGCTGGAGTCTGTACTATGATATCCAGTTGCCCTGGATTGGACCCACAGTGAGGGGATCAAAGGGGATCTCCAACCAGCTCCCAGCAGTGGAGGAGGTAACCAGTAGTGACAGCAATCCCGACTTTCTGGGTAAGTACAGGAACGGTATTTGCTTGCCTGGCAGCTTGTCAAAGCTCCCACGTGGAACTTGTTACTGACTTCAAACTTGACCGTCTGGTTATTGGCCAGGTAAATTGTGGCTGCTATCCCAGTCTGATTTTCTCAAAAAGACCTTTGCTTCGCCTGCACATCCTATGCAGCCATACAGAAGATCACTGTGTGGCCTCTGCACTACAACTGCCTTCCCTATACCTTTCAACAGCAAAATCAGGGGAAAGATTTCAGGGCCTCAATACCCACAGACTGGGAATAGGCTTCCCGAAGGACTGAGTTCTTCAAAGGGCTGCAAAGTAGAGACCAGCTCTGCACTCTAGTCCATCTGTGTGGTCTTTATGCACAAAGGAAGCTGAGATATCTGGAAAATCTGATCACATATTTGGTAGGGCCTGAGCCAAAAACTTAAACCCAGCAATCATTCATATCTCAGTCACTTTTCCATAGTACACATACACAGTGCTTTCAGCAAGGCATGGGAGATACTGAGTTGAATTAGGATGAGGGACTCTGGATTTTGGGTTTCCCTGTGTGGGCTGAGACTCATTTTTAATCGTGTAAACTCAACAGCAAATTTAGGACCTAAACACCTGTGTTTGTGGGCAAAGAAAAGCACATGCCTCTTCTCTGGGCTCTTCATCCATGCAGAGGCAACAGCAGTTCTTATAGGGAAAAACCAGCTACCATGGCTAGGTGTGGATTTATTCTTGCGGGAATAAAGAATGCAAGGATGCACGCAACCCTTCTTTGACAGCAATCAATTCAACAGAGTTTGATGCAACTGAATACCCTGGGGGCAGCAGTAGAAGGTACCTTTAAAACCAAAGCCCTGAGTGTATAAGAAAAGCATCAGGGTAATTTCCACAAGCAAAAATGTGTGTTTCCATTATATCTCATGCCCAGACTATGCTCTGCCAAGCTCTCATCAACAAGCATTTAGTCTGTTTCAGGGATTTTGGGGCTGCCTTTTGTCACTGACCCATATTCAGTGCTTTGAGATGAAATGTGTCACAGGAGGGTAAGAATCCATTATTATTGCACAACAGTTGCCCAGAAGGGCTGTGTTTACCTTGACTTCTTGCTGCCCAACCTCTCGACCTGTCCTCTGGGAGCTAAACAAGCCCAGCTTGGGGAGGAAGGGCGGGAAGCAGGGAAACACATCTCTCCCCATCTGAGTTTTTCTGTTGGAAACCTCAGCCTAAGACAAAGTCTGCAGTCTAAGAGCTGATGCAGTGATAACTTCTGCCCTTTGCTCACATTACACAAGTGACATTTGAAAATGCAGCAAAGTTGCAGCTCTTCAACATGGGCAGCTCTGCTCTATGCATGGTGCAACATTTCACATAGAAGAAAAAAATATTTTTAACCCACCATCAAAAGTCAAAACGTCTTCAGTGGTAAAAAAAAAGAAAGTATTTTTAATAAGGCATATGAGAGAAATAATTGTCCATAGGCATTTCTGAAGCAAGTCACCCCAGAATTCCAGCTAGTGACATGAGTGAAACTGAAGTACTAACTGAAGAGCTAAAAGGACATATCAAGGAGAAACGATTTTGTCACCAACTCCTGTAATTGAGCTCAGGGTTAAGACTTCAAGAACTCAACATTTTAAAATGAAAAATGACATTTTTAATGTGAGCTCTTGCAATGACATATTAAAATAAAAACTAAAGGTGTCATTCCTACTATGGCAAAGATTCATAATCATGTTCACCCATTGACAGTTAAAGGACAAAGAAACGGTGAATGAAAGACACACATTTAATATCCAATTTATCTGCTGCCCATTTAATATCCAATTCTCTGCTACTGCCAGATCACACAGTGGCACTGATCAGCTTCAGCTGTGAGATGAGCAGGGTTAATACAGCAGCATGACCTCTGCTTGTGCCCCAGACTTGGTTAGCAGAGCCGATTTAAGCAGACAAAACTCAGCAAGGCAGAATTGCTCACAGCCCTGTTTAGTGTGCAGGGTACTTAGTAAAGTCAGTGGCTGTTCGGGGCTAAAAATTCAGGCTCAGGACTCACCATGATGCCTTTGAAGAACACTCACAACTTTCTTAAACTCAGAATTAAACTTTCAGCTGCTGTTCAAGTCCTCAGTTAAAAAATTTGGGCCGCATTCTGTTCTCAGTAAGCATGTTATAAGGCTGAAGAAATTTCATTTGTGTCAGAGGCTTTAATTTAGATTTAGCCCAATGGAGATCAACATAGAAATCCATTGCACTTTTCTCTTCCAGGTTATTTAAGTGAATCTTCCGCTGATTCAAAGGGCAGAAGTGGGCACCTACCAGCCACACCTGCAGCGCAGGTTGAGTGAATGTTGTGATTAAAACAAGCAGCAGAAAAGAAAAATATCCTTGCACCAGAACTCAGAGTCTGGCTACATCAGTGTGAAATAAATTTAAAACCAGTCTTGTGACAGAGCAAAAGCAGACGTTTGTCTCCAGTTAGCTCAGCCAGCTGTAAATATTAAATCTCTTTAACAGAAACAGTGTCACTCACTGATCCCCACCAGCTCCTAGCTCGAGGGCAGCGGGTGATGAAGCTGCAAGTGCAGCTGGGGATGGTACTTGTGAACAGAGCACAGTAAAACTCACTTTTATCATGTATTACCCATCAGAGACATCAGCAAAATCAGTCTGAGATTCCTATACCTGAATTACCCTAACTCCTGGCAGTCCTCTGCAGTGTAGCATGGGGCTGGTTTTGTGAGGCACTGAATACAAGCAACCTTCACTGCTTTTCTAAAAGGTTACAACACCAAGCACCTTGCAAGGTCACTTCCTGGAAACAAACTGCACCATACTAAAAGTGAAAAAGCTTATCTGAACCCTCAGAATTACATTCACTAAAAGCTGTGAATGTGTCTTTCCAGAAGTGCTTCTGACTTCCCTTGATCCCTTCTCTGATGCCATCCAGTCACCTCCAAACTTTTATACAACCAGCCAGATGAAATCTTGCAGTGAGATTACTCTGGTCTGAGTTTGTCAAATGCTTTTCTCTTACCTGTCAAAAACCACGGCTGCGTAGGCTGGCTCAGCGAAGATGACATCCCCAGGCAAGAACTCCTTCTGGGCTTTCAAACCCCTGCCTTTGCCTTCAGTTGTGAACACTTCCACTGACTCCATTCCTCCTTTGGTCATCCCAGGGACCCCAAGGCTTGGGAGGTGGGTATCTCAGAGCAAGCCAAACCTCCTGTCGCTCCTGTCAACTTGGAGGTGCTGCGAGGCCACGCTTATAAAAGGAGGGCTGGTCTGCCCCCACCCCTGGCCTCATGGATTCCCATAGGAGGGTGAGGGCTGGGAGCAGGAGAGGCAGGAGATCCTCTGCACAATCCCACCCAACTACCCGGGGACGGGACAGGGCTGGGATTTCTGCTTCATTAGGAAAACCCTCTCCAAAAGTGACGCTGGAAATGTTTCTCCCAACCACGAGAAGTTGTGTATATTACAACTCGGCTTAATTTATACCCTCCCATTGGAGAGAGAATGTATTCTCTGTGCAGGGTATTTTTAGCTACCACATGCTTCTGTCTCTCAGGAAGCAACAGCTGAGACAGTGGGATGGGGAGGGCTGGGATGCCTATTTCTGACCCCTACACTGTCGTCTGGCTTTTTCTAGAAATCAAACAAAGCTGGTTTATTTTTACCCTCAAAGAGATGGACAGTGTGTTTAGAGGCAGGGATAACAGAGAAACATATGCCTTGACATTCTCAGCATCCTGTCACCACCAGGAAAAGAGGAATTCACTTCCCAAATGCCAGTGGCAGTGTGTGTACAGAGCAGTGTGGAAGGAGCTGGAAGGACACCAACAGTTCAGCACAGACTGGGGGAGCAAGCAGGACATCCAGATACTCTCACCATCTTGGGTGCACTAAACCTCTTTGAAATAGCACCTGAGAGCTCCAGTGCTCAGCTGTGGAAGAAAATCTGAGCCCCCTGAGTGGAAAAGGAAGGTCCAACAGAGACACTAAACTTAGGAGAAGCAAGGCCCTGGCTTTACTCTCTGCACCAGTGCAAGTTCAGGGAGACACAGGGAAAGGCCTTCATGTATAAGAGTGAACCTCGCCTTGAAAACTGAACCCAGCCCACACTGCCCTTCAGCAGATTTTTATCATTTAATAGCACTTCACAGGGCTGGTTCCTGCTAATCTTACCCTCCACCAAGGAAACCTGATGCTGTTTTGTCCTCCATCTCTAAGTACTGTGCAGATAACAATGATTGCCAACCTCTTCCCAAACCTCTGTGCTGCACAGATAAATCTGCCTGGTTAACAGCGAAAGTGAGATGCAGAGAAATAAAGAGGGTAAATCCTCTGCATCCTGGGGCATTAAAATAAATCCTTTACATTTCCAAGGCAGTGGGAAGTATCACAGGGCTCTTCAAGACACAGAACTGCTCAGCACCTTCTGCTAAAAGCCTCTGGCAGTGTTCCTTGCCTGCAAATGAAGTCTGGTATCATAACAAATCCCTATGTTATAGCCTGCCCGCATGTGCCAAGTACAAACAGTATCAATCCACAGCTCCATAAATTCAGGGTGATCTGGCTATTCATGTGGTTATGAGCAGTATTTTCATACCAAACAGACACCTCCACTGCTCCTGAGGAGGGCCAGAGCTGTCCCAGAGTCATCAGCAAGAGCCTCCCTGTTCATACTGTGCAGCCTAGAAAAGTCACTACAAGCAATTAACTCCGACAAGCAATTACAGTTTTACCTGCAATGCTCTATGTGTGATAGGTGATGTCAAAATGCTCTGGTCTCGTCTGTTATTCAGAGGTTATTCCCTTAACCAGAGGCATCTTTTAGAAACGGCCAGAAGGACTTTAGCACCTCAAAATCATTGCTGATTGCTTTTTCCTCCCAAACTCTCACAACCTGGAATGTGGCTGTATTGAACACAGTCATTAATCACACTTGTTTCTGGTTCCCAGATAACAAATAATACAGAATAGAATAGAATGACAGAACAAATAATATAATTACAACAAAGAATCTATCTTTTAAAAGTAGATGCTGAATATTGTGGATTCCCTCTTTTACAATTTGTGTTTAGAGCAGTGAACCTACTTTGAGCCCCTTGAAAAAACATTGAATTTGAGAGCCAGCTGGAGAAGAACACCAATTCTGGACCATGGAGCAAGGCTGGCCCATCAGCAGGAGAATATTCTGTGCTTTGGGTCTGTCTGGATTCTGGGCTGGAGGGGTAAGTGGCCCCATCCTCCCAACAGCAGAACTAACAGCACCCTCTACTGCCCTCTAAAAATTATCCAAAGTGTGATTTTATCAAATTTAGGAGAGGATACCTACAGAAAACGACTTGGGTTCCAAATGGGGTGAATTCCCTCATGAGTTGTCCATTTCTGTGAATGGAAAAATTTTTGCCCAGTTACCAAGAGAGTTCTGAACAATTATATTCCCCTTTTAACATTTGATGAGTGACATCCAGCCCTTAGGACCTTAGTCTCCATGGACACTGTGGGCCTGGGAACTCTGCAGTTTTTTCCTAATCTCTCTCCCCATCGTGCAAAGAGAGGGGGCCTGAATTGCCTGGAGGAACAGCCAGAGGTCCAGGCCATGAAAATGTGGGAGGCACACTTGTGCTTCCAGGTGGCTCATGGCCAGAGAACATTGGCTGACAGGAGGCAGGGGTCTTCCAGCTCAGGCTGCTGCCAGGACACAGCAAAAGAGGTCAGTCACCACTGTCCCCATGAAGAGGACACTGAAAAGGGACATGTCAGCACAGCCCCAGGTGCCACGGGGCTATTCACCTGAGGCAGGCATAAAAATGAAATGCAGGTCCTAACACGACATCATTCCTGAGGGGATAAAATGGAAAAAAAAGCAAAAAAGCTGTATGGAGAAATTGCTGAGTCAAGCCACCCCTTCATGAATGTTCTCTGAACCTGCCTGCCTCCGTCCATGGTGCACAGGGATGATGTCCCTACGGATTTTCCTCCCTCCCTGCCAACTTCATCCACTGTCTGTCCCAGCAGCCAAGGTTTTCCCTCTCTTTCCTCATCTGGCAGACACTGCCTGTACTGATTAACCAGAAACTGAGGCTCACTACTGCAGCACAGAGAGCAGGGCTGAGGCAGCAGCAGCCACACAGACAGCAGCAGAAGGCTCTGACAGCATCTCCAAATGGGGAGGAGATCGGTCTTTTTCATTCTTATCCATGATTTCCCTTCAAAGAAAAGGACAAAGATGTCAGCTGAAGAAGGAATGTGGCAGGAAGAAGGAATTCATTGAGGCAAGAAGCCAAGCCTGGCAGTCCAGACCCAGAGGATAGATGCTCAGATGCCATGAAGCAATCTGGGACTCTCAACCAAAGGGACAGGACTGGAAGAGGAGCCCGGCTTGGAGTCCTGCTTTGGAGGGAGGCTGCTGCTGGCCCTTCTTCTGATGTGGCACTTGGGAGAATTGCAGCTCCAAGGGCTGGAGTTCTTCTTCAGTACACGAGTGACTGTGGCTCCTGTGGGGAAAGGAGATGGACACGGTTTGGTAGATCACTAATGGCACCAGCTCTCTATCCCCACAGGACCATAGAGGTGGAGCCTGATTCCAGCTGCAGTCTTCAGGAGGGCCAGTGCAAGGCCAGGAGTTGATTTGGAGTCTTTTTCTTAGAGGACAGCGATGGGTTTGTGCTGCTGCTACATCTGGGTTACACCAAACCCCGCCAGCACAGGTCTGTGAGCGAGTCAGTCCCTGCCAAGTGTGCAGCCCCTGTTCTGCCAGTGCTAGAGACCTACCATGCACACACCAGTGAGGAGAATCCCCCCAGTGTCAGCTCCAGGGGACACACAGTCACCACATTCTCCTCCTCCAGACACGTGCTCCCAGACCACAAACTCATTAGATGATTTGGCTCATTCCTCTGATAATGAGCCCCTTTGCACAGCTATTATTTTTTTCATCATTTGTTTATGGATGCCACATTGCAACCTCCACAAATGTATTTTATAGGGTTTTCCCTGCCCCCACGTTGTAAATTGCAGTCTGTGAAATGTAGAGCAATTTATCACTGACCATTGCCCAGTTTTACGTTAATGTTTGCCCATAACACGCCCATAAACCAATTACATCATCTTACCTCTGGACGATTTTTAAGGCAGAAGGATGATATAAAACCAAGTTCTGCTAACCAGCACGGCACCTTCTCTTGTGTTAGGAGCACAGAGAACCTTTCCACCATGAGCTTCACTGGAAAGTACGAGCTCCAGTCCCAGGAAAACTTTGAGCCCTTTATGAGAGCCATTGGTAAGTGCCTGTGTGTGCTCTGTGCTGCTTTGTCTCTGCATATCCCACTGATTGCTGGCAGCCAACTGTGCTGATGTGCTGATAATGTAGATTGAGACATCTGTGAGATTTCCTATTTCTGTCTGTCACCTTGTAATTCTTGGGATTTTAAACGTCTTTGGTGGGGATGTGATCTCAGCAGAGAAAGCATCTCCCTGGCTGGGGCTGGGAGTCAAGAGATGATGGGTGAAGTTTTATGGCTTGCAGGAAGTCAGCCCTGGCAGGTTCTGCAGCCACTGGCCAGTGTGGCTGAGTGCTGCACGCATGTGATAAGACAGCAGGACCTTGGTGGCTTAGGAGCACTGCAGATCTGCTCCATCAGGCTGTGAAATTTGAGGGCAAGCAGGACATTGCTCAGCCACTGTGCTGCGATGCTGCAAAGCCTCACATCCCGCCATTCATCAGAAGAGTTGGTGTTGTTTAAATGCAAAATGTTGGATGGTTCTGATAGACTTCCACTTGTGTCTGTGACAGGGAATGTGGTCCTGCCGGGATCCAGGGGGCTTTGTACTATTTCTGTACAGTTATGTGCCAGAAGGGCTCTATCTGTCAGGTCACCTTCAGGCTTTGGGAGAAGATTTTATAAGCTGGTGCTGAGGAACCCTGAATCTCATCAAAAAACCCACTTTGTTCCTTTATTCTGTCTTGATTTAATCCATTTTTCCTTGTCTGTCAGTGAAGGAAGGAAAGCAGGATTTATTCTTAGACAGAGAGGTGATGTTTCTGCTCCCACTCAGGCCAGCAAGACACGGGACATGTCTAGTTCCCACCCAAAACTCAGCATGATAGTAATAATCTTCCTTCCCAGCAGACTCAGGGACATATGGCTGTTGGGGAAGCATCATCATTGAAAGGTTTTTCATCACTGGAATAGATATTTTCCCAACTGTAGGCCCCCAAATCCTGCTACATTGATTTGTTCAGCGGCAGCAATCTGCCCACACATGGCTCCACCATTCACTCAATGTCTCTTGCTCCTGGGCAGGGCTCCCTGAGGAACAGATCCAGAAGGGCAAGGACCTCAAGAGCGTCTCAGAAATTGTTCAGGATGGGAAAAAGTTCACGATGACTGTGACCACTGGCTCCAAAGTGATCAAAAACCAGTTCACCATCGGGGAGGAGAGTGAGATGGAGCTGATGAATGGACAGAAAGTGAAGGTGAGTGAGCAGCCCCTCCCCTGCCAGGGCCGTGGGGGCTCAGGGACATTAAATTTCCTTTCCAGCCATTCCCTCTGAGCAAAGGGACTGACCGTACCACAGGTATTAATTAATGTATTGCACTTCCTGCAGAAGAAGCCTTGCTTTTCTGTATCTATTTTAATAGTCACTTTGGAAAACACTAGAAGCCAGTGTTTTAATATCCTATTTGGAAAAGGGGAATAGAGATGTTTTGGTAAAAATTTTTGGCAGGAAGAGTTCTGAAAGATTTGAGGTGGAAAAGTGTTGATTTTGTGTCATGTTGCAACACAAACGTACCTCCGCCTTAATTTTTTTGACTCAAAGGCATTGCAGGAAAATCAGACAAGGAATCATAAACCAACAAATTTCTCCTTTTAAGTCTCAGTAGCTGTTAGCTTCTCTGCTAGCTTTTCCCACTGCTTCAGGTTAACCTGGGTGAGATGATTTGGCAAGGTGAGGAGTTACCACCCTTGAACTTGGGTCAGCTCCTGTTCCTGGACATCAGTTTCCAATGGTTCACGGAATGTCAAGGCAATACCACCGGCGAATACTGGCTCTCATCTTTGCCTCAGGAGAAGATGGAATTGCAGGGACTATTGAAAGCAGGAGGGATGATCACCAAAGAAATGCCCATGAATGGGGCTCTGAGGGCTGTACCAGCTGTGTCACAATTTCCAGCATCCCTGCACTCCCTTTGCCATAAACCAGGGGGAAACAGTTATTAGAAGAGCCTCTGTACATCAGCAACTAAGGGGCAAATGAACATATAGCTGGGCAAGACAGATGAACAGAAGTGGGCTTTGCTGTCTTATTTATTTGATTAAATTCATTGATCAGTGGCATCTGCCCTGGGGGTGCTGGTGCTGTCTGTAGCCTTTTTAGATATGCAGCTCAGGTGGCTCTGCAGTCTCCTCCTGTTACGGCAGGGGAAGGACAAAATGCAGGGGTCGAGGTGGTCTCCAGCAATAACATGAACACTTCTGTGTTCCACCAGGTTGTGGTGCAGATGGAGGGTAACAACAAACTGGTTGCAGAGGTGAAAGGAATGAAATCCGTCACCGAGCTCAACGGAGACACCATCACCCACGTAAGTGTAGAAGGGCAATGGCTGGAATTACAGAGCTGCCTCCAAGGGCCTGGCCCTAGGAAGCTACAGAGGCACTGGGAGGTGCTGGAGCAGAGCACATGCTTGCACACCGGCTCTGCAGCCAGAAACTGAAGGCAGTTTCTCATTAGAGTATGATCCAGAAAGTACTTTTTAAGACCCCAGTTTAGGCCCAGCTGATTAAAGTTTTGGGTAATGAGGGCATGTTCTCACCCACCATGAGGAACAGGTATGTGCCAGGGCTTGGCACTCTTAGAGAAGAAAGGTGAGGCAAACTGATCCCAGCTGAGGGATGCCCTACCTGGTTGGGGTATTCATGAAGAAATCCAAAGCTTTAAAAATTCAGCTTACAAGAGATAGACTGGGGACCAGCCCTGTTTTGATTTGCAAGACCAGATCCTAAGTACAGTTTGGAGCAAAATACCATGATGATCCTTATGTGTGCCTTCTAACTTGAGATATTCAACAATTCTACAAATTCATGAAAAGCTAACACTTTCCATTTCTTTTTCAGACAATGACCGTGGGTGACATCACCCTCAAGAGAGTCAGCAAGAGGATCTAGACATCTTACACATGCCAGTATTTTACCATGTAAAATGTGTCCATTAAAATGAAATTTTTATTGAAGCCTCTTTGTTGTTATCAGCTTCTTCACCGCCACTATAAACAGACACAAGCCTTCAAAGCTCATGGAAGCAATGGTAGAAATTGGGGAACAAACTGAGCTAAGGGTGTGCTCATGTTGGGAAATGGAGTTGAGGCAGGGCACAGGCTGATGAGTTCTTCCAGCCATTTCCTCCGGACAGGTGCCAGCATCCTGCTGGGAATGCCCCCGTGGGTGCTGCACCCATGGCTGATCTGGGCTGGGGAGCACAGGGCAGGAAAAGGACTCTGTTCCCTTTCCTTACAGACATGGCCAAAGTGATCAGAGTGACCAGCAGGGCCAAAGAATTTGGGGTGGTTTAGACAGAGTCAAGGGAGTGCCAGTGATCCTGGTGGGAAAGCTGCGTTGGGAAAGAAAGCAGCATGGGCCACCAGCCATGTCTTCATCCTCACACCTCTGCAGTAGGATCCAGCCCTAAAGGCTCTGGCCACCCCATCCCCATCTCCTCCCCACCCATCCCCACCAGCAGGAGGGTCACAACTGCCTTCAAGTATCCAGTGTGTGCTTCACCCCATGCTGCACCTGATCAATTGGGTTGAACTGGAATTAAACACTTCTTCCAGGGTGAGATACAGGTTTTCTCTCCTGGCAGGAGATGGGCTGGTTGTTGACCAAAATCAAAACTTTGGCTGAGCACCAAAATCATCTCCTGTACTCTTGCTTGGCACTTCAGGCCAAATGGAGATGTGGTTTTGTGCCGCACCCAGGAAAGGAAACTCTTCCCTCTTCTCTGCCTTTTCCAAGGCTGGTGCCAGGACTCCTCTCTGCCCAGGAAAGGTTTTCAAATTACAGATCAACCTTGATCCTCATGCCAAGAACTGAACCAATATGGGTTGTTACACAGGGCAGCAGAGGGACCTCACAGACAAATGGAAGGGCTTAGCTAAACAGTGCCTAAAAAGCAGATGTTGGTCTTTAGTGAACCCAGATCTGGAGAAACATCAGCAAAATCTCTGAGAAATGTCAGAGGAAAAGCCTGGTTTTGTTTTCTTGCTTTTGTTCTGAGGAGCAGGTAGGGGATTCTTGAATAAACCTTTTCTTCTCCTGGCTGCCACTGAAAGTCTGCAGGAAATCAGTTGGATTTTGAGACATATGGGCCGACAACAAATGTATTTTTTTATCTAGATATCAGAATCAGAATCAGAATAATTAGGTTGGAAGAGACCTCTTAGATCAGCAAGTCCCACCCAACCCTAACCTCAAATAAACCACGGCACCAAGTGCCACATCTAGTCTTTTCTTAAACATACTCAGAGATGGTGAATCCACCACCTCTCCAGGTAGACCATTCCAATACTTTATTACCCTTTCTGTAAAAAAGTTTTTCCTGATATTCAGCCTATATTTCCCTTGGCACAGCTTGAGACTGTGTCCTCTCATTCTGTCAGTTGCTGCCTGGAGGAAGAGACCAACCCCCACCTGGCTACAGCCACCTTTTAGGAAGTAGTAGGGAGTGATAACGTCACCTCTGAGTCTCCTTTTCTCCAGGCTAAACAACCCCAGCTCCCTCAGTCATTCCTTGTAGGGCTTGTGCTCCAAGCCCCTCACCAACCTTGTTGCCTCCTCTGGACACGCTCAAGCGTCTCAATGTCCTTCCTAAACTGAGGGGCCAGAACTGGACACAGCACTCAAGATGTGGCCTCACCAGTGCCCAGGACAGGGGAAGAATGATCTCCCTGCTTCTGCTGGCCACACTATTCCTGATACTGGCCAGGCTGGCATTGGCCCTCTTGGCCACCAGGCCACACTGCTGGCTCATGTTCTGCTGGTTGCTGACCAGAATCCCCAGGTCTCTTTCCTCCTGGGCACTGTCCAGCCACACCATCCCCACCAGCCTATAACAGTACAGGGGGTTATTGTGGCCAAAATACAGGACACATTGATTTATTAAACTTCATCTTTCTGGACTTTGCCCATCCATCCAACCATTCCATGTCTCTCTGCAGAACCCTCCTACCTTCCAATAGATTGACACACGCTCCCAGCTTAGTGTCATCTGCAAATTTACTAATGAAAGATTCAATAGCCTCATCCATGTCATCAATAAAAATATTGAACAGAGCTGGCCCCAGCACAGCCCCCTGAGGGACACCACTGGTGCCTGGCTGCCAGCTGGATGCGGCATCGTTCACCACCACTCTCTGGGCCCGGCCATACAGCCAGTTCCTAACCCAGCAAAGAGTGCTCCTGTCCAAGCTGTGGGCTGCCAGCTTTTCCAGGAGTATCCTGTGGGAGACAGTGTCAAAAGCCTTGCTAAAGTCCAAACAGACAACATCCACAGCCTTCCCTGCATCCACCAGGCAGGTCACCTGGTCGGTAAAGGAGATCAGGTTGGTCAAACATGACCTACCCCTCCTAAACACGGGCTGGCTGGTCTAATACCCTGGCCGTCTTGTAAGTGCTGCATAATAGCTCTCAATATGAACTGTTCCATTATCTTACCTGGTACTGAGGTCAGGCTAACTGGCCTATAATTACCAAGATCCTCCTTCCCACCCTTCTTGTGAATGATTGTCACATTGGCCAGCTTCCAGTCACCTGGAACCTCACTAGTGAGCCAGGACTGTTGGTAAATGATGGAGAGAGGCTTGACAAGCTCATCTGCCAGCTCCCTCATCACCCTGGGATGGATCCCATCTGGGCTCATAGATTTGTAGACACTCAAGCAGCTCAACATTTCTCTGACTGCCTCCTCCTGGATAGCAGGACCACTCTGTTCCCTGACACTGTCCACCAACCCAGTATGACAATTATCCTGAAGACAAGCCATTTTCCCACTAAAGACTGAAACAAAAATGGTAGCAGTAGTTTCCAGGGTCTGCTTTCTTTGGCCTTGACAATCCAACCACAGTAGTATTTTGTTCCTCTTGGCACAAATATCTGCTACTTAAAGAACAGCTTTTAGGTAGTACATTCATGCAAGTCTAGGCTGTATTTCACATTTACTTTCTGGGCACACAAGTAAAGTATGACAGAACAGGAAGACGTTGCCAGTTTTATTGCTGGATCTTCCCTTTATGTCTGGATGGTGCCTGAACACTCATTTGCCTTTCTGTCTAATCAGCTTTGACAGGTGCTTTCTGCAGCCCAGTTCCCTCTGAAAAGAAGTATTTCTGTAGTGCTTGGGAAGGATGATGAGGAAAAGCAAGTGCAGGTAAGGCAGATGGTGTGTTGTGAAACTGAAAACAGGGCCATAACTGCAGATGTACCAATCTGTTCAGTGGGATTTCTCACCCCAGAAGCCAGAGGGAATTGTTACAGTGCTCCACACTTCCCATGAATGTGGAATTAAATCTTTGAAGGATCTTTGCAATTCATTTCATGGGATTTTATGAGCATCTGAGGCTAAATATCTTGTGCTAAAATCACTTGCCGAGCTCTTCTTAGCATTTCAGTAGGATCAGATTCATAATTTGTTTTCCAGAAACTCCTTATATTTGCTGCTTCGCTTGTGCATCCTTTTAGATATGTAAACTGCTGTTAATGTTTGCTGTAGCTATGGTATGTCAGTGGACTTCACCAGCCATGAACTCTCACAGGGTGTCTGAGGCACTGCCAGGTGCCATAAGTTCCAAAATACAGCTGAGGAACCTGTGGCAAGGACATGACTTACTTATGGTCCTAGAATCACAGGAGAAGATATTGCCATTGGGTCCTGGTAAATAGGAGATGTGGGCTGGATTCATGTCTCCTGTCCAGAAATCTGCTTTACCCTCCGATGTTTGGCTGTTGACAAACAAATTGCTTAGAGGAAAAATAAAGGGAAAACAACACTGAAAATTATTGGTTGACTTTATCATATGTTAGGAATGCTTGTGTTTTTTATTAAAAAAAACCCACAAAAATTTCATTTCATATTTCTTAAATATTTTTATCAATATCTTTTTATTAAAGAGCAGCACCTTTGTGACAAAATAGTTGGTCTGCTCTGCAGTGAACCATTTCCTAATGTCAGAAATTCGATCCATTCCAAATTCACACCACCAACACCATTAAATATTTTGGAGACATAAAAATGACAATGTCAGTCTGGCAGTTCTGCAGGGCCACAGCTTTTGAGTGATCCTCTCAAAAATTTTTGATGGCATGGTTACAAACTGTCAGGTAGCCTTTTAAAAAAGTTTTTCTTAGCTACCAGGAAAGATGTCTTGAGAATCTGAAAGCTAAACCTCTCAAGTTCAGTTTAATATTTACAGAACTGGTTGCACACAGGCAGTGGGAGCATAGATCTCCCCATGCTCTGTCAATTTTGTGTGTAACAAATGGCCTTGAGGCAGAGTTAGAAGGAGAAAGGTCAGACTTGTTCATGACCCCTCTATGGGAGTGAGCAGGGACGTGTCATTTAGCTGGTGTGGATGTGCGTGGTGCCCTTGGGAAGGAGCCTGCAGTGTCCCAGATCAAACTGAAGGCCATTTACAACTTGCTGCCTGGCTGGAATTTAAGTGAGAGACATATCAGTTCATTCCTGGGCTTGCCTCCATGCAGTTTGTCAGAATACCATGTACAAATACACTGGCCAGCATTACATATCTATCTATCTATCTATCTATCTATCTATCTATCTGCCTATCTATCTACCTATCTATCTTTGTATATATATTATATATATTTATATATTCTTATATATTTCATATATTCATTTATTTTTATATTTATATATAAATATATAGATACACAAACATCTATTTGCCTAAAAATCTGGTAACTACACAGAAATAAAAAAAAAAATGCTATGCGTGTTTGTACATTTTTTTTCATGTGGTTTGAAGCTGAAATTATACCAGATCAGGGTTTTTAAAAGTGGTTACCCAGCACTTCTGAAGTTGCCGTGCTTCCAACCAACCTCAGCAGCAGCTGCTGTCCCCATTTGTGGATCAGGGTGTCCTGGCCTTGTTTGAGCTCCGGGAAGCAGGTGAGGCCATGTGACACTGGCAAAGCTGGAGCTGAGCTCCTGTTTTGTGCTATTTGCTAATGGAACAAACAGTAGGGGAGTGCCAGGAGCTGCATCAAAGCAGGTGACATTGCCATGCTCGAGGTGCTGCTCTGCCTTCCCCAGCCAAGTTACCGCTTGGGAACCCCGCCTGTTTCACTTCAAATATGTTAATCATCATCCTATGACCACGCAAGAAAACCTGAACAGAGTGAGTCTTTGAGGTTCCAAAACAGACAAATATTTTGACTTCTGTGTCTGTTTTTGAGGCTGTTTCTCTCTTAGGGTAAATGAACTATTGAGTTTAACAACATTACAAGTGTTAGACTGGGGCAAGAGGTTATTGTAGCTCTGCATTCATCCCCAGTGACTCAGGTGTAGCAGCAAAACTTTATATTGACAAGGATTGAGTCCAAACTGAGGGACTACATCGTTAAGAGGTGGGAAATTGACTTAATGAGCAAGAGAAAAGGCAATAAGATGAAAAGAGAACTAAGATATGATGAATTTGCAAAGAAGAAACAGTCTTAAGTTCTGTCAGCCTTTTTACAACATCAAGCAACAGAAATGGATCTTGTAATAACAAAGAAGAGTAATATTTGAAGCTGTCCCTAGAATATATTTCTGTGTAATTCATCAGCTACTGTAAAATATTGAGGACAAGGAAACAGCAGGGCTCAGGATGGCTCCAGGAGGCACAATAGATGTTACTCGGCCAACCAGACTTTTTCTCCCTATAATTCAATCTTTTCATTATAGTGATCACCAAGAAAAAGGTGAACTAAACCTCATTTTAAATTTTAGATTATAAAGTTTTTAG